>NC_088284.1:90843682-92043682 GCF_036013445.1 Caloenas nicobarica
AAAGTTTGTAACTGCATATGTAAACTTGGTCTTTGATATTTCCAGCAAGATGTCCAAAATGCAGTGTAATTCTCTGAGTACATCACAGTATTCAGGACGATGTGTAGCCCTGCTATGAATTATTCTCTGTAAATATCTATTATATTTAAGCAAAGGGAAAATCTGAAAGGAAAAAGGGAACCAGGCAACATATTTGCCAAAAGCCATGGGAAAAAGAAACTAAAAATTAAAAGAAAAAATAAAATAACCCAGAGTCAAATAATAATAGATCCCTAATTAGCAAGCTCTTGCGCTTACTTACTGAATAGGTGACAAGTTAACCAATGCATGCCTGACCTTTTTAAGTTGTATTTCTAGCCAGGAAAGTCATGGCTATTAACTGCTACCAGAGTGCCATGGGATTTGTGTTCAGAGGCTTCCTTTTCACTTTGTTGTTGTAGCCTCTCATCTTTTACTGACATTACACACCACTCATCATGATCAGTGTCAGAAGCTATAACAGCATCTGTTGCAGTGGCAGCTTCTGCTGGATGAAGAGCCTCCATCTTTACCTTAAAGAATGTCAATCATTTCTCCTTCTCAGCATCCAGACTTGCTCATCAGTTAGTAACAACACTGCCAGCTACAGCGAACATGATTTTTGAATAAACACCGGACTGAGATCATTGGAAGTGAGTGACAGCTTATAAACCACACTTTTCAGAAACCAGTAAGGAAGGAAAAAACCTGTCTTTCCCTACTTCTAATGTTTCGCTGTCATTTGAAACAGCTTCTACCTGAGGGGACAGAAAACTTGATTTTTGACATGTGGAGGCCTTACAGGTAGCTTTCTGCAGGGTACCTTACAGGGCCTCCCATCTGCTTTCTGCTAGTAGGCACACTGCAGAGGAAGGAGAGGCATCAGAAGTTAAATTATCTTAATTTTCTTTAACTATCAGACACCTAAATATCCAGTTAAGTTTTCCCTCTGGAATAGTGGATATTCATTATTCTCTGCATAACCATCCCCTTACAAGCTTTATCTGTGTGCTTTCCATGGAGTATTTCCAACAGCATCAGTCCCAGATGTGCCCGTGTAACCGCCAGGAGGGCAGGTGCCCACCTCACACACTGGGACGCTGCCCTGGGCTGCCCTTCCTTGACTGCTGAGGAGTGACAAGCAGGGACCTGAGGGTGATAAGCTGCATGCATAAAAAAGTTATTTCCAAAACCAGACCGAGTGGAACAGATCAATATGGGCACAAGAGAGAAAGAATCTATAGAAGTGAAAAATCGTAGCAATCTGTTATTTCCAGGGAAATAAAACTTGCCTCTCTAGGGGTGTGCCGATTAGCCCACGCTGGTGGCAGGTGTTGTGCCCCATCTTGCAGATCTGCCTGCTGCTCTCATGCCATCACGTTTCCCCAGGTCAGGGACTACTGCCCCCCCAGCCCTTGGGTCTGTAAGCACAGCTCAGCTGCATCGGCACTTGCTCCTGCCCAGAGCCAAGGCCCAGCTGTGGTACCGGGGCTCTTTCCCTCTCTTGAGAGAGAAGAGTGTGTGAACATATGAATCACAGCTTGGAAAAAGAAAAATTGCAAGCAATTGAGCAAGGAGGAAAACAAAGCATTTACGGTCCTCTGCTTCTTGCATCTGAAGTTTTCACTCAAAACCTTCGCATTGTTTTTCGGGGTTTTCCTTCAGCTTTGCTGGATATCAAGAGCTGCTGTCTCACAAGCAAGCCTGAAGAGTGACACACTTTCCTAAAGTTGCGTGCAATTTACAGAGGCTTCATACATCCTCTTTTGCTTTGACATGGATTAAACAGGCACTTCTTCAGGGGCTCCCTTCACCTCCCATTAATTATCAGCTCATCATGTCGTCCTGAAGCACATGCTGACCCCACCTCGTGCCCCAGAGAGGAGGGTGGTCACTGCTGCAGCAGGAGGGTCTCGCTCAGGGTTGAGCACCAGCCCAGGCGGGGAGAGGAGCACATCTAATGAACCTGGGGGAGCTAAGGCTTTCAGGACAAGGCTTTCTGCTTGGTGGCATTTATGCCCTTTGATCATCAGGACCCAAGTACCCAGCTGAGGCCAAAAAGTTCTCGGCAGGCACCTGCCCCACACTCTACAGCCAACAAGTTTTAACCTCACCTCAGAGCACAGAAGCTGTGCTGGAGAAGTTGCCTCCCCAGAACTCAGCAGTAACATAGCAAAATAAAATAAGAGATCACTTTTGCTCGTTTTTGTTTTTAAGAAAGATGTACTTTATGATAATGTTTCCTATAACAGCCATTTTTTTCAAAGCTTCCTGTGCTATTTATGTGCTACACTCAATTCTTCTTTTCCCTTTCTTTTTGTATGTAGCTTGATAAAAATGCTCACTATGAAGTCTCTCTTAAATAATAATTTTTAAAAAGCCTTTTTTTTTTCCTTTGTAAAAACATATAGGCTTCTTTTAAAATAGAGAACACAAGAAATCTCTGGAAACCATTTATTATATAATCCTCCACAAGCAAAGCTTATCTCTCATTCCTTTGCAAACACACCAGCAGGACCATAGCTCACCAATGCAGAATCAGCTACACTTGAAGTAGTCAAACCTTCTCTAGCTCCTTACACATTCCTCCCAAGAATGAACAAGATAGCTCAAAATACAGAGCAGAGATTTACCCCAGGTTCCCAGACAGGCTTAAATGGCAATGTTTTTTAATGGGAAAAAAGTGGACACTTCTCACTTACCAAAAGATATTTTTCTATTTCAACAGAAGCTTTTGAGGAGAAAACAAGGAAACAAACAACAAAAACCAAACAAAAAAACAACCAACCAAAACAAACAAACACAAACAACTAAACAAAAAACCTCCCACAAACCTACACCCATAATTTTTTTATCCAATTAGAAGACTGGTTCACCTTTCATTTGATAAGCACACATAGCTAACTACAGTACTTGCAGAGCAAAATTGTCAATAGTAGCTCCTAACGCAGGTACTTACTCTGTGGGTATGTAGAGCTGCTTCTTCCTGAATTTCTCAACTCTGAAAGAGCTTGTTGATTTACAAAGTCATATCTTCAAAAAAAGTAACCCAAATAATTTTCTTGATCTTTTCACCACCAGAGATGCCCTCCCACCTCCCTACATAATAGCAGGAGGGAGAGAGGAAGAAGAAAAAGAAAAGGTGAGGTGGGGCGGGGCAGAGGCTCCTTAGCTCACCTGGTCCAGCTCTGCATAATCCTTTGCTCTTCCTACACAGCTGGCTTCTGAAAACTTTCTCCCCCACACACCATTTTCCTTTTAACAGTGCTCCTAGTAGGTATCTTATTGAGAGAACGATCATACTCATTGTCTTCTCAAGCCATTGTCAACTGTCTTTCCCTTCCCTCTCCTGAAAGCCTGTGGGAGGTCTAAGGTCTCGAGAGAGCTGGAGACAGGGATAGGAGGAGAACCTCATTTAAAGTTCCCCTCCTCTGCTTTACAAAAGTCAGTGTTGACACAATAGGAACAACCTTAATCTAGAAAACTGATCCAAAAAATCTCCATGTTAAAGCCTGCAAATGCCACATAACCTACTGCTGCTTCTTGTGAATGCCATTCCTGGAAAAATCTAGAACAGAAAAAGCTTAAGTGTCCTCAGACCGAAGCTGAAGTCAGGCCAAAATGCAAGGCTGGATTGTACTGATAGGTGGATTCAGTAGCTGTTTTCTATTTTCAGAAAAAGTTCTACATTTTAAAATGCTCCTGCATTTGAGTGAGAACTGGATACTCTGTAAAGGGCTCTGAATGTCAGATGCAGGGCAGGCTGAAATCTGTGCAATTCATTAAGGTAGATGGAAATTCTAAATTACTACTTTTTAGTTGCTGTTTGGAATGAGATTTTGCACACTAAGTCTTATCTTCACAGCCATGACCCAAACTCGTAGTGCTCGGACATTTACATCAGTGATGTAGGATTACATTGTCTATTGAACTTTACTGAGCTTTTGAAAATATATATGCAAATACTCAATTTCTCTTACAGAAGTTGCCAAAGATCAAACTAACCCTCAGCAGTTTTTCTTCAAAATTCATCCAGTCCCACATCTGTGGGTTGTCATGGTTTGTTTGCCTACATAATGCTCAGTGTTTTCAGCTGAGCTTGTGACTGAGTGTGCAAAGGTGGTGAACATTCCTGTTCCCCAAAGTTTAGTGCTGTAATTTTGAAAATGGCTGCATGGAGATGTGCTGCTTATAGCCTATAAATGGCAAGATTTGGGGTGATACAGATGTGGCTGGCAGAGAGCAACTGTTGTTATCACTACCTGTGATTTGTTGAATCTTTTAACTAAGCAATTCTGAGAGAGATGGTAGTGTTGCTCAAAACAACTGTTATAGAAAATGATGAAAATAGTAAAAAGTGAGATAATCTTAAAAGAAAAATGGAAAGCATAATCAAACCAGTGTAGAATGACAATATATTTTATGAACAAAAGCATGGGTTAGTAAATTTTCGTTGTTGTTATTTTTTCTTCCTTCTTGCCAATACATTATTTAGCACTTCCAAATTCAAAGTTCTGGGATAACATCTTCACAAATAGAAATTAAGTATTGCTTCATGAAGGTTTTTATTTGTCTATTTTCTATTTATGTTTTACTAACATTGTAAAGTATAAAATAATTATTTTAGGATAGATTAGACTGCCACCAGAAAAAGCATATTCAAAGCAAAAAATAAAATTGGCAAAATTATCATTTTCAGTGAAACAGCTTTCCAAGTCAAGGATTAGTTGCTGAAGAAACACTGGCTGAAGATGCGGCATTATAAATGGTCTTCTCTCAGCCACTTGTACCAGTGGTCAAATAATTCATTTCTTAGTAAAAAATATGATGGTATATTAGCAGAAAGAAAGATTAGGTGCACATTAATCAAACATTTCAGAGACACATAAACATGCATATAGCATCCAGGAATATCCCATTACCCTATTTCAGAAGATATATGTAATCAATATTTCAAATATATCTAGTTAGTTTCATATCATTGAGTTTTAAGTATTTCGCCCCTCTGTAAAATAGGCAGGGCTTTCAAAGGCAGCATTGGTAATTTTCTGAAGTGCTACTTGACCAACACAAGTGTCTGAGCTAGGTTTGCTATGCTGTTCAAACAAACCAAGCAAAGACAAAACCAATGCCATGTCCCACCAACAGATGGAAACAAGAAGAGTCATTAACGACTGTTATCAGAGTTCTGTTTACAGAGTGTGTACTTGAAATGATGTCGGTCCTTCACCTTTTCCTGGCTGAGGAGAACTTCTGAAGCATTGGCTTCCCCCTGCCCACCCCAAGCTAACCGGTGAAAAAGAGTTAAAATATATTTAATGGAAACCAGTCTATCAGAGGCAGTAATTTGTTGTTTGTACTATGTGTGAAAACAGAACGAGGAATTTGCAAACATCAGTCTTTTCACTGCTGTTTGCCTCAAGTAAATATATTTTCATCTGATAGTCGCTCGTGTGTTTCCAAAAAGAGCTCTAGGGAAAGGGAGAGCCCTTGGGCCCACAGCAACGTTTACCTGGGACTTTGCTGACAACCCCTCTTACTATTCCGTGCTTCTTGCAGGAAGAGGACTGGTTTAAGGTAGAAGACTAGCTCATCTCTGGATATCAATTAATACAACCCCAGTGGGCTCTGAACTTCAGTACATATTACATTCTCTTCATAAAAAGCCATTTTTTCATAGCCTGAAACTCAAATATTTTTCTTTTTCTTTTTTTTTTTTCCCCAAAAACCGACATCAAACAGTGCATCTTTCAAGAAGGGCAGTAGAAGCAGCATGTAGGAAAAAATATCTTCTTTCAAAACTGATATCCCCAAACCATTTCTAATAGCCAACAGTTGCAAATTTAAAGAAAAACTCCTATATGGAATTGTCTCACCAAGGTCAGAGGGCTGTTACTTAGTTATTTATTAGGATATATGGAGTCAGGTTTTTCGTAGATGTGAAAAGAATGTGTGTGAAGAAATACAGTTATTATTTCATGTTGTGGTCTACAAAGCCTGGACTATGCAGCACTCTTTTCATTAATTCTGTACATCCCCTCAGGCTTATACAACCTGTACTTCAACACCTTTAATATGGTAGCTCTGTGTCAAGCACATTTCTGAGTTCGGTCACTGAAATGTCTATAGGCATTTGTACTGGTCTCACACATAGATGGACAGCTGGGAGTTGGCTTCATCCCAGCCATGGGGGGATTTAACTTCACACACCTGTACAAGGGACATAGCGGTGAGTCACATAATTTCCTTGATTCCTCCTGACAGCACTTAAGTGGTTCTAAGCTCAAAGTTTACCAATGGGCAGTTTGCATTTGCATTGAAATATGGAAATAGACACTTTAAAAGTACTGAAATTATTGTAGGTCCCATAGAGAAAGGGACATAAACACCAGGATCTTCCTGTCTTTTCTGTGAGAGATTGGACCCTTTGCTGGTGCGAGGTCCCCAAAAAAGACTGCAGGACTTGCCACAGGGCTGGCAAGTTTCAAAAGATGCAAAACGTGGGGAGTGCTTTTTTTTCTGCACATTTTAAGGGTCTGAAGACACTGTGCAGTGTGTCTGGGGACAGGGGACAGCTGCACCGGGAGCCAGCAGCCACGGATCATCAGAGAAAAAGATACTTCCTGGAAAGACCTCCAGCAAAAAATCGTCGGGACTTTTGATAGGACTCACACATGTGGAGATGCATGTGACAACCTTTGGACTTACAGGAAGGACAGCCAGGAGGAGCAAGCAGTCCAGATACTTCTCTTGGATGCCCTCAGTAACAAAACTACCTGAATTGGGGACAGTGGGATGCTCTACTGCAAAAACCAGGCAGAAGTTCCAAAATAATGTGAAAAACACCTTATCACTGCCATGGTCTCTGCAGAGCTGGAGAGATTGTCATCCTTGGACTTCGAGTCAAGCAACACAGTCATTGAGTAGCAAGGATTTGGCAAATGAGGTTTTTTTTATTGAGCACTGCGAAAGCTAAATCAAAAAAAAAAATGAAATATGAACATAATCGTTGCTCTTGAACTGAGACACCCCTGTCTAACGAGGCAGCACCTTCTGCCCTGTTTGCCAAATAGCCAGTGAGTCCATCTGTATTTCCCTCATTAGGCGCTCCCACGCGCGCGCGGTGCCGCCCGGCCCTGCCTGCTCTCGGCAGCCACGGCTGCAGGGACGCGGCGTGCCGGCCGGCCACGGGGCCCGAGCTGCGCGGGGCCGCGCGTCACCCAGCTGCACCTGCCACGGGACAAATGGTTCGAGTTTTGTGAGCCTGCTGGTTTCGTCTGATACGCACAGACAGGCACCCAAACGCCCTGCTTACAGTAACACCCTGCACATCTCTTTCTCTACAGATCTATGGGCTTTCTGAGAAGAAACCAAGGTGATGTTGTACCGTCAAGGGCTCTGTCCGCATGCTGTTTTCCAAAAGCAAGATTCTCTCCTCTTTTGCACATTGAGCAGTCATCCATAAGCCCACAAAGCAAAGGGAAACTGCTGTACATAGCCACTGGTGGCACCATGGAAGATTTGGTTGGGTAGCATGTATAGTCAGGGCATGTGTAGGTGCAGCTATAGTCTGGCATTTCAAAAAATGCTTCTTTGACTTGTGTGGAACATATAGTCTTCTGGGATCCAAGAAGTTTTTTAGGCCTTGCAGGTGCAAGCAGTTAATGGATGCTGTATTTTGCCTGTGGATGATCTTTCCTGCTCACATTAGCTTGGAAAGGGCCAATAAACAAGGGAGAATAATCTGAGACTTTTCAGTTGCTAAGGCAATGAATTAATCAGCATGTATGTGTTCAGCATATTCACATGATCCTGCCAAGGCCCACAGCTTTAGGTGTCCTGCTATATTTTTGCCAGCATGAGGGAAGGGAGCGGCGGAATTGGCAGAGAACAAAGTGTCAGTGGTTAGGACTGTAATAAAATTTTTGGAAGGAGAAAGCAGCACCTACTGCACACACCGCATTCATGTATTATATGGTGTTATAGCATGCCAGCAAAATGTGGCTCTGTGCCACCATTCTGTGTAACAGCTTCATTTAGCCTAATTATTTGGTATAAAATCCTCTTGTCCAGTAAGAGCTGATTTCTTCCAGAGCTATGAATCCAGCCTTAACACTATTCAGTGCATTTGATCAGATTTACAGATCCTGAACCAACTGTGCAACTGACAAGACATTCCTTCACTTGAATCATTAAATTTCTGTCTATCTCAGGAGCTGCATTCTTTAAAGCCTTCTTGGAGTAAGATGCAAACCAGCCAAGCAACACCAACATCATTTCCAAACCCAAGAGCATCAGTGCACGCTCTGGAGGGCTGAGGCTAGCGCAGCAGAGTTGATGTGCTCAGGAAAACCCACGATTTGTAAATGTTTTTGATGCTGATCAGGCAGTCCAACTTAATGGCTATAAATTAGATACTGTGATTACTTCTGTCCCGGTTTTGGCTGATGTATTGCTGTTTACCCACTTAAACACCAGAGATGGGGTCTTTCTTACAGTCCTTTACCACAGGTCAGCAGTTAGCCAAAAAGTCCTGTCCCTGTCACTTTCCTCAGGGCCATAGTCATGGGAATGTTTAGGGGACAGCACTTTGCTCTGTTCTCCCCCAAGCTGACGTGCTTCCTCTTCTCTTTCTCTCATGTACACACACATCATTGTCACTGCGCACAGGCACCTAGCAAACCCCTTCGTTTTCATTTCTGAATGATTTTATGCACGCAGTTGTTGCAGGTGGTGATACACGTCTCCTTTTCAATTTGGAGCCACTTCGGTTTCTTAAAGCAGCTTACCTGCTCTACTATCTGAAATGAATGGTAGCCTTCAGTTAGGGCACATACAACCCCACATATTTAACAAGGCTTCACCCAATCTGAAACAAAAAGGTATCTGTAAAAAGGAAATCCATGGCCTGACCTGTAGTGTCACACTGGGGAGAGAGAGAGCTGTAGAAGCTGCCACATAAGCAGGCAGCCGGTTATCGTTACATCTGGAGCTTTGAGCCCAGTCCTTATCCCAATTCCAGCCTGGCTTTGTGCAAATGTAAATCTCCTTATCAGTAAGGTGAAGATAATGCCACTACAGCACACTGCACAGTGTGGGAGAATTAAATGGATAAACTTTATAAAGTGTTTTAGATGTCAGACAAAATATATAAAACCTAAACAGCCTTACAGAAATCTCCGACAGCTGAATATCAGAAAACTAACCAGGAGAAAGGCATTGCAGACCTAGCAGAGAGACTGGGTCTGATCCTGAATGCTAGTACTTGTGGAAAATCAATTTAATCCCAGAGGAAAGCAGCCTTGGGATGAGATGCAAGCAGGGAAGGAGCTGCCGCGGCACCCCTCACTGCCCTCCCTGGGCCGATGCTGCTGCTCCCTGTGTTACCCACTTGAGAAGACCGTGTCTGGGGGATGTAATTAAAAAACATTTGCAGTTAATTAACCAGTCTAGCATAGTGTGCAGGCCTGGTCTGTGCTCACAGACATTGTTGGGCTGCAGGACAGCACTGAGGACGCCGGTGCTCCACAGCCAGGCTTGCACATCTCCACCCAGAGTGGCAAAGGGATGTACAGCCACAGCCACTGCTGCCCTCCCTCTGCTCGCCTTCACCTCCCATGGCCCTCCCACCCCAGCTCCAGGAACACGCAAATGGCGATAAGGGTGTTAATTCAGATAAAATATTAAATCTGAAAGCCATTTGGTTCTACTGGTTGTTGTGAGGTGGAAGCAGAGCGGCAGCGGAGCTGTGCCTGACGCATAGCTGAAGCTGCAGCTCTCTCTACAGGCTTCACCTACAGTAGCTGCGCAGTCGCAGCCAGCCTGGCACAACCGCAAACCCTGCCCTGGACAATGACTCGTGGACAGCCCTGCTCTCTGCCGTGGTTCAGTGCTTGGGGGCACTGCACCAGGCCTCTGGAGGATGTGGCCATGCTGGGAGAAGGTGTGGAAGCAGGGATGGGGCTGCCTGCTGCAGGGGACCTGGTCCTTGCTGCAGCAGGGTGGCTGCAGCCCACCCAGTTGTGCTCCAGGCGCCGATCAGCTCCAATGTGGCCAACAGCGCAGAACAACCACTGGGGAGCTCTGAGCCAAGGGGCTCGAGCATATCCCGAAGTCACGGGCACGTACATGTGCAGACACATGCCGTGGGGCCAGGGCCACCGCTCCCAGGGCACAAAGCTGCACAGGAGCTCTCCATGTCCTGCGGGCAGCCCGTGGAGGATTCGTAGCCTTCTCCCAGCTCTGGGGTGATGTGGCCATGCAATGGAGAAGCAACTGCTCCAAATGCTCCTCCCTGAGCTCCGGGCACACTGATTATGGGGGAGCAAGCAGAGTGTTTGTAGGGGAGAGAGCAGGAGAGACCACAGCCCCAGAGCCACCAGGAGCAATGTGAGGCCAGGGGCAACGCTGGATCCAGGCTGTCAGTAATGCTATTGCAGCCGGGGTTTTTGATTTGGGACTGGTTTTGCTTTTCCTAATAATTTCTTGATAACAATATAATTGGACAATTCCTTAAGGTCATTTCATGTGGCAGATTTATTGGGAATATTACCTGCATATTCAGAGTTATGAGGGACAAATATTTTAGTTCCTTTTTTATTGCCCCATTGTTTATAAAGTTCTCTTTGAATCTTGTAAATACATTTTTTTTATTTCCCTTCAGAGTTTGTCTTGCTCTTTGGCAAACATTGATTTTTTTTTTCATGTTTTTTCCAGTGAACCTTGAAATTAAAATGTCTTTTTTTGTTTAATTTCTTTTTTGTACACTGGACTCATTGTCAGCACAGCAAGAGCAAGGTGCTTTGTTAGATTACTGCTGCTTCAAAGCTACTGAAAGGAAGAGTTGACCACGTTTTATCATGTGTGTGTAGTTCCTTCATGAGTTGCAATTACTCTCTTTAAAACACAAAGCCAATCCCAAGTTCTCAGCATTTTAAGGAAGCATTTTAAATTTTTTAGTATTTCAGAGTCAATTTTTACCAAATCATACCAGTTTTAAGAGTTGTAGAATTCTTTGGCCTCTTAGTAGACAAATGGCATACAGAGAATCAGCTGCACAGAAAAACAGCAAGATTTGCAGGCAGAGACAATATCTTCTATTAAACCAGCTGATACAGTTGGGAAAAAAAAAAAAAAAGAAAAGCTTCAGATACACTAGCCTCCTGAAAGCATTTCTGTTTGGCTTTGTTTGTTTGTTCTGTTTTCACCTACATAAATTGTTCTAATAAAAAATATTAGCTCTCCCTGCAAAGCTTGCCTCTCTCCTACCCTTCTACCATTGCAGAGACAGCAACACTATTTCTAGTAGAAAAATAATTATATTTGTATAGCAAATAAACCATATTGCCATTTGTCCAAGTGTTTTTCTTCAAACTACTGTCTGTTGCCTTTTCTACAGCAGGGATTTTTTTTTTTAAGTGGAGTATTTTTAGAAAAGAATAATTTTTATGATAATTACTTCATCATTTTATCTGCTGTAACAGAAGAACTCTCTGTTACACAATCTTGACTAAACACTTTTTTCTTTTGCTAAGTAGCCAAGGCATTATAGGTTATAAAATTCAAGCTTAAATTATAGTAGAGTAAAGCGTTTGGACCCAGGAACACAGATACATTGGTATCCCTGGCTGGCCTGATGTGCCATCAGAAAGTTAGGAAATTCTTCAAAATATTCAGCTAAAGTGAAATCCTCCATAAATCGAAAGGGTTTGCTTTAGCTTTGTGACCTAGGGTTATACATTATGCTAAGCAAGTGTAACAGTCTATGTTCAAAGGCTAAAGAGCAGGTAGTAAGTGTTTAACACAGCAAGAGTCATGCTAAAAAAAAAAAGTCTTTAAAAACGGATTGTTCTAGGCTATAATAAACTATGAATTGTAAAAGGTTAATTGACAAAATGATACTCATCTAACACCATCTCTGTAATAGCAATCATTGCTGAATCCATAATTCAGGGGTCTTGCTATATTGACAATTACATTTCCTCAAAAAAGACTCTAGTTATTTCCTCAGTCTGTTTAACCTACGGTAATTAATTATAGATTTACAAGTGGTACAGAGGCAGATACGGGTATCTGCAACCACTGCGCAAAAAAAGCAAAATGCCTGTCTGCAGCCTGGAGCGGCCCAGGTGTCCCTATGAAGATTCACGCCATGAATTGACCTTTGCTTCACTCGCTGTCCGAAACAGAGAGCCAGGGGGTGACGGTAACAACCCTCACTGCACATCTGGCATTCAAGGAAGGGCAGCCTTGCCTCAAGGTTGCTGCACTGAGGTTCGACTCCCATTTTTGCAGCGCCTCTGGCCTGAAAATATGATCTGTTTTCCCCCAAACTGTATTTCTTATTCAATGAGACACAATACTTTAGCAGTGAATAAACTGGCAAGGTTTTAAGAATAGTAACAAGCATTCAGTCGGACTTCTTCCATGTGGCACATACCCTCCTCATGATAGAAAAGATTCTTTTAAAACTTTTTTTTACTAAACATATTATGCCAAATGAGAGCTACTTTGTTTGTTTGTTTGTTTTAAAAAAAGTCCCCCAGCAGGAAGGCAAATGGAGGCATTGGTACTGCTGCTTTGCAGAAAGGACCTGCCAGGTACTGGCTATGTCAGCGACTTTTGTGAGCAGAATGAAGTTCTGCATGTTCACTTCTGTCCATTCCTGCCACAGTCTGTACCCCAAAAAACAGCACAGACTTGCTAAGAAGGGGCTATTACAATGTCTCCTTTATTACAATTCATGATTTTTTTTTAACATTACCAACTTATCAGCTATAACAAAAGACATGTAAGAAACAAACCATGTCAAAATAAATGAATTAAGAGCATTCATCCTTTTCCAGAGTGTGAAAAAGTTCGTAAGGCAATAATGAATTCTATAATGCATTAGCCATACTTCTTAAAACATGTGTACCACTTACTCTATAACTTGCTAAAGTTTTGTCATTCTCACTAAATCTGCAGTTCTGGGTACAAATTAGCAAGTTTTGATCGTAATTGGACTTTGAGCAATTCAGCTATTACCCTGCCAAATGCAGGATGTTTTCTCTGTGCAGAAGCTTGTTAAAGCTGCATGAAATCCATATGAAATCCATAGGCATGCTACCGTTGGGCTTTGCTGTATTACTTGGCAGAGCCTTCTGCTCAGAAGGTGCAGAGCATCTTTTGCTCACCAGGATCCTGCTATGGCTTGAGTTATCCCCACACGTTGGCAGGCAAGTTGTGTCCCAGGAGCTGGGTTAAACCTACTCCCAAGTCAGCACCAGTTCTCCCCAGGAGCTCACCAAAAGTAGGACCAGGCCGTGATTTGGGCTATGCTACCAATGACAACTTGTGGTCTGCTTTCCCAAGTCGTTGCCTTCTTTCCGTATATCAGACACCTTCCACAGTGCCAGGAAATTCAGTCCAGGCACGACTGAACGTTGCTCCAGCAGTCTTACCAGGTCCACCCATGCACACATTGATTTTGGATGCAGCTCCCTCTGCACTTCAGTACTTCTATAATCTGGCACCAGCAAAATCTTGCCAACCCCCAACCCTGCAGCTCATTGACTTTGTTTCCAGAACTACGTCAACATCTGCCTAATGACTCACTTCATGTCCATGTTTTTATCCCCTCACAATAATTCCATGACTGTTGTTTCCCTGAAGGAACAGAGACCTGCAGTGCATGCAACAGATGAACGGCATTTCTGCCTCCCCCAAAGAATGCTTCCCGGACAGCCTGCAGATTGTGAGCTGCCCTCCTGTCCTCCTATTTCATTACTTTTCTTGTAAAGCATCTCACTTCTACCAAATTCATTGCCATCCAGATGTCATCTTCTACCTTCTCATACCATTTTCCTTCCCTTTTGCCAGGATAGTCTTTTCCTTCACTACCAGTTCACAAATTTATGCTTGGCCTCTACCACAGCACCAATCTCAACATTACTTTCAAATACTAGAGCTGCTGAAGAGAGTCACTCTTCTGACAAATTTTGCATTTTTGTGTGCAGTAAATGAGTAATTGGCGCTTTTTCCATGTAGTGAAATCTTTCCAGAAGCAGCACGGCATAGCTCATTTAGCATTTCTTCAGATGAATGCTCATAATACTTAACGCAAAAAATAGATGATGCTGATGACTCTTCCTCATCTAAATGGCTCAAATTCCTGGAGCCTTTTAACACTGTGGCTTTTGTTTCCAAAAACCAAAGGCAGCTTCTGTAGACTCACTCTGGTTTACCCCTCAGAGCACAGCAGTGGCGCTTTTACTGAGTTGCTTTTGTGTGTGCATGGTGGTGGGGCTCGCTGTCACGGTCCTGCCGGGTGCCGGGAAGAGAGGTCAGGTCCCCTCCTCGTCGCTACACCTCCCTCCTGCTGCACTTTGGACAGACAGAAGCACCGATGCCATGCTGGATCCAGGCTTGTCCAGCTCCTGGGCACCTCTGCTCACGGTCCCAGCTTGAGAGCTCAGGTTGAGGTCTGTCCTCATGGGTGGTTGAGCACACATTTGAGAAATGCTCTAGAAAACAAGATTTTGCTGTATTCACTGTGGTGAACCAAATTGAATTTTTAAGGAGCTGAGCTGTTCGCAGTCCAGCTCACACAAAGCGACAGACATCTTCAATCCATGTAGTTTCTGATTCTGATAGAAATTTTCACCTTCTGCTATTTAGAAACAGAGACAGACACTAGGAGGTCAATACTACTGGAGGTCCGGCTTTAGATGTTTGGCATCAGAAACATGAATGAGCAGGGAAACAAAGGCTGTAAAAGATGTATGGGAGAGATGTATCTGAGGTAGGGAAGAAAAAGGGTTGGACAGATATCTAGAGGAACAGTCCAGGACATTGGCCCCTGCTCTGGTCTCCCAGTGATTCCCAGCAAGATGAAGGAAATACAGCACACACAAGAAGAATTTTTCCTAGAGCAATACAACCCAGCTATTGCTGGAGTATGTCTGCTCCTCAGTGTGGTGTACAGAGATTCAGGCTACGTAAAAAGAAGGGAAATCTGGAAAGCTAGCCCTTGATGGCTCTTTCACAGCCCCATGAGGTTATTTCTGGTACCCTACTGCAACGTGCCACACAGAGGCGTATCCCTCACCTGCAGCAGGACCAAACCGTGCAGCAGCAGGAGGAGGAGTTCTGCAGTCCTCAGTTAAGGGAGATGGTAAAAAGCACAGAGCTGTGGAAATGCTGAAATAACAACACATTTTGGAGCTGCTAAGTTACACTGCAGCCATTCCCATCCCCACAGCAGCCAAATTCAAAAAAGTGCAAAAGCAGAATCGCACCAGCCATATTCATTCACAGTGAGCAGAACTGAAATCTAAGCTCCAAACTCGTGATTAAAGTATGTTTTTAGAGTGGCAAATAGATATGAGCATTTGTGCCCAGAACACAGTACGCTGTTTGAATACCGATCTCTGTGGGAGATCCAATATGCCATTGGAAGAGCTGTTCATGAATGTCAAAAATAATTCCAGCACTGAAACAGTTCAATCTGCAGTAATACTTCCTATTAGATATCTCACCGAAACTGCCAGAATTTTAATAAAACATATGGTAATCTTCAGTTAGCAATGTAAAAGGCATTTCTTAAAGTTAGGATATGCCATACCTGTTGACTAGCAAAGAGCTCCCTGGAGGCAGTTTGCCTTGTGGGTGGAGGACATCGCATGTCTCCAGCACGGGAGCTCGCCTCTCTGCAGCCTGGCAGGTGCCACCAGCAAGGACAGGTGGGAGGACAGCCCAGGCACGTACCCTGCACAGCACTCGGAGTAAGCCCCTGTCAGCAGCAGACGCAAACCACCCCCTGGGCTGTGTCCCTGGGGTCAGTTTATGCCCTGAGCCCAGGACTCACCAGCACCGAGTGTGGCCTCATCCCTGCTCCTGTGTGTGCAGGAGCACAGCTTTCCATTGCTCCATCTCCACTCTGCCGAAGTCCTCTCCAGGCACCGTGAGCATCTCAGTCATGGTCTCACCTTTGCAATAAAAGACAGCATTCTTCTCTAGCAACAGTTGTTCCCAGCTTACCATGATATTCGGTGGTAATTATAGCAGTAAAAGTTTGGAGGTTAGGGTGCATTTTCTAAATGCTCAATATTTATAGCTATGGAACAATTCACAAATTGTCACATTCACCTAAAATGATTCACGGTTATAATTGGAGGAGAGCTTCAGCAGGAAAAATTAGGCCATACTGACCCACATAAATGAATTCAGTAAACCACAACAAGCTGTTATAATCTATTTAAAATAATACTTTGCCAGCAGAGCGCAAAAATAGTTTACTGACTGATTAGTCAACTTAAGGTCCATTTCTCATCTATATATATATAAATATTGTGGTAAACCAAGCAAATGTTTTTATTTGCTGGAATAGAGATAGCATGCGCTACTATTGTGGTTCATACACCAACATTAAACAAAAATCCATTATTTTTAGCATGCATTACAGGAGCACTCAACCATTTCTGCAACTCTGTGGCCCACAGAGGAAAACTCTACCTACATTACAAGTAACTGTGAACTCTAGCATTCAACTTAACTAAAAAATATAGCACACACACAAAAAATCTCTCTAACGTGTTACTTAAACGTTTTATTTACTGACTATAGGAAGAACTGAAATTATTTTCACTAGCAATATATGTGTAATTTCATATCACCAGTGAAAACCAGAAGTAGCTGAACCATCTGGGATAAACTCCAAGCACTGTTAATTTTTCAAGTTTTGAACATAAAAAATGAGAGGTAAGCAGAGCTCTTACAGCATCTCTGCAATGATTGCAGCAGTATTTTCTGGAGGAAAGGATGGAAAACCAAAACTGTGCATGGGGAAATAAATGAGCAGAGGAAAACAAATATTCCTCCACCACCCTACTATCAAACTTCTCTTGAATGGATCCATTTCTCAATTCAGTCTTAAATAAAACAGCCATGTATATAGCAGGTCTGGAAAAAGTCACAAGATACTCTACATTTCATATTTCTTCACCTACTCTTGCTCTGCCTAATGCTGTCCCTGAGATCTCACGCTGCATAAGCTCTTTCTCTGCTCAGAACAAGGTCATAACGCTCTGACCTTATATCCTGCAAAACCAAAACCACCCCGTAGCTCACTGCTGACTTTTTTTCCTTGAAATCTCCAGACTAGGTGAAAGTATTGAGAGTGCATGAGTCGTGCTGACCTTTAGAGAAACTTCCCCCACATTGCTGCCTCTTACACTGAAAATAGAGTCTCGTTCCCCTGCCTGATTTATGTTTCCCATTGCAAGCACAGCAGATGCATCCCAGACAACTGAAGAAAGGACAAGCCTGAAGAGCACAACAAACTTTCAAGATATAGCATCCACAGGCTCCTCCATGGTATCCAGAAGGGCTTCCCACTCTGAGCCTGACAGCAGGGTACGCAGCATGCCAGCATGCTCATGTCCTTCTGGAAAGCAAAGGAAACAGTAATCCAGCTTTCCTCTCCACGTGTCCCCTACTCTGAATTTACACCTCAGTGAAAAGCAAGCTAACATCTGTGAAGGTGTCCTGTGTTATTGCTTCTCCTATAGCTTGTGCAGCAGCGTGGTTTGGATTGAGGGTTCCCGGTGCTGCCGGGGATCAGACGTGAAAGTAGGCTGCCAGGGAGAGACAGCAGAGACCTGAGGCGTAAGCCCAGAGATACCAGAGAGCAGCAAGAAAGAGAGCAGCCAAATGCTGTGTAAGTGAAAGGCTATTTCCTTAAAAGCCTTTGAGTTAGACAAATATTTTGTCATTAAAAATGTGCCATTAGTCTCAGATCTTAACGACTCAGGTGCAGTGACCCTGTGCCTGGCAGGCTCTGCCCACTCAGGCGTCTCAGTAGATCGTGAAGGTCTCCCCAAGTCAGCATGTTTGGAAAGGTGCACTCTGCACCCCTGACCCTGGGACAGGCCACTTCAGAGACGCTGTCAGAGACACTGTCTTTGCCATGTTAACAGAGAAATGTGACCACCCAACCCAATGCGCCGTGTGACACAGGCAAGCTGGGTCTGGTGATAAGCCAGATATTTCAGTCCCAGTCCATCTCCATAAAGGAAAAAAAAAAAAAAAAAAAAGTCCTGTTCACGACTTTACATTCATAAATACTCTCACAATGTCAAGAGATGGGGGTTTTCATCAATTCATTAGATCTGCTCCCATGAATTATTTATATGCAGTGCTAAAAATGGTTCTGAAACATTACAAGAATTCAATATCAGTTTTCACAGTGGGATTTCATCATTTTAGCACTGGAGCATAATAGCCTAATGCAATACTAATACGATATGGTGCTAATAGGGTACAATGAGAGTTCTCTCTAATATGCAAACACTTCCATGTTGCATTATTATTTCTTTTAAGTTAATATGATATGGTGATAATATGATGAAATGAATTAGTTTCATATCATTGTTTGCATGAGTTGCGCATATTAAAAGAATATTTCCCCCTCCCCTTGAATTCACTTGGAATGAGCTTGAAAATTTACCCTGTAGTTATTCTTATGCTAATGAGACTGTTTAGTAGGAAACACTCCTACTGTTGCTTAGCCAGCTGAAGAAAGAATAGGCGCATGTCACCTCTTGCTGGAATAAGAATTTTCCTGGCCTATTTTGAAAGCCTCTGTCCTAAACATGTTTGCTTTAACATTTCCCACTAGCTCATAGACTCATTGCATATTTATGATAAATTCCCTGGTCCATATTTATCAGGAGCATTTCTACATAAGTGGGCATGTCTTCCAGTTCAGCTGCTGCAGAGGGGAAAGGTGTGGGGGGGTCACGCACTGCAGCCCCGACAAACACCAACTGTGGAGGTGACCACAGAGATATCATGGCTTTTCTGGTCTGGGGCCCGGTACCTGCTGGGAAGATCTGGATGGCAACTTCACACGCGGGCTCCAGGGTCAATCACAGCACTCTCCTCCCGGCATTGTGACATTTTGCCAAAGCCTGCACTGTGCATGCATTGATGCAAAAAGCCAGGCTGGTATGAAGGTTTTACTCTCTGGCCCACAAAGCAGAATATCCATCTTGGCAAGAAATCCTGTCTGCTCTTCCTGGGAATAAGCCCTGTTCCCTGGCATGTCAGACTGACCTGAGGACCCCTTCGTTTCCTTGCTGTGGTGGCAGACCTGTAGGGAAGGCATTTGAGATTGCCGTGGACATCCTACAGCTGCCTTGGCATCCCGTGCTGGACAGGAGCTGCAGGGCTTGGAACAGCCAAGAAGCCCTATCTAGACCCTCTATAAGCATTTTTCTACCATGCTTAAATGTGCAAACTGGAATAGCTGTAATGGGACTTTATTTGGCCCTTTTCAGAGGGTCTCCCAGGACTCACTGTGCTTGTTAATAAATAGGCACTAAAATGTTGAGGTTTTCTGTTCAGGGATGTTGTGGGATTCCCATACAGGATAATGAGGGAGGATATTCATAACAGCTACCATTCACCTCTGCCTACTCTCTCCCTAACTTCACTATGGAGCAGGAGAACATCCCACATGAGATGGCTTAGAGCAACATCCTGATCTGCCCACACCCCCAACTTTATCTTCATGCAGATCCAGGAATCACCTTCAAATCCCAGCAAATCCAGCATGATTGAATCTGATTTCAGGCTCTATGAACTTTGGTTCACATGTAGTTACTTAAGAAAATTTTACACGTGAGGTTAACAGCACATGTACAACACTGAAAACTTCACCAAATGGTACAGGGGTTTAAAATGTCATAGATAAAAGAGTTCCAAAGTTTTTTTTAATTATCAGATTTCCAAAGCTACTCTGCATAATTCCCTGTATAATCCAAACTTAAACTCAGAAGACGCTCATGCAGATGACATTTCCTCTCTGTTCTGAATGGGGATTATTTTTTAAGAGGATACAGAACCTGGAAATATTTCAATAGGTCTGATATTTAAAGCATATTTAATGGCATTTATGTTTTAATCTTCTTACTGACTAAAGTTTAAGAGAGCTGCAAGGAATTCAACAGTGAAAAAAATAATTAGATGTTAGTTAATAACATAAAATGCATAGGTAATGGCTCAGTTGATCCATGACAAAAATCGCAATGATTGTCAGGGCACTCCAGTGCACCATGCTTTCTGCTCTCCAGGAGTAAGGAGTCACATTGTTCATATTATCCCAACACCTTGAAAGGTTCCTAATGCTTATGGACTTTGGCTTCACTGTTGGTAACAGGATGATCTGAAAGCAATGAGCCAAATTAATCAGATTCCTCATAAACGAGCAGATTAGAGGAGTCTTTGCCAGGCAGAGAGCAGAAGCGGCTGAATAATTCTCATAACTTTCATTCTACACTTTCTAGCCCAAACGCAACATAGCGCAGTCCAAGATCTCTCTGGGGATGACTATTCACATCAAAAAAATCTCACAGAAAATTACATACAAAAATCACAAAGCCTGTTGGTTTTCTGAACTTTGAAGTGTTAGAAACAAAGTCTGATTTTGACCGTGCAGGTAGAGCCTCATTGCCTTGGTGCTGCCAGCTGCTGTTGGGTGGCATGAGTTATATCTGGTTCTGGTGCTCAGCTCCTTAAGCTTTACATACATTCATTTGCTGCTTCAGTCCTGAAAGAGCCTGCGGACAGGCTCCCTGCTTGTTTTTCTTCTCACACTCTACCTAACCCCAGGAGCAAGGAGCTACTTCGTTAGGAGTAAAGGTATTAATTAGCAGTGAACCTGTTTAACCCACATGCTCTTTCATGCAGCTTCATAATGAATCCCAAACAACCTCAGGCTATAACATGACTACTGTTTTCCTAGATTAGAGCATATACTAGTTGTCTTGAAATCAGAGGCACTAGTCCAGCAAAGACCTCTTCCCAAGGGGCGATGCATTGGAATCTGCTGCAATTTCCCCATGGAGGGCTGGGTGTACTCTGGAGTAAGAAACAGAACACATGGCGCTCCAGCAGCTTTCCTCCAGCTTTCTGAAGCTGTGCCCTAAGCCAGCAACAAAAGGGAGGAAGAAAGGAGTAGTGATAACCCGAGAATAAAAAAACCCACTTACCTTGTATCCGACATTACTGTCTGCATCTCTCCCAGCTTCTCTCAAAAAATCACTTTCATCAGTGAAGGTTTATCAAAATTAAGAAATCAGGGCAGGTTTCCAGAGCTACCAACCAGGACATGCTTCCTGGTAACTCCAAGCAGAACACCGTGTCTGCTGGAGGCCAGGCGTGTGTGCTAGCTGCGGTGCCTGGCATGGCCAGGGGTGTGGAGCACACTTTCTGGCACCCTGACCATGGGGCTGCAGCTCTGCAAGCACCATGTGGAGCCCAGCAGCAGGGGCCTTGCTGGTTAGGAGGTCCGAGAAGATCTTTGTAAAGTTGCAGCTTTTTTGCCCAGTTGTACCAGTAATCAGTTATTTCACTGAACAAGCCTCAGAGTGGCCATGAGTGGGCACCAGCTTTAAGCTCTTGGTTTCTGATAAAGAAGACTCTTAGTGAGGTGCCTGGATTCAGATGTGGCTGCCTGAGGAGTGACCTAAGCCTGACCATCACAAAGCACAAATTAGAAAAGCCACATTTTAAAGATTTGGATGCATACTAATTTCTATACTAAAAGAACTGATTTTGCAAAACTTTCCTGTGAGGTTCAGCCAAATCGACGTGATTACTTTTAGCTGTCAGTGGGAACAAATAGGTCTTATACAACTTAAGCACAGTAAGCCTGGCCATTATTTTACTCTGAAAAATCAAAGATTTCTTAGTGTTACCATTACTATTGCTCTGTTACTTGTGGAAAACAATTCCAACTATCAGGAAATAATTATGAATAAAGCCCAGTTAATTATACAAGACATCTCAGCTGCCCTAATTAAGGATCAGTTCAATACTGTTCACTTGGTAATTTTTTTTTTAATTGTGAATAGATTTAGTAGAAGCCTGGCTGATAAACAAATAATGAGATTGGTGGTCCAGAAGGAATCTGATTAATAAAATTATTCACCAATTATTTATTTCCTCTGGTTTCTATCATTCTTCCTTCTGCCTTAGAACAGGAATAGAACAATAGGGGTTGCACTGATTGGCTTCAATACCAACATCCCTTCTTGTCACAAACATCCTACAGTCCTGAGCTGGATGATGAAAGCTTTATTCATGCAACCATGATAAAATGAGGGAACAGTTCAAAGTCAAGAAAACACTAAGTCCTTGGTGCAGCAAAAAGTCACATGCAGATAGATTCCTGGCTCTATACAAGCCTTTGCTGCAAGTACTCACCATGCATAGTGTTCATGGACTTTGTACTCATACATGAGAAAATGGTCGGAGCTGAAAAAAACCCAAAACAAACAAAACCACCAACAACAACTAAAACAAAACAAAAAAAAAACTCAAACCAAAATAAACCAAAACAACAACAACAAAGCCAAAACCAAACACGAACAAAAATGAAACAAATACCATTTCCCCAGGAGAACTTCCGCAGAGCCACAAACAGAAGAAACGGAGACCTTGGCTACTGGGCTCAGCCCCTCAGGGCTGCCAGGGGGCCTCAGCAGAGCCCTGCCCGGAGGGAACAGCAGCAGGGGGACCAGCCACATGAGCAGGGCAGGAGGGGGACACTGGGGTCACACTGGGAGGAAGAGTCTCTGGGTTGAAATGCCTGCAGCTCAGTCCCAGCACATCCCTGTGTGTTACCACCAGATCAGCGATGGATGACTGCAGTTTAAGTAGGAAAACAACATTACATATGTTGTAAACTAGTCTGCTGGCCTCATATTTTAATACGAAACTGAAGCAATTTACTTCCTTTTTAATGGATTATAGAAGGAACTCAAGCATAATGTTTCTACCCTTGTATGATCAATACCTCTAACACATTTATAAATTATTAATATTCTGCTCACAAAATTAACCACCTCTGAAGAAGCAGAATTGCTCAATACAACTCAAAAGAAACAAAATGAAACACAAACATTTAAGGAAGTAAAATGTTTCTTTGCATTTTTAGAAGTTTCTAGTAGCTTTCTAGTATAGCTGAAAAGCTACACTTTTTATTATTCAATGTAACATATTAATTGGAATTTATGAAGGGACTTGGCATATGACTGTTTAATCAGTCAAAATCCCATACCACGAGGACTGTCTCATTACATTCCTCCTAGAAATGAATCTGTTTTCTAGACGGGAAGGCTTTGGGTAAGAGGAAGGGGCTGAGCTGATTTAGGAATTAGCATAAATCAATATTTTTGAGGATTGGTGCGTGCAACATTACACAATATTCCCAGTTCTAGCACCACAGTGATCCTCCTGGCATCTTTTCACCAGTATTGTTCATAAGTATTGTAAAGAGGACATACGTGTTACTGCTAATTAATATCATGTGCTATATTCGCTTAGCTGCATTTCATTAGCTGAACTATCAAATTAGATCATCTTCCAATATGTGTCTCATTTTTAAAACTTGTGTCTCATTTTCTGAAAGGAGAGGAAATATGGAGATCTCAAATCTCTGCCTAGGGACCATGAACTTCCAGTGTAGCCTTGAATCTGCCTTTCTTTTCCCAACTCCTATTCCATGTGTTCTAATGACTTTGAATTAGGACATCTTGGCCAAAAAGTATCAAACTGTAAAGCTTACGAATTTCTTTAAAAATTTCAACTAATGGAGAGCAAATGTGCTCCCACAGCTCGGAGCATCACTTTATGTCTCAGAGGCTCAAGTGATATTCCAGGCAGTGCTAGGAGGATTATGGGGCTCATCTTTCTGTGTTGTAGCTCTCTGGGAGGCAGCAGAACAAGTGAGGGGCAGATCCACTCATGAAACCTCATCCTTGATTTAACAAAAATGAACTAGCTCGATAAATATATTCTTACCTAAACAATAAGTTAATTATTTGGTTATTTTGAATATTTTCAAGGCAACATTTTCATGTCTATGCTTAACAGGCCTGAGATAACACGGGTAAAATTGAAACAAAATAACAAAGAAAATCTTACTTGGTCTTTTACACAGCTCCTCCAGGGCTGAGCAGATCCATAGTTGCTAGCAGCGGTTGAGATCTGTTTGTAAGCTGTTTGCATTGAACTAGCAGCAGCCTCATTTCCACCTCCATGAGAATGTTAACACCTTTGCTGCAGGTACCCTGAGTGGAAAGTTTAATACAAGCTTCTCAGGTGTAAAGCACAAACTTTCAGCTCTGAAACTGATCCTTCCCATCAAAACCACGTCTACAGCCCTGGGGAGGCCTCACTCCTGTGAAGAGAGCTTTCAGACCACAGGTGTTCATGTCAGCGCCACTGACTTTTTTTTTTTCTTTTTTTTCTATTTGTTGTGATTTTTTTTAATCAGAATTACCAGAAAGGTTTGAAACTGTGAGACACAAAACTACTTCCAAATTTTTCCATTACCTGCTATAAACCAGCCTTAAAGAGAGACTTTCTTTACCTTTCATGGATCCTCTGTGTTTCCCCGTATTTCCTTAGCTTGTGCCAATTCTAGAAAATTTTGGATCAGCGTGTGTTGGAAGTGTTCTCAGGCTCTTTACAATCATTTATTTAAAAAGTGTGAACGTATATCTGAAAACAAATGCTGGATTTCAGCAACCTCTTGTGTAGCCTAGTAAAATAGCAGGAAAAATAACATACAATTAACTGGATTGACTTTTCCAACTCAATTATGTTAACAACCTTCATCACTACAAATTTCAATAGATGTTTTAATGTTATAGTGTGAAAACTTATGCATATTTTTTTTTTCAAAGTTTAGAGGCAGAATAAATGGTTGCCAACACAGCCAGAAAGTCCAGGCAGACTCACAAGCAAGAAACTTTATCACTTGCATGAATGCTAAGAAAGTAGCTGTCTTTATACAATTAAAGTTCAAGGTTGCATCTCTAATAGGCTTTTCAGCTGAATTTGAAAGTAGATTTAAATTGTTATTCACCCCAACCTTGTTAGAGATTCATGGTGTCAAGTACGTAAAGCAGAACAGAGTGAAAGGGTTGTAATACATTTACTGAAGGAAAAGAGTCTTATAGCTAGAGAGAATGTGCATGGAAACTACAGGGGTTGGAAAAGCTGCATTTTGTTAGGGGTACATTTATTCTTCAGAGAGAATTTTTTAGAGGTAGTCATGGTCATTTACCAGTTTTCTAAAGATGTTTATTTTCCATCCAGACAAGAAATTCAGCAGGGAGCTGAATTTTTAGACTTGGTTAGTTATGAAATGGGTCCTTGTGTTTCGATCCAACCTTGGCAAGGATATGGGAAAAGATTTTCCTTCAGCAATTCAGATTTTTTTTTTTTTTTTTTTTTTTCAAAAAACTGAGAGAAAAGAAAAAGCTGTGATTACCAACTGGTGCTATCCGTAACAGCTTCTGGGCCCAGAAATACAGCAAATTCTTCTAGACATCTTTGGGAGCTCCTGTGGAATAGCGATATGATTGGAGTTGGTTTTGCTTTGATTACAGGATGTTGCTCACACTGTTCATCAAATAGAAAATGATGTGGGAGCTCTAAGTGAAGAGAATAGAGTGATCAAGATCCCACTCTGTTTCAGGACTTACAGAAAAGAAGGTAGAAAAGAGGAAAAGCAGAAGGAAAAAGGGAAATGCCAGCAGGCGAGCCTAGTCATTTAGAGGGGCACACAGAAACACAAAAAAAGAGAAAGAGGTTGATGAATGGATTATATTAAGTAATGGCATAATGTCTAAATATTTGCAATGTTTGCTTCCAAGCACCTGGCGAAGTCATGTTTCCTGTTAGAGAAAAATGCCAGGGCACCACCCCATGATTCAGCTATGGTCATCTCTGTCTCTTTTCACTGATGAAATACTTGTGTGGCAGCTCTGCAAATTCCACTGTCCAAGTCTTCGCTTCCAGGAGAGGCTGAAATGTCATCTCCTGAAATTTGCAAAATGTCATTTTAAAAGTACAATTTGCTCTACTCCACTCTTTTCATTTAGAGAATCTGAAAAGAGATGGGGATATTTAAATCTTCTAAAGGCTATTCTCACAGCATTTTCAAGAAAGTCAAGAATTTGAAAATGCTGCTACACCTGTGTACCTTTCACACTGCACCCATCACATGGCTTTTGAGCACTTCCAAGGCTCTTGAGTACTTTATGGCCACAACACTTGATAAGACTCCTGGATGCTTTTCTTTTGAAAATAAGAGGTCAGTAGTTTGGAGAGTTGCTTCATTCTAAAGACAAAATCTTGCAAATCACAAACCTGACAAAGCCTGTCAGATGCAAGTTCACTGAAGAAACCTTGTAGCTGTAAGTACATTAGAGATATACAATGTTATCACTGCAAACTGATATTTGACTGCAAACCTTGTTGGCCTATGAATTTCACCACAAAGAATAGTTATTTGGGCTATATATATATATATATATATATATTTATGAGGCTACAGGTTCATGGATTCATAAATTGTAAACTATATTAAATACACTGAAAATTGACTGATGATGAGTGCTGCTCTCCTAGGCTAATTTCTCTTCTAAACCATGACATGAAAATTCCAGCTAATGGGCTTGTGACAACACTAAACAGGGGTAATAGCAGACTTAATCAAGAAAACAAATGGGATTCATTAAAAGCTGACACTCAGCAGATAATCTTTGGAGAGTTCTCACCTCAATCTACATGTCCCTATCAAAAAGAAAAGAAAAAAAAAGAAAAAAAAAAAGAAATATTCAGCTGTTTTTACCTCAGACTGTTAAACCAATTCAGTGGAAATTTGTAGTGGAAAAGTATTAGACAGAGTTTACTTCAAACTCCCTGTTCCATGTTTCAGAAGACGTATCCTCTTTGCAACTCTTTCTATATTCTTTACCACAGTATTAAGGGTAAAATGTTAACTAGAATTTTTGTCTCACAGTTGAGAAGACAAATTAGCTATAGTTTTCCCATCTACCTGTAACAGGTAGCTTAAGAGGATGCTGCAGTCCTAAACATATTTCTTGGCAAATACTACTAAGGAAATACATATATATGTTTTTACGTATATTTGTGTTATACAAAAAGCCTATAAAGCCTATATATATAGGTTGAGCACTGAGACATCCACACACCTACTCTGCATCGGGCATGTTTGCAAGTTGCAAAGTTAGAAATGGAAGCAAAATACTATCCCAAGTTTCAGAAATACTCTTTGTATCTACAGTGAACGAGTCCAAGTTCCTAAATATAAACATCTTCAAATTTCAGCTTAAATTCTGCAGTTCAGGCTCCCATAAAAGGGAAGAAAACTTAGAACTTGATTATCACTCTCCTCCAACAGCTATTATCTTGTTAAAATATGCATATAATTACCAAATGAGCAGATAACTCCTCATAATCAGTAACTAAATATTTCTTTATTTAATGTTACTTTTAAAAAATAAAACAACTGGTAAACTGAATTTTGAATTGCAACAGATACATGTCCAGCCTTGATATACTTTGAATTTGAAAGAAATGAAAAATAATGTTTCAGAGTTTAGTGGGTTTTTTTCTGCTTCTCCTAGAAATGCATGTCGTTTACTGTCCTTGAAATCTATCCCACCTACCTGAGCTCTATAAGGACCAAATGAAGACCTCACTGATGCCGGTGGAAACACTACCGATCTTTTTGGTGTGTTTGGGATCAGGAATTGCTATGTACGTTCAATTTGATCTGTAATTTCCCCTCTTTGCAAAGACACTTTTCCCTTTTGCTGATATCTGAAGTACCACTGTTAAAAGATGGGATTGTCTACCTTCTTTGCAGCTGCAGAAAACCTGACCCCTGGTTTATTTGCTCTCATTTGTTTCACTGCTACTTTATTCTGCAAAAGCTTATTTACTCTCACCACCACCTCCTAATTACTTTGGGGAAGTCATATCATTTTCTCATTATGTTCTTCTATCTCTGTTCCAAGCAAGGCATATTTTCTGTTAAAGTGTCCAAATTCTTTTCAGGTGGCTGCACCCTCTGCAGCATGTGGCTTTACGCACTGTCTAAATTTGCTATGGCAATTTGAGCATTATCTGATTGCTAATTAATGTTCTATAATAATTCTGACCTTTAAAAATTGTATTTTAGCACTGCTGTTCAAGAGGCCTGCTGTGCATATGGTTTGGTTTTTTGTTTTTATTTTTTTGTGAAATTTGCCACCTACAACTTCTGCTGTCAGAGAAGTCTCAGCTCACTTAAGTGTTGCTGATGGAGACTGGGAATGGCCCTGGACAGCATTTTAAAGTTCAGTTTGAGTTTGGTTGGGGTTTTTTGTTGTTGCTGTGTTTTGTTTGTTTGTTTGGGTTTTTCTTTTTCCTCTGTTTGCTTTTAAGGCTTGACTATCACAATAGCACTTGCAGAAAACATTTAGAGAGGAGCCGTCTGCAGTGTCAGAGCACGCTGCAAGCTGGCTCCTTGGCAAGCCACATCCACACACAAGCCCTTCCCATCCAAGTCAGCAGGTCCAAACACATGCAGAACAAAAGCAGAAAAGGTAACGACCACCTGAAAGCTGGGGGTGAGTGACAAACTGGTGCATAAGACCCAGCATTAACATCCCCACCTTTCAGACATGGCCTTTCTGCACGAATTCGGGGGACAGCCATAGGACCTGCATAGTTCTCCAACTCCAAAAGACAACCCTTCTGCTTCAGATGACTATGTATATAACCCTTCTGCAGATAATGTTATTTACTCTGTCTAGCCTGTGTCCTTCCCTGATGAATATTGACTATCTGGGTATGGCTGTAAAAGGTTTATTATGCAAGAATAAAAAGAGAAACTTCCTTTGCAGTATAGTCGTTTGGGAGGTACAGGTGTGCATGCAAAAGTGCATGCTCCTCCAGTCACACAGCTATCTGATACTGTAACTAGCCTTATCAGAATTTTTTTTTATTCTTGAGATCAATCCAGAAAAAGGAAACAATGTGCCAAGTCAGAAACCACCATAACAGTGCTCGCTGTGATCCCAGCTCAGAGGAAACGCTGTGTTTACACCTTACCTTCCCGACGCTCTGAAACAAAGGGTCCAGGACAACAGGCTGCCTTTCTTGGGAAGTTTTGCAAACAAGCCATTTTGTTGCTGCTGAGCAGCGCAAACAGATTGACCTCAGCCCTGTTTTACACATGGCAAAACTGTATAGAAGAGTGAAGTGACTTACTGAGGCTTGTGCTTCGGAGCTGGGAGAAGGCAGCAGATGCCGGGCTGCTGTGCACCCAGGCAGACCCAGCGAGGAGACTGCAGGTGGCCTGTCCCCATGGGCCAGCAGCGGGGTGCCACTGAGCAGCGAGCTGCTACCAGGGCCCCTTGTGCCCACCAGAGAACATTTCCCCTTATCACCACCAGCTGTGTTGAGGTCTTCCCAAATGACAGGACAGCTGGAGCCAATGTTCTCATGTATTGCAAAAAAGAAGCAGAGAAGACTGGTATAAGGGACAAGAATACCTGCAGGGGGAAATGCTGAAGAAAAAACTGTGACAAGGTATCATGCCAGCAACGAAGTTCTATATCTGTTTATGTTGTCAAGGTCATAAACATGGAAAGAGACACAAACTTTCTTACAAAAATAATAGCAGAGATTTCTTTTTAAGACCTCAAAAATGGCAGTGAGGATTTTCTCACGGTCCTGCAGAGCCACCTTTTATGAACCCAACGCCAGGGATTTCCTGTTACACAGTTTCAAAAACAATGTGGATATTCAAGGGTTTTGGTTGTCACACTGCCAGAACTCAGTGAATTATCTGAGGCATGTTTTGCAGCTGTCAGAAATCTGTACCTGTGTGACACAGCACAAAACAGAAGGAAGCTGTCCACAAGAGAGCAGCTACAACTGTATTGACCTGAAAACAAAGAGGGCACGTGAGTAAAAAGAGAAGTATTCCAAAACATGTCACTGGAAAAGACAGCAAAGGATGTTGACCCTTTCTGTAGTTTCACTAAGGATGTCAGCACAGTATTAAAGCTTAAGGAACAGAAATAGTCTCTTTTTACTCCCAAGGTATTTCTATGTTTTTGTTACCGATTGTGAACACAGTTATCTAAAGTCACAATGAATGAGAACAGGCATAAACATGGAACACATCAAACATATACCTGGACAGCTTTCACAGCCTTTGTGTTTTGTAAAGACTTTCTTTAAAATTCTTTACTGTATGTGCAAAATGCCTCTATCGGGTAAAGCCAGTAAATCTGATTACGAAGATATTACACAGGAAAAAAAAATCTTGTCACAGAGACATCAAGCTGGGAAATATGGTATTGACAGAGAGAGATTGCATTGGACAAAGCCACCTTGGCCTGATTCTGGTGTGTAGCTACACAAGAAGTATTTTATCCTGATAAGTTAATGCATAGTGCAGCACACTCGAGAGGAAGAGCAGAGAGAACTGATGGTAAAACCGACACACTGAATGGGATTGAACCTCTGGTAATCGGACACTTCTGGCTGTTCACTGGCTGCATGAGACAAGGCAAACAAGTAAAACCCAAATAGCAGAAAAAAACGAAGCCAGACTCACCAATCTGAGAAACACCAGGAAATGAGATGGTAAAAAGATGAAGTTCTGTCCATGACTGGTGTGTGCCTCACACCATGTGCTGCATTTACCAATGGAAAAAATACCTGCTCTCACAAAACCTACCTGTTCATTAGCCACCCAATTTCTTTGAACTCTTTTCCTGGAGTTTCCCATTTTAACCAGTTTGTACTACACAAACGCATGGGTAGTTGTGAGCCCTTGCTCAAACATGTGAAGGGACTTTGCCACTGTGCAAAGCTACTGAGTGGGAACAATGAAGAGTGCACTCAGCTTTCAGGAGTTCTTTGTGGTAAGGTCCAGGGGGAAGAGCTTGCACAGGTCAACAGGACCACTGCAAAGAGCAGACTATGCGAAGCCTTGGACTGCTGGGCTCATGCAAATCTGACATGACTAGAAGAGAAATCAAGGCCAAAGACTGCAGCCAGGCTTGACCATAATGTCTGCTGCTCATCTCCATCCTGCAAACAGATTACAGATGGATATGTTAACAACCAACACCCAGACTAATTAGGAGAAAGAATGCTGATCTCAGAAGTATGTAGAGACTTTCTTGCTTGCTGCTTCGGAGAGGGCTGAATATGGCATAGACCTGATCTTGCAAAGAATCCTCTGTGAGTGACTTTGATCACATGCGTACATCTCCCACCTAAAGAAACATCTGCATTCACAAATATTTGCAGTTACCAAACAAAAAATTTTAACATCTCAGTCTGTTGCGTCTGTTCAAAATAAAAGGCTTTAGCATAACAAAAAAAAAAAAAATCACTGCTGGAATATTATTCCTAAAGTTGCTCCGCAGTGTCATGGTTTTAGGGGACAGGATCAGAAAGCCTGCTAGATACCACTAAGACTAAAATTGGTGCGTTAAATTTGCGTGGTTTTGTGGGGGTATCAGGGTGATATGTTTAGCCACATTTTTGCCTAAGTAGGGAAATGGTAGAGTACTGAGACCTGAAGTGAAAGGGACTGAAGCCAATGCGCTGTTATCCTGCAGCCGGAGCTGCCTCCGTGTCTGTGCCCCGTGGCAGCAGGGTCCGCGCTGGTCCTGCCCTGTCATGAACAACACGCAGCTCTCGGCAGCCGCTGCCTCTTGGCCTCGCTGTTAGGTTGGCCTTCAGGCAATGAAGACAGACACTGAGCTGTTCTGTCAGCCTGTTCTCCAGCAAAGTTTTAGTGAATTATTAATTTTCTCTGCCTTCAGTTTTTTACCTTCAGATCACCTGTTAGCTTAAATAAAATGTGTCCCAGCGCTCTCTCCAGAGCGGAGAGGCGCTGGAAGGAAGCAGACACCTGCTTGTCTGATGGCTTTGCAAAAACTCCCCCAATTTTCCTGCCTGTAGCTGGAATGGGAGAGTGACAAAAGGGAAAGAGATAAAGTTGTCCTTTGACATTTTACTTCCAAGCCTTACTATGATAACCTTTATGGATAATTTTCCCAGCAGGTGTTAGATGTATCTTGTGAGTATTTTAACAGTGAAACATCATTAAGTGTTCCTGACAAAAGTAATTTTTTACCAAAGTTTTCGGAGGGGCGGAACGAAGACAAATTAGCCTCAGGATTTTAGATACAAAGACGACATGTACTTTTGTACTAATCCTATTACTGTGGATATTCTTTCTAGCATATTTGAAAGCAACTTCACTTGTGCTGAACTTACTGTCATACATTCAAGATTCCAACTTTTAGAGAGAGGGAACTTCAAACAATTACCATTACAAATATTGTAAGGCTTCTGCAACATTCCTACCTGTTTCAAAAGATGTTTTTGCAGCAACATTAGATCAAAATGTTTTCCAGATTTTTTTTAAAAAGTTCAATTCAAATAGTAGAATTAATTCTACCGTTTCAATAATGGTAGTATCATGAAGAACAAATATGTTTTCCATCTTTTAAAGTTCCGCTTGTTGATCTAGAAGGCTACAATCTTAAAGAAGTTGTGGGGCTTTTGTTTGTTTGTTGGTTGGGTTTTGTTTTGGTTTGGGTTTTTTTGTGGTGGGTTGTTGGTTTTGTTGGTTTGTGGCTCTTTTACAAAACAAAAAGTGTCATTGAAGAGGCAAGCTTGCACACACGTGCAGCTGCTGAACCATTCCCAGAGCAAAGTGGTGGCCCCATGCCCATGCCCAGCATGGCATCCTCTGCCACCCGAGCAGAGCAGCTTTCTTACAGACATCATCAGCTTTTCAGATGATAAACACATGCTCCAATAGCTGCAGAGCTTTTCATCTTTAGGGGAGAAAGGCTCGGCCTTGCTCCACACCTGCCTTCATGCTCACCCCCTCCCTGCCCAGCTTTTCTTTCCATTCCTTCCTCTTTCTGTTGAACTAATGTTTTCTCATCGTCTGCTTTCTTGTTCCTCCTCTCCCCCACAGTCAGGCCAGAGTGCTGCTGCAATGCCCATGCCAGGCTTCACCCCTCTTGCCCCCATGTCAAACAGGAGCCACGCTGAGCAGCACAGCCCTCGCTCCATGACAGCCTGACACACCGACAGCTCGTCGTGCACCCCCACTGTGATTGCAGCAAGTCTGGCAGCAGCACGGTAAGGCTGCGACTCCTGAGATGCCGCTGTAGAGTGTTTTGTTTTGTTTTATAATGGCTCCATTTCACACTCTGTTGCAGCTGACTTAACCTGCTGTATTTCACTTTTCTTAATTAGATTTTACTCATTATTCCTGGGCACCTCCAAAACCAGAGCGGCACAGCCGCCTTGCAGCACTGTCAGCCCACAACCGGCAGAGTAAAGCCAGCTGAGGGGAGAAAACCCAACCTGAGAGAGACACCCCGGGCCAAGGGGAGAAACCCTCGGATGAGAGGAGACATACTCACCCAATGCCCTGCTCGACTGCTGACATGGCTGCTCTCTGCTCAAGCAGCACCCCAGGGCTGGGATGGTGGTCTGCACCTCACAAGCTGCAGGAAAGAAGTGTGTGTTTTGTGCTGAGGAAGGAGACGTGCAGCTGAGGAATGCACTAAAGCACCAGCCATGGGTACCTGGGAGAGGCGAGTGCTCACTCGGCTGCGGGAAGTGTGAGGCCCAGGGGTCCCCATCCTCACCCCCGGTGCTGGGTACCCGCTCCTGCCTCTGGTCCCAGCACATCTCCCGTCTTTTCTTCCCCTTCCTCCTCTCCACTCACTCTGAATATAAGGGAGTATTTTTTAGAGGAGTGAATTATCTGATACTTATCTCCGACTCCAAGGCCCATAAGTGCAATATCCAGCTCCTGAAGCCCCTGGACCTGTAAGAATTTATAGCAGCAGATTGACAGTGAGTTTTTTCTACAGGTTGTTTATATTATTGTAAGCTGCTTAGGAGGAAAGCTTTAACAGAACACTAGATAAAAAGAAAATGGTTTTTAAAACCTCCAGTAACTCTTTTTTCTTAACTTGTTCTTGAACAAAAAATGTGAGCCCTGGGAAAGCACCTGAAGGCACTTTCAGAAGGAACTAGCACAGAACGTGGCGGAGCAATGGGCAAAACATCTTCTGCTCACCTTTTTGGCAACAAAAAACCCACTGAAAACCTGGGGGAAGAGCAGGATGTGGGCAGTGAGGTGAGACAACAAATGCTGGCACCCAGGAATGTGGATAAATAAAGAGTCCTTGCTTTTTCTACCAGTAGGATCCCATATCCTGAAGTATTATGTATCTTAATAGCTATTGATTTTTTCTACATTCTGCCTACAGCTAGAGAGGAATTTCATTCAAATGAAAAACTCACAAACTTGGTGGCCGTTACCATGGGAGAAGGAAAGACAAAGGGTTGGGAAACAGAATATTAAATAGAATATTCCCTTTAGCATCATGCTGAGGTCCCTTTTGGCAAAGGAGGACTGTCAGTCTAACCTTGGTACTGGGGAAGGTCATGGAGCAGATTATCCTGAGTGACATCATATGGCACATAAAAGGAAACCATGTCATCAGGCCCAGTCAACATGGATTTATGAAAGGCAAGTCCTGTTTGACCAACTTGATCTCCTTCTATGACAAGGTGACCCACCTAGTAGATGAGGGAAAGGCTGTGGGTGTTGTGTACTTCAGTAAAGCCTTTGACACCGTATCCCACAGTATTCTCCTGGAGAAGCTGGCAGCTCATGTCCTGGATGGGTGTACTCTGTGATGGATAGAGAACTGGCTGGAGGGCTGGGACCAAAGGGTTGTGCTGAATGGAGCCAAATCCAGTTGCCGGCCGGTCACGAGTGGTGTTCCCTAGGGCTCAGTTTTGGGGCCAGTTCTGTTTAATCCCTTTATCAATGATCTGGATGAGGGGATTGAGTGCACTTTTAGTAAGTTTGCAGATGACACCAAATTGGGTGGGAATGTAGATCTGCTGGAGGGTAGGAAAGCCATACAGAGGGATCTGGACTGGCTGGATCATTGAGCTGAGGCCAATTGTATGATGTTCAACAAGGCCAAGTGCCAGGTCCTGCACTTGGGTCACAAAAACCCCAGGCAGTGCTACAGGCTTGGGGAAGAGTGGCTGGAAAGCTGCCTGGCAGAGAGGGATCTGGGGGTGTTGATAGACAGACAGCTGAATATAAGCCAGCAGTGAGCCCAGGTGGCCAAAAAGGCCAAGAGCATCCTGGCTGGTATCAGGAATAGTGCGGCCAGCAGGGCCAGGGAAGTGGTTGTGCCACTGTACTCGGCACTGGTGAGGCCCCACCTCAAGTCCTGTGTTCAGTTTTGGGCCCCTCACTACAAGAAAGACATTGAGGTGCTGAAGCAAGTTCAGAGGAGGGTGACGAAGCTGGTGAAGGGTCTGGAGCACAAGTCTGATGAAGAGCTGGTTGAGGGAGCTGGGGCTGTTTAGCCTTGAGAAAAGGAGACTGAGGGGAGACCTTACTGCTACCTACAACTACCTGAAAGGAGATTGCAGCATGGAGGGGATTGGTCTCTTCTCCTGAGTAGCCGGTGATGAGAGGAAATGGCATCAAGTTGCACCAGAGGAGATTCAGACTGGATATTAGAAAAAAATTCTTCACAGAAAGGGTTGTCAGGCATTGGAACAGGCTGCCCAGAGAAGTGGTGGAGTCACCATGCCTGGAGGTGTTCAAAAGGCATTTAGACGAGGTTCTTAGGGACATGGTTTAGTGCTAGAGTTAGGTTATGATTGGACTCGACGATCCTGAGGGTGTCTTCCAACCAAAATGATTCTATGATCAGTAACCATAATGAAAATTATTCAGGCTTAAGGACATAAATAGAACAGTTGTCTCTCCTCTACAGTAACACTGAACTGACACCTTTTTGGGGGCATGTGCATGTCTACCAGTCACTTAATACATCTGTATCTGCATCAAAGGCTGGCCCTGTTGCAAGGACAGCACAACGAATAAGTAACACAAATTCTCCCAGATGATGCCACATGGCAGCTCATCTTGATGCCTTCCACTGTCATCCTGAGCAGAGGAGTTCAGAGCCCATGAAAATATTCTCTCTAACTCCCTATCCAGGAGGTGCAATGTAAATGTGGGGGCTATTGTCGGTAAAAAGAACAGAACCACGGCTCAGGATTTATGGCACTCCAAAGGAAATGAAACCTTCACATGGAAAAGAACCACGAATCAAGGAGTGACTCAGCCTGTCCCATTGGATGATACCAAAGAAGAGAGCAAGTCAAATAAACAGTCCCAATCCTGTACAAGTGAACACGTGGAGAGGGTAATTTTTTCCTTCCCACTGCTAGCTAATGGGGACAGAGCAAGCAGGTTTCTTTTTAAGTGCCTGCCATCAGCCTGGAGGATGAAGGTTTTCTCCAGGCAGGGAGAAGGCATCAATTGGTCCAAGTCAAGGCCCAGCAGGAAGTTTCCCTGCAAAACACAGAATTTAAATCAGTTATTTGCATTTCTCATAGCTAAAGGAGATACTAAGAGGGAGAAAGAAAAAGAAACCTGGGAACAGCAGGCAGGTTCCTTGGAAGGGAACTACAAACACAACAGCAAAAGGGCAGCTGAGATCTTGTGCAAAACATGGTATAAAGCCTGGAAATTCTCAAATGGTAAAAATAACTCAGAGCAAATTCACAACTCATAGCAAATTGAGCAGCAGCGATTCAGAGTGTACTCAATAAAAGAGTACATTTCTTCAGTATAGTCTCTAATAATTTAGCATATTAGTTGCTGTATGATAGCAGCCTATTTCCTTGTTGGCAGCATGATTAGTTAGTGTGAATAATTAACTAATCAAGCTCTTAGTTATTCTTCTCAGGGAAAAAGACAGGTATGAGATAGCTTTTAGTGCTACCTTGTTAATCCAGGTAATGAGTGCTAAGATGACCTGTAACATTGTGCCAGCAGTGACCATTCTTTGTTTTGGTGCATGAGGCAGCTGAGCTTGTAATTAGAGTGATCTTTGGAATGCCCTTGTGCTGTGCTGCAGAGGGGAAGGCCAAGAAACTGTAGAGAAGCAGAGGTAAGGGAAGAGATGTGAGTGGGACCAGAGCACAAGATGAATGATGGAGATTCAGGAAGCCAGAGAGGGGCTGGAAAGGGAAAGCTATTGAAAACTCAGGAGAAGCCAAAGCTTTCAGTCCGGCCATGTTGCCTTGCTCAGCTGAAGAATTGGAGGTTGAGTATTTACAGTGTTGAAGCTTGTTTTCTGGGTAGGGACACTAGCAGGCAAAGGAGCCTCAAGGAAATGGAAGTGACCTGGTGATGCTGGAGCTCGGGGCAACAAATGTAGCCCACAAATAGAGAATTGAAGGTTGGGGTCATAGTACCAGCAGGATGTTGGCTACTGCTCCACGCTGACATAGTTGACAGGGATAGTTGAACAAAATGGTAAAATGCAAGAAGCTGTGTGTTGGCAGCTCATACTGAAAGTTTTGATCTCTGCAGAAAAAGTAAGTAAACCTCAAGGAGTCATTGATCCCTATCATACTGTCAACTGTCCACTTCAGCTCCATCTATCAGTCTAGCTGTCAGTGTTTGTGAAAGACTGAAAGTCTCCTTCCTTCAAAGCAACAGCACAAAAATTGAATTGCTGCTTCTGGGCAGGTGCAAGGTGAATGGGTTGTGTCCTGGGATGAGTATCTTCTCAGGTCCTCTCCAGCACCCATGATCAAACAGGAGGCATCTGAGAAGTCTATGGCTGTTTTCCCTGGCTTTGCCCTACCTGGTATGTGCGAGAACAAGCTCCTGACACCCGTATGGGTACAGATGGCTCCCTGCTTTCTCCAGCATCAGCCCAAAACAGGCACCTGAAAATAAGACTCCGACTTTTTGATTATACACAGCCAACTCACCTACTCTTTTAGCTGCTGATGTTGAGTTTCCCCAGGTAATCTCTAAATATAATATATGAGTGATTTTGAAAGAAAATGGGTTCATCAGGTCAGTGGTAGTGTAATTCTGGAAAGGGTATGAAAGTAAGGAAGTAATGATAATGCATGAATTGAAGGGCTGATATAATTTGCCATGGCTGCATTGAGGTAAGAAATTGTAAATAAAACTTCCTGTCTGTCTGGAACATAATGAGTTCCCTACCTTTTAGCAGTACCTGTGAAATAAATTAAAAGAAAACACACGCTGCCTTTCTTCTCTTGCAGATAGTATCTATTTATTAAGGTAAAAGGAACAGTGACATCGAATACTGCTTCTGCACAACAATACTTGTGTTAACTCTGAAGTCCTGGACACTGCCCAAAGAAGGGGGGAATGACGCTGGGATGGGAATAAAGTGATTTGAAATTGTCACTGACAGTAAAATAGGGAGAGTGATGGACAGTAAAGGCTTGTCTCTGCCCTTCTCATAGCCTTTCTTGTGCTGGAAGAAATGGCGATTTTAGAGAGGGAGAAGATATCTGAAGGCAATTATTGTTTCTGTGAAAGACGTACTTCTCTTAGTGTTTAACTGCATCCACTGCTTTTATAACTTCTTAGTGCTTCAGTAAAGATATTGTCCTTGCTGCTCTGAAATTTTAGAGTAGACTTGCAAGTACAGGAGGCCCAAGAAAGGAGAGTGTACAGAGGTGAAAAAAGAGCAATGTTAATACGACACCAAATAAAAATGTCCATAGCCAAAAGGGAACGAGCTCAGCAAGCCCACTGAAGCGCATGCAACAGCTGAGTTTCTGGAATGTGCAATAATTAGACAATATGTCTTATAAAACTGCACTGAAGATATTCTTTACCTAGTTGGTGACTCAAACATAAAAAAGGACTGATTTTTACCTACACACAACAGGCCTCTGCATAGCTACTTCTCGTTCCCTTAAACCTCACCACAGGCAGGGACCCTATGTCAACCGACTGATCAAGGCCTCTGTGAACTACACACTGAAATGCTTCTACTTCTCATCTAGAGAACAAAATGGAAACTATGGTAACAGAGACAGACCCGGTGAAGTCCATCAAAGCCTGAGAAGGTAACTCAGTCTACCTCAGCCTAGAGTCCTTGACCTCTCTGCTAAGGCTCCCAGCCAGAGGGGCACTTCTTGTGCTGGTACCTATAGGGGTATAAATAACTCTGACATAGCCATAAGCCTCAGCACAATTATTATTCATTTTCACCCTTGCTGTGCTTGGTCTCCTGGTCTGAAGGCATATGAATGCCTCATTTTGGGATATAACTCTTAAAAGCATATATCACTTAGGCTGTTATCCAGAAACAGAGTAATCCAAAGCATTGGGATTTTGGGTGGTAATTTTAGCACAGCCTGCTACATTTACCTTAATCTATGTTTATATGAAACACGTCAGGAAGTTGTGCCACTGCTGTAACTTACATCTTCATGTAAAATATATTTAAAATACAGAGAACTTTTCTGAATTTACTGCTTTTATAGATAAATATCATTTAAAGTTTTGCAGATTTTCTTTCTTCCGAAAAAAAAGACAGATATTAAAAAATAGTATAGGAAACTTACTTCTCCAGCACTTTTCTTTTCCCGCAGGAAGTACGGCAATTTTTATAACACACTCAAAGGCAATTTACTGTGACATGACTTAAAGAATAAAGCTCATTTTTACAGCGTATAGGGTTTTTTGCGACACGATAGGATTCCTGCATGTCTGACAGCACCAAGAATAGTGTATAAAATACCATGTAGATTTAAAGTGACCAAAAGCAGAGACTAGTTTATAATTGTCTTTCCTTTAGTTCCAGAACCCAAATTCTCTTCTTTTAGAGGCTGGAGCAAGGTGTCTGTAAGCCTCAAGAGAGAAAACAGGTCATCTATTTCAATAAGAAAAAGATGCATTTTGGCTTGTTTTGTTTTCTCATAGCTAGTAAAAATCTGCATCCTGAGATTAAAAGCAAAAAACTTAGTGAGGTCAGAAGTAAATGAATCCACATGCTGTATTTCTGCCATTTGTCTTTCCAGGCTCATTTTTAACTCAACCTTCAAATGTTACAAGGAGGTTCTTATTGTTATGAAAAAGTATAGCACAGAGGACACCAGAGCACTGAAGACAGTGCAGCCAGCTCTTCTCCCCAGAGGAAAGCACTGGGTTGTACCCGGGCACCGGGATGCTGCCCATGCTGCAGCTGAATTTGGATGGATTCTGGCTCCTGCCAGCATCACACGGAAATAGCCTCAGACAAGGGCTGTGTCGATGATGTTGCAACCGGTGTTTGAGCAAAAGCCTCCCTAATGTATAGCTTATCCAGCGACAGGGCACGTAGGGCAGAGCCAAGCTGTAAGCATTCACACTTTCGCTTTTCAAAGGCGTTTTTTAAATAAAAGGAGTACTGGACATCTTGGAGAAGATGAACAGCAGGGACAGGCACATCCTGTTGTTATGAAACCAATAAATGGATGTAAAAGCATTAAAAGTAATGGAAACCAATGCAAAGTAAGATACAGAAAATTGTCTGTATTATATCCCTGCCACTAGATTTGGGAACTTCTAGTGCTCCTGTGCTCCCATTTACACTATCACAGTATCTGGCCTTGCAGCCGCTCAGTCAGTGTTCTGTGCTCTGAGATGCATGCTATAATACCTACTGCCCCACAGTCATTTAGAAACATTTTGCATTGGAAAAATAGAAAATAAAGTAATGCTTAAAATTTAAAGGTGTAAACTATAACTATTTTTTTTTTATATTTTAGATGTATATAATGGGATATTGTAGTATGCAGCATAGAGATCTAGGAAACAATAATTAGACCTGTAACAAAGAAATTTAGCTTGAGGCATCTGAATTTTTAACTGGCTCCATAAAAATCCTTCAAAATATACTCTTTTTTAGTATCAGCGTAGTGTATGTTATAAATGTAACAAAGACTGAGAGATACAACTTTCAGCACAAAACTAACATAATCTTTTGGAAGATTTACGTATGTGACAGACTACGAAATTAAAGAAAGAAAAATCAAACTTATTTTAGGGTAGCAAACAAAATCATAAATAGTGATTTTGTCACACACATTTGCTGATTAGCCATGGCTCTGGAATTTTAAGTGCTGCTACTGGAGAAAAGGAAGCAATTGGCCAGGGACAAGCTGAATACCTGAATTCCAGTTTCAGATTATTCCAGAACCTGTCCTCTGGTATACCAAGACCACTAATAGATATATTTTTCATAGTAGCAGAGAGATCAGCCTTTGGCCAGACTTTTTCTCGCAAACTTTCACAGAACTAGATTTATTCTGGAGATATCAGTATCCTGTTAATTCTGGACCTCAGTGGACTTCTGAAAACCCCATGCAAATTGAGCTTATGGATTAAATGCAGAAAGAACAGATACTATCGCTTACCTCTGAAAAAATAATCAGTATTGTAGAAAATGCTTGTGAGCAGAATTAAAAGGAGCGGTGATTTTCTTTAACTGGTTTTGAGCTGCTGCGCACGACAAAATTTCATCAGAACTTCGTCAGTCTCCAGAACATACAGTGCAAGGTTAATTCAAGAATTAGTGTTACAGCTTGTCTCAGATTTCAGGTCCTTATACTTTCATAGTTTACCTGTATAAAAAGGAATTTGTGTTTTACAGTTCTCATGTATGCTCCTCAAAACTTGCTTCCTTTCCTGATGCTGACAAGCACCATCACAGTGTGATTTTGGCAGGGCTTGGCCACATGTGTTATAGTCAGCAGCCTTAGATATACACTTGCATAGAAACTCTAAAACACATCTCACTGTTACTAAGATGTAAGAGTTTCAGTTCCTTGCCAAGTATGTGGACTATGCCACAATAACCTCTCTGGTTCCTGACCTGCCTCATGACCACATGGCTAACTATATGTACACAATGGCTCTCAAACCCACGATAAAATAGTTAGATTCTTCAAACAGATGCACATAAGGGGGTAGAGAGATGTATATAAAACTAGCATAGAAAGTTGTGTCCTATTTTATATGCTGCTCACTGCCTACCATTTGGTTTTGTCTACTTTTTGGCTTTCATGCATTTTAAAATGATGTAGCAGTATATCAATTATAATTGAGTGGTAAAAAAATATTATTTCTCTCTTTGCTAGAGATATTGTATGCGTGAGTCAAAGATAAGATTTGTAGGCTGTGGAGAGATAATTCAAAAGCATAATAGCTGTTAGTGCCTACTTATGTTACTAAGTTTGTTTTCTTTTCCCTTTTTATGTTTGTCATATAATTTTTACTGTGTGTTTTTCTCCAAAAACATTTCAAAAGACATTATAATCTACCCCCTTGTCTTATAAAAGGTCATTAGACACACAAATTGTCATTTAAGTTGAACTTTAAATTCTATGGATTTTCTGTTTCAGGCTGTAAGAATTGAGACTGAAAGTGGAAATTAGAACCACTCTTTGCCCAAGACCAAGGCAAATTATGAGGGACATCTCAGTTGAGTTTAACAGTTTGCCCAGCTGGAAGGATGCTCAAACACATGGGGTTGGGGAGAAGGGTCCATCACAGCCACGCCATTACTGCATCCTCCACGTTTAACCTTTGAAATGCTGCAGTATATCATCAAAGGTTATTTAAAAATGTGACACATGCATAAACATTTTGAAAAATGAAAATTAAGATCTAGAGTGTAAAAGGACAGACTAGTCTTGCAAGAGTAGTGCAGGGTTCTTCTGTTGTGCACTGCTGCCTTGGTAAGTCAGTTAACATAGTCAATGATATCTGGATTTTAGGAAACTGAACGGTACTCACGTAGTTTTCAGCTGTTATAACCTCTTGTAAGAAGATTCTTTCCTACTTTTCTGAGGTAGCAGCAACAGGCACAGATCTGAAATGCAGAGAAGTCAGGCTACACTATTTTCATAGCTATTATTAAAACCATAACAACAATTTCCTCACAACTTTACCAACAGACTTTTCAAATGATAGATTCAGTGGTTGAACAGCCATTTTGTTTTTCCCTTTCTCCTCACTGGCATCACTTCAGCAGGTCAATGCTGAGCAGTGGAAAGGGGAAGGAGCAACGTTATGAGGATGCTGCTTGTGGGTCCCTGGGCACTTCTCATAACTGGGGCCATCTCTCATATGTGGGTTTGATGCTGCAATATAATTCTCCATATACAGAGCTCTGCTTCATCCAGACTGATGTTTATTCATACTTTGGTACTGCAGTTTTCCACATTTAGAGGCTTACTACAGGGGAAGGACATTTGTCATGGCTGGAATCCTTTGTTTCACTCAGAGATTGGTTTCACATCGTGTCGCCTGTGTACAAGTCATTATGAAAAATGTTTGGTCAAAAATTAATGTATAAACTTGAAATAGAATGGGGGCCCCTGTTTTTATCAATGCAGACCAACACAGCTCTTAATTGCAAAACTGACCTGGTCCCAAAGAAAAGGCCAGCTGTGTCTAATCATCCAGGGGATGGGCCAGAACACACCAAACAAAGGAAATGGAAAGTAACAGCAAAATGTTTTAAGATGTAAAATGACACAACGTTCAATGAACACTTGCCAACTTCATCTCTAATTACCGCAGTGATTAAGTAGTAAAGAATTTGGTCCCAATGGGATCGCAGTTCTGAAGGAAATATAGTGCCATGTGTTACAGAATTTTTTGTTGCAAATCATTATGGAAATCCTGCTTTCCGTGGTTCTCCTAACAAACTCTTTCTTTGCAAAAACCATGCTTCATTTGTGAAGTGCAGAGGGAGTGTAGCTTGCTGGCTTCTGAAGATTTATGTCTTTATTGCCATATATTCTACTTGCTTTTTTAGAAAATCCTTTTATGTCTCTAAAGAAAGAAGCATAGAAAGCATTATATATTTGCATACTGTAAGGATTCCTCTCATCCTTGCTGAAGAACAAACAGAGAATAGGGGAGGGCTAGATAAAAGCATTGAGACCTTAACGCAGCATGGCAATGGCCTAACAAACAGCCAGAGAATCTGCAATTAATGCAAGACCCATTTAAAATCACAGTCCTAGGGGACACCTTAGAAGACCTAGTTTAGAAGTACTTCTATTTCTTTTTTTCATAATTCTCTTAACCACAAGATCAAAAATTTTCCAGCTTAAAAAACCCCAAAGCACAACAAAAAACCCTGAGACTGAATGACAAAAGCATTTGAATTTATTTTAATTTACGGGTTATGTTTAAACTTTTTATAACTCTGGATCAAAATGTCTATTGTAAAAGCAAAATATATCTTTCACCATAGCATGCTCATGTTTATTGTGTTTTATTCTCTCAGCAGGTGTCCCTAGATATCTGCTGTACTGTTGTCTTTTCATTCAGCAAAGGAAGAGGAAAAATCCTCATCTTCTTGCAGAGCTAGTATAGGAGACAAAGAACAGCAAGGGAATAACTGTGGACCTCCTTCTCTGTTTTGTCCTGATTTTTTTTTTTTCATCAGATCCATGTCTCTGTCTTCCTCCCACCCCTTGCTATACAGACCTTCCAAACACGCTATGGCATGTTCCACAAAGAAATATTTAGCTCTCACAAAGCACTTTTATCAGTACATCAAAGTGACACAATTATCCCCATTTTGCTGGTGCGAAAACCAAGACTAAAATGTCATCTGTATGGAATATGCACAGCAGGGAAATAGTGCTGTAAGTTCCCAGGGTATGAATACCATACGTATACATCAGAAATGAGGTAGTTAAGCACAGGGTACTTCTGTCTGCTGCGCACAAAGAGGTCACGAGAGAGGAGGAGGAAGAAGAGGCACCAGTCCCTAAGACCCCAGGTTATACATGTCCTGTTGTCCTAAGAAAGATATAGAATCAGCCATAAACAAGTAAAAAGAAGACCAACTGATTTCAGATGCAGCTTTCAGAGAAAAATGTAACACATGATTAAATGTGAGTGAGAAATGGCAACATGGGCTGTCAGTAGCTGTCAGCTGTGCCCCAATAGCCAGGCTGTGCCATGTTGCTAGGTGTACGGTAAAATATACCAGCAAAACCAAAAACAGAACTCTGGGTTTTAGCCTGACTATGGTAGTAAATTAAAATGCTTCCTCTTGCTTCTTAGTAGATACGAGGCTTGACTGGAAAGGCAACAGATGCTCTGAATTTCAGTGTTTAAAATGAGACATTGAGACTCTTCCTCCTTAGCCAAGTTGTTACAAGTATGGGAGAAGATGCTCTTTTTTTCCTCAGCATTGAATAAGATGTTAAACTTCGTTTTCTAAGCTTATTTCATGAATCATTCATGATCAAGTACAAATCCTCACGAACTCACAAGCTTCCTGGTCGTGAGCACTGAACCAGCAAGAAGAATATTTAGGGAGATTTAATGGGAATGCAAAAAACAGTTAAAAATATGAGTGGAGGGATCATAGACAGTAAGTGAATTCATTGGACCAGAACACTTATCAGTTGGTTCAGTTCCATTTGTACTGTCAGCAGTGTTGATAATAAGTGTGTTGCAGATTTTGTAAAGAACTTCAGATTCTCAAATTCTAGTTTTCTTATGCATCTGTAGTTGTTATTTCTGTGAAGGGCATCATGCCATCCTGCTGCACTTGTGACTCACTGAAAACATTTTTTCAAAACTTAGCAGTGTGATGTTCTAAGTCAGTCACGCTGAGAATAACACTCATTTAGAATAAAATAGATCAAATTTTGATTACAGTGACCAAAAAACTTCTAATAAATGTTGTCTCTACAAAAATCTGAGAAGATAACCAGATTTAGAGGGAAATACATTAGCTGACTGGCAAATGTGTTGAAATATGACTGAATGTTTGGAAAGCACTGAAAGCAAAGGTCTCTGTGTGTTTTTTACCATCCCCTTTTGTGTCCTCACGCAATTAGAAGGTGCACACATTTCTCTGGCATCTGGTCCCATTTCTCATTATCTTGCTGGGAGAGGGGACAGATGGGAGAAAAAGGGGTCTGGGGAGGACAAGATTAAAAGGCCTTAATGGTTGTAAGGAGAACAAAGATGATGTACTCTGCTCATGAAATGGCCAGGTGAGAGTTGGGTTATGAGGATGCTTTGACAGCATGGCCAGCACCAAGAGGATGGTCAGCTGGGAGCCTTTAGCACCCACGGCAAGTAGAGCTGCATCTCCAAGAAGGGTTGTTCTTACTCTCCTTGTACCAAGTCCTCCAGCACTGCCCCTATAGCTCCCAAACAGCAGGTCTAGCTATGTTTCCTTTTAATGACTACTGCAATTGGATACATACTTACAGGCAGACATAGTGGTAACTCTCAGCTGGTGATTTGGAAATGAACATGCAACTTCCCAGGCTCCAGACTCCTCAGGGCTGGAATCCCCTAATACCCAAACTCTTCCACATCAGTCTGATGCCTTGGCTGCACCCAAACAACACCAGCGCTTTCTGGCAGCACCACGGCCAGCTCCCAGAGGCACCAGTCAGCTGGGGACCCTCTGCCATTGCCTGTCAGAAATATGACACAAGAGATCAGGAGCAGCAAACTGCCATCTCTGTCCTCCGCCCCAGAAGAGACTGGGAAGAGCCATTCTGTCATCATTTTCAAATCCTATAAAACCTCCAGAATGCTAGCGAAACACAGGAACTACTATAATCAGAGACCGCATCTATGATAATTTCGTACAAACTGAGCACATCCAAAATGCAGTGAGAAATTAATTAGCGTCTGCTACAGCCTGCCAACTCATATTTTTGTTTGAAGCTTAGATGTAGTGGAAAGAAATGAGTTAAAAATGTTGATAGGCTAAGCTAGATTTTTTTTTTTAAGAAAATAACTATGCTCTAAAAACAAGTCTTAAAATTAGTCATTTAGGTTAAACATCAGCTGTTTCAGTTTTCTAGTAAAGTAGCTCTGGCTTTCTTTTCAGCTAACTGTATTAAAAGAAATTCAGGAGATTTTCATATTTTAGGCTTGTGCGGTTCTAAAGCAAAAAATCACATGGTTCCTAAAGTATTCTAAATCGTATTTGTGCAGAAATGTACGTAAACTTTCACATTTTTGGAAGAATAAAATCTATGTATGGCTTTGAAAAGGGCACTAAATGACTCCTGCATTTAGGACAGGATGGCAAACTATTTTTACCGTAACATCTAAGATGCTGCTGCTAGCCTTTGCTATGATGTCAAGTATCAGCCATTGCGGCATTGCAACGTTCCTTCTAGAAAAAAATTTATATTTGTAGACCAGATTGCACTGAATGAAATTTGCAGTCTCTGATGCCTGCTAGTGGGGCATTTGTTACATGCTCTTATTTAAATGTAGGAATACATATTTCTGTGTGGCACTGCTTCTTCAAAAGATTAAAAACCTCTTAGTCCTGTGAGACTTGTGTCAGCATCTGATTTCATGTGCAAGGTAATCTTTAAATATTAATATGGAGCAAGGTCATGCTCTCTTTAACCCCCAAAATGGAGTTAGTAAATCATGATCAGGCAGCAAAAATATACAGGGCACATCAGTATTTGTTTAGGGCAAAATCTAAATTTAAATTAAACTAAATTGGCTACTGGTATTTTTATAATCACATATACTTAATATAATATTTGTGGGCAGGGTAGGAGCATGGATATCCTATGAAGCTGTAGTTGAAATTTATTAGGAGGATATTAATAAAATCTCCTCCCTTGACAGCAGAGAATGTGGTATCATAAATACCATCTAGATGAATCTAAAGTGGGAATTCAGAAGCTCTTGGGGCAAATCTCCAGCTGTCAGATCTCTGTTGACTGCAGCAGAATGAGTCAGTTTACACCAGAGGAGCAGGAGCCTTTTGGGCTCTTGTCTAAGGTAAACCACCGATTTATGGCATGACACTTGTAGTCTCTTTGACCTCTTTATATGCCATTCATCCTACCAAGGAACAGGGGAGCACCAGACCTTGCTGGAAACTAGGTGATAGACCCAAATAGACTTTCCCTAGGCAAAATAAAACATTTCATAGTTAAATTTCTTGAGAGGGGCTGATGGGTTAGCCTTGTAATTCTAGATACGTTACCATTACATGTTATCCGGAGCTCAGCTCCCAGTGCAGCTGAGGTTCATGCCACACATAACTAACCACATTTGTTTTGCTGCCAGGGGACCTCCCTTGCTGCGGAGATGGGGAATGGCTTCATCCTACAAAAGAGGAACAATTGAAATCTGCAAGGAGTCAGTATTGTGAGACCATGACCTTTCATAGAAAATACTTTAGAGGGCAACTGAGAGGTAGCTGAGTCTGGGGAGGGAAAGAATCTTCATCTGAGCATTGGGAAATAAAGGGAGACAAATCATTCAAATTCAAAAATCAAGCAAACGTGTTTGTTAAATAGACAGTGAATGTGTGATTCTCATTTAGAGCAGAGAACAGAGTATTTTAGCTTTGGCATTAATGATTTGAACTACCAAATGGCAAGATTTTCCTTACAGAAGCATCTGATACAAAAGGTGGTGACAAATAACTGGCTAAAGTAGCTCCACTTTCCTTCCTGAAGTTGACAATTATTTCAAATTATGTATATAAATTTTGAGATGTAGACTGTTATGTCCATTGGGAGATGTGCTCAGGCTTTTAAATTAATCTCCTCTGGTCCTTTTACATTGGTCTGCACCCAAAAGTGTTTTATGGGCCTCGTCTGTAGATGTAATGGGTGTCTCTGGATCAGGTCACACAGGCTGCATTACACCAGACACAAGCCGGTCACTTAGAATTGTGCAGAACAGACTCGGAGTCTCTGAGATGCAACAGCTGCACTTTAGTCTCTAACCCTACAGAGCGATTAAAACAATATTTGAACCAGCCTGCATCACTGCTTGGGGCAGGTTCCTTGGCTCAGCAAAGCCATAATGCTGTCTTCAGCAGGAAAGACCTTTCTGGACCTCACAGAGCATTAAACTGCTTGGTGGATATGGTTTCCAGTCTGGGATCTGTGGATTCATTCTGAAGGCTCTGCAGAGGCAACAAGGAAAAGATTATTTTCAGTAGGCTTATGTTTGTTATGCAGATAAAAAAGTTTGATTTAAGACATTGCTCTCACATATAACAATTTGATAGTATTATTTCGCACTTCCTTATTCACAGATGGATTTTTTTCAGCAGGGTCAGAAATTGCTTTCAAAGCACACTTCCAATTCTCACTAAGCAGCCCTCACCTGCTAAAAACTCACTGGAGTTATTTTGTAATGTTTAAAAATATATGGAAACCCAATCCTATCTGGTGTTGCCTCATAGATAACAAACTGAACGGCAAAAAAACTTCAACTGAGGAGGATGTGGGAGCAAAGAAACAAGCCAGTGGGCAACGAGGACCCCAAGAAAGAAGCAGCAGGTTTTCTGAGAAAACAGAAGACTGGGGAAAGAAAAGGAGGAGGAGGAAAAGGAGGACAGAAGAGAAGCGAATCTAGAAATCTGCCTGTAAGAGCAGAAGGCCACGTTGAATCTCACTGCACCATCTCCCTGGGTCTGGAAGACAGCAGTGTCATGGGCCACAAGCTCTGCAGGGATGTGGTGACAGGGCAGTGGTGGCTGCAAGGTGGCAGCTGGTACCCCTGGCCCTGGGCCAGCCCTGACGTAGCCCTGCAGCTGCGTGGCTCCTGGGACAGTGACCTGTCCCTCCTGCACAGTGCCACCCACAAACAACTAGTAACAACAAAACCAACAGGTAAACACACACACAAAAACGTGGCTGCATTTAAAGTAGGCAAGTGCCCTGCTCAGAATAGGGTCATAAATGGCTTAGGAATCAAAAATTTATCTCTCAGCACAGGCTGTCTTAAGAGAATATGGGGAAGCTGCACTAAGGAACTCATCAATCTGTGTCAGCTGCACGTTTACCAGTACCTAAGGATGCAGACTACATTGCAGCCCCCTGGAAGCATGACACAAAGATGGAGGAAACCTGGCAAAGCCTGGTTTTCCAAGAAGGATAGCAGAATAGCAGTTTCAGGGTGCTGATTTTAGCCAAACAAGGGCCTCTGCAGCTGGCAAATGATTCAATTGAAAAGCCCTTTCTGGAGAGTGAACAGGATTTCAGCAGCACAAGGAGTCACCATTCCCAAGTGCATCTTTTCTGGGAGCTGCTGCAATACTCTGCTGGTTTTAGACAAAAGAAAAAAATGGGCTCCAAGACATCAAGGAGGGAGATGGCCAGGGCAGGAGACAAAATGCAGCCAGCCAGGCTGGGGCCCTTGGAAACAAAACTTGTTTCAGGAGAAAGTCCTGGCTGGTCAAGAGCAAAATCAATGACAAAGAAACAGCAATTAGCATGATTTTAATTATTCCTCTCAAATACACTGCAAATTGTGTTGCCCTTGGGAGAGCCAGAACAAAAGAAAAATATAAAACTGCAGGCAAAATGCAAAAGTGTCCATCTCACTGTGCAGGCAGATGGAGTTATTTAGTAAATCCTCTACAATCTTCTCTGGGCTATAAGGAAAGGGGAGGGAAAAAAAAGCTGCCCAAAGTTTCAGTCAATATTTACCTCTTGGGCTAATAAATTGCGATCCTGACCTCAACGAAAGTCAATATCTTCTGATTATTATATGCAGGCATCTTTTTATTTGTCCTCACGCATTGTATAATGAGTCACCCATTTCCACTGGCAACTTCACTTTCGTTCTGAATGTCTGAATTGAACAATCATTTATACTTGAAAGGCATAAATGAAAATTACTATAAACTAGAGCTGTAAAATGTGGACTTGCGTTGTTATTTCCAGTGAATAAACAAGCTTGGGCGGGGGGCAGAAGGGATCAAGGATTAAGCACAAAAATTAGCCATTTTAAATCCTCCTTCAAATACCTCTGAGTGACAAGGAGCAGAGAGAGGAAAGCCCTGAACTGTGCTATTAAATACAATAAGGCTGCAAGTGTGGGAGGAAAGAGAAGACAACAATCTGGCCTGACTAGTGAACTTGTTTTAAAGGAACGCTATTAGTCTTCCTCCCCGAATATCCTGAGAGCAATGCCAGAAAATATATGCCAAGGGCAACAAGTATAGATTCACAGACTTGCAAACCAAGCCACAAAGGCAGATCTGCATGAGAGGCACCACACACATGCTGCTTCATTAGAGGTGGGCTGGGCCAGAGCTAGAGGGGGAAATTCAGGCTGTTATTCCCATAATTATGTAATGTTTTTTATAATACCACAGGTGAACACTGTGACTTCCTGAAAGAAATCAAAGCACAGCCTCTCCCAGCAAGATCAAGAATCAGCTAGAATCACATTATTTCCTCTTCAACTTCTCATTTTTTTGAACATCCCTCACTGACTACAATAAAAATGTCCTCTGGGTTTACATGCCCTGTGATGCTGGAAAGATTTTCACCCACACAACCAACTATGCCCATTTCTTTTAAAAAAGTAAGTTACTTTACCAGTTTGCCTGGCTTAACATTATTCTACTATTAATCCCACTCTGGCAAACAATGACGAGAGCTGCACAGCTTAAGCGCAGTAATTTTTGAGCTGTGGAAAATCACAAAGACCAAACTGTGATCAAAATGATCATGATCTGGCTGTCTTTGTCAACACTAATAAACCCCATATAAACCATCCTAGCAAATTTCTTCTAAAGCCACGTTATGTGTCTGCACGGCAATACTCTGATATCATATTACCTTGTATTGTAAATAAAAAATAGTTCATTATTTCAATATGGCCAAAGTAAGCAATGTTGTAGTCATGGGAAAATGAGTGCAAAAACTCTGTTTTCAAACTAGAAAAGAAGTTGCCATTTTCAGATGGGACATTCAGCTCAGTGTTTAGCAGTTCAAGAAATATTTTTATATTATCTGTTAATGTTGTGCTTCAATTCTGTATTATTCAAAAAGGCATACCTCATTCAGAAGGAGCAGAGTTGCCCTGCTTGAGCTTCACAGAAAGGATGTCATCATAAGTGGATTTTCCCTTCTACTTCACAAATCCAGCTTACAGTTCACTTGCTACAAGCACATTTTAAGTGGAGACCAGCAGACATAAAGTCATTTGGACAGCTCATACACCAAAAAGCAGTTGATTTTCTAAAACAAAAATACATAAAAACATAATTTAAAAAAAAAACCTTCCCCTACCAAGAAGCCACAACCCAGAACCTGACAATGCTGAAGCTCAATACATCAAAAGTTCACTTTATATCCTCAGACCTGCTCCTACTAAATTCAGATGTTTTTCACCATTAACTTAGTTGAGATCTTTTATTTCCATCTAATGGCCTGTATCAGCAACTGCCAGTATTACCACATCGGTACCAACAAGCAGACATGCTAATTCATGTGCCATTAAACAGCATGCATATCCATAGAAGAAGGCTGGAAACTGTCTCGTGAGCTGAAATGGATGAAGTTTCAGCAGGTTCGAATAAATCTGGGGGCACTTTGTAGCTATAGAAGATTTTCATCAACAGCTTTTGTAATAGCTTGGAAATGGCAATGGATTTAAACTCATTAGAATCAACAGACAGAAACTGCAATAAGGTGGGCAAAACACGGTTGGATGCTGTGGTTTCTGAAAACCTAGCACACTCCCAGGGAGATGCTTACTTCAGGAAAGAAATTGTTCCTCTGCATATGTTAGCAGAAAATCTTAAAGTACGTTATCTTGAAGGGAATGGGAAGAATCAGACATAATGGGACATCCCATTAATTTGGTTGACTACAGTTGGAGCCCAAGATACCCTAAGCCAAACTTCTTCATAGCAGCCTTCTCTGGCCAAACTAGAATAGAGTAATGTATATATTTACTGTGAAATAAGGAAATGTGTCCTAGTCTATTTGTTCATATTGGGTAAGACCATGGGCTGAGCTTCTCATTTATGTTTAGGAGGAGGGCACTGCAGTGTCTGCCAACACCAGCATCCCCAGCCAGATGCACTGTTGATACATCATAAGTACCAATGATCACCCTGTATTATAGAGAAAAAAAATAGGAATGACATTTTTCATGACTCTAGGTTTTGGGTTTTTTTCTGTGTTTTCAGTCTTTTTTATTTCAAGGGCAAAAGTCAAAGGGCCTTAAACACCGGTCAGCCTTGTGACCTCCAGGTCATATCATTTTCATCAGAGAAAAGGGATTTGTGTACATGCATGTTTCCTATAGGGCGAAACTGGGGATAAGACAATTGCCCTTCCTTCCTGTACGTTTCCAGAACAGAACATGCAGAAACAGTGAGAGGAAATATTATTCCATTCAGAGTAAGTTGGTTTTTGTACTGAATTTGGAAATACTGCTCTTGTGGGAGATACAATTCTCAAGGTCTCTTTCAAGATGCTGAGGCCTGACAGAAGAGTCGATCATCTCCGTGATAATACTGTGTTTGAGGTTATGCAGAGTCAAGGAAAGAACTTCTCCAAGGAGGCCAAAGTCCATCCTCTACCAGGAGAGCGAAGAAGAAACTCCAAATTTGTCACCTCACAGTGCTGCAGGAGAGATAAGAAGCAGCACAGCAGGGGAAGGTCCCGGCCATAGGTTGGAGTGGGGTAACTCACAGCTTTGAATGCCATCACAAGCAAGGCCACCCATGTGGAAGCTCAGGAGGCAACTGACACAAAGTGCCACCACCAGAGAGCAGCTTACCAGGGAGCAGAGCAGAGCTCAGACCCAGGTTTTGGATGGGCGATTATTCCTCTCTGCCTTCTGCAGAAGGAAACTTCATCCCTGCAGCCACAAGTGGCCCAGTGTTGCTGGCGGAACCGTGCCTGGCACCCACAGGCAACGTGCCACAGGCACGAGTCCCACCATGAGCTCTGAGCAGCCTCCTCTGCACAGGGACCTGGCCGCGGACTGCCCCACCATAAGGACCACAAGCTGGAGTCAAGCCAGTGCAAACAGCAAAGAATACGTTTGATGCATCTATTGTATTCTGTGCTGCTAAAGAGATTCAGCGAATGTCCTAAATTAGTACAAGCTCCTGAATCCTGAAGAAATGTAAGAGGGTCTTATGAAGGAAGGCAGGAGGCAGATGGTTTCTGCAAGGGAAAACAAGTTATTTTTGTTAGAGACTTTTGGAGGTATTGAAGGATCATTTCTCCTGGTAGCTGAGATACTAGTAGATATAAATATTATAAAATAGTAACTCAGCAGTTATTTCTTCAAAGTTACTCTCACTATGGGATGTACGTGATTTTAATTAATAAGCTTAATATCTTCAGCTGGATGGGATTCTGTTGTCTTCTGTGCTCTGTCTCCTCTTTATTTTTTGAAGCAATAACCTAAAATATAATGCACTGACCAAAGCATATTGCAATGGACTAAAATATAAGAATAATAAAAAAACTTGTTTACAGTACAAGGCATGGATTAGTATAGCAAGTGTTCAAAAGCACTGAAAGAACATTTGCAGTCTCCTCTTTTATGATCAAGTAAATCCTTGCTTTATGCAGAAAATAATATTCAATAAAGAATACAATCTAAATCTTGAATTATATAAAACTCACAACACTTCTTTTTTTTTTTTGTGCTCCTCTAAAATTCAATAAATAGTTCAATAGATCTTTTTTATTTCTTTCACCCTTCTGGGGAAAAAAATTATTCTTAGGCAAAGAGCTTGCAGGCCAAATTTCAATCTGAAAACAATCTTTATAGCTGCATTATAAAACAATGAGAATAAGGGTTTATGATGTAAAAGTTGATGCAGGCTTTACTGCTTTGATGTGATTGGTGAAGCTGTATTAAAAATAAATAAATTAGAAAAAAAAATCCAGACATTCTCTATCCTTTGACTAAATAAGAGAAGCTGTATGCTATCATGGCCATATAAATCTAAAGTCTTAAACCACTCCACCCTTATTATCTCCTCCAAAAGAAAAATGTTTATAATAATACATATATTGACTTTTGCTTTTTTTGTTCAATAACAAGATTTACTGCCCTACTCTTCAGTCAATTGTAACCTCTTTGGGTCAACAAATCTCGATACTGATCTCAATAGAAGTCAATACCTGCTTATTACTTACCTCCGCATTTAGACGCCTATCACAAATTCTTATGGGCATCCCCTTGACGAGAAGAAATGAATACTTTCTGTTAAGTTTCTATAGAAAATAGGCTTGTGTGCTTTTCACATCATAATTTTTAAAGCCATGAGATGATGATGCTGTACTTTAGGAAAACAGTATTATACATCAACTTCTGGAAGTAGGAATTAAAGTTGTTTAGATTCTCTGTGTTGTTTCCTTAAAAATTCACAGACTGACCTCCTTAATTCCTACTTTCTTCCCACATAAAATGTAATTGAGCAATCTGATATTTTGTCTTCACTAACTGAGAAAGGCAAATAACAGTAAAAATTTAAAAGCTAGTTGCAAGTAGTAATACGCAAACTAACATCCCAGAAGTTCAACAGAGAAATGTAACAATCACTTTCTCAGTTGCGTTTGTTTAACACTAACATAAAAAATGAGCCTTGAAATTCATTATCACACCCGAATTTGTATATGAATTGATTCTGTGCTTACACAGAGTCAATTTTCAGATAATCTTCTTGGTACTTAAGTGTCAAACTCTTGCTATGAGAGGGCAAATAAATCAGGATTTTGTGCCTTATATGTAAACAGATTAAATGGGTATTTATTTACCATACATTCCAAAGGTTTGTATAAGAAACTTATCATAGAGGTGGATAATGAGAAATTTTTAAATACTGTTGGTGTTGAAAATTGGATTATTTACATCACGTAGGTGTTCAGAATGGAAACTGAGACAATGCTGGTACAGAAGTCTGGAATACATGGTAAGGAAATGTCAACATGTTGCAGAAATTGTGTTCAAAAGTGCCTTTAGAAGTGTCTGAAGCACCGGCAAGGAACATCACGGTACTGGTCCTATTGTTGTACACACAGTATAATATTAGCTGTGTCAAACACAGCAGACAACAGATGGAGCAATGACCCTAACCTTGAATATTATTATTTTGTTATCCTGTCTTAAAATCTTCACTTCAGAACATCACAAATGGCAGAGTACTTGCTCTTCCAGCAGTAGAATGGTGGAAGGCTAGAAGGATGGAAGATAACAACCAGGAAAACTGTATATTCAAGATGTAAACATGAAATCAATTTTAAACTTTGTCTATTTAGCCTAACGGGTGCAATTCATATAATACTATTTAAGGCTTGCTTAATGTTGCACATTCCTATTACTCTCCCATAACTTCTGCACTATCTGAGGTAAAATGGGGCTATGCAGTCTGCTGTAACTTTGCTTTCTTGTGTTCGTCAGTTAAATCCCAGAGCCCGAAAAACTTCCATAAAGTGAACATTTGGATGTGGTTTATGCACAGAAGATCCCATTCTCAACTCATTGACATCAGGTTTATATATACCACAGGAGATAAAAGTAATGTGATGCATATGAATCATGCTTGGACTTACCCGAGATCTGTATTTGACTAACAAGGTGAGCCAATTCGGAATTAAATAGTTTTTCAGGCTAAACAAAATCAATATTATTTATAGGCCTAAAAAAACCATTTCTAGCTTTTTAAAAATAGATAAAGCTATATTGATTTACAAAACATAAGGCATTAGTCTGCTCAGATGCACAAAACTGTCATGTAGAAGATCTTCGTTGAGAAACACCAATAAAACTCCCATTTATCTAATTAGTCGAAGAGCACAGTGAAAGATCAAGCAAGGTTAAAGTGCTCTGTCTAGCATCTGATATTCCTGCAGGATGACAAGTTATTCTTTATGACCAGCTTTAATGATCGTCTCCGACAGTCCGGTGATGGCCGTGTGCTCTCTGGGCAGCCAGGAGCCAGCACCGACAGCATCCACCTCCATATGCCTTGTCCCTAACCACGGCTGGTCCTCTGCTGAGCCCAGGCTAGTGGCAGTGTCATTGATTACACCCTCACAGCAAGAGAACTGGATATATAGGCTGTTTTGATCCAAAACACACATGGATACAAAACAAGAAGACAAGCCCAGCTTCCTCACCCTATCCCCTATGTGGCACATCTCCATGAGAAGGAGTGCAAGTGTGCTGCTGAAGGGCAGACGTGGTGGGATACAACCAGGAGTTATAAACAAGAATGTATATGACCTGGAGCTGCTGCGTGGAAGGTCTCCATGCATACCAAGAAGTACAACAAAGACCCATCCAATAGGAAGAAAATGTTAAAATTAAACTACAGTAGCTTCCACAGAAAAGAAGAATCCAGGATTCAGTTTGTATTCTAGCAAATGGGAGGAACATATTTATTGAACCTGATTGTGATGCATTTCCATCACAAGAACTTGTATTAGCAAACCATCTCCAAATTAAAACATCAGTGCATTTCTATGTGATCATGGATAAAGTGGGTGGGCTTTGGATACCACAAGATAAAGGATGACAGTAATCTATATGGATGAAGTACTGGTAGAAACACAGCAGAATTCAACAAAGATCAAGTGCCAGAGTACAGGAAAGCGAAGGAAAGAGGAAGAGACTAGAAAACATTTCTCGAGGGCAAAAATAAGGTTAAAGGATGATCATTAATGTGCTACTGACACTCCACAGTTACAATGAGAACTGTGCAAAGGAACATATAATAAAGAATAATAATAATAGTTGGGTAGTGCCAGCTATATGGGAAGAGGCAGAGGACAATAGGAAGATCAGTCTAATAACAGAAACATTCTGCCCTGACTGTGGCAAAGGCCTTAAAAGATGCTCATATGGAGAAAATCTCCATGGAGATTCATGAAAGCTCTTCCTTATTATTATTTTGCAGAGGTATTTCTACCCTTGCACAAGCCCTGAGGTCCATTCAGATTTCCTGGAAGTCCTAGAAGATGAAACCTAATTTTGAAATGGGAAGAGCTCAAGTGTAAGCGGTGTTTTACATTCTTCTGAAGGAGGAGGTGGGCTGTCTATAGGTGGAGAAGGCTCGCAGAGCTGCTACCACGACATGGCCCCAGCGCTGACAACCCGCCTTTCCCAAGAATCTCTCGTACATTTAAAAATGTCACTTATGTCTCAGCCCACCATGGTTTAGGTTTTGGTTTCCAAGTATCTTCACATTAGATTATTGACCAAACACAGGATTCTGGAAGAGTGTCTTTACAGAGCAGAGAGGAACAGATCGACAAAGGGAGGGGAAAATGCTGAAATGTTTGGTTTTACTCCATGCTCACGTACACACCTCTTATTTTCTAAAACAGAGTTCAGTTAGTCAGGATATAAACCGTTGTGACTATTTGCATAACCTGAGCTCCCTCACTAATTTCTGTAGCTGCAGAATTAATAGGATTGATTACAGATAGCATTAGAACTGATCATATTTTAATTGAAAATGTTCAGATGTATTAAAGATTTTCTACTATCAGCTTTTCAGATGACAAGAGATGATGAGGCTGATGGAGCCACCAATGCAGCCAGCTTTTAAGTGCAGTTTTGACTGCAAGGGTTATCATTGCAGGAACCTCTCGAGTTCCAGCACGTATTTCACTGGCAAAAAGGAAAAAGTCCTATTGTGTTATGTATTCTGTTCCAGTTTCTCCCTTAGAAATAGTTATGATTGTCATCCTCGGCCAGGTTTAAATTGACATTTTTATCACAACATTCCTGGCATAGTACTGCAAGTTACTTACTTGTGAGTAGTTATCAGCTGGCAAAAATTTAAAACGAGGTTGGCTCGCTAAAATTATATGCCAAGAGCTATACCAAAAGCAGCCAAAAGCAGCAAAGATTCTTTAAAAATAATTTTTAAAATATTTTCAGAGAAAGGAAACTTATATATGCAAAAGAGTCACAAATCACACATCTTCACTTAATATTTGATCACCAAAATGCCAATAATTAAAACTGGGAAGGTTAGGTTGATCAAGTTTTACAGAGGAGCATGCTCCCTGAGTATGCTCAAATCAACATTTGTGAAATTAATTTATAAGCTCTTCGAATTCGGAATCTCTGAGGTTTATGCTGTCTGTGTGTTGTTTGCATAATGCGGTTTTATACTACTAAAGCACTACCTATAAAGGGATTATTTTCATATTCAGTACATTAAGGATACAGCACAATTCATAGATATCGTACTGTGTTTATGCCTGAGATAGCAGGCAAAGTGTCTCTCGTTCTGATTATCCGTGAAGCAAACGTAGGAACGTGGGTGTTTTGGGAGAGAGTGTACCCTTAGTGAAATTAATTCCCCAATGGTTTTATTAAAGTCTGCAAATTGCATTATTTTCCCATCATATTTGAAATATTGCACTTCCTTAATACTTGCTCTAACCCATGGCATGCCATCTTCCCTGGGGTGTCTAGACATGGTGTCTTAGATTTATGTGTATGATCTCAGTGTGTTACAACATCACTCCTGACTAATGCATTATTACAATACTTACATATATTCCCAAGTGTCACTGTATTGATTGGAAAATCACCAATCTGCATATGCACACCATCTGTGCTTCAGAGAAGCAAAACATGCAGGATAACATTTGCCTTACTCAAAGGGAAATTCAGATACTACTAAAAGAACAAATAGGAACCCTTTTTTATGTTTTGTTTTGTCAAATAACAAAGAAAATGAATACTGTTTCTGCAAAACAACAGTCCATGACTCAGAGTTTAAAATAGAAGCATTTACCTCTCTACACAGCAAGGAGATTTACCTTCAGTAAAAACATGCAAACAATCTGCCCTTTCAGAGACAGTAAATAATATGGAAGAGAAGTATACTGCTGCAACAAAATTTTTAAAATCTCAGCTCATATGTGAGAACAGGGGACTTTCCTGCAGGAGGGGCAGCAAGTCCTGTCTCAGCTGAAAGCTGCAAGAGTGGCTGTAAAAGATGAATGAGGCCTTTGCTTACCGGGGTGAAATGCTTTTAAAGGACAAGAATCTGCTTATCTTTGATTGATTGCTCCGTCTGATACTTTCCTTTATAAAGTTTATTGACTACAAGCCCATAAATCAAAGAAAAACAAATCACAGGTTCAATTTTGGGGGCATTGACATCCTGCCATCTTGCAGCAATAGCTTAGAAGTCACAGGGCAGGGAAGAGGAGGGATACAGAGGACTCACAGAGACAAAAGCATCTATTTCAGGTAAACCATTACTTCAAGTGTTTGTAAATGATTACTCATTTGTGCTCTATAACATTTTTAAGTCAAGAGAAAAATGCAGACAAACAAGGTACTCAGATAATTTTTTTAAAGTCCTTAAAGGCAAAATTTACAATTAACAAACATACTTTTCTTTGTGTTGCTGCATGTCTCTCTGGTTCTGAGAGATTACAGTCATATTCCCACACATCCCTCATCCTACGTAAGGATGTTACCTTTACAATTTAAACTATCAAAGCAAGAATCAGATTTCTTTCAGGGGGACTGGAGGGTTTGGGAAGCTCAAAGTCTCTGTACTGAAACACCCCACACAGTTGCATGTAAGGAAAGCACTTGCCATAGATCTTGCTCATATGGGGTATACAGTATAATACGACAGCACGATAATACAGATTAATTTGTGCTGTTGACCTTGACACACGATTCTATTGTGTCTTCTTTTAAAGTCACCACTCAGGCCACCAGAACATCTGGTGTTTAACAAAAAAAAATCCCATTCTAAACTGCTAAATGTGTTGAAACAAATAGTACTGTATTGTCATTATACAGTGTAACCTCTCTGCTAGGGGTCTAATTTCAAGGCTACCCTGACTGAACTACATTATTACTAGTGGTTTTATAATTCACATCTTGCCACAGTACACAAAATACCTAATTATCAAAAGTAGCCTTTTAAAAGCTAGATTGTGTTCCATGTAACTGGGACTGACTGTTGCTTTCTTTTCATTTTATCTTTGGAGACGTCTAGAAGGGTTCAGCCCGCACGCTGCTGAACATCCTGGCCTCGACCCAGCAAAGCACTTTAGCATGCAGATGTACTTATACACACAAATAACTCCCTATATTTCAGCAGGATATGCTCTTAAGTTATGTGCATGCCAGACTACCTTGTTGAATGTTTGAACTGGGTTCAGTGCATCAGCTAGAAATTGCACAGCGCTCAGCATTGCATCCTCCCCATTTTACACCCTGTTATTTTTGGCTCGTGCTTGAATCTAACCTGGTGCTCACCACTGGGAAAGGGTCATGCAGCCTTTTAGGAGGAGCCTGAAGATCGAGGAGATGGTCAGCAGCAGAGTAAGCAGCTTTGCTTCACAGGACTACTTCCGTAGTGTTTAACACGAAAAAGAAAAAGCAAGGGGTGATGACTGTGCTCTGGAAAGTATCTCAGCACCTTGCCACCTCTCTGATGTGCCATCCCCATGCCTCTCCCACCACTCTGCCAGCTCTCTGTTTCCCAGCAGAGATGCATGTAACTAAACCGCACTAGTTGTCTCTGCTGCAGGATTCTATGGAATCCCACAAAATTTCCATGGAAAGCACTAAGGTTTCCGGTGGTCTGATGACCTTTACCTGACCTGAAGCAGATCACGAGGTCTATTAGCATTTCAGCTTTCCCAGTTATTCGGGAGGCGCACCACCCAAGCTAGGCTCCCCTGAATGCGTTGTGTTTGTGCTGTGCATCATGGTGGGCTGATTCTCCCCTGCTTCAAAAATCTGGCAGTCATTTATACCCGGGCACAGCAAGGGTGAATTGTTACTACTCTACTTTTCCACCTGATTTGCCCTCACTCTGCAAGCACAGGCAGAAAGGATTTAGCCTTGATAAATACACCAGTAGCTGAGTCCTATTTATCTGACATATCAAACTTTGCTTTTATAAGGTAGAAAATATTCCCATAATCAAGAACACAAAAAATTACTACAGGTATTTATGAACTAAAGCATGTGAGTCTCAACGCCTGAGAAGGTACCAGTACCTCCAGCTGCTGAGAAAAGAGAACAGTGCTAAAGCAAGCGTGCAGGTCTATTTACAAAGAGCAAGGGATGCACATGCTGAGCCAAGCAAAGAAGGGGCATCAGGAAGAGGCTCAAAGCCTTTTCGCACAGTAGAGTAGTGGCCCAGAAAATAACTTTAACTCACAGCATGGCTGGAGGAGGAGGAGGTGGCTGTTACGCTGTGACCTGGGCCAAGGTGAAGTCATTTCCAGTTGTTTTAAATGAGATGTCTAACATAAGGTCCCAGCTGATCTTCATGAGAAGCTTATATATGTTTACTGAAAAGAAGAAAAAGAAGAAAAGACTGATGCTACTAAATGAGAAGACAGCATCGAGCAATCAGTTGCCAAAGACCTAATCTCATTAACTTCTTCTAAAATTTCAGCCATCAGTCTGTAGTTGTCAGCTGGTGGAGAACTGAATACAATGAATGAGACATCTTTTAAACATTATTTTTTCGGGCTGTCTTCCTGATCTTTTATACTTGTTTGTTCTGCAGTTTCTTAGAAGTTACAACTGCTGAAGGAAGTAGAGAAAATCCAGAAAAAAAAAAAAAATAACCTGCTCTCCTATGCAGCTTCATGCCGCTGGGTCAGTGATTAACAAAGACAAGGTCCTACTGCAAGGAAGCTAAATGGAGTTCATTATGGACATGAAAGTTAGCAGGGCCAAAAAGGTGAGGCTATAGGAAAGAGGATGAAATAAGAGCCTAACAAGTGTGGATTTTACTTCCTCAGTGCAATAAGGACAGCTTTCAGCTGCCAACTACTCTAAAAAATATATATATAGATAACAGTGCCTTTAAAATAGGTACTGTCCTATATGTTATATTATATTCTCTTGTATATAATCAGGAAAATGAAAATTACAATATATTACTTTAAAAATTCAGTGTTGTGCTGCAGGGAATAATCTTTGTCTCGCAGAATGAAAATGTGGTTTTGCACTTTTTCCTGGAAAAAATAGAAAAATTGAAAGAAAGATGAGTAGCATTTAGGTGAAGTAGCATGATGTCATTAAACCTGGATGGAGACACCTACCTCAAAACCCCACAAAACTAGAAGTTTGTCACCAGTGCTCATTGCTTGAGTCTCCTGGGAATGCTGGTGCTTCCTGGGGGTGCTTTCCAGCAGCAAAATTCCTGGAGAAGGAGACTCCAGACAACTTGCTCCTAGACACACTGACAGCTTGAAACTACAGCCAGCAGACACTGAGATATGGGAGGATTTTCTTGGCCCTGAAGCCTGCAAGCAATAGGCTGTGTCCCACCCATAGATAATTTTTGGCCACACACTACAGTACCAGGTACTTGGGCAACACAAAGAAAGTCAGCTCTTACAATGTGTCATTGTTTCTCCCCAAAACTGACAATGAATAATTGCTCTTTCAGCAGTACTTCTGGCTTAAGCCATTTCCACTTACTTGGATTTTATACTGGCAATACATCCTGTTGTCTTTTGTTAGACAACCTGAAGTTTTCTGCTAAGGCTACCCATGTCCTGTATTACAAAAGAGCACAGGTGGCTTAATCATGACCGTCCAAAGGTTATATTTGGGTAGGTGCCAGTCAATCAGTGACCATGAGATGCTGGCCCCTGTAGAAGTTGCTTATTTGATTAGCCTAGAAAAATCAGGCCCAAAGGAGTTATGAAAAGTAGCAAACCAAAGTCTCAATGAAGATTGAGTCCACAAGAGATCAAAGGATCCTAAGGAGGAGTATGTAGGCAAATAAATACCTTTATCAGAACATACATCCAATAACTTCAACGTGTAAACAAATGTTTTCATGGAAACTAGGGGGGTGAAATGTGACTTCAGATCCCTGATTCCAGGATTGCCTGACACCTGGAAAACTGGGTAGAAAAAGGAGACTGGATAAGTAGTTGATGAATAGTAATATATTACTTGGTCCCTGTAAGTATCAACCTCACAGATCTCTGTACAGATTAGCGCTCTCAACAATTTTAACCATGTGTAGTATACCAATGACATCTTTTACTTTATTTCTTTTCTTGACAATATTTTAGTGTTACATAAATTATTCTTCTGAACTAATAATCGTAGTTACACTTTTTTTGGGGGAGGGGCTTCAGACCTTTTATGAGATACCATTTAGGAGATGATCTGTTGTCTAAGCAACTCTTATAATAGGCAGGAAGAATCAGATGTTAGAGTAAATTAATGTAGCATTAACTTGTTTCCAACAGCTTGTTAATGGAACTGAATTCAACAAGCAGCGCATTCCTAGAAGGGGGAAACTGTCCCCATTTGCACTGTTGTGCAAAGCAAATCTCAAAATAAAGCAAGAGCATGGACACAAAGAGCTACTTAGCATGAGCATCCCTGAACAACTGCAGTCTCAGCATAGAAGATTAGGATGAAACAATGCAAGTCCAAGTAAACTAGGGAAGAATCAAATAGAATCAATGGACAAAAATGTGAACTTTCAGCAACTGTTAACATAAGAGTTTTGATGAAACTTCCCAGGACCTTACAGCCACATTGTTCTTCAGAAGGTGAAGGACAGTTTGAAATAGGGCTCTGTGATTTAGAATGGTTAAGTATAATATTTGGGTGCAAATTTGTTTTGCAATGGCAAAAAATCCCCCCCAAAAATACCCGAATAATAGCAAAAACCCTACCAGATTAGCACACAGTGATAATCATTGTAAGAATATTGCTAAAGCATGTGAGACCTTGAAAACATCATAGTTTAAGCTTTGCTCCCACTGTTACATGTTCTCAGACCTGAAGAGCAAATCAGGATCCTAGTTTGTTATTTTGCTCAGATAATAACTGTTGTAAAAGTAGATTAACTGTCAGTATCATGAATTAATATCACAGAAGTACAGAGGCTCGAATAACAGGCTTATGCCACAAGCAAAGCAGCAAGAACACAAAGCTTATGCTTTGACCTGTGAAAGGCTAGCTGCATCGCTACTGCAGAAAAATGCTTACATTAAATGAAATTTCTGTTTAATAATAATGAGTGCTTTTAAAATCTACATTTTGGTTTGCTTTACATATAGAGGCAGCTTCTGATGTTAAGGCGTAACATGCTACAAAAGCTGATGCTCAAGTTAAAAATCTACAGATTTTAGTTCATGCTTTCATTTTTTCTCTTCCCCCTCTTTTTTTTCTTTTTTTTTTTTTTTTTTGGAAAAAAAAAAGAACCTCTGAATGTCTAAATGATAACGTTTCAAGTAGCTGCTCCTTCCCTGGGGTTGAACAAAATTGAAAAGATCAAAGTTAGTGCAATCTTGTTCAAAGGTGAAGAGGTGAAATCTTATGTGTGCTGGAGGATCAGAGCACAGAGAAATGTACAATGCTTAGTGTGCGACACCTGAAGCACACTTTCATCAAGGTACCTCGTTTTCATCTAAATTCAGAATGCATCTCATTTTATGGTAATATAAGAACAGCATAGTATTAACTTAGTTACAAACAAAAGAAGCCCTTCCCCAACACTGAAAAGTAAACATCAGTAAAGGTGAAAATGGTCAATGTTTTTGAGAATGACTAAATTCACCACATTAAATTCTATATTCCTTCTTTAAGTAGCACCTATATAATTGAGTAAGATGATGCCATTACACCCACGATGTTTCAAGTATCATAATGCTGTTGATAGTTGAAGAGTTCCTTAAAAAAACACTGTGTTTTGTAGGGGGCTGTGGAGCAGGGCCTCTAAAAAGGGTATATTTTTTTCCATAAAATCTTCATGTGACTGATGTGCTCTGACATAATGTATCACAATGAAATACAGCTGCCAAAAAACTTCAAATGATGCCCTTTTTCTGGAGACAAAAAAAAAAAAAAAGTGATAAGAAAATAGGTACCTTTTCAGCAAAAGCTTTTAAAGCTTTAAAAGCACGGCAACCAGTAAAAAGGTTCTTAGGTAAAGGCTTCTTTACTCAATTTTGTCTAAGTACCTAGAAGATAAATGGGGGGAAAAGGGTATGGAAAATAATGCTCCAGCCTCTGTGAGAACTAGACACATCCTGAAGGCAAGACACTGTGACCTGAGAAGAGGATTTTTATGTCCTTGTCCTACCATGGCATTTTCAAATATGCTCGAGGACCCGTTTCCAGATTATTGGGAATCGTGCTACGTTATGCTAATAATGCTGATCTGAGAATGTTTTAGCATAAACATGGACGTAATCATGGCAAAGTGGTCACAAACATGCAAGTATTCAGAAGCTGTATAGAGACCCACATTTCAATTTTCCCTTTTTGAATATGCAGTTTCTTTTGCATATTTTGCTGTCCTAGGGCTGTTTCTATAAGGCTCTCTTAAACTCCAACCTGTACTCCACTGCCTGAAAGCAATAAGTATTATTGTATATATTGTCTGTTACAGGTCAAACCTCAACTTCAAAACCAGGTCCACTCAGGAGGACTACAGAAGTCTCTTTTCCACAGTCCTCTTAGGAGCAATTCCACACAGCAATCTGCCAAAGCATGTTTCTTAGGGATTTGCCCAGCACATCCACACGCAAATTCCTGCTTTTGTTTTCTTTCAAACCTCAACTCTGCTCAAAAATCTGCTAAAAAACATGTTTAGTCTTCCAGTGGTAGCTGCAGAAAAATGAACCCCTGGAAACAGAGCACGAGGAGGTGCTGGAATCTGCAAGCTATTTGTGAACTGGGGTTCAGGAACAGAATAGAGACAAAGGTGACAAGAAACTCAAAGAGAGATCCAAAGATTAAGAAAGTACATGCAGAAAGTCAACATAATACATATGCATGATTAGACCAGGTGCAACTGAATCTGTCCAACTACTACCTTTTGCTAGACCATAAATTACATCATTCAAACTTTGATAACTTCTGGATTGTCAAATTCACACCTGTCTTCTAGTTTTCTTGGCTACATAGACACCCACCTCCATCTACCACAAAGTATGATCTAAAATACACATATGCAGGCCCCAAAGGGGTGACATGATCTGGTGGTTCCCATGTTAGCACAAGGGTTAGAGTAATCAAGCCCTTCTCACATCCTCTTTATCTCTCTATCATGTCACCATTTCCTATTTTACCTTTAGGGTACAGAAATAATTGATTTATTCTCCTACGTCCATTACCAGCCTCCTGCGACTAATCTGAGCAGGTAACCATGAAAGTGCTGTTGGGAGACTAAATCTCTTGATCACAGGGGTTCTCTATGTGTTTCATAAGAAATGTTACATTGACATAAACTATCTAAGGATCAGTCCTGTTGTGCAGCGTGGAATAGCTGACTTGCAAAGAGAGGTTGTGTCAACTGTGTGTCTTTATGCTTGAGTTCGCTCTTGCATTTTGGTGGCACATAGATGGTCGTATTTGTGATTTTGAAAGGAGCGAGTGCTGGGATTTCATGTTCCTTCTGAAGTGCTCCGCAGAAATGACTTCAGATATTTTCTTTAACCAGATGTTTCTGCAGCGTTCAGATGCTCCCAGCAAACCTCCCAAGCTTCCCTACACACCGGTATGTTACATAAATCATGAACAACGTGTTATAAGCATAAAGATGGCTTTTAGTCACTTTTTTTTAGTCACTGCACGCCAACAGTGCTGTGTTTCGAGGCATGGTTTCTCTTTCCTACGTGACTGTCCCATTCATCTGCACAACAGAAAACATGTAGCCAGTCACTATTCTGGTACTCACAACAAAGTCTTGCAAGATGGGATAATAGGTCAGATGTATCATACTGTTATTGTTCCTTTCTGTATTTGTATTTGTTATGGACTATAAACCCTGGTGATCCCATGAAGGGCTGTGACCATGAATCCCAATTGGCTGAGCAGTGCTATTTCATGGCAGGGTGAGTCCGGCGGTAACAAATTCAGTCAACATAATGATTTCAGTTTCACTGCGCTGCGCTGCTTCCTGGAAACCTGCAGAAGATGAGCAACTGTGTCACCGTCATAAATTCAGACACATACAACACTGAAATTTCTTATAGAGCTTTAAGTCCCCGTGAAATGTCAGACTAATAAATATGGTGATCATATTTGCTATTTGGCAAAAATTTCATTTAACCAGGAAAAATCAAGAAAAATATATTCCCCAAAATTGAACAATAGGAAAAAATATTTCTTTCTTATTCATGGTTATATGAAATCAAAATGCCATGGATTTTTCATCTTTAATACCTAAGGGATTTATAAGCATATTGCATCCATAAAACTTGTTTCATCAGTACAGTACACAGCCCAGATATGCATATTTAATTACTCTGAAAGTAATTTAGTTGTACAGATGGTGGTATTAGAAGGTCTTACTTCAATTTAAATTACTTCTATTTGAAAAATAATGTTATTTTGCTATGAATCTTGAGTGAAAAATTCACTCTTATTACAGATGAATAATACTTGACAATTGTAATTAATCTGTGACTAATCTAATACTTCCTCAATGAACACTTTGTTTCAAATTTTATGAACCAGAGCACCCTCTTTCCAGGCGGTTGATCTAGCAGCATTTCAGATTCAAACCTGCTTACCATGAGGGACCCCAACACACTTTTGTGGTAAGTGAATAGAAAGCCACAGAAGATTTTGTTGAACACCCCCCAAGACTTGCCAAGGCAAAGAAACATTACAAAATTGTTTGCATTTTTCTGTAGGATTAAACAGGGATTAAAGCAAAAGGGTGCATTTCAGGAAAACACCTGCCTGGCATAAGACTTCAGGAAGACGTCGATGTGCATGTGGGGAGTCTGGGACAAGCTTTACTGGGAAAGGATTCAAGACGCCCCATCCTGGCCGCGGGCAGCGAGCTCTCCCAGCGGCGCTGGAGCAGGGCAATGCCGGGTGCCCCCCGGCTGCCGCGCTCCCCAGCTCGCACCGCTCCAAGAACCACAGTTTCCAGGAGCCAGCGTGCACAGCGGCGGCCAAAGCCGGCAGCGTGTTGCGTTAACTCCTGCACCCTTCCTGGGAAAACACGACTGCACCTGCAAGCCAGATTGTTTTCTTGTGCAGCACCGTAAAAGGCCTACTTGTGTCCGTTAGGCTTTCTTCAGCAAGCGTCCGTCTTTATTAAAGTGCTGGCTATCTCAGAGGTGGCTCCCGTGGTTGCTATGGTAAGCATTCATGTTTTATTGAAGACTAAATGGCCATAACCCACATGAAGGGCTCCCGAGTGGCCCTAAAATGTGCTCTGCCTTCTCACCCCCAACCTGTCTCCCCAGGACAATTTTTTGACTGTTGATCTGATCTTGGGCACCTACCTGGAATAAGGGGGTTTGTCCCTTCTATCTACCTTTTTCAACAAAATAATCCCTTAGACACTGGTAAATCAAGCAACAATAACACAGGGATATCATAGCATCACTAAAAATGTCACCACAGTTAACAAGCCTGCTTGCTTCAACAAGAAATGTTGGTGAATAATCATCCGTCAGTTAGCACGTTAAAAAAACGTGCCTGGTGTTCCTTGCCTAAAAAACTATGGGAGTGAAAACATTATTTTCTTGCCAGGTTTTTTTCATTTCAGGAAGAGAAATAACCAAGGGAAACATGGAGAGATGAATAAATAACAAGAAGCAGTATGAGGGGGAAAAATCCTTCATAATTATGCTGTTGCTGCTGCCTTTCTCACTATCAGATTCCTCTCCTGTACCACACTGTGCCAAACCACTTACACGCAGGGCATCCTCCAGATGAATCAGCACAGTGGCACGCGGGCTCCAACATACATCAGAAGCACAGAGGAGGTGTTTGATATTGTATTTATGAACAAAACAGACACAAGAGCTTGGTGGGGGGTTTTTTTTGGAGGAAGAGGAGGAATAAGGGAAATAAGATTGTATGTCAGCTTGGGAGGAAAAAAAAAAAACACTTCATCATCTTTTTAGAATTTATATTAAACCACAGACTCTGTTCAGCCTCATCTCTAAGTGATAAATACAGTTGGTAGGTTTTTTTTTTCTTTATCCATTGTTCAGAAAATACAATACGAAAAACTGTCTGTACTAATCAGGGCTCTCGCATCCATCGTAGTGCTACACCCCGGGGAGCAGGGCAGTGCTGGGGCACAGCGCGCTGCCTGCAGCGCACAGAGGTAGCCCTGGGTGCCACTGGGCGAGCACAGCCAGACACCTTGATCCCAGCCAAGCACACAACTGCTGCCTAACGTGGGAAAAACCTCCTTTTTGGACAATTTCACCATAGAAATCCCTTATTTCACTTTGCTAAAGCAAACCAAACTGATTATGTCCACAGGCCATCAGGTGTGGCTACAAGCCACCACGACCTCCTATTTACTAGGTGACCCCTCTGAAACTGGCCAGTAAAGACTTTTACTTTTTTCAAAACTAGCGTTGATGAAACCCAAGCCCTTTTTTCAAAACTAAGTTAATAAAATTCTTTTAATAGCTCTCAAGGTAAGTTTTTCCACCAATAAACATCTGCTCAACAGAAAGTGACAGTGAAAGAACCTCTAGAAAGCCTGGCAAAAGAGAGAGAAGCCAGAGAGCTGAAAGGCTCCGGTCCTAGTCCTGAGAAGGTATTTCATCTACAGCATGTTCAGCTTCTTCTCACAAAACTTATTAGCATAAATGTATGCTACCTCTGAGAAGAGGACACCATGCCACAAACTTGACTATGTCTCATATCTTTTAAAAGGCAGAAGTAATGCCTGTTCATAGGCAGGGGCTCGTACTGGGCTCACTTCTGTCCGCAAAGTCTCTCCTCTAAACCTTTTTTTTTTCTTTTTTCCTCTCCAAAATAGGAAAACAAGATATGGCAATCATTAATTAAGGAAGTGATAAACTTCAAGTCCACTGAAGGGGAAGACAGAAGCTGAGGAGAGGCAGACAAGACACTCCAGCCCATCTCCTGGGGAGCAGATTATACTACTTCAGCAACTGAACTGTAGATCATACAAGATCATCGCAAAGAATGGAAGTTATGTTTCAGATATTTCATTGGTAAAACAATAAGTCACCAAGCACACAAAATATTAATATTTGCATATATGCTGTTGTGTACATCAGTGACAGAATTTTCTATGCTAAGATGGATGTGTGGGGGAGCTCCAGAAGTAGAATTAATATCTCCAGTCCGCCATTTGTAGCTCTTGTTTCCCAGCCTACACCCTTGCTGTTGAAAACAAAACCAGAACTTCCTGCTAAGATAAAGAGTATCTGAAATGCAAACTCTTTCCTATGCCAGACTCTGAAGAACATGACTAATAGGCACTTTCCTCGCACAGAAAAATCTCCCAGTGCTCCAAAGGGACACTTTCCCAAGTAAAGGCTGGCCAAGGATCTTCTGAGATTGGCTGTGCAGTTTCAGGGAGTTTAAGGCCTGGATGGAATTAAACATGGACAAGAAAACAGAATGGACTGAACTCCAGAGTCAGACCCTCGGGTGAGCGTGACACATCCTTCGGAAAGCCACGGAGTCTTGACAGGTAATCTGCCAGTCTCAACAGGAATCCTTTCCAGTGCCTAGTTACCGCCACTCTCAAAAATGTGCTACTTACTCAAGTTTTAATTTCCCTGGCTTTGATCTCAATCATTTGATCTTTTTATATGTATTTTTGTCACATCCTTGGCCACTTTACAAGTCCTCAGGTAGCAGGCATCTTCACTATACCTAGGTACTTACGTATCCAAGTATTTGATGAGTTAATAGTCTGAACTACATCTCGTTGTAAAAAACACATTTCGCAGACCTCAGATCATTCCTTCAGTTCTTCTGAACCTACTTGAATTTTTCACCATCCTTTCAGTGGACAGAGTACTCTAGCAGGAGGGTCAACATGAGAGGTTATTCCAATTCCTTGCTGTTAGTTTGTCACACTTTTTGTTAAAAATTCAAGTGTGTTCTGTCTAGCCATCTCAGTGGAACAAAATGTTGTGGCTTTTTGTTGTTGTTGTTTGTTTCGCTGTTGGATTTTTTTGTTTCTAATAAAAAACCCCACTCAAACTCCGACACTATTGATGATATGAAAATGAATCATTAAATAAAAGATATTTTTCCCCTTGTGCTGCTCGATCGAGTAAAAGTGCTTACAGCAAGAGAGGGATGTGAATTGCAGGGGAAGGGAATGAAAGCATGATTCAGAGAATGGATGCATGGGGGTATGCTTGTGCAGGGAGGCGGCCACCTTGGGGTGTATTTGCCTTCTCTGTGCATATATGGCCTTTTTTAATATCAGAGTACTATGGACAAACTATGCAAGCCCTTGACTATTCCCCTAACAAACTCTGGAAACTTAAACTGCAGTAAATTATGGGTTTTTGCAAAAACAGAAAATAATCAGTAGTGGTAAGCAAGATTAATTTTATATTTGGATTCAGCACTCTACTCAAACCCAAATTTTTACTCAAACCGATCACCTGTTGTTTTATTAGATTATTTATTGCACCTCTATTTATATTACAGATGCCAGGATGAGAAATTACCTGTTATTTTTAGGTGTTATAAATACGGAAATTAAATTGGGTATTATATATAGTTCCGTACACACCCTGTATCTGTGGCACTCACTATTTTCACAAAATGTCTGTAAAATGCCTAGCCTGAGACTACTGTAGCTGGCTAAAAACTAATCAGTTGCAGAAAGCTGAAACTTCTGTCAACTCTCTGAAATCAAAAGGTGGAAATCCATGCCCCTCAGTATTTTCATTACACAGGGAAAAAAAAAATCAAGAATTAACAGTGCAAATTTTTTAAATATGCCAGATACATGGTAATTAAGTGCTGTTACAAGTTACAGTAAGGGAAAGGTGTTGCTTTCAGATTTGGAAATATCTACTGCAGCCTAACCTCTTTGTCAATGTGTTTGCAGCTTTGCAACATCCATTTCTAAATGAATTACCTTATGGAGGAGACCAAAAGGCAGAAAACTAAAGAAACAGGGGTCAAATTCCTCCTGTGAGATCTACCTTGTAAAATTATCCAGAATGTAATAATACCATGTTATTGACTTAAGCACAGTTCCCCATGACATGCTGCAGCTGACCTGTAATTTTTATCCTACATGTTGCCAGCACTATTAAAATGACACTTGTGAATGTAAATTAAGCTCACAAAGGGGACAGATTGTATGATTCTGGTTTCTCTCAGATGCCTGTAGGCTATCACAGGTTCCATATGTGAAGTAATTATGTTCACTGAAGGAAAGAATAAATGCTGTCAAATTGTGTACTGAGAGAGAAAGCAGCTATTATATTGCAGTAGTCACTGGAGCATTGCCTTAGAAAGTGAAAAGATGTATAAGAAAATAATAATAAAAAAGAAAAACTGGAGCAGAGCTATATTAAATATAACCTTTAAATGAGTATCTGCTTTTGAATATATATTACACAAAGTTAATATTTCACAAATAAAAGCATTTCAACTCTTTAATTGTATTTTCTTCCTCACTTCTAGAGGGCACAGGGCAGAATATTTATCAGAGAGGTAAAGGACAGATGAAGCATCGTTCAGTTTTCTGTGTTTCCTCAGTGAGAGGAGCCCTCCATGGCCTCAGAGATGCCGTCCCCACCTCCTTCTCCACCACAAGCCTCCTCCGAAGGAGCTGTGCAGCACCCAGCCTCCCTCTCCGGCAGCTGGAGGTGTCCCAGCCCTCAGCCCTGCCTGGCCCACTCGGTCCATCCACTACAGCCAGCTCCAAAATGACACCTCCTGCACACCCCGAGTATGGGCAATAAGGCTGAAATGGAAGGTAAGCAGCCCCTGTTCAGCCCTGTGCCCAAGCGTCAGCCTGCAGCAGCACCGCAGAAGATGCAGTTTCAATCATGGAAGCTGACAGAGCTGCTAAAAGGAAAGGCAACACTCCCATCACTTCCACAGTTGCAGTGTGGTCCTGCTCTCCCGCGCCTGGAGGAGCTGGACCTGTATTTAGATCAGCAAGGCCATCAGCGAGCCAGCGGGAGAAGGGGGAGAACACTGAGCTGGGAAAGTGGCACTTCTAAAACCTTTCGCTTAGGGGGAGCCAAGGACACCAGGAGCAGAGAAATATAAATTCTGAGTCTAAGTGCTTGTGTGGTTGTGGATTTTCATCGGAAGGAAGGAAGGAGGGAAGGATGCTTTGCATAAAGCCCTGAAAAATACAAACAGGAAGGCACATTTTTCTGACGGAGGAACCATAGATAAAGAGCCCACAATGCTGAAAAACAGAAGTCTGACCACTTCTCTGTGTTGTTACCGTTTACCAGGGTAGCATGGCTGGGCTGAGCACTCCGGAGCCTCCCATCTCGATGGAAATGGGAGGTTTCTGCAGTGCCCTGTTAGCACTAGTTCTGGATTGCTCCAACCTCAGCCTTAATGGGTTGCAAAAACAACCGAGGGCAAGCAACTTTGCAACACAGCTGCCCTCCACGCCTTCCATCTGCCTGCACTGGCATTACCTGAAGCCCCCCAGCCCAGCTGCCTGTGCCACTCATGTCAACACCTTCATCTACAGTGCCAAACCCCGGCTGCAAATTCCCATCACGGATCCTCTGCAAAAACAACTAATCACCTCTGTGTTCACAGCTGGCCTGACAATGAAAGGACCATGAGCACAGCACAGAGTGGTGTCCAGATGCAAACGCAAGTGCAAGAGCAAACTCTTGCATCCTGCGCATGGATGGAGGAGTCCCACAGCCCCCACGGCTGTCACCGCACAGTGCAGAGGGATACAGACCCCTTACCTTGCCCACCATGAGCTGCCAGCCTGCAGCACACCTCTGCATAGCCCTCCAGGCCCCCAGGGACGCACCCACCCTTCCAGAGATTCTTTCCCAGGAGAGTTCTTAGGGGGTAGTGGGCACTTGCATGTAGATGAAGTGTTGCATTGCACAGACTATTAATACCAATTGGTCATGGATGGGTGGGCAATTAGATGGGCAGACAGGTAGGACAGCCTGGCCTGTTCGCAGTTAAACACAATAGCAGTTGTACAACACACTACTGCAGCTTCTTCTTTAAATAAAAAATTGAAATTAACTACCATTTCCTCAGCAGCTCAAAACTATTAAACGACTGTTTGCAGGGTAGCTCATGTCATACGTAGGCGGCTGAAATGTAATGTAGAAATGAGAGGTTTTTTCCTAGTTGGCAGCATTGACAGCAACTATAATGTACGACTCTCTTGGATGCAGCGTGGCAGAAGCAGGGCGAGAATCATCCAGTGCTATTCACTGGAGAAATTGTTACACATTAAAAAGAGAAGGCAGAATCAAAGATCTAAGGATCATGGCAGGAAGGAGGGAGGGAGAAAGAGAGGGAAAGACATGGCTTGCTCTTGCAGTTTTAATAAGGATTTGTGGGGTAATATTGTGTAAAGGTAATAGAGCTGGATCTTTAAAAATAATAATAGCTAGAACCAACTCTCCATGTTAACTGACTTTTAAGTATTATTGTCCCTTTCAGTTTACCAAAAAGACATTTATTTCCTGAAAGATGTTATTCAACTCTGTTTAAAGATCCAATAGGCTAAAATATGCTAAACTGACATTTAGAATTATCTCATAACACCTTTTTACTATAACTCGTATTATTTCCCTGTGCTTTGAATGTGAGGGGGTTTTGTTTGGTTGGTTGGTTTTTGATGTATTTTGAAACCATTTAAAATAATAGGCAGATATTGCCTGGACATTCAGGTTATCTGTAATGATATTAGGGCCTTTCTTAACAGCTGAGTAATTACTTCCTTATTATGCTCAAGGTGAGTTGCAGTCACACGCCCTGTTCAAGCTTTAAGCCTACATCACACAGGCAAAGGAAGCATTCAGATCGACATTTTACATACCTAACTGCATTTTTCATAATAAGGAAAGCATCCGTGGTATATTGCCTTGATAATCTGTGAAATGAAGACAACTGGGAGCACCAGGAAAAAGAAAAAGAATCCTTTGGGTTAGGGGGATAAAAGGCAGTGGGACTTGAGTAAAGGTAGTGAAGGTATTGGTTCTGCCTCTATTGCAGTCATCTCCCAGGGCCCATTTTAGCTATGGCCATGCACAAGCATGCCGACACTTCAGGCAGTGGATCCAGGTGGGCAGCAACATGCATTAATGTGATGGACCCTGGCTGCTGCTGGGTGTGGGCATTACATCCAACACCTCTCTGCCCGTCCTGGCCCCCCCAGCAGACACAGCAGCCCAGCGCTCCTCCCCACCATGGCACATCGTCTGTCCTCCCCTACAGACCTTGGCAGAGCCACACTCCTGATTCTCCTGCACTGCTGAGACAGCTCCAGCCTCCAGGTCCTTCCTCCCCTGCCAGATACTGCACGCCCACCTCCAGATGTGTTGGACATCGCAAAATATGCTTGAGAAAACAAGAAACAAACATTTCTCATTCATCAAGGAGAGATGTTCAAGTTCTGGTGCCCATAAAGTGGGCAGAGAGCAGGAGCGGGTCACCCAGCAACAGCAAAGTCACAAACCAGCCTTCATGTCTTAAATTCTACATTTTTTTACTCTGCAGCATCATCTTCCACTCCAGGGTCATAGCCCAGCTACCTCAGCATCTGGTGGGAGAATGGTCCCTTTCCCCGGGCATCCTTCAGCTCCAAGAAGAAGGGAAAAATCATCACAGATTGCCGATGTGCCAAAAACATGGGTAAGTGAAGACAATGTAAAGTAATGCACGATAATAAACGAAGTCCAGTAATCCAGTTCTGCACCCCTGGTTATAGTCTTTCCTAATGAAAGAGAAAAGGAGTGGTTATTTATGTGACAAAAAGCTGTTAAATTACTAAAAGAAACACACATGCAAGCAGCAAGGAACCAAAGTGGAAGCTACAAAGAAAACTGACTTCTTGTGAGAATTTTAGTGTTCTGTGATTTCAGCAAACACTAAAGAAGCAAAGATAGAAGGAACGAATTAAGTAATAAAAGGAAGAAGGCTCATTTCACACATAAAATCTGTAATATTTTCTAAAAACAAATGCTAGTTACAATGCTCTGACAGGACATGTTTGGGTTTAGGTCAGCTCTTATTTTACCTACAATAGTTTTAATGTTAGTAATATAAAGTAGACAAACCCAATTTTTAATTGGATATTACAGTTCATTTCAATTGAGCTAGCAGCGAAGTATATGCAAAGTCTAAACAGAAGACTTCAGTAAAATGCTTGAGATAATCATAGCATGTCTAGCTGGTGTACAGTTCTGCTGTGGAAATACACACTAAATTATTTTTGCATCTTCCAATGAATTAAAAAAACTATTTTCTCTTTTCAACATTTGTTTAGTGAGTTCTGGTAAATTCTGGGTCAGATATTATACACTTGACAACAGAAACAACTAATTATGTTAGAAATCCACAGCAATAAGAAAACTGTACAGTAAATATGTTATATCCGGGCAACAGCAGAAGGTAAGTTTGTATTTCATTTGCTGTGGATTGCATAAGTTGGTAAATGTTTTCTGGCAAGTGTCCTTCAAATTCAAAAATAATGCAACTATTTCATGGCATTATCTCATTTTCTATTGTATTTATATCTCTGCAGTGAAACTATAGTGTTATTAAGGCTATCGTTAAAATAGAAAATTGCATTAGCTTTTAAAACTCTGTTCTATTTTATGTGTATATAAATAGGAACATTATGATCATGCGAGGTTCCTATTTGTCCTTGCTATACTCTTGACACTACTGTAAATGCAAGCAGAGGAACAAGCCCTTACCAGAGTCAAAAATCTTGCCCTTTGATGAGCTGCACAGCCATCTTTTTTGCTTTTAGCATGCAAAAAAAAAAAAAGCATGCAAAAAAAAAAAATAAAAGCTTTTAGCATGCTGGAACACAAGAGGTTCCACTTAAATTTGAGAAGAAACTTCTTCTCAGTGAGGGTGACGGAACACTGGAACAGGCTGCCCAGGGAGGTTGTGGAGTCTCCTTCTCTGGAGACATTCAAAACCCGCCTGGACGCCTTCCTGTGTCACCTCACCTAGGTGTTCCTGCTCCGGCAGGGGGATTGGACTAGATGATCTTTCGAGGTCCCTTCCAATCCCTAACATTCTGTGATTCTGTGATTCTGTGAAAATCTCACCCTGCTGTTTATGTACTCAAAAAAGTGCAAACACTGTGTTTCTCTTTACCTTTGACCACCAAGATGGATCCCCATACATCTGTATTCGTACAGCATGGAAATAGCTAATGGCTCAACGTCCACCGTGGTTTTTGAAGATATTTCCGTGGCTAATGGCAGCGAGGTGGCAAATCCCAGGTGCCCATCATGGAAAGGCGAGGTGTGCTCTCTCTCTTGGGCAGGTTCCTGAAGGGATGCCTGACACCCATGGCTCTCCTAGGGTACAGGTTGTGCAATTATTTCTGGGAGTGCAATGCAGAAGCCCACTGTGGGCACCAAAGTGCCTTCCTGGTGACAGAAGGAGCCCAGATTTGCACCTGTAATGACAACCCAGCCCGCAGCCTCTAACCGAGAGCTCATGAGCAGCCAGCCAGGTTGGGGAAGGGGCCATGGGTCAAGGCAGGGCCAGGCGCGGTGCATAAGGGGCACTGCTGCAGTAGCGTCCACATGCCAGAGAGGGGACGGGAACACCACAGGTCCTGGCAGCAGAGTACCATTGTCTTGAAACGTCTTAGAGGGTGCGGTGGTGTCTCCTTCTCACTGCCATAACACCCAGTAGTTCAGTGAACACTAAAGCGTGTGATTACAGGGCAGTTCCCAGTCGGACACACCACGTAATCTGGGCTGATGTATAGTGCCACACTCTCAGAAAAACCAGAAGAGTCTGGTCTAAAAAGTTCTCTGAATCAGGGTAATTACAATATTAATCACAATCCATTGAACTAAAGTGGAATTAAATACAAATTTTCTGTTTATATAGTAAGAGCTGAATGACAATAAGTTAGCAACAGCCATTTTGGTCTGGTGTAAGTGCCTAACATCTGGAGAACATTATTACAGAGTCATCAACGATTTGGCCGGTGCCCAATATTGAAGCAGTTTTACTCTCTTATTTCTAAACATCAGCACAGCCTCACCGAAACACGTGTATTTCTCTCCTCTCTGCTTCAAACATTCTCTTAAGTAGTTTCAGTATTGTAGAATTTAGACGGGATAAGCCAACTTGTCTCTGTTTAGAAAGCAAGCAAAATTGGATCAAAATAAGAGGCCAGTTTTAAACATTTGATTTAAGCAAAGATAGATCTACTTACAAGAGTCCATGGTAAATGCAGTTGTTCCAGCTATTTAAACAATATAATTACATGGCATTTCACAGTATAGAAGAGACAGATTACTAGGAAGTCGAAAACTGTATGCCCTTGTTCCTCTATAAATATGTATACATAACCTATCACTGGTTACTACCAAATTTATATGAAGTATAATTTGGTCTTTATTACGGTCACTGTGCCTGGAAAGACCCTCTTTACTTATGAAGAATCCTTTTTTTTTTTTTCTCCTATAGTAATGAAAAAACACAGTTGTCAGCATATTATCCTGACATTCAGGATGCCAGCCTGTCTCTACTGGAGTCAGATGTGAAAATAAATAGATATTAAACTGTCAGTCAATGAAATTACAAAGTCAAGAGCAGCTCTAGCTGCGATCCTGTGTGTTCTGTTTGATGGACACAGGTGTTTAAGTGTTATGAAATCCAGCAGAGCCTCAGAGTGAATAATGCAACTTCCAGCAGCCCTGCCTTAGCCAAAAGAGTTGCACCGAGCTCCCCTCTCACCCTGAGGCCCCCAAGCAATCGATGTGCCCTGAGAAAGGGGCCAGAAAGGCCTTCCAGGTTTATCAGAGCTAAAACCTTAGAAGTCTTAAAGCCTGAATTATGGCATATGTCGAGGAATCGAAGCTGCACTCCTCTGAAACTGTGAAGGTTAGTCCCACTGGCTTTGCATACAAATCTAAGGCAGATGCCCAAAATCCACATCATTTATTTATTATTCATAAAGCACTTAAAGTCAATCATCTGTCACTAATAAACATTAACACTATTAAAAATTAATGATCATCCTACAGCATGCTGAGACAGATTCCTCTTTCTGTTTGATGAGTATTGGAGCCAAGTGCATTGCTTTCATTTACTGACTCTTAAAGTGTTTAGGCTTTGTATAATGCTGCTACTTCAGCTCCTCCTCCAAACACCAGTGACCTCTTCTCTTGGGATGCCAAGAAATGATCAGTCTCATGAGAGGAGCTTGAAAGGATAGCTTTAGATACAAATATGTGTCTGCAGAGAAGAAAAATAAATCGGAGATTCAAGGTGTCACAGAGCACAAGCCTTTGTGATTACAGGGCTTTTTGTCTCCCTTTCCACTCTCTGTTAGATAGTACGATGTCTGTGACAAGGGGACACACGTCCCTTTGCTCTCCGCTGCACAGGAGGGTCCCAGCTCAGGTACCATCCCACAAGCGGGCAATGAGGCTGGAAATAACAGCTCTGATGAGACTACCTGAGAGTCTCACAAGCTGGAACAAGAAAAGGCTTCCTGAAGAGCAACTCAAAAAGGTAACTTCGCCAAAGGTCCACACAGTGTCACCGGGCACTTTCTTCTCTTAGTGGGTGGGAGGCAAAGCCCACTGCTAGAGAGGAAGAAACAGCTTGCACCTTAACCCTCAAAAGGACATTCCCTCTAAAAGTGAAAGTCATCCTAGACCCTTCATCTTTTGTGTTCGTATTTTCAAATACAAATCTTGGGGAATACATTTTCCCCTTACCTTTATCACATTTCTGTCTTGCAAAGGCAGAACTCGTAATTCAGAGCAGTTCTCTAATGCGCATGCATCGTGTTTTGCCCTGCTCCTCATTTTAGCAATTATTAATACTTCATTGTGAGAGTGCTGTAAGTATATTAGAAATAATCACTTGATACACAATTCTGTTAAAATGCAGGTAAATAAATGTAACTAAACCTTCATTAAAGACCAGTCAAGTAGTAGAAGAAAAAAGCCGCTATGATTGTGTGCATCAAATGAAACTAACCTCAAAGTTCTTTGAGCTATATCAAACCCCTAAAAACAAGCTAAACTTAAGGTCTCAGTACTAATGATATAATGGGAAAACATGCCAAGATGGGAGACACGTTAATTTTCCTCTTGCGATTTACACTCCAATATTCCAGTGCCAAATGATTTTTCATAGAAAAACAGTGACTGTTAAGAAATAGAAAGATCTGTAACTGGAATTAAGTGACTGCAATCACTCTGTTTTCTTTCCTTACTCGTGTTTCACATGGAATAACTAATGTGGATTTGCAAAGAGCAGCTATCAGAACTAGAAACGTACAGACCAACTGGAAAAACCACATTCACTCTACTGAGGACTGGGGAGGGTTTGTATCGCATACATACTACCTTCATATCAGCTGCTGCCATTACAAATAAAACTTGGGCCCATTAGAAAAAATGCTTTCGCCCAAAACAAATTCTGCCTTTCAGGGTACAGCAAGTCAAGAAGTAGTGAGAACTCGCTGCAATGTCCTCAGCAAGACCTGAAGAAAACTTTTTTTCAGATACTGCAGAGCGTCAAGGACCAGTTTGGTGCCTGGTACACCATTTTTACATTTGCACATCTGCCAGATTACCGCAGAACCACGCAACAGTGGGAAACTTTGTGAGCCATGACTAGGGAACCAAAACCTGATCCTGCAGTCACACACACCAATAAGCCCCACAGAAACTGTAATGAAACTGTTTTGAACAGAATTAAGGTACACAGCCTTCTAAATCTGAAGCTGAGGACTGTTCTGAACAAAACTTTTTAGTCATATCAGCTTGCCCTGCTGCCCATTCTCCACTGCCAATACACTTCTTCCTAATTTGTCTCATTTTTAGCTTAGAATTCAAGCACTGTCAACTTACTCTTATAAGAAGGGTGGGAATTACAGTTGAGAAAAAGATATATTAAAGCACCATTATTCAAACATAGAAATGCAATGAAAATTTTAACCAGCTTTCCCTAAGGTGAAGGTGTTTATTGCTAAGTTTTTGCAGCACAATTACATTCAAACAGAAAAATGCTAGCTTAAAATGAAGCATTTATTTTTCTGACTCTACCTAGGAGAAATGGAAAAACACTTTGAAAGTAAGATGCTTCATATAAAATACTTACCCTAAAAGCTTTTCTGTTAGAAATAGATTTTTAAGAATAATTTTGAGAAAACCAGGCAGTTAAAATACAGTGCCTTATTTTCCCATCCTAAATATGAATACCTTGCACTGACTTTCCGCAGTAGGTAAGTTTGGAATCTATATTCACTTCTAAAACAAAACCTGATGCTTTTTTATGTTATGCTGTGCAAGCCACATTTCCACAGGTTTATAGCAGTTAGCACACCACAGAGACACCGCATCCAGGGGTACACAGGGTGGTTCGCGCTCCTGACTGTGCCCCGAAGCAGCTCCCCAGACCTCAGGGACTGGAAACTGCAGGGCCTGGTGAGCGCTTCCCATGAAGCTGAACTGCATTTCAGATGGTGCAATGGTCGGCACAGCACGGGCCTCTGCGATGCCATCAGCAGAGGTGTCGGACCATGTCGGACCATGGGAGGTGTCCATGTGACACCAAGCCTGAGAGGTTGCCCACAGGCACGGCCTCTTCATTTTCCAGCCTGCCCTCACCACAGGGCTTCAGCCTCCCAGGTGGAGCCTCTCAGCTCTCCTGGCTGTTCCCCTCTGTTCTTAGGTGAGTCACCGAGGTGTCACCTTCTTCGCACCTGAAAAGACACAGATCCCATTTGCCTCCCCAGGCAAAGGTGAGGCAATGCTGCTCCCAAGGCCCATCTGGAGGCCCATCAGAGGCCATACAGATTATATATAGCCAGGGACCACATGTGGGCTTCTGGCACAAATGACTCAGTGAAAAACCTAGATCATAACAGCAGGAGGTGATGTGGCCCATACTGGGCCACAAGAAAGAGCAACTCCGCACCACCAGTATCTATAACCACAACGGAGGGATGCTATCTGTCTCTTTCATATGATTGCTGGACCACAAACTATGGGCCATCTGCCCGCAATCTATTATCACAATCTGTGAACAATCATAGACAGTATATGTCATCTTTGAAAATGGCAAAGTTAACAAAAAAGGCACTGAAGAAAAAACCCAGAAGACAATCAACAAGCAAGCAACAAAACTGCGGTCAGCCATTGCACAGATCCCGATTTGTCACCCTTGAACTTGGCAGCACTTCGTTCCTGGACCCGTCACCACATCAGTTGCCCCAGAGCAGATATGATTTCTGCTGCTGCCGAAACCACAGCAGGTGCCAGCTTCAGCCCTTGTCCTGGAAATCCAAACATCTGACCACACTCTCCGAGACCTGAGAGCACCATCACCCGGTCTGTGCAGCCAGCTGTGCGCAGAGGCATAAAGGCAGTCATAGTCAACATGGAACTGCCTCAAAGGGAAATGTTACAAACTCCTTTCACAGCTGGCAGTTGAGCTTGCGCCAGAACTGCCAGCCCTTCCTCAAGCTGCCCTGTCTCTGCCCTCTCCATCACCATCCTCCACTCGCCTGTGCCATGCTGAAGCTGCAGCTGGCAGAGAGCCCTCCGCACCCCCAGGGGTCCCACGGAGCTGGGGGGGGGACCAAGTGCTCCAGGACGCACTGCACAGGCAATGCACTGGGCTCAGCTGGGAGTCTGGATCCAGACCAAGCAGACTCTGGGATGTCACCTTTAGGCAGCCAACAGATAACTCCAGGAGAGAGATGCCTGGAAATGCCATGCTCCCTTCCACCCACTGGTGGTCAGGATAGGAGCAAGCAGGAGTCCTGCGTACCAAATGGCCCGAGGAAAGCAGGAGGTGACTGACTGCTGCCCAGCACTGACTACTGTGAGGGTGAGATGTGAGGCTGTCACTTCTGGTGTGGGATAATTCCTGTTCAGCTGGTGCTGTGGTCCTGGCTGGGAGGTGAGCCTGTAAAGCCCTGACAGCGTCAGAGTCCTGTGTTCCTCAGGTTTCTGTGTCATGCTCCAGGCAAGAGTCTCCAAGAATGTCCCAGTGGACACTGCCAGACAGGATGGGGTAGCTGTACGACTGGGGAGGTTGCGTGGGATGGCGCCGCCAGGCTGAGCCAGCACAATCCAGCAGAGAATTCTTGAAGAGCAACAAAAACCATGCACATGCAAAAACCCCACATCAGTCTTCAGCATAGTCTGAGTAATTAGTGGTTTCTCACAACAGGGAAACAGTACAGAAAGTAAAAATCTAACTGCCTTAAAACAACAGCTACTCTCAATTCATTTCTAATTTATGCATTCTTGTCGTATGAAAGCCACTTGCTTAAGCTGCTTTTCTATCTATTTGTAGTCTATTCAGACACACAATGCTCAGTAGGGGTCTGTCTCCATGATTCATTGGCTCAGATTTCCTATAGAGTTTACATGATGTCTACTAAGCCACATACAGTTTTGTAACCATTATAACCAGGGACAAGCAAGCAGGGCTCAGGAGGCTGAGCATCCATCTAAGAATAGCTTCCTGTCTTCCAGCTCTCTTCACAACAAATGAACAATGGTTACATTTTACCAGCTAGCACTGCATGGCGAGGGGAAATTATAGGAACTTGTCTGAGTTAAATAAGGGAAGAAGCATTTAGAGTGAAGCTCCTTAAATGAGCAGGTCAATAACTAGTTTACTGAGACCAAGGCACACAGCTAATGAGAGAATAAAGAATTATTCTTGTCAAGAGAGAAAAAGATGCTGCCCTGGTTTTGTGCTAAATAATTACATTCATTATGTTTAGGACAGTCCTGCAAGTGGTCTTTTGCACTAGTAAATTCATTAGCAAAGCTAATAGGCAAACTACTACTGGGGCAAATTTAAACCATTGCAATAGGATGGATGGCAAAGACAGGAAAAGGTAGTATGAGATCTAAGAGCCAAAGTCAGCTTTAAGTATAATTGAATTTATCTTCTCATCAACTTTAAGGCCTCCTTCTGGGCTTGAAACAAGGAGAGGAAAAGCCATTGAAACGAAAGGATATTCACTTGATTGGATTTGTTGCTAGCTTTTCCAGCTTACCAAGCTGTCTAAACTGACTTCTTGACACATGACAACAATTATAAATCCAACAAAAAATTAAAACATTAACTAAATTGGCTCAGTGATTCCAAATGACAAAGGATCTCAAATGCATCAAGAAGCCATCTCCCCAGCTGAAACACTGAAAAAGTAACCAGGCTTTGAATTTAGCCAGAAGTTCGCAAAACTCAGCTAGGAAGCAAGAAGGTAGGCTGCAATGTTTTTAGGCAAGAATCACAGTCACAGGTGGGCTGCAGAAGAGGGCCAGCTCCCATGGCTCCAGAGAGCAGCAGCCTGTGTCCCCATGCTGGGCACCACAGCGTGGTGGCGGTCTGCCCTGTTGGGGGGAAATGGTGGTGGTAGTGGTCCTCCCTGGTGCTCAGGTTGCAGTCCTGTCATCAGCACAGCCTCAAGTTCAACACGCCACGAGCACACACAGGGCCGTCAGCCCGCTCTGGTTCTCCGATTTGTGCCGGCTACATGTTTATGCAGACACCACCAGTGTGAAGTATGCTTAACTAAGGCTTTCTTTACAGATACATTTCTAAATAAATAGGTTAGAGTCTGATGAAATCACTGGAGGAGCTGTGGGCATAAGTACCTCTTCTTTAATCATGCCCTGCCTAGACTGTAATCAGAGGCGCTTCATAGATACAAATGCAGCACATTGAGGTGAGCCTAGAAAACGATGGAAATAAATTTAGAGAGTCTGTGGAGCACAGCAGTGACACATGTAGGACAGCACAGACCGTCGACAGTGCTTAAGGCAATGTCTGGCACTGACCATCATCCCCAGGCTGGGCTCACGGCCCCCACCCCACGGGGCTGCCTTCACTGACAAACTGAGTTACACAGGAACGGAGACAACTCCTGTTATTGGGCTCAGTGCAGGACATAGCTCTGGTTGAAAAGGCAGAAGAGACGTACTTTCTTTTTTTCAAATTGTGAAACTTTTTTAGCATTTTAAAAGTGAGATTCCAAAGTGGGGTTTTTTTTCTAAAAATAACTTTACCACTCTGAAATGAAAGTATGTTATGATTAAAAAAAACTAAAAAAAAGAGGAAAAAATCATCAAATATTTAAGCTTTTTGCTTTAGATGTAGAATAAATACTTTTCTGTGTGTGTGTTAACTTTGTAAGAACTTATTCAACTGTCTGATTCAGGTTCAGCTGGGTTGGGTTCAGTTTTGCCACTGAACCAAAAAGCTGTTATACATCACATCTGAATCTAGCTGTTTTAAATGGACATTCGGAGTCTTAGTTAAAGGCATACAAAAAGTCGCTTTTCAGTAATTGAATTTGGGAAAGACAGAAAAGAAGTAACGGCAGTGAAGCCCATATCTGAATCAAAAAGAGAAGGAAAATAAAAAGAAAAAAGAAAGAAAAGAGAAAGTCTTCTTTGCCAAGTGAAAATGGGAATAAATGTCCTTGGCTACTGCTGCAGCCTGAAAAGCCAGAAGCAGCCTGAGGCTTCCCAGCAAACCTAGCTTAGAAACTGCCTCTGCTGATCTCTTGTTTCTTCTGGCTAGTTGCCTTATCCAGTCAAGTTAGAAATTCAGGATCTAAAGCTCAGTGAGAAATTGGAAAGACACATATATTGTGCATCAGAAGGAAGTCATCCAGAGAATTTAGTGTCTTTACCAAACCCGAACACCGAGGAAACGCTTGCCACCTTTGTCATTTCAGTAAGAGCTGATCCCTCCCGCCACCACAGTCCACCTCCCCTGACAGCAGGTCCAGCTTGCCTGTGCTGTGACACGAAAGGCTGCTGGAGACCCCAAAGAGTCACAACACTTCTATCTGCTGCCAGAAGAAAACCATCCATCGTCATCCTTCTCCCTCCACCTTCTTTCATGCGTCTTCAGCCTTCAAAACCAGACTGAAAAGGTGCAAAAAAATCTGAGGTCTCTAGATACTGACAAAAGTTCCCTCTGAATGAATTTTTAACTAATGATTTCCACAGGGAAGATGAAAACTGGAAGATAATTGCTAAGAGTGTGTGAAGGGTGTCTAAAGGTGTTTTACTGAGGACAGTCTTAAGCACGGGCTGAGGAGAAGTCAGGGTCTTGTTCTCTCAAAAGTCAAGATCAGACCTGGCCTTCCCCACTAGATTTTTGCCAGTTATTAATATAAACACATTATACAATCTTTATATTTAGAGAGTCTAAAATTAGACTAAAATTTAGTCTCAAATTCAATTATATAGCTGTTCAAGAGCTCTTATGGTCAGAAAAATTACTATTAAAATGTCATCTTGTTCCTCCACTTATCTGCTTCTTCAAGTGCCTGCTTTGTTGTCAATACATGTCCGTTTTACTCATTAATGTTAATGGCAACCAGGTATGTCAATCAGAAAAGATTGGCTTCTTAAGCTATACCTATTTAGCCTACTAACAAAGCAAACTTTTTGTCACAATAAGCCAAGGAAAGTCAGCACAGGTGTGCCACAGTAATATGCACTATACTTTGCCTCATGCTGTGCCACCACAGGTGAAGCTTTATTCTCATTCCAGAACTTGTACACTTGCTGAAGGTTAGTGATGAAGTACAGTGCAGATCATAAACAACTGAGCTTCATTTTCCACAACTAGACAGAGCAGCAGGCACTCAGAAAAAAATTATACTAGCTTGTAAATGGAACAATTTAATATGGAAATAACTGATGGCAAATAAACACATAATGCCAAGGCAGCTTCTCTGTCACTATATCTGCATTCTGTTCCTTCCATTTCTTTAAAAATCAAAGCTAGTGAACCAGAATTTATTCAATCTTACCAAGGAAATCAATTTAGAATGTGAAAGATGCCCTTAAGAAGGAAGAACACTGTGCTCCTTCCTGACAAAAACCTTTTCTACAGACAGTGCACTGGGAAGGTCTGAATCCATGCAGCTATGGCTCAGGTTTTCCAGCCACGTAGCTGGAAACACTCTGCACTGCCATCTTTTGACAAAGTCATTTGTGTGGTAAAACCTCTTCAAAACAGCAAAGCCTAAATGACACAAATGGCAAAACATGTCGTTGTCTCATTTCTTTCAGGTGCTTTCCAAACACGTAGGTTGGGTTTTTTTTTTCCAAACGCGATGCTTTCACACATGCTCTGACCAGCCATCTCTTTTTAAAATGACGTGATCATTCCTGTTACCTACTGCAGCTGGTGGTGCTTGAACCCAGTGTCTTCTAGCAGCTAAGACTATTTTCTAACTTCCTGCAGCAAAAAAGATTCATTGTTTATGGACTCCCATTGACAGGTGAATGCAGTCTCAGTGCTGCATCAGCAGCAGATTTGAGTCTTTTATCAATAGGTTTAGCCATAGAAATCTATTTGTAGCTCTGAGAAGCAACAACTTCAAACAAAATCATGTTGGAACTGAAGCAGCTGGTGCAAAGACACATTTATACTTGAAGTGTGATTTCTGGGCAGGGGAACAGCAGCAAAGCAGGGTTCCAGGGAGGCTGTGTCATCTCCATCCTTGGAGGTTCACAAGAGCAGACCAGATGAAACTCTGGACAACCTGCTCTGGCCTCGCCTCATGGCTGACCCTGCTTACAAGCAGGCAGCCAGACCTAGGCCTTCCTGCAGTCCTTTCCCAACTAAGCTGGGATTGCGTGATGTGAGCTCTCGCTCAAAATCGTACCACCATCTTCAGCCAGACACAAGTCAGAGACGATGTTCTTACTCTGCCCCTTCCCTGAGTACATGGCGTTTTGGTACACCCACAGACCTCTTGCTGATCCCTTCCACACATTGTTCTGCCCTATCAGACAAAACCCCACATATTCCTATCTTTCTTTTCACAGTCCTCCTTTCCTAGGAGCCTGTAGGCTTTTCAGCAGTACAAACAGTGGTACAAACCTCTTTGCTCTTTCTCAAGGGTTTGTCAGAACAAAGAGAACAGCAACAGACACCTCTGATCTTTGTTTCCAACCCTTCTGATCAGTATTCTGCATTCCCTGCTATTTATACTCTCTAACTTCTTGATACCTATGGCTGAGAGAACTTGTCCAAAACCTTTCCCTGGTTTATGAGTGTGGATTTAGTTTTTATGTTCACTGGCTGCTAATGAGGCCTCTTCCTGCCTTAATTCTGCATGAAATTAGGTACCTACTGTAAAACACTCCTCCCTACTGCCTTTCATTGATTGCGCAGGGAATTAGGACCTGACAACCATCGATAAAAGTGACCTTAGTTATTGCAAGTGGTCAAAACATAGCTCAGCACAAGAAAGAAACCCTTCTCAGTCACATTGTACCAGTAAGGACCCTTGAGATCAGCATGGAGCTGGACTTAGCAGATCTGAGCAAAGTAGCAGGTAGCACCAGTGCCCAGACACACTATAATGCTGCCACCACTCTTCATCCCCTACACACTGTTTCGAGTTTCTGAGCACACTCTGTGAAAAGACAGCAAGTGTAGAAATTTGTGCTGGTTTATAGCGGCCACATGACGATGCCTCCAGCTTAAGGTTTGCCACGTAGCCAGTGCAAAATAAAGCGAGCAACTTCCCCAGACATATCTCAGTTGACTCAATTCATCTGCTTTGGAAGGGGAGGAGACAGAACTACAGCACTCACACATTTTCCTATGCGCAGAGCCAGGCTACCGACCTGGAGGGGGTACGGGACCCAGGGAGGGAGCTCTCGCTCCTTACTCTGCCATGCAAATAAAAAGAGAGAACTGCAGTTCAGCTTTCCGCTGTTTGGAAATCAGGACTATTGCGGGTTTGTGGGAAGAGCAAAACACAGCAAATGAGATTTGACACAACAGTCCTAATATGGTGATGGAAAATTTGACTAGCATATCCATGACTAGCACATCTGTGGCTGAATGTAGTTATTTTGTTTAATGTAACAAATTATACAGCCATTGTATGTGATCTATATTCTTGGCCTTTAAAACCAAGGATAATCTATGGCTTTTAAGATTTCAGATTATCCTTAAACAATATTAGTGGCTGTCCGCAGCAGACACAGCTTTTTCAGAGGGGAGAACATTGCAAATTCGAGGAAGAATATCTCCATCTAACTGCCTACCTGTAACTGAGAAATTAGCGTTCTTCCCAAGAGAAAAAAGGCTGAGGTTAATTAGATGATCACTGAACAGTGCATGCGAAGTTTCTACTGTTAAATGTGATTTTATAAAGAAATATATGCATATCTCCACCTTGCCACAGTCTGATAAAAAATGAAGGAGAGTACAGTACATACCACCAAATAGATGACGACTTCATATAACTTGTTCTGAAAGAAAGCAGCCTGTTGTTTACTGCATTTATCGACAATCTGTGAAAGTAGACCAGAAATCAGTCTAATTACCAGAGTGCCAGTTGTGCTTGTTAACACCAGCTTTGTGACCAAATGTTATTCCACAGTTGTCACATCACAAGAAGGTTTCATTACTAACATAATAGTGAACAAGATCACATGCCTGGCTATTGATTGATCTGCCACACAAAGGAAGGACGTTGTTGTCTCTATTATAACCAGTTACATCTTTGTCTGCCTGTCTAATATGCACAGGAATGTATCATGAGCAGTTGCTGCAGTGTTTCCTAATTTCTGCCTGTTAGCCCATTAACAGCCCATTAGGATTTGCGGTCTTTGCTACCAGAGAAGAAATGACCTTGCCATAATCCTGTCTTGTACAATCTTCAAAAAAATGTTTTCATCAGCCTTCCTGCAATGGGCCCTACAACAATTGAGCTTTACTCAACATTTGCTTTATAAATATATAATTTCCATCAAATCAAAGGATATTTTAATTCTTTCCAGGCACAATTAGGTAACACTGCAGGAACAGTAGAAATATTCATCATTACTGCAGCTGAGTGGCCCTGAAAGAACTATATCTTAGACCAGAGAAATGTTCTCCTAACAAGCACCTTAGACAAAATGAACTAACATTGACCCTCAGACAACAAGATGTTCCTTTCCATTCACTGACCAGTCATAAACACAAGCAACAGCTTTCAGGCCTGTCATTAATATTAAAACTGAACAGTCTTATTTATTTTTCTATGAACTCAATAAATGTTATAATATAAAAGTGAATTTGTTTATCATTGTGAGCCTACAGAAAAACAAGCATGCCTCATCATCTTATCTGATGATGAATGATTTATCAGGCAGAACGTGAATCTGCTTCTAACTGAGTCTATTTTGCTGTTTATGCTTGTTGAACAGATACAATTTAATGAAGAATATAAAGTACTTAAAAATCTGTCTACCATTAATAGTTTAATTAAACTGACATGTACTTCAAAACCAGAGAGACAGAAAACATTCATTTTGGTTATAGAGGGCATGGCATTATTAAAGTGCAATTAAAAACAACATTCACTTACAATTAATAGCTAAAACAATTTAATTATTTAACATTTGATTGTTAGTTCTGGCTAACTTAGGCACCCCTGTGTGGGTATGTTCCTTGGTCCTCTTGTAAAGCACTTGCTAACAAGTTGTTCTGAGCAATACCTCACTGTAAATTCCCTGACAAACACCTCGCTGTGCCATTGTCCCCTGGTGTCCCGTGTCCTTCAGGTGCCGGTTCTCAAAGGATCCCCCTGTGACCTTCCCACTGGGGCAGGTAGCAGCCTCCGCTGAGGCTGTCGCAAAGTCCACGGGCTAATTGGTGAGCTTGTTCCTGGCTTTTGAATCACTTTTCCTAGGTAAAAGCACTAATTTGGGTGCCTTGGACATAGTCAAGCACTTGTTTTCTTCCTAAACTTAATGCCTCTTACACCTCTCTCTTTCCATCAAACTTGATTGAAATTGGTCGACTGGCTCAGCAATTCTCTCTGTGAGGGAAGGTACTAGAAAAGAAGAGAAAGAAAATCAGCTCAGCCATGCAGGTTTTGTTTCACTTGGAAACAGGACAAAAAACTCTCTCCTGTCAAATTCAAAGTTCAAACCTGAAGTGCAAGTGAGAGTCTGCCAAAGAATTGTTGTAGGACTACTTCCCAGAAACACAAATCCTTCTTGAACAAAGTAGCAATGGAAATGTCCCTGAAATTCAGTCTACATTATTAAGAATATAGCAACAAACACATTTAGAAATTCCATCAGAATTTCAGGGTCAGAAGAAAATCCAGACTTACCACACAGGACTAGCCTGAAAACAGGAATTCTGTTTCAGAAGATATTTCAATATTTTCAGAGATATATTGAGAAGGAAACTTAGCTTTTCGAAGCTTTACACCAAAAGCAAGACAGACCTGTCCCTCCGGTAACCGTGCGGGGATTACACCGTTAGCCGATACACTGGCCACCGGGCAGCCGGCTCTTCTGGGATACCTGTGGGAGGAGGTTTGGTTTCAATGATTTTTCTTTAGAAAAATTATTTCTTCGAACACTTCTCAAGAAACATTGTTCTAATTGCAATTAAAGAAAATGAGATGCTACTGTTTTCTCCACTTGGGCAGAATGTCACGGCAAGTTCCGCAGCTCTCAGCAGGACTTCACAGACCTCAGAAGTTTGCTCTTACAATGAAATTGCAGGATTAATGTCACACTACCCATACTACTTATTCCCGAATACAGCCTGGAGCAGAAGTTGTTTTGGGACTGTGTAACTCGTTCCTATAAATTTGGTTTACTCATTTTCTTACTAGTTGAGTTATATGTAGTGGTTGCAGTTGCTCCCATAAATTGTAAGATTACAGTCCTCTGTTACCCCCCACGAGGAGGAAAGGATGGAAAAAATAAACAATAAAATCAGGGGGAGGAGAAAAACCCAACGGCATAGTTAAAACGTTCTTGAAAGTTGTCTTTCATGCCTTTTTACCAATCCAGAGGGTGCCGTAGCCCTTGTTACACCACCTGAGGGTGCTGACTGACTTGGGAAGCCCAGGAGAAGAGTAATCCTTCTGCCCGTACTGCAGGTGGTTGAGCCAAGCTGGAGCCTCCAGGATTAGAGAGGAGCGTGCTGGGCCTGGGTCTGCCTTGCCAGGGCAGCTTTCACATCTGGGGCTTAGACCAGGGCTCCAGACCTTTGCATCATGCTGCACATCAGACAAACACACAGCAGAGGATGGCACATTGTCATTTGCTGGTAGATGGACTTACTGGAAAACTACTTCGGGGAAAAAAGTATTTTATTCATGTTTGCATAGAGAGCATTTTAATATCAAAATACTTTTTCCACTACATCTGTAAATAATGTATAAAAAAATTAAAATAAAAGTAATTAGTAAAAAACAATGTATTCCTGCACTTACATTTCTCTATGGAAAAAAAATTAAATTTCTCTTAATTTTAATCTCTGTTAAATTTCAAATTTCAGGGGTTTTTTGGAAAAATTTAAAAGAAGAGGGAAATGGTAAAGCGTAGGAGTTAGTAGGGTTCATTAAAAAATAAAACATAAACGATGTGTCTTTACCTTTTTTTTCCCTCTAGAGAGTGTTGCAATAATAGATTTATTTTCAATGCAGTCATTAAGTCTGCCACCTTCACACAAAAACACCTGCACTGACAGAGACTAGGCTTTGTATTCAGAGAAGTTACCCTCAAAAGAGTAAATATATTCCTAAACAGTCAGAGCTAAACCATTTCAGCCCACCAGAAGAAATGATTATGAGAATGGATGTCCATTTGAAGATCTTGTGAGGAATACAGCAACCGAAGCATTGAGGAATATTTGCCAGGGAGGTACCAGAGACTCTCACCATAAAGTCAAGGGCTGACTTTGCACAGAGCCAAGCAGGGAACGGTGGCTTTTCAGGGTTTTAAGGCTTTTAAGGGTTTTAGCTCTGCAATCGCTAACCACGTTAAAATCTTGTTCACGCTTTTTTCAAGATCTGTAACTGAGATGTGATTGCGGTCTAATATAGACCACCAAAGTAGGTAGAATGGAAGATAAAGTCTGGCAACATATTTGAAAGTAAGCCAAGAGATATGGACAGCCTATACACCATTGGGTATAAAGCTAGAAGTAAAATCACTTGTGCCTGAACCAAGCTTCTTTGCTTGCATGAGAATTCCCCTCAAATTGCTAGCCACATCACTAATCAGATGTTTGCACATACAGAACAAAACACCAGGCAATTACTGAGCTTTATTTTCTTCATGGTTTATCCACTGTTCCGTGACCAATGCAGCCTGGGAAGTCAAACATCTTATGAAATACTCTATTAATCGACCATGAGTTTCAGTCTTTTCTTTAAAGACAGAATAATACCTATCATTTCATATTTTGCAAATATATCTGTATCTATCTCAAATCTTACCCCTTAAGAATATTTTTCAGGTTTTTTTAATTTTTCTTACAAGTCTAGAGAACTTCAGAAATCTATTTTAAACTTCCATTTATTAAATTATAGTTTGATCTCTCGCTTTTTTTAACAGTGTAAAATCACATTAAAATACTATGATCTTCTAATTAAGGCTTTGCCCCACATAAGATTCAGGCAAAGCATGTCTGAAGCATTCCCTGACATAGAACCTTTAAGAAAAAACCTCCCAAGGTATGTGGTTGTCTAGGTAGCTTTGCAAATGAAATCAAGGCATTGGATGTAGATTTTGTTATTATTGTGTTTAAATTAAGCTTGAAATGCCATGCAACTGAAATAAAAATCAGAAGCAGAGCAGTGTATTGTTTGATTTCTGAGTATTAAATGCAATCAAAAGGTAATAATACTTATAGACTTTTCATATGCAAACAGATTTATGGAACTGATAAAAATCATTTGCTCATTGAGCTTCAAAAATCTGGGTGGTTTCTTCTGTGAATAATCAAATAAGTTAACTCAGGCAGATTCTTTGGTTCAGTGCTACAAATATACAGGATTTCTATTTAAAGGGCTACTATCGGTTGGAAGGTACACATTTTAAAAACCAAGTAATTTTACCTTAAATGTAATTTAAGACAAAGGGACAACATATAGTGTAAAAAAATAAACAAATGTCACTGCACTTACAGCTGATAAAAATGGCAAGTCAGCAATTTATTTGTTGTTGCTAATCAATTTTACTTTCATGACAATAAAGTTGCAGCACCTAAATGGAATAGTCATTTACTTTTACAAATGGGTTTATTTATGTATTTCATTTTTACAATTTTATGAAAATGCTTCTGTTAATTTGAAGTTCCTGGAGAGCTTTTTTCCGTTCAGAAAAATCTCTGCTTTTTCAGCGTCTCTGATTACTATAACTAACCTGCACTATCAGTGAGAGAAGGCAATTTGTTGACCCAGAATTTTCTTGCTGTAGCTTTTCAAAAATTAGTATTTATGTGGTTTTATATGTTAAGAAAATGTGCAAAATTCTACTGCACATTTTAAGAGCCCTAGTGCCTTTTCAAGATGCACTATGTCTCTTCCCTTCTTCAGTGTCACAAGAATGCTAAATATTGAAAAAGAAATCACTTCCTTCAGGAAAAGAAACAAAACCAAACACCACCCTTAAAATACTAGATCATGTCAAAACTGTGGGAAGAGGTTTCAGATACTATCAGCTGTGGGTTTATATTCATGTTCTGCTTGCCAATATTTTGGGTAGTATTCTGAAGCTGAGTTTTGATCCTCTAAGGACCTCCTATCCCTTGGGCTCAGGTTTGACTCGGTATTGGAAATGCCAGGACAGCAGCCACTCCAAGAGCAATCTGGAAGAAATTTTGCAAGAACAGTTTTTCCTGCAATATTTTAAATGAATCTGAATTGAGAAAAGCAGGGAGAAAATTTTTTAAAATGTATATAAACAAAGACGACAGGCAGAGTAAAACCTGGAAGAAGAATGTGGGAAGTAGAAAGGGAGTGAGGAAGTACACGTGTGTGGAAGGACTAAGGAGCCAAATGGGGAAAGTGAGAAAAACATTTGGAAAAAAATCTGAGGAGCAGAAGGCTGACAGAGAAGGCAAAATCTGTGATGGGGAAAAGTGGAGGGGGTAACACACAAACACAGAGAGGAAGCTAAAAAATAGCGGTGAAAGGATGTAGAGGAAGGATGAAGAGCAGAGAGACAGGGACTAGCATCATGAAACACAAACAGCGGGGCAGAGAGACACTGAAGAAGGTAAATTAAAAAGAGGGATCCAAAATGAAGGCAAAAATTTTACGGAGTGCAAGCTCAACTTATAAAGCCTCACAAAGTTTACAGGATATTAGTTCTGAGGAAAGTCCGGGCAGCGCAAGGACAGAAGTGCACACATTTCTTTACCTTCTCAATCTGAGTTCAGGTTAACAGAGCCCCTGTTTATAGCAACCCCAAAAAATAAACACCCAGTCTATCGGAGCTGGTAAGGAGGACATGGTACAGCTACTGCCTTCTCTCCACAAGCAATGCAATCTCCTTCTTTTGTGCCCTGCCTTTCTGAAACAGGAGGAACAAATAGGCAAAACATAATTTACAATCTTGGTTTATCTGTATCCACAGCCCATCTGCTAACTCGAACCACAGCAGAATGTGTATGTGTGCATTCAGAGAGATGGCTGTCATTAGACCAATGAAGTTAATGTATAAAAGCCAGGATCAGATTGGTAATAAAGTTTACACTTCATTATGGATGTCAAAATCTTTGCTGATTTTTTTTTTTCCATGAGTATTTAGCTTATTGAATTTCACAAGCAAAACCACCTCTAGAAAGCATTAAAGAATCAGTTACTTGGAAGCTCCAGCATTCAGGATTGAAAACTGAAAACAGATATTTCCTTAATAAATTTACAGAATTAGAAAAACTGGACATATTAACATTCATCTCTCTATTCATGGCTGTAAAATGATTAGATTCTTGTCTCATCAAATTTACATTGTGGAATCTGAATATAGTATGATTAGGCATTATTTTAACAACTACATTACAATACAATTTAAAATAAAATGGCCCTTCATATCACACTAATATCAGTGTTTTAAATAACAAAGGGATTTTTTTTTTAAATAAAGGAAAGGATTAGCATTTAGTTTCAATCAGTATAAGCAATGCTGCACCAGTTGGTGTCTCAAAGATTCAGGATTTTATTAATATTCCAGAGATGCATTTGTGTTGCCTCTGGGTACACTGAAAAGCCACTTAAACTGCACTTAAAGCAGCACTACAGGATCAAATTGATGTGCATCAACCATTTACAATAAAACTTGATTATTATAAAGGCATACATATTTGCATAATTACATGTTTGATTTTTTGATAATGCAGCATACACTACAAAATGTTGCTTCATGTAGAAAGGCATCGTCAAAAAGCACCATCTGCTGTAGTGTTCAATGCACTGCAACGTTTGAAAAATTCTGAAGGTAGATTTGTGCGAATCAAAGGGGAAAGCAAAGTAGTTTTGCTAGAACAAGAGGCTCAGTGCTGGAGGAGGGGACATAGTACAGCGTGGACTTTTTGTTAGGCTGTTGTCTGTTTCTCTCTGGCTATTTTTAAATAAAATTGTCAGGGGGAGAAAGGTAAAATACAACAGAGCAGCACATCGTACTGTCCACAGAACATAAGATTCAGAACTTGAGAGCATTTGGCATAAACACTTTTTTTATGTTTTCACTCAAAAAAAAAAAAAAACAGTATCTAGTATTTGCAATGAAGGAATCATATTGGGAAAGAAGGAAAACAGCACAGATTACTTCGACAAGAAAGAATCTTTTTAAAGGAATCTCATAACAGTAGCTTAAAAGATGTAGAACTTGAAAGCAAAAATATCTCCATATTTGCTCAATTCAAAAGGAGAAGCCATCTGTTCTTTACTAATATCTGACCATAAACCCTAACAAGAGCCCAATGCATTCAGGAAACCCCATGCTAAGATTGCAGACGAAAAATCATATGTTGGTGTACAAGAAAAAGCAAGCAGTTCCGGACTCAACACAGTTAGCCCAGAGTTCTTGCATCCTAAAAATATGCATTATTTTGATCAGCACTATGTGTCTATCATTTTAATACCTGAGGCTGTTTTTCAAAGTGGATTTTGAGGAAGGCATTAATCAAATGTAGCTGTAGCTGTTTCTAATATTCTGCCATCCCAAGGAGTTTGTATGTACGCATCCAGAATGCACACACACACACAGGGGTTGCATCTGTGGCATTTTCTGAGTCTGTTGCTACCTCTGAGCTATGCTGTGAACATTTTTGGACATTGTACAGAGTGGTAAAGCATAGCACAGAGCCAAGACAGGGGAGATCTGGCAGGGAAGTCAGTAGGCATGTAGTAGCCTGTTGCTTCCCAGTAGGAGCTCGTTCCTTCACAAATTGCCCTTTGGTAAGCCGTGTGATTCATAGCTCAGGGACTGGATTACAAGCTGGAAACCAGCTGCCAGAACTTGGGCAAGTCATTTCACTTCCCCATGCTTTCCATTTTCTTTCCTCCTGTTTTTCACATCACATTAGTTGAAAATATAAAACACTTTGGGGCAAGGACTTTTTCATAATATAAGTTTCCAGCATGTGGGCATTAAACAAGCTTTTATCTCCATGGACACCTCAAGGTATACCAGGATACAAACAACAGTTGAATTATATGCAGTATATGGGACAAACACCAAGTCAATTAAAAAGTGTCTTTTAACAACACAATCTGAGTATGAAGTCCAGCAGTCAAGAACAGCATCTGGCTCCAAGACACATTCTGCAGCCCAGTGACATAAAAGAGCTTCAGAAACAGACAAAATTTTGTCCAGACCCCTGAAGGAAGAATGTAGCAGTGTGTGTGTGAATGCAAATATCTTAAAACTTCTGTGCCCAAACCACAACACCCTGACTGTAGATTGATTGAAACCAAAGTAATGGCCATAGAGCTTCAGGCCCCAAAGCTGTATCGCTGCCCTGTTGGCTCATGCTGTATCTGGACGGTAATAAATTCACATCCCACCAAGAAAATAGCCACTGTTGTATAGGTATGAAACAGATTTTGTTTCACATTATGAGGCAGGATGTGCTTGAGTCCTCTATTATGCACAAGATTTTTAAACATCTAGGTGCCTCACCCTGGCTTATCAAGTACAATTATAGCTTGGCATCAGAGATGCTGAACACCCACACTATCATTGACTTAGATTAGTGCTGTGAAATCTAGTGTTCCTGAAAAATCAAATCTTTTGTGTGTCATGCAGAAGAGGATGAACCATTTTTCAAATAACAAACATATTGTTGTGCGTACATAGTTCACAAAACCTCAGAAATATTTATCTGTGGGTATTTTCCCACACCCATCATTTAGTGAGCTGAACTGTATTACATTACAGCGCAGTGCCATTCCCTCTGCCTCTGCCTGCACTCGAAACAGAACCTGTATGGTTTCTTACTCTTCAGGTACCCATACGGAAAAGATAATGATGCATTTATAGCATAATATTGAAAATAGTCCCAAACTATAACAAAGCCTCAAAGACATCTGCATTCCTTTCCCACTGAAGGCTTTAAGTGCCTTTGGTCGTAGTGCTGCCAGAGGAAACAGAACCAGTCAGGTAGACAAATCTTTAGAAACAATGAGTTTCCCTTTTGCGCCTTAATATTCTGCTCTTGGTGAGCTTCCCTAACAAAGTCTGCTAATCGTCACTGGAATCAGCATAGCAGTGACTGCTAAGCACAGTGTTTTTCTCCACCCCCTTTGCACTAGGCAGACAGGGTTTTTCATTACATATATCATTTTCAACTTGCTGCAGTGATTCCACAAAGACAGGAGGATTTAGAAAGCTAATGAATGGGGGTGGGGAGCGGGCTAGGATTGGAGCTTCAGTGCTGATGTCTAAGGCTAGATACCATGAGTGGCTTCACAGACAGGGCGCTGCCACTGATTTTATTTTCATTGCATGGCATTGACAGACTTTGATAGCCCAATCATTCATCTCAATAAGTCAAAGTAAGGAGTGGGGGGTGGGGAGATTTGTTTGTTTGAACATTTAGTGCTGCAGAAGTTAGGGCAAGGCTCACTGGGCACTGCCTTGCCCTGATTGTTATTATGCTGCAATGACAGCAAAATTATTTATCTTTTACTTGCTAATTAACAACAGAAGTGAAGAAGAATAGGTTTGGTCTGAATACAGTATAGTATCTAGGGACCATTTGCTACATCATAATGAGATGCCATAGATGCCGTAACTCAGTATATGTCTACAAGTCTCTTGCCACTTTATTATAAGGAAAAAATTTCATCTTTCCAGTTAACTGACATAAAGTTAATAGTTTATAAATAAGATTAACCTGAAAGAGGAAAACTATTTCCCTCCTCCCCCACCCAAGTGAAAAGATCACATCCCTTTCTAGGCTCCCTCCTAGCACAAAACACTCCATTTCTTTGATCCCAGTACCCTTGCTACTATTCAGCAGTTTGGTACATCTAACCCCCCTTTTGCAGACATATCATCAATATTGCCTGCCACTTGGGAGAACAGGCTATACTGATTACAAAATACTGGTTCTATAAATCTGATAATTTTAATGATAAACCAGAATATTTTAGGCTTTCTTGTCCTTGAAGAACCAAGAACAATTGCAGATTGATTGTGAACCAATTAAGGACCTTAGAGCTATAAGTTGTGACTGTAATTTCTTTCTCTTACGAAAAAAAGAAAAGAAAAAAAAGAAAAAAAGAAGGAAAGGAAAGGAAAGGAAAGGAAAGGAAAGGAAAGGAAAGGAAAGGAAAGGAAAGGAAAGGAAAGGAAAGGAAAGGAAAGGAAAGGAAAGGAAAGGAAAGGAAAGGAAAGGAAAGGAAAGGAATCTGGTTCTTACCTGTCTACATAATAACTGAAGATGTGGATGAAGCTGATAATTAAGATCTGAGTGATAAATTATGACTTCAACTTTCTCAAACCACAATTATCACCAGATCCTACTCAGCTACCACTTTCATGACCCCTGTCATCAGCACGTCAGGCAGAAGAGGAAGAAAGCGCTACCTCAGTGAACATCAGCATACAGCCAAGCACAAGCAGTTTTGGTCCTGGATGGGTGTTCTCTGCAATAACTTAACACAAGTTAATAAATGCTACTTATAGCCAGTGGCTCCACTTCAGTCGTAACTGCAGCAACTCCGCTCCTAAATGCAAAATTTGGGACAGTGGAGAAGCCCCAAGATCTGTTACAGACTCTGAGAAGGTGTCCTCCAGATGAAGCACAGCAATCTTCTCCCATCGTGGCAGGTGGACACTGTCCCAAGAGCTGAATGGAAACTATTAATACATGGGTTAGTAGACGCCTTTTGCTTTATTTTTAAGGACAGGCTATTCCCTGCAAGTGTATCCTGCTGCCAATGCTCAGTTAACAGGCTCCCGTAGTGAATAACATCATGTGCTCTGTCAATTATTAATAATGAGACAAGTGTTTTCACGTCAGAATGTCGCCTTGTAATGTGATGAGCCTGTATCATATTAGAGTATCAAAGCTTAGACTCGTAACATTACTGGTTTACTAAGGGAACTTTGAACAAGATTTATTCCCCAAACAGTCTGCTGAGTCCTAATTTTCATAAATTTTGTAAATAGAAAGTATCTTTTTATTGGCAAATTTTTTAGAATATGGTTTGTATTTCAGGTGGTTGATTTACTGCTACATTACATTTATTCTAACACACCATTGATCCCCTGTCTTATGCATCAGATTTAGTTACTTTTTTATTGTATAATTTCTAGGCGACAGTGGCTATCCAGGACAGAAACGGCTGATGGTTCTAATTTGATTTTGCCCTTACACCAGCAGAAGTGCACTTACTAGTTCACTTACTCAGAATTCATTGATCACTCGAAGGTCTTCTGGGATTGTGAAATCTCATTCTCGGTGTCTTTTCCAATTGTCAAAGCACAGACTCAATACAGCATCTGACATCCCTGCAGCCTGTCTCATTCTGCATAACACCGCAGTCAGCCGTGGGGTTACAGTCAATGGTGGGGCTCTCACACATGATGACAAGGCTAACTCCTACTGACTTCAGACATGGCAAAAACGTAGATCTTTCTGAAAGGTGGGTTTGCAGATGAGAAGTGAAGGGCAGCTCAGTAACAGTCATATCTTCAAACAAGGAAAGGAAGAACCGGGAAAGGACAATGACAGACGAAAGAGACGATAAAAAAGGAAGAAGAAACCACAGAAGTTTTACACAAAGATCCATAGGTCTAAAATCAAAGAAATTGTACTACTTAGCATAGTGAGATGATTGAATTCCTTTATCTGTGGCTTTCTGTTCCTAGCTAAAATACAAGATAGTATCCTGTGCAGAGCCCATTCAGTTCAATGGCAAGACAGCAAGGCTTGTAGAGGATGCTGTCAGAACAATAATCACTTTTAAAGTGGTTATAAAGATCTTCTAGTCACTAAGCATGCACAAAGAGGTAAGAGAAGGTTAATGAAACTTCAAGAACTGTTTGCGTTCGGTAAGGTTACTTTGACTTGAATTTTTGAGAGCGAATAAAGTGGAAAAGAAAGATATGGGAAGGCGGATGACATTTAAAAGCAGCAGTATCAAAGTTCTCCATTACAAGAATAAAAAAATACTATTTTGTCAAAAGTAAACACATTCATCTTCATCTAGGAGAAACAACGGATAGTTCCTGTTACCCGAGGGAATTGTAAACCTCAAGCTAACCCATGCACCTACAGAGAAATTTTGCAAACATGCATCAATATTTAGGTTACCAGTTTTGGAGCAAATACGTTACCAAATATGAGTTTCTTTCACAGAAGCAAACATTAGTATCAGAACAGGCCTGCTTTAATCACAAAATGTTCTCTGAACAGTTTCACAAGTCTGATTTCAAACTGTTTGAGCACCTGAGCTTCCATTTCCCCTTTCTGGAAAGCATTCACCAACCTAAATGCAGGCAGCTATGCTAGGTAACTTTTCTCTGATATGCATTGTTCATTTTCTCCTTTTTTTGCTCATCCTTTGGATGACATGAAACTATTTTTCTCTCTATGTGCTTGAAACCCATTCATAATCATCAGCTGCTACATCTTCTTTTCATAATCTTATTTATATTCAAATAGGCACTAATGTTGCCGTGTTCCATCAAGAGACTTGGTCAATAGTTCCAAAAATGCAAAAGTACCAGGGGAAAATGATGGGGAATTACACACCCAGTAACATGGTATTTAAAATTCCTTGGTTGGCTTACAGACTACAATACTTGCATTTACAGCTGTTGGTTTATTTCAAATGGACTTTTATTGAAGCAAAGTAAAAGCGTAGCTTCTGAGGCGAGAGCTGAAGTCTTGGAACAGAGGGTGAGTGATCCCACACTTAACATCGCTGCTCAGAGCTCTGATCATTCACTATTTTGCTACAAACATCCTGTGCAGCCTTAGTCAAGTTGCTTAGGGTTTTTTTGTGGCTTAATCCCCCATCTTTGAGATAAGTATGACTTAGCCTCCCTATCTCACAGGCACACAGTGAGGATAAATACATTAAAGAAGAATTAATATATCACAATATAGTGATAGGAGTTCAATACCCTGCGCACAGAGTAATTTATCTTTTTGTCTCCTGGATCAAGCGCAGTTTCTAGGTGTGTGTAACAGTAAAAACGTAATCTACTAATATATAAAGAAAGCAAACAATCTCCAGCCTTGCACTCCTGTGTATGAAACCATGAACAGAAACACAAATCTGTAGGTGTCGAGTGGAAATGCTGGAGTATAAAAGAATAGATTTTTTTTTCCTTTATTACAATGGGCTTAAGACAAGGAAAGGAACCACAAGCTAGACATATATAAAGAAATCTATTAATTCTAACAGAATAAACCAGAAAACACAACAAAACCAAACAAATGTATATCAAATTCATAAAGAAACTAGATATATAATATTTAGACACACACATTTTTAAAAATCTCCCTTAAGTTATCTTATGTAAGGAATAGAGTATAATTTACTAGCATATGAATTATATACTGTTCCCAGGATGAAACCTCCGTATTTCTTGCTCCAGACTACCCTCCCTATAAAATAGCTTTATTAGAGTTTAGCAATGGTAGGGAAAAAAAATGAAGTTAATGTCTATAGCTCCCATTAAGAAGGCAATCATACTTTTCATAGTGAATATAGAGTAATAGAATATAAAAAATGGGTTTTCACCAAATATTCAAAATTATAGATTTATTCAGACTCCCAGAGAAAAATCAAAATTGTAAATTGTGCAGATTATATATCCAATAAAATATTTATTGTTGCACAATGTATATTGTTAGCTGTGTTGACTACTTTTCGCCAAGGTGCCAGAGAAATGAAAAATTAACCAGTGTAGAATATAAAATAGTTTTTTTCAAGTCCTAGAGCTAGTCTGTGAGCATACAAAACAGATTGTATTCAGAGCGGTAATGTAGAAATTCTTCAGTGAAGAAGACACTAGAGCTGAATACCTGACAGCAGAACAAAACAGAGAACAGCATTAAAGCCATGTAGCTGAGGTGTTGCATGCAAATGCAGGAAGACCTGAATTAGTAATGTTGAAGGTCTGGCTGAAGTAGACAGTGGCTGCGTCAATAAATGTTTTAATGACGTCTTACTGGTTTAAACACTAAGAAGAGCATACATGCAGCCTGATGGAATTCTGGAAGTTGAGTATGCAGTTTAAAAATCTCTTTGGGTTTACAAAACCAAGAAAAATATTCGAATATCCTCCTTCCCTGCAACTTCATAAACTGGCCTATGAAAATCACACATGTGGTATGAGGTGCATGTTCTTGTTCAGAGCATTAATCATAATCAAAACCAACCAACCCCCCATTGTTGATCATTTATTCTTTTTGAAAATCTACATGAATATTCATTTAAACTGCATCTACAGGGCGTGAAATGGTGGTCATGCTATAAAAGAGAAAATGTAGTAAAAAAAATAATAAAAAATTCTCTAGTTACTTTTTAACTTAATGCTGTGACTCCAAATGTACCTCTTTGTCACTATAGTGCTCGTCCTCTTCATTTCGAGATGACCTTTAAAACTGTCTTAACCAGGACAAGGACCACAAGCAGGCTGGCAGCACCAAGCCAGGATGGGACTTGGGCTGTCACTGAGGCTGCACAGAAGTGCATTTCTGACCTGCCTTGCCCATTCACGAATTATGATGGGCAAATAATGAATACAACAATAATCTGGAGTGAGAAGGTTTCATCCTTACCCCTGCTCTTGATTTTAGCTTTTCGCCCCCAGCCCTTAGCACAGACCACACCAGGCTTGGGAGCGCAATTGCACACTCAGAGCGAGCGTGTGCCTGCCTGGCAAAACACTGAAAATCCAGTGTTTGAGCTCAGCTCTGCTCTGTAGCTGTGGCCCAGCCAGACCCACACTCCTGCCCATCCTCCTCCATAGAAGCAGGTGACTTGAGCTGGCGGCAGGAGAGCCCCCTCCTTTGCAGGAGAAAGCCCAGGCTGCTGAAACAGCCAAAATATGGTCTGTGACACTCTGCACAGCCCTCCTCCTCCTCGAACCATCACGGTGCTGAAGGCTGAGCAGGAAAAGCAGCTCTCCTCATAGGGCCTGGGACTGAACAAAGAGCCAGCTTTCTCCTCTTGCCTTAACTGGTCTCACTGCTTGATATTAAATGCAACATATTTGATAATGAAAAATGTGCTGAATATTTCAGTATTAGCTATCCTAAAGAAACTGGTCCCTAGGTTACACTGCTTCATGTTAAAAGAATAACTATACCAGGAAATTATTTCAGAAAGCCCTCAGAGAAACTTGCTTGCTTACCCCAGCCACGCAGCAATTGCAACTTCTGCATCCCCCAGCCACAGGTCCCACTTTTTGAGAGGACAAAACAGACGGGATTAACTGAAAAAATCAGGTTATATGTTCTCTAAGGATCTCACAGTTGCTGCATTTTAAAATGCTTGTTCTGTTAGCACTTGATACCTGCGCATTTTCAAAATCTTTTTTGATTTACACTGAAGCAGCTGGATTATGCCATCAGCCAGCATGAACTCAATGCAAAACACTGCTATTGTCTGCGTGCTCCTGGTGTGCGAGGCAGGAGAGGGGAGCACACGTACACCTGGATGAGAAGAGCCCACTCCAACATCTTTCTGCTCAGAGAGACTACAGCTTGGAGTCCCACTGTGTACCTATAGACTGTGAGGCTGGATCCAAAAGACTTGAGGTCTAATACAAGGTTCCTAAATCGATGCTTGAGATGCCTAAAAAATAACCATTCTTGTGAGATTTAGACTATGAGGAAGCTTTTTTTTGAGGCCAGTCAAAACTTCAGTACATCCAGTATTTTTGCATGCATTTTGGCACCTAACTGCAGGTTCCCATTTTTAGAAATCCTGGACTAGGACCAAACTCATTGAAAGTTAAATGCACTACAGAGCAGAAGAAGGTGAACAGACCTGGACTGCGGCACATACAGGCACGCTGCAGCCAGGCAGAAACGGTCATCCCACCCTGCCGACTTAATACTGCGGAGGAGCTTCACTGCTGAGGATAAAGACAGGCAAAGCACTGGAAATACGCAACTTTTTATACACACAAAGCAAAAGGATTACAGATACCGTATAGAACACAGATTTACAATGGATCAGAAATGCACCTCTGTGGAAGGAACAAAGGTTTTATAAAAGAATAAATGAAAAAATATATATGTATTTCCTGAGACTACAGGCTGCCCTAGAGACTTCTAAGTACTGTTTGTCAGACCAAAGGCTGCCAGATGCTGCCAGAGCCCCGGCTGGTCACTGGGGAGCTCAGGCCTTTCCAGCAGGGCAAGACAGAGCAGCTGGAGCCTAAAGGGTACAGAACTCCCCACAGAAAGACTTTGTTGTTGTTGTCTTCGGTTTTGAGCATGTTTCCTTCACAAGACTTGCTCTGAGGCTCCATTGTGTTTTCCACTTTAAGATTTTATTACAGGGAAATTAGTGATACTTTTCTTTCTTTTGACTGTTTCCATGACTTCAAGAGTTTTGCAGAAACCTAATGTTAAGTGAACTGTGGCTGGTCCTGTGTTAGCAAACAACACTCCACAAATTTTGTCTTTTACAAACTAACTCAGGCCATCAGATGCAAGAGCTTTTGCTCCCATCCTCTATAAATTCTATATTTCACCCCACTCATTTCCCAAAGGAAAGGAAACTAACAGCTGGATTATTCTTTTTTCACCTTTCCTCTAAATTCTTTCTAGCTTAACTGTTGCTTTAGATTGTAAAATCTAAGTCCCTATGGTTTACTCAATTCAGGAAAAGTGTATTACCTTTTTCATTACTCCATTTATTCTTTGAAGTGATATAAACATTCACAGATTAGTGTGAAAGTTAGTTATATAAAATGGTCATCTTGGGGAAAAAAAATAATAATTCAGCCCCACTGAAGACCTGAGAAACAAGGAAAACTCTTGCCTAACAGACTTGCACATTGCTTTCATTAAAGATCTACCTAAATAACTATAAGAATTTACTTTAAGTTGCTACTGAATACTGCAGAATTGCTGGTATTCTAAAATAACTGTTTTTCATTATATTAAACAGTAACAGTACAAAACCTGAATAATTCTTACCCTTTTAAGTTTAACTGATGAGATGATGATGTGTAATTTACTCTTAAGAATGTGAACTGTTGGTTTTACAAGCTCCAGTCTTTCAGTCAATCCTAAGACCTCAGTTCAAGATACTGCAGTCTTTACTCATTTCATATGAAGACAACACTGCTGTTAGGACAGATTTTTACATGGCGAATTGCAAAACATTTGTTATATTTAAGATCTCGTTGAGATAGAGAAGTTTTTCCTAGTAGTACATATTAACATACATATTCCGCTCATTTTTTCCAGAAAGAGTTGGAGATACGTATATACAAATATAGACTAAAAATCTATATTTCTGTATTTCTCTATAACAGAAAAAAAAAGAGAGCTCCGTTAAGAGCAGTGATTCATTTGCACCTCAAGAGTCTAACAAACATCCCACTACTATTCAGGACAGAATGAAAAAGAAGGATGAACGATTTACTAGAACTGAAGAATACCTTAACGAGAAGTAGATGAGTCTGACTTTCTAGGAAAGATACGGTGCTTCTCTCTTCATACCACTGGCTCAGAATAGGTGACTTCAGGTGTCTGGTTAAACACAGAAGAGAAGAGCAATGGCATGTTGATGACAGATGCAACTAAGATTTGGATACAAAACACTGGATCTTAATAAAGCAGAAAATTACACTCGAACAGGGTAAATTACCACAAGGAGTTCTTTTCCTACAATTTGAAGAAGCTCTTCTGTTTCTTGCTAAATTTTCCATTAAATAAGCAGACACATATATGCTAACGTGAACGCATATGCCAACACCATCTGAAGTGAGCAGTTCCATCCCTTCCCTACAGCCTCCTCCACACCAGCCGGCATGCGTCCCCTCATCATGATGTGTCCTCACATCTTCCCTGTCCCAAGGGTCCCTGTCACTTCCCAGCTGTGCTGGGAAAACAGAGGGTCAGTGCGCAGGTCCAAGGACAAATTCCTGACGTAGGGACAGCCCAGGTTGGGACAGGTGCCATCGGCCACTCCAGGGTGCAAATTCCTCCACCACATTACTCCCATTCGAGCCAGCAGCCCTTATGCCGAGGTTTGCCTTTTCTGCCACTCTACACACACAGCAAGGTTCAGACTGGATGAGCTGATATTTCCAGCTGCTGGTTAATATTCTAATAATAATTTACAGCACGTGAATAAATACAACCACATGTTATCGGTCCTCTGTGTGGATACTGATCATGCACATGCATATTCTACGGAACCAAATGAAAAGGAACCAGGGTTTACCTTCGGTTCTAAGACCAAGTTCTGATTTTACCGAGTACAGTTTGATGCAACTGCTTTGAGACACAAGACAGATGGGATAGAGAGATCTAAAGTACTACAAATAAAATCTAAAACTGAACTTTTAAATATTCATTCTGAACTATAAAGAGAGCCGTGGCTTTTGTGTGCTACAGATAGCTCAGAAATTCAGTGCAAACAAAGGACCAATTTTTGAATACTCATAGCTTCTCTACCATAATAGCTGGAGGCCTAAAACTCCAGGGGTTTGAGATGATTCAACTAGATCCTCTTACCTGCCAAATTTCATCAAAGCAGCATTGCTTTTACCATCTTATAGGGATGAAAGAAATATGAATAGTGTGAGTTTTTTTAATGAAATGTGGACTGCTTAAGCTTGAACAAAAAATTACAATATGAATGGAAAGTGCAAGGTAAATGGAAAACCATCTTTTTATCACACATACTAAAGCATCGTATAAGATAAAATCTGTACTTTTTATAGATTCAAAGATTAAACAGAAATATTTGGTAGATTTAGATAAATGAAGGAAATAAAGTGAAAAATAAGCATAATAAAAATCCCTGCCAGTCACAATCAATGAGGAACTGCTGACTGATTGCCAAGTATGGCCTTAGTTTAAAAATCTAGGAGAGACACATGTGTTTCTTTGTAAGGTAGTGGGGCATGACCTCATCAATCAAAGATTATCCTCTGCATAATAGTTTATGGAAAGAAACAACTAATGCCAACTCTTCATCTGCCTTCCAGACAGAGGCAAGCTGATACAAATACAGCTGGAAAGGGACTGAGCCCGAGTAACACCACTACTAAGGCCATACACTGTTGCATATATATGTATGAGTAGAATGAACATTTGCCAATGATGTCAGTCATTAGCAGTCTCATCCAGACTCTAAAGCCTTTGGTTTTAGAGAGAATACTCTCCCACCTCTTGTATACATTTGAGCTTCTGACAGAAGAGAACAGTAAAATTCAGAAGAGAGGTGGACTGTCTGCAGGGGAGCAGGGACTACCTGAGGGGCAGAGTGGACCCTTAAACTGTCCATAGTCCTCCAAACATACAAGCCACAGAGATAAACATGCAGTGCTGAATCACAGCTAGAAGCCAGGCTTATGGATATTTATGAGACACCACCACCAACCAAAGGGAGAAAAAGCACATAAATAGGAGGAAAAGGCATGACAGGCTTGATAGAAAACGTAACCATCCTGTAATGACAGCAAGTGCCAAGAGGTGGTCACTGGCTGATATCAAGTAATGGGTGATGGGTGGAAGAGACCTGATGACAAACAGGTTATGCTGCCTGTGAAATCAAGGCAATTAGCAAAGAGGGATGCAGAGAGAGAGACAGCTTGGCCAGCATTAGTCATTAGGGAAGGGATGGTGGCCACGATGCTCTGGATGGGTAGCAGTAACTAGTGCTGCCTTCGTCAAGATTAGAGAAAAGGGTGTTTTGAAAAAATCAAGATAAGATGTTGGGAATTGGGGCAAGCATTTTAATTGCTTCCAGCCAAGACAGGAAAAGTGGTAACTTACAGCAGGGAACCAGCCTGCTGGTTTTGGTAATGACCCCAGTAAGAGGTGTGAACTGAAGAGCAGACCTGCAACTTTGCTGGAGAAGCAGGATCCTGCACCGCTGGTGGGCAGTGTGGACTCAGCAAGACTTGAAGAAGCAGGCAGGAGGACCAGGGCCTCCCGTTCAGCTGTGTTCAGCTGCCAGTGCTGGATCCAGATCCATCAGAAGGCAAGCAGGAATTTCAGTTGGAAAGTGTGGCTTGGCTTCTGTTTGCAGCGAAGGCAAAATAGCAAGAGATGAGCAGAGGGGAAAGGGCAGGATCCTACAGCACTCTGACAGAATGGAGAGCTTTTCCGATGACCTTGCTGTCCTTTCGAGAGTAACTGCTTTCCAGGACAGAGCGTCCCAACAGGATACTTAAATGCCTTCAGCATAGTACAATATTCAGAGATAAAACCGAACAACTTTTCATGAAATCTGCCTCCAATAAAAACATCTTTATTGCCCTGGGCTAATGTATAAGTTAGTGAGAGAATATGGTTCAGCCTGTATAGCCATTTTATGTAATATGAAAAAAAAAAATTCCATAGGGACCTCATCTGTTAGTCCTCTAAAATATAAAATGTAGTTTTAAACTACACTTCATCATGGTAATAGGCTACCAGCTATTTTCCTAAATCCTCAGACTCACTGCTGTCAGTCTATGCAGAGCCACACAACCTGACTTAATAACCTCCTTGTGACTCGCTGTACCGTGCTTCTTCCTTTTGAACATACATAAATCCTAATTATTTTTTAATCCTTTACTAGAACACTGGCAAAACGACCGCTACCCTTGCGGCATACAGATGTGGACGTTTATAAGCACAGGCGATGAAGTGCCATGGGGCCACCTTCCTAGGGGCTGCACGTTGCCATGCAGAGGGTCCCACCAGCTCTCCAGGAGCCATCCTCTCCCAGCTTCTGCTGCTCCTCTGCCGAGGGTACAGCAAGCATTGTACCTGCTGTTATAATAGCTTAAACCTAGCTCTGAGGTGACCTTGGTCGTCTGCACAGACATGCATTTGTATGTTTACCGAAACTGCCATCCCCCCTCCAGGACACAGATTCTTCAGGGACACCCAAATCTGTCCCCCCCACCACGCTGTGCCCTCTTCTGGGCTGCCTCTGGATAGGGGGTTTCCCTGTGACTCCCTTCTCTCCAGTGTACTGTCACCCCCAGTCTAAACATGCATTCCCAGGCTTGCCCATGCTGTGCATTACTAAGAAAAAAGTCCCCAAAGCCAGAAGACTAGCTTTAAAATGATGAGCTGATATCAGTGATCCCAAATACCATTCAGACTGCAGTTTTGGTTCTGTTCTCTGCTGTGGAAAGGGGAAGCCAGGCTCTTCATAAAACACGGTTTTCAGTGAGAACCAGGGTGCAGGAGGAGTTATTTTTGTTGGTCTGTTGCTAAAATCTGTAATATAACGATTAATGCATTCACGCCATGAGAGGCGGCAGGACTGTCACCAGTCTGTTGCCTAATATGCCTTGTGTTCACAGTAACAAAGACCTGTCCCCGCCAGCTCCTGCAGGGAGACAGGCTGGGACCAGGGATGCCACAGGGACAGGTGGGGACAGAGGTGGAACACTCACCATGTGCTCCTATGGCTTCAAAAGTACTGTCTGTGCACCAGGCTCTGGGATCTGTTGGTAAACTGGAAGCGTCACACAGTGCCACAAGTGGCAGATACAGACACAGAGGATGGGTTCATACCACACTCGTGGAGCACCCTGTATTCCAAAAGGAAAGGACGGTCCAGGTCCTAGAGTTATCCTAACACGGGTGACAGAGCAGGACCCGTGCTTACAAGGAGCTTTGGGGCTCTCTGTCAGTCAAATCACTATATAAGGTGTAAACTTGGGCATTACGATTCCTTTACAGTCATGTCCAGAAGTTGAGACCACCAGGATCTCACTGCTCTTCCTTCCCAGCTCTGCTCCATGTGCCGTTTCCATTCGTGTCATGAAAACAAACATACCGGAGGCAATTCACGCTGCCTACTTTAATGTCCCAATTCCCTGGCCTATGAAAGACTATCTACATCGCAGTATATTTCTGTCCAAGCCTTAACAGTTAACTCTCCCCTGGGAATCGCATGTTACTGGGGAAAGAAGCACTGCAAAAGCAGGCCCCTTGCTGCAGTTGTTTATAGACCAGATCACCGATTCTGGGAGACTGATGGGATAAACACAGCCCAAGCTGTTTCTTATATCATCATAGTAAACTTAAAAAACTGACTCTTATAAAGTGTACTTTAATCGGAGAAACTTACTTTTTAATTTGCAATTTTAAATGTGAGCATGTTATAACTTGTAGCTGAACATTTCTATAAAGATAATTACATATGGCAAGACAGAAAAAACTTTTTAAAACATTTTCTCTTGAATGTGTGCCTGAATTCATTTACAACTGTTGCTGCTTTAAACACTTCAGGCAGAATAAGTGGATGGCACTAAACAGCTTAGCTGCAATTATTATGGAATGTCTGAGGTATAATTTCCCCTGCGGTTTTGTTAGGCGTACAAAATTCATAATTCTGATTTGTGGCAGGTACTTATTACCCATCGCAGGTGGAGATATGCAAATATTATTCTAGTAGGGGTGAACAGCCTTTATTTCAGTATTCAGCTATTAACGAGATTTGTGAGCCTGGTACTCTGGGGCCATTTAATTAATTAGATGGTACAGATAAAATATAAATTGTTTTGTAGGCTACACAATTCCAGTTCTAGAAGATATAAAATATGGCTAAATGAACTTAGTATGGACTGATTTGTTGCTTCGTATATGTCACAGTGTACAGGCAAATTCTGCTTGTTTTTTTTGCCTGTAGGAATCCTGCACAGAATCCTTGCATCATAAAGCATTGTGGGAAAGAGAAGTTATTTATTTGCCATTATTATTAAGAATGTCTATCAGTTATACTCCTCATAAAAATTGCTGGCATGCATCAAACAAGAAAAAAAAAACAGGCATGTTATTTTATCAAAACCAATATGTGCATGTTTCAGAGTAAGCACAAATTTTGAAGACATGTAGATTTGGTAGGATATTATTGTCTCAAGGTCTGACACTTCTATTTTAAATAAGTCATTTTCATGGGGTAGATAAGCTGAACTTGCTAGCGGGAAATTAAAAGGGAATCTATAGTGGCATGCTAGCATCTAGATTTTCAAATAATTCTATGAATTCTATTAATTGGTTAATTCATGTAATTCTGTATGATCCCTCTATTCCTCCAGAAGATTTCTGGAAAACCTTGAATACAGGAACACAGAAATTGGAGTGAAAGAAACCGTAACATGCCTTTATGCCCCAAAGTCATAGCTATAATGGTCACAATAAAAGAATCAGCATTTACCAGGAGTTACATCAAACTAAATGGTGAGACACTCACCCTACCCTTATACGGAGGAAATAAAATGCATGATGCACAAGACTGGAAATTGTTAGCAAACTGTCAGCATTTAGAGGCAGGCATTCACCATTATATTAGATTCAAATTGTGGGTAAAATACTGCACTACACAATTACAGGACTCTAAGCACTGAATGAAAACCAGTTACTTTTACTGAAGTGGAAGTATAATCAGACTCACTCTTATTGGTTTATTGAACATATTTTGGGGTCCATTCCAGCTGTCTTTATTAGGTCTAATGCAAATGACTTTTACACTGCTGTTTTGCCAAGCCCCGGTAGCTGTAGTGCTGCAAAAACACCCAACTGCTTTGTGTCTGCTGGGGATTTACTGACAAATATGATAAAGGGTACATAAAACGAATAACAATACAGAACTTGTGCCATACTAGAAAATGAAGACTAACACAGGGAAATTATACTGTAAGAATTAGGAGCTGTCGTATGGCTTCATACAGTGTAATTCAAAACACCCACATTCAAAATTAGACATACCAGAAGTTGCTCTGGTCGCGCCCCACAGGGCGGGCAGAGGTGGGTTGACACAGCCCCACACCTGGATCCCCCGGGACCCCTCACCTGCTTGTGCAGGCTGGGAGGAGATCCAGGGGTGACAGAGGCCACCAAGGGCTGGGGCTCGGCAAGAGTGGAAAGAGTCTGATGGAGACGGGAACAGGGTGGACCAAGCCAAGAGTGCCTAAGCAGGTGAGCTTCTGGCATGGGAAAGGGTCTGCAAAAGCATAAAGACTGAATTTATTCAAAGAAATTGCTTCTGACTTTGGAAACATCCTGCGCAGAAGTGCAGACCTGACCGCTCTGAATAGGGCAAGGACTGACCTGGGAATCTGGCTGCATAAATAAATAAGTGTAAGGTAGAAAGCAGAGGCGAGTCAAAGGGAGAAGGCATTGATTGGGGTCCGAGGAAAAGGGCCAGTCATATCTTGTGGATGAACAGAATTGACCATATATGAAATTTGCTGTGGCTCTATTTTCAGTAAGAAAAGTCAATTGTGTTTGTGGTTAGATTCCCTGAAGCAGAGAAGGCTGCAAAACCTTCAGGATATATGCAGAAAAGAGCTGTGAAAAGAGTCTGATGAGGGGATTTCCAGCACAGGAGAGTGGGGAGTGTTTTCGTCACAGCACCAGCACAGGTAACTTCATGGTTTGGCTGAATTGTCAGCTACGATTTGCACATTGAGAAACCTGGGGAGTCTGAATGCTGGTCCAATGGCAGTGCAAGAGATGTGCCCTCCTGTTGCACTCATGGCAACACCTGGGAACCTCACAGTATTCAATTCATAAGTAAACCCTGCAAGCAAGCAAGCAATAGAGACTGAGTGAATATCTTGTATGGACAAACTGAATAAATGTACAGTGACCAGAACTAGAAAATCTCAAGCAGAAAAACATATTTGGTTAAACACACAGTAAGATAAATGACAGCGATATGTATGGAAGTCTTTTAATAGAACTATAAGAAACATTTATGATGTTTAGACACAACAAGGCCAACTTACCTGCAGGCTTTTGGCAAAGTGCAGAACAGAGTCCAACTCACTTCAATCCCATCTCTCGTAGCAGTTGCAAGGTGTGGACTGCATCTGCTCCACATAATGGCAAACTGCTTGGGAAAAAAATTAAGTCTAGAATGCCACAAAATAAGTACAACGGAATAATATTCTGTATTTAAATACCTTATATTAGATAAACAATACCCCATGGTTAGAACCTATAAAAGGCTTTTCCTACAGAAGATGAAATCTAGAAAACAGTTTTAATTAAATATTTCCAAGGACTTCATAAAAATCCAGGCACAGCAGCAGTGCTACATGTAGTATCTCCACGACAGCCCTGAGCTATACAATCCAAAACGGAGGAAGAATTCTAGAACATAATACTTTTTTTTTTGCCTAGGTATGCACACACAAATACGTCATTAGTTCAAAATCAATGTACAAATAAGAGATGTGATCAGAGAATTACATTTATTCATGGTAGCACAGAGAGCACCGCCGTGGACCTAAGGCAGTTCCTGAGCCGTTGACGGGAGCAGCGGTGCAGCGGGCAATTGATGCCTCTGAACACAGAGGGAATCACTGCCTGCTGCTAGGTGATTATTGCCAGCATTTTTTCAGAATAATGTAAGTAAGCAACATCTTAGATGGCACTATAATATCCACCAGGCATAGTATTTGCAAAAAGATAATGAAGCAAAATGCATATCTGAGGAAGCTCTGCAGTGCCCGAGGACGATGCTGGGCAGGCATCGCTCCCCTCCCACAGCCGGTGCCGCTCAGGGCCAGACGCCCACTGGGTGAACCCAAACCAGCGTGCAGAGAGCGGGCAGGCGGCTGGGAGGAGTCACAGGCACTGGGGTCCATGTCCCCACGTTGGGCAGCGTGACAGGAACAGGGGAAGACCAGGACCCAGTGGGTGCCGACCGGGTCAGAGGCAGGCAGCGCCTCGCCACTGCAGTGCCCCAGCACCAACACACCCAGGACAAGCAGCGACGCTTGCTCCAGGTTCAGCCAAAAACGTACCCCGCCAGAACCTTAGCACGGCATTTCTGCACCCCTGTCACTTACAGGAAGCACCGGCAATCGCACAGAGCTGGGTGGGGGTCGACTGGCCTTTTGGAGAGCACTGGAAATCACCCTAGAGCTCTGTGCTGTATGTGTAGGTGATGAGATAAACCAAGAGCAGAGGTTGTACTTGAGAAGAAAACAAGACAACATCGCCGCATTATCTTGGGCGAAAAATCCAATCCAATGAGCAGCCTAAACCAAAACAGGGCCCAGCCCATCAAACCACCAGTTTGTCAATGATTCTCCCTCTTCCCTGCCTCCTGTTATAACAGCAATCTTTATTCACGTGTAGTGCTTTATAAGCCACACATTCAGCTAGTGCAGCCCAGTGTATTTCCTCTGCCAACACCATATGTGGCAGGGCTGCAAACAGGACTTCAGCAAGGTAAGATCAGTTTACACACACTATGCAAGCATTCAAAAATTAATGCAGCTAATCTTCTGGTTTCACTTGATGGGAGGTAAATTATTGCTCTTTGCAGTATAAAAGTGCCAAAAAGAACAAAATCGGAACTGCACACTTTCATGTGCACCCTTCCTGCTCCTTGTCAAACTTAAAACATAGTCATATCCAAGGTGCTGCAGGGAGATTTGAGAAACACATGTTCTTCCTATACAATTTAATCATGGTGCAAGCGAAAGGCGGATGCTCCAAGCAGCCGATGGCTGTGTTGAACAAGAGACAGCATCACCAGAACCTATGGCACGAGCTGATGCTCATGGGAATACACGCAGGGAGACTAGCAATTCAGGCTGTTGGAGCTTTTCCTTGATCTTTAACATGCAATTGAGGATGTACAGCCCTACAGCCAAATCTTGTACACCTGGAAGCTTGGTACAGTCGCTGAGACATCACCGATGATCCTCACTCAAGGGGCAAACCTGCTTTATAAACCAGACCTCGTTTTCCCTCATTTGCCCCCCTCTCCTGGTTTGTCCCTACACTGCGACATAAAGCAGATCTCCTGCAAAGCCGCTGCAGGGGCTGACACGCTGCGGAATAAAAGCCACATTGCGCGGGGGTGATCTCCCTCACTGCTACCTGCTCCCCTCCGTGTACCACCATAGAGGTTGCAGCACTTTCAACCCCAATATGCAATACATAAGAGAGGAATAGAAAATAACCCTACCAATAGTGACCGATATTTTTCCTAACTTCTTCACTGCAGGAAAATGAGAAATTCCTTCAGGACAGGTCTTGTTCCATGACCTAAAACACCGAGCATTACATCAGGTTACAGAAAGTCAGGTGATGTGGGCCAGCATCTGCTAGTGCTAGCTAAAAAATTGACATTTTTTAATTCTTAGATATATTTTCCATTCTGCACACCACACGCAACACCATTAATTTGTTGTATGAATGAAACAGCATGAATGATCTTAGCCCAGGAAAGGATTTCTCTGAAGACATTGAAAGTAACAGGTTAGAAATAAAAGAAAGAAGAATTATATTTCACTGTCTGCCCATTTTGTCTATCTTTTAAGCCTATTAATTCCAGGTTATACTTAACCCTTTTGTCTAGCATGGCACTGTGTCTTTCCAGTGCATTTCCATGCAAGTCTCACAGCCTCCACAAAGCCGATCACCACAGCAGGAGTGTTCCTCGAGCCCTGCATAAAAAATACATTATTCCAAACTTGAACTGAGTATTTAATAAGACATACTCAGCTGCATCTCCCAAAAATGATCCTGCTCTTCGCTAGAAGGCTCATCCCTTTCCCCCCTACCCTGTAACGGGAAACGTTATCCTGCAGAGTTATCCGGCAGAAACATCTCTGAGTAGAGTTTGAGCACAGAATGATGGAGAACCTCAGTGTATTGCTATGACATGATCTTTTTTCCAAATGCACTGAAGAGTGAATTTTGCATTTTATCAAAACACTGCACGTCACAGAGCACAGCCACAATTTCAGGAGCAAACCATACTATTGAAAACTTTGCTTAATATTTATCCTGAACTTTTTCTGCATTTGCCTCAGGCCCTCCTTCTCTCCTCTGCCTCAGACGGTGAATAATTCCTCTGTTTTTTGCACTGTTTGTATCTTGAGGATGTTATCGATTAGGAATAGGCCCTTTAGGTCTTTCCAGGTTCTATACATCTCTTGGCATCTTTTTCATCAAGTTATTTTTTATGTTGTTTTCTGTAGCACTGTTTTCTCCTCCCACCCTTCAACCTTCTTTCCAAAAGCTGGAAACAGGGGAGGTGAAAACCCCTAATGTTGCTCTATTTACCCTAGTATTTCTGCTAGCAGTCAGCTTGAATATTGGTAACAGTCCACATCTAACTGCTACACTATAATTGCTTATTCTGCCTTCCACATACGTTAACCTGCAGTGATTGTTCTAAAACAACAGTTCTGCTCAAAACTTCATATTTTCATTACTACTTCCTTAGTAACGTCACACTAGTAAAATTGTTCTTGAAAACAAAACAAACGAAATCCTTTGTTTTACAAGAATTTATAGCAACATTCTTCATTATTATTCTGGCAGTTCATCTATTAGCAAGAGTCTTGCTGCAGCCCCACTGGAAAGACTAATACTTTTTGTTTATTTTATATTTATAGTATATGTATATAATTCCAGGAGGAATGGTATAAACTAACAATTATTTATTCTTCTCTTGTTTTGCAACATACCAAGTTCTTCCCCCTTAAGCTTTATGTAAAGTATTCTTCCTTCTTTAATCTTGATTATCATCTTATTTGATCATATCTCCTATTCTCAGTATAACCACAATCCTTCCCACCTCAATCTCCCTTTCCCCTCTGCCTCTCGCTCCTGTATAGCATTCACTAAAGAGATGGAAACAGATGAAAGATAGGTTTGTGTTTTCTTCTGTTTTTCTTATTATTTTATCAGGTGCTTATCATTTTCTCCAAGAATTGAAGTGGCACAGAGTATTGTCAAAGGCTAAGAGTAATTTATCACATTTTCACCTCGACGCATCACAATTCACTTGCATGCCATCTACTTTTAGCACATTTTAAATAATATTTTCTGTGCCCTGAACAAAATCCTGGAATGACAGCAGCATCTTCAGGCTAAGCACCCAGTGGTTTGCACTCTCTGTGCAACTCTGTCAGTAATATCCTGTGTTGTACATCCCATCGCAACCCAAACGTGCCTCACTGACCGCCTCCACACAGCATTTCTCCCAGAACAACTCTCACAAAAGGCACTTAGGCTGCGGTAGGTCCTGGAGAACTGCATTTCCTCCTGGACAACCTCAGCCTTGCTTCCCTGCAGTTGGAGGGTGCAGCACCCAAGGGTGCAGATTCTGGGCAGCTGGGCACCTCTGCCACACAAGTCGCAGAAATCATATCTTGCTTCTCCCCAGGAATGAAAAAAGTGTCTTTTTTGCCTTTGGTACTGTGTGGGATTCGCAAACAAATTACCTGGAGGGGAAGTAAAAGCAAACAAATCCTGAAGCTATAAGGAAGCTGGAGTTTCCTCCACTTTGGCCAACGTATCCTCATTTGCGCAGCTCCATCAACACACAAGTGATTTGAGATTTTGGCATGTCTGTGCTCATAGGTAAAAAAAGACCGCGAAGACTCATCAAAAGGCACTTGTATGCAATATGCTTTGCTAAGGTTTCTGCCTGTTTTAAACCAAAATAGCAGGCAAATAGAGAATAAAGTGACTATTTAAAATAAATACCTTTCTCACAATCAGACTCACAAATCGAACCGCACCAGGGAACTGTGTAAAAGCAACGAAGAAACCCGAACTCACGGCTGCCCGCAGGTTGACAGCCCTGTGCCTCATGGGGAGGGTGTCCCACAGAGCGCCGGGCAGCTGCCACTGCCCACCCACACGATGCCATACTACCCAGCGCTGGTGTGCCAAAGCCTCTAACATAACCTTATTGTAATCTTCAGATAAATTGTTTACTCCTCCCTCATTGTTATGGAAGTGTCTTTGCCCTAGATATCCCAGGTTTCTTCACCCGAGGTATCATCTTAAAACTGTACTGACAAGCTCGTACCAGTATACTCCAGTCCATGAGTTACTGGAGGTCAGTAAGAGATGTTGCAGAAGCTGTAAAGCCCATATTACCCTACTACAGCTTGTAAACATCTCTCCTTTGGTGTGTTCATACCAGCTCTCTGCACTAGCAGACAGAGAATCTGGTTACCAGCCGATCCCTTCTCTCTCTGCCCAGACTCATCAGATCATTTGAACCCCGCACTGCTGCGTTCCCACCACCGATGCTGCTACGTGCATTGCGCTCTGTTGCAAGTACAGGGTGGGAAAATCTACCTCGACCAAGTGCCCGGCAGGGATTTGTTAAATTGGTATTTTTAGCAGAAAGCAGTGATTTGTTTCAGCACCCGGCCACAAAATAACATGGTCGCATCATACACAAACTATTGTTTACCCAGAGGTGCTGTATCCTTGGTAAAGCTTTCTGAAAGAGAAACAGCTCCACCCATGGCATCGTCCGGCTGCCTCCTGAGCAGCCTTTAGACTACATTTCATTTTAGCTGAAGTGTCATCTTCTGTTGGCAAAAACCACTATGGAAAGAATTAAAAAGATCCTATGACTTTGTCTAATGATTTAGGGTTGATATTAAAAACCCCGGTAGTGTTAAAATCACTGTAGCTTTCACTGTAGCTTTTGCAGTACATGTATGTGTTGGAGGTAGAACAAGACATTTCTAAACAGTACCTCTACCTAATGCATGCCAGCTTGATATAGGTTTTCTGTTAGTCTTAATTTAGGTTATTCAACCTCAAAAAGTTCAGAACTTGCTTTATAGGAATTTTATGGAAACTCGAGTAACCCAGTTACACACCTGTAAAATAATTCAGTGCTAAATGGAAGATTTCACAACTGTTTTCTAGTATCTCTAAGAGATACCAGCAGAAGAGAGAACTATGGAGAAGGCTCTCCATGTACTTCCATTAGAGACCTCAGACAAGTTTGTTTTTGATGTCGGTGGTGGAGGGTTTTGCTTTAGAGGCCTCCTATGTGGAAATGTATGTTTTGCACACTGCATCACTGAAAAGTAGAAAAATAGTACAGTAAATACCTATGTGCAATTAGACAAAGATTCTGTTAGTGTCTTCTGCAAGGCAAAAGGAAATCTTTGCAATATATTCGTTGTTTGCTGATCAAATACTAAAGGGAAACCTTTTGTGGTTGACTGCGGTTTACTGGAATTGGAGAAGGAGAACAGCCCTGCCAAGGCAGCTGCACGCAGGGAGACGCTGTGTCCTGCACAGGGGCTGGAAGCACCACTGCAAGGCTCTCTTGGATGGAAACCCTAATGGGACACATTTAAAACCTCCGTACCAAAGGGCAACTAGATAATAGGCCTGGCTTAATTTATGCACAACTCGAGGGTTTGAACCACGGATTTATAACACAGAGGTTTTACTGCATGCAAAGATTACTGTTTCTGTTTGGTGGCAGGAATACCCATATGAAAGCAGGTCAGACAGCAGTTAGAGCAGAGCTTGATGAATTACAGAAGATTTTATGACATCTTTTTAATTTGTTTTTTACTTCTAAAGAACTTTCTGGTGTGCCAAGTACAAGTCAAATATTATCTATTAAACAAAAGGAGGAATATTTTGGCTAACAGTCTCCTACTCTCTTTTTGAGTGTCAGCACATGCACCCCTGGCAGATGCCATAAATGCAAGAGCTACCAGATGGTTGTGTAACAGCGATGCCCAAAATACACTCTAGAAGTTAAAGATTCGCAACAGAAGACAATCAGTGGGTAGCTAAGAGACACGAACATCTACTCTCAGTCATCACTTCCATTAGGTGGACAGAGCGATTTAAAATCATGCCAAGAATGTTACTAGAAAGAGAGCAGAGCACAGCCTGCCCTGGTATGATGTGACACTACACATAGCAGCACGCTGCAGATACTGCTTGAAATGTATATCTTTTAGAAGAGCCAATTTTAAAATCAGGGTAATGGAAATGAATAGAAAATACCGCGAATAATTTTCTTGCAGCATTTGCCTTTGGGAATGCTTTATCTGCACACACAATGCTCATTTGGGTTTTGAAACTTCAGCACAGGGCTTTTCTTTATTCTTAATTAGGCATTTTACATATCCCCTTTTCCAAACCTATGCTCAACTTCTTTTATGGTGAAGGTTTTTTTAGTTTTGTTGTTTTTTCTTTTTTTCTATGTTCAGTAAGTTTCCCCACTTAAAAGCAGTGTTACAAGAACTGTTCTCAGTTACAGGTGTGCAATTCAGTCATCAGGGATATGTAGATAACAAATTATCCAGTTTCAAATTTTTCCCCATCTAGCTCATAGCTGCTGTACAAAACCTTGCCCAGCAATGGTATTTTTGTGAAAGCTTAACTCCCATCGACAGTACATCATTGATTTAGGAGACGTGCTCTAAGTCAATATTTATATTCTGAATTTCTGAGAAAAAAAAAACGTATACAATAACACGAAGCATTCTTTGGGTGAGGGCAGCGGTATACGAGTTACAGTCAGACATCATAGCATTTACATAAAAATACAGAATTTACTTTAAGAGGTGCCAACAGCAGAGCACTGAGTGCTGAGCATGGCAAGGATATCGTGTGTGTGTGAACAGGATAGTGCTCAATGCTGAAGCTGTTCAAGGGCACAGTGCAGAAGCGTGTGTTTACAAGAGGATCTCAGGCTTGCAAACAGCAGGGCTTTAGGCAGGTGGAGAAGAGTTCACGTTCCTGAGAAGGGAATGCAGCACAAAAGGTCTTGCTTCTTTGCAGAGCGTCACTCCACTTGTGGCTGTCTAAAAGTAGAGATACTGCCATTGTGCCAACGGATAATCAGGGCTAAGAGCTTTTTTAGGGCATATCTTGACAGCATGAGGGCTGGTACAATTTGACATGTCAGTTTAGCTGCACTGAAAAACTGAAAAGGCCAAATTACGGTTTTATTTTTCTCTGTGTTTCATTATAAAGATGCTAACAGTATCAACAGGATTAATTTGATGATAGGATTAAAGAGGTGTTAACAGTTTCTAATGAGATCAGTCATATTCTGAAAAAAATTTGAAACTTTATCAGGAGGGAATCAGGAGAGTGAGTTGAGAACAGGTTTAATGTAAGTGCAAAATTTGCTGTCCATAAAATATTTCTTGCAGAGTTTTTTTAATTCACTTTAATCTCCACATAGTAGAGTCTGGAAGTCCACTAAGGAGAAAGCAATAGTATTGCAGTTTTGAAATTAGACGGTACCACAGTAATTAAGGTTCCTGCATCAGTATTTGAGGGGAGAGCTTTCAATCACGCCGCATTTCCAAGGAAAAGGGATGCTGATAGAGCAAGGGCAGAAAAGTGAGCTCGCTGAAGTATCGTCCCTGATAAGGGCAGGTACCTGCTGGAGTCTGCAAAAGGGGCCCAGTGCTGCTACGTAGAGTTTTGGTTTGCTTGAATTCACTGGAAACAGCTCTGCTTCCACTGTGCTATCCAAGACACGGTCTCCAGTAAGTTAAATGGATGATCAAGTGGGAGACACCACAGTAAAGCAGTTGCAAAGTAATATGTAATCTGTACCATACAGGATATGGTAATGATAAATATCATATGAAGAATAAAGCAGAAATCCCAAAGAACCAAAGCTGTATAACCAAGGATCAATAAATAACAAAGAGGGAAAATACTAGTTGGCAAGCATGCCTGATAAACCATAAATTAATCATTAAACACTACAAATTATTCAACAACTTTCTATATTTAATTACACAAGGTATTCCTAAAAAAATCCATGCCTTTGCAGTCCAAATTTGAATATGATGTGGGCAAAGCATTCTATTAATGCAGCAACTGACCAAAAAAATTACATTCACGCACACAAGTAATTATAAACCAGAGCCAATTTTTTTGTGCTCTAGAGCAGTAATTTTTCCTTTCTCAGCTCAGTATGGGGTTTGCTGACCATGTTATCATGAACACACCAATTCAAAGTTTCACAAATGTTGATTCAAATTTCAAGCAGGCATCCTGTTCCCCATGATTTCAGAGGATTAAAACATCCCCAGATTCACTGACTACTCCCTATTCACTTTAAGGAACCTCAGAGAACTCTGTAATAGAGATAACAGGTTGCCCAGTCCCCCCTCCACTTCGAAAATAGATGAGTACAATTATGCAGACTGCTCTTTTTTGCTGCTATGACTAGTTTAAACTTCGCACATTGACTTCTAAATTTGAAGTTGGACTGAGAACTGCCATTTTGAGTAGGAGCCCACACCGTGCTCGATTGCCTGTCCCACTCACCAAGCATGTGCTCATGTGTCCTACAGATAACAGAGCCTGGTTAGACCAACATGTTCCAGATACACTGTCCAAATATACTGACTCAACTGCACCACAGCCACCCCATCCTTACTTGCAATCACTATCTCTGAAAAAATCTGATTGCTATTGACTAATGCCATGGGAGATACTGCATCGACTTCTCTCTCTGCCTGCAAGAACAGGAATAAGCCCAAGGAAGCTGTGCAATGAGATGGGAATACACCTGGCAGCAAATGCAGTTTTCTGACCAGCACCATCAGAGCTCCTTTTTTCTCCAGTCCTACAGCATTACCTGACTTAGATGCAACTGTACCTCTCCATTTTTTTCTTTGCATCATTTTAATGCTGTATTCCTTTCTAACTTTCTTGGGTGACGCCTTCTTACTGATTAGGAAAGCTCAAGCCTGATCAAGGCAAACAGGATTATTCAAGATAATTAACATTTCTATAGGGCACTGGCAATTACACACAGATTTGAAACCCAGAATACAAAAGAGCAACACCAATTACAATTCTAGGAGGATTCTCATTCATTATCATGTTTACTTGCAAACACAAAATTAGTGATGCCTGGATTAAGATTAGAAACAAACTGTTATCACAGATAAGATCTTTTCAAGTATATTTCACACACAGCGCACTTCGTATCTCTTAAAATATGAAAAATGATAGTATCAAAGATATTGTAACAGAGGGCATTTTTTCTTAAGAGTAGAAATACAGCTATACAGAATAGAGAAAATGGCTTATGATAATTTATTTAGATTTCTTGCTAGCAATATACTTTTTAAAAAGAGGCATAACAAGCTGTAAAACAAGGTATAATATTTGAATTAAACTTCAAAGTTCAACTATATAATTCAGAATCTTTTTTTTTAACAAAAAAATGACAAAAGGGTTATAAGCAGAGTTCCTCATGTTTCATAAAACTGTATTTGAATGGTAAAATTCACCTTAGTTATTGGAAGTCAATTTAAAAGATCGTTTTGCTGTACGCCAGAGGTTACAGGAAGAACCCAGTGTAGCCAAAGCATCGAAGTTGTACTTTCCCCCTACAAAGACAGTACTTTTTCCCTGGTCAAAACCCTGAAGGTGATTGTAAGCAAGGAGAAAAAAATCTAGCAATAATTAGCAGCATTCAGGAAGTCAGAAACAACAAATAAGGAGCCAAGTGAAGCTGGGGCTTCCAAAAGGCACATATGGCTGCTTTCCTCTGACAAAAGGCCCCACAAGCAGAAAACAGTAACTGTGAGCAGCTGAACACCCACCACCCTCAGCTTTACCACCTGACAGCGGAACAGATCGCAGGGACCTAATTAATACACATGGTAGGAAATACATTTAAAAATAGGGGGTTTAATTGAAATCTGTTCATTCACCCCCATGGAAGATAGTGTGTATTTTTCTTTAAACACAGGTCAACAGCCTCCTAAGCTATGACCACCCAACTCACAGTCCCCAGGGCGACCCACTCACGTGCTCCGAAATGGCTCTTGCACCCTGGATTCATTCCCGACTGCTGCAGACTCCTGTCCTGCCTGGCTTTGCTTCGCCACTGACCAAGTCTGAAAACAAATACATCCAAATACCTTTCTTCAAAGTCTGTCTTCATTTGATAAATTTTATCCAAGGTAGAAGATACAGCGCTCAGGACTGGGAATGTGATGTCCTTGCGTTGCCAGTATGGGGGGGCGGGGAGAGGGGGGGAATGGGAGTGCATTGTTTCTTTTTTCCCAAGCCTGTGTTTTTCTGTGCAGATGGAAAGGTGCTTGCCTCCTGCTCCGAGCCCCTGCAAAACCAACAACACTGAGTCTCAAGCCTTTGCTAGGGGTCTTTGGTTTTCCTGCTGTCACCACCTTAGTAATAATTCCTACCTTGCTGAATTACACCAAACGTCATAGGAGTGCGACAGACATAGTAAAGGCAATAAAGAGCCTCTGGACATAAACTGTGCTTTGGTTTGTCAGGCTCACAGAGACTGTCCCAGAGCCCGGGCCGAGCGGCTGCCCCAGGGCTGCAGCCCCCAAATGCTGGCGAGGAGGCTGGAGGAGACTTCGGGAGGTCTGGTTTTAGAATATGATTTTAAATTAATTTCTCTCCCCATTTTAGGACAGCTATGGAAGAGTAACAGAACCTGTACGCCAGACTCATTTTTGAAGAGGAAGTGAAAAAAAAAAACTTAATATTTTGATTCCAGACCTAAATTTAGACCATAACAATTTAAGTGAATTCTCAAAGTAACAAACCAAGTTCTTTCTCACCTCTTCTTGTTTACAGTCTCATAAACTGGGATCCCACACTACCAGTGTCACATAGGATGTCATTTTTTCTCTTGGCAAGTAAACACATGTGAAAGAAAAGCGTTGCATTTATAATGATAGCGACACACTTGCTAACATAGTTTTTACCAGGTTTCAAAGGGACCACTTCAGCTTTCTGATGTACAGTGTGATGTCTCTTAGATTCACATTCTTTTTCCACCCTGCTGAGCACAGTTTAAAACACAGAAGCAGCATAATTCAATATTAGACTATTTCACAGTACCACATGAGTTCAAAACAGAAAAAAAATAACATTAAAAGCAGTGAAATCAATCAAATGAATTATCTGAAAACAAAATTAGAGCATAAATAAAACAAAAGTAGGCCCTGAAATAGGCAGACTGTCTCCTCTTTTCCTCTTGGGGCAGATTTCTTCTAGCATGGCTTCAGTCACTCACCCTGACATTTCCTTGGACTCCCCGGAGCCCCTCGCCAGCCTGGGCCAGGATGGAGCGCTGAAGTTGGAAGATGCTTCTTAGCATTTACTTAGCAGGAAACAAGGGAAAATAGCCACACTCTTAAAGCACAGATTACCTGTGCATTTTGTGAGGATTTTCTTAATCTTTGCTTTAGCATGTAATTAATTTTCAAGTTTGCTTGTTTGTTGGGGTTTTGTTTGTTTGTTTTTTAATCTCAAAGCCACATTCCATCACTACTTCTATACATTAGCTCCCACCCATGATTCTCCCAGACTTTAGTCTTTCTCTTCTCCAGCACACTGCTAGCACCAGGCTGCTGCTCGCCTCCTGCTCCTAACTCAGATTTGAAATAGTTTTGCCCTTTCTCCTCAGATGTCTACAACGATCGACAGTCAATGGCTGGTCTGCTCCTGCAGCAGCAGGCAGGGAGTTGCAAGTCTGCTGCAGAATACCCGACCTGGAATTTCACTCAAAACCCAGCACCAGGAACAGTTAAAACCAGACCCTGAAGACAAGCAGCAAGGGGTGTCTGTCGGCAGATCTCAGTGTTTGAAAGCCAGAGCCCACAGCTTGAGTTTGGGGAGCTTTCTGGCACATAAGGGAACTTTGGGGGTTTTTGCCCTTCGCTGGGGTGCACACCGTGGTTTGAGGGGGGTGGGAATGAATCAAGAATGAATCAGCAAAGTGCAATAGCAAAAGATAGAGTTTGACAAAGAAAATGAAAGAAAAATGAGAAAAGGAGTTATGTTTAAAGGCAGCCCTAAAGAGAGCAAATTTCTGTTTCTTGCAAGAGGAATGAAAGGTTATTGCTCCTACACGACAAGAATAGCATTTTTAACATTCCCCTTTCAATAATAACAGCTAAATTCTCACAGGATTCAATGTTTACGCTCACAAAAATCAATATTTCCCTTTTATTAAAAAAATATGTACAGTAAATTACCGCTACGCTTTGATTTACTGTTCCATTCATAATCTGATGATGATTAAGCTTCTCAAAAACAATCCACTAGCCTTTCTAAGTGATATCAAGTTGTTTGTTTTTAATCTGCTGAAAATCATCCTGTAGACAGATGCATTATTGAAGAATTACATTTTAATTTATTTTCATGCAGTGCCTGTGATGGGCATTCGGATTAACAGAGTACGATAATGCTTCTTTATGCCTGCATCTATTCAAATCAGAAATTACCTGTATACACCGTCTCTGATGGTGGTCAAAAATTGTACAAAGAACTGAGAATAGTACTTCTTAATATCACACAGCCCTGCTGCTCATCACTGAGTCTTTTTCTGTTCTAATGCTTTTGTCATGTATATGAAAGTCATTATGTAGTTTAGAAAACAGGAGATGAAGTGAAAGAGGAAGATCAGGGACCTAGGGTGCATTAATATTCTACCAGCGTCAAAGATATTTCCCTCGAGGGGCTCCTACAGGCCACACTGTTATTACAGTGCCTATCCATTATCTTGTGCTGTACTTGGTATTAAGACAATAATGAAGAGAATAGGATTATGTGCAGATGATAGGAAATGCGAAGGCAATTCAGCAAGATAGGAAATGAATGGAGACATGATTCTTTCATCGAAGCTGGGGATGCTTTAGCATAGGGTAAGGGAGAAGATAAATGAAGCAAAATGAAATCTTTACAGGTTAGCTGGGGTAGAATGAGTGTTTACATAGTATCCGATGAGTTTAACCTTTTTGATACATAAGACCACAGCATCTTTCTTTAAGGCACCAGTGCATATCCCTTTAGAGGTCTGGTTTGATCTGAAAACTTACTCAACACACAAGGGGAAATGATCAGTGTTAATTTCATAGAGATGGTCTTATGTAGCAAATAGGCCTTTCATTCACTTCAGGAAAGGGAAAATTCTGATCGCCACTCCAGATTTCTGCATTTCACCTTCAGGCTAGAAAAATTGCGTCCTGCCCGCTAAACAAACAGACAGAAAATGAAAAGCAATAAAGAAGGATTAAGCATAAATAAGTGAAACACTGACTCCACATTGAAATGCTCACGTTCTGTTTTACTATCACACACCTTTTAATTCTGCAAGCACGAGCTTGTGGCTGATAACAAGTAACAAAAGCTACTAATTTTAGGAGGCCAGCAATGCATTTTGATAGTGATGAACAAAGACAGGAACAGATTGTGTCATTTACAGACATTTCTCTGGCTTATGTCCGTCATATTTTTTTAATTAGGATAAATCACACATGCATTTGCGATAACAGCACAATGCCAGAGGAGATCATTTTTGCTCCCTAAAGTACAACTATAGTTTTTTTCTTTTTAAGCAATGCTTGAAGACTTTCCTTTGGTCAGGTTAGAACCCAACAAAGTAGATCAGCAGCACGATGCATCCAAACAAAAGCAGACATCAAAGAGGCATGAGAGTAACTCCAGCACAAACCTTGCAGGACACACGCTGCCCTCGCACTGGATGGTGGGAACAGCAATGGTTTGCAGCGCAGCGATTAACACGCACTTCACAGCACCAAAACACCACTCTGCACACTCCAAGTCAGACCTGGCATCCTCACTGACTGCCCAGTGACAAAACGTGCCCGCACGCAGAGCGGAGCTCCCAGCACGAGAACCGCGCCGCTGGCGGTGCTGCCCGTGCTCCCTCCCAGCGCAGCCCCATGCTGCTCCCTGCCGCTCTCTCCCTCTCGCCGCCTCCGCCACCACACTTCTCTGCTCCTCCCATGTCTCAGGCCCTGCTGTCTGTCCATCGTGGCTTAAGTATTGGCTTACCTTGGCCGGTGCTGCTGGCTAAGCCACGCGGTGTACTGATCCTGGCTGCTGTTTCTGCTCTGTACCCGATCTCCCTCCCAGCTCTGTGGCTGTCCCTACCAGTGACCGCTGCCTGCCAGCCGCCAGCTCTTAGACCCAGCCTGGTCACACGGCAAGGCTTTCCTCTGCTCCCCACAAACACTCTCACCCTTCTGAGAACCCTGTCACAACAAGATCTTTCTTCATCTGAGAGGTTTCCTGTATTTAAAGTTTGCAGGCCTGAGCAAGTGAGAATTAGCATTATGCCCCAGAAACTGCATGCCTATATGTGGCACTGCCTGCACTACGTTAGCCACTGTCCGGGCAATGGTTGAACACTTAGCTTCAAAAAAGCTGACTTCTGAGCTTTTCATCACATCCTGCACTACTTTGTAGCACATTCTGCAAGGGGACAAAGACTTCTGTACAGGGATGGTTGGACCGGGTGCTTGTGACAGTCCCTGCACAGGCAGTGGCAGGGCTGAGGGAGAAGAGCAAAGTGCATCTCAGAGCAAAAAGCAGAAAACTGCAGCAGCCCGGTATGACTGGAGCACACCTGACACAGAACCCTGCTCTCCAATTCAGCCAGGCTGGGGCAGGGGCCTGGCTGTGCCCCCTGCCAGCTGCACCCAGACCTGGCATTGAACCTGCTTGAGCCTCCTGGCCCCAGAGTGCAGAAAGCCAGGTAGGGAGCTGCTGTGCAGACCCTGGGAGAAGGAAGGCTGGAAAGTATGAAGTTTCAATACTGATACTCAGAGGACTAGTAGCCCAGGTGTGTCCCACAAACACCAAATTGCTCAGAGCCCCACAGCAAGGAGCTGAAACAGCAAAACTGCCCAGCCCTGAGCTAGGGAGTTGTCTTGTACTACTGACACTTTCCTTTACATTTTTTTTTTTCTCTCTCCTTGTGATCAATAGATGTGAAATTCAGTCCCTTTGTACCTGTGTTTCACCCCACATTACAGCACAGGCATACAGCATCATCTGAACACAAAGCATCCTCACCGCACCTGGCAGCGAGGATGGGATTTCCCTGTGCCCTAAATCAGCTTTTTGTGTCAGCTTCAGGTGATGAGAAACCTTTCTGTGAGAACTGCAAATTGGCAGACTTGGGTAATTAGGAACATACTTATGAATTTTACATAACAGACAGAAATGCACAGAGATGTCAAAGAGCAACAGCAGAGCTCGGTGTCAGGATTGCCCCTTGTGCTGCACTGCTGGGGCTGCCTGCTTGCTCCCTCGCACCAGGCGACACCACACACTCCAAAGATACTGCTAGAAAACCCACAAATAAACCATCCACCAAAGAGTAACTGTTCCAGCTAGGTTTTGTGGCTCGCTGGTGACTTGAAGAGTGTTTGTAAATGTTTTCATACTGCTTAAACATAACGGACACTTATTTATATGAATGTCTAATTATGTTTTGAATTAACTAAGTATGAGTCTAGACTGACGCATAACAACACATGGGGGCAATGAGAAATAACAATGCCTTAAATCCTTTTATCTTGTCACCTTTTAATCTTATGCAATGTTAATAGCTTTTATATTACCAGAAAGAGTTAACAAGAATGGCCAATTTAATTAATCTGCTCTACTTACTACTTTCTACACTGCTGTTTCTTCCTCAGCTGAGTGCAGGCTGACTAACTCATTTGCACTAGAAATTACAAGTGGGTGAAACAAGTACCTCCATGAGTCATAAACTTTACTAATCTTTTACATTAATATCTCTTGTCAGAAGTTAAACGCAATCAGTTGATGAAGTCACTTCCAGAAAATATGGATGGATTAAGCACTTTCCAAATCACCAGTTTCAGTACGAAACAGTCTGACTGCTTTGAATGACCAACACAGGTGCTCTAGCATGGGTTTAGACGCACTGTTTTTGTATGCTGCATCATATTTTATTGTCTGGTTTAAGAAACAGCTTAGGTATTTTTCACCTGGCAAGGCTGACTAGCTAGAAATAGTCAACGCAACTTATGTAAGGGCAAAACTCCCAGAAATACTTCCACCTAAAGGCCAAGAGCTGTGCAAACAATACCACAGCCAACTTCCCATGAGCAAATTGTGCCCATGAACATAGATATGGCGGGTGTTTCGTGCCCCGCAATAAATGCAAATGCAAAAACATGTATACAAAGGCAAAGCCACGCTTCTCATAAATGGTGACCTTGGGGACAGCCACGGGCACGGCCCTGCCCTAATCCTCTCTGCCCTTGTCCCCCTGCCGATGACACTTTGGGGCAAGGGCCGGGCATCAATACTGCACGAATTGTCCCTGTCCCCCCGTATGCCTCTGGCCTCTCTGGGGCATCGCTGGCACCACCATGGTGGGACTCCTGCCCCCTCAGGCTTTCTGCCTCTGAACACGACTCCTGTGTTCCTCAGAGCCTAGCACTGAAATATGGCCAAAGCTTTCAAGCCCTTCCCTGCTGGGACTTCTGGATGTACAGGCAGGACAGGGTCATTCAAACCAGCATCAGACTGGAAAAATCTTAGGAATCATTCTGCCTCCATTCTCAAGCCCAATGCATATTCAAATTGGGTGGAATGGGGTCAGAGAAGTTGTTTCATGATTAAAGCTATAATTCAATGGCTACAATTTGCTTCTACAAGAAAAACTCCAGGCTTGAGGAGGTTATTTTCTTGCTTGCTGCCCCCAAGGAACACATATGCAGGCTAGAGCGCCAAGGTTTATGGGGAGAAGTAATATCTTTTATGAGACCAACTATTAGAGTTGGGGGAAAAACACACAAGCAAATAAGCCATTATTTAGGTCTGAAACAGAGGATACAAACTGCAGTAAAATCATGTTGGGAAGATATACTCTGGGACGAAGTTATTATATTATCAATTAGGCAATATGAGAGGAAAGGACAACTAGCACCTTTGGAGCAGCAGCCCCAGCACAGGGAGCCATGCAGAGGCCACTCTCTCCAATGAGACAGCAGTGAGAGAAACAAAGGTAGTTGGACAGAAGGGAAAAGTTAGCAGGAGGGGAATGAAAATTACAAAATGTAATAAACCTACCCCTCTCTCTTGGGTCCCTGATCTGCTGTATCTCCTCGAATGAGGAATTTTCATTTGCGAGTTTTCTCTTCAGTTTGTTTTGTAAATCTGCTTTGAAAATCAGAATATCAGAACAGATAGTTTTTCTGAAAAAAAAAAACCAAAACATTGGTCCTATGATAATGGTGTTTCTGTACCTCCTTGATTGCCTAAAGGAATTAATTTTGGTGTATAGGGTTTATTGAGTCTCACTCACACCATTTTCACAGATCGATCTGGTGCACCGGGTGAAGCCTACCGCAGTAGCGGTACCTGTGTGCAGCATGCCCATGCTGTGGAAAAACAAACTGGACTACAAAACCACTACACAGTACCGCTACATAAATTAAAATTGGGTGCTTATCACAAAAATATCAAAATAATTAAAAGAAAACTTTTCTCTCTTTTTGGCTTAGCATTCATTTATTGAATCAGTAAAAAATAGTCTACTTATGATCTTCAGATTAGTTTTCTTGGCTTTTCCTGCTTTGCCTAATACATTCAAAATCATTGTAGACACCATCATAAAGAAGTCCGAAAGATCTTTTAGTCTGTAATCTTGTTTATGGAAGATTAATGTCATATTTTAGTCTCCTCCATTCCAAAGCAGAAATACATGAAGTACACTCCTTTCCATTTCTAAACAGAAAGAGCCCAGAACACCTTTGTGAACATGAAGTAGTTGGTAAAATACTAAGTATCTCAGCAGACTGCACTTACCCTGGCTACCGGCTTTCTGCACCTCAACCGCTGGAGGAAGAATAATAATTTTTGGAAACACACAGAGCAGGAAAGAAAATTATTATCTTGGATTACAGAAACTTTACCAAGTCTAGGCTAAGGTAAGGTCTCAACCTTGTTTTGTTTGATCTAGTGGACATTAAATGCCACCTTTCTGCTGACCCCAGCAACTTCCAGCTCAGACCTGTCACCTCATTAACAGGATTCCAGCATTTCCATGCATCCAGCTGCTATGGGTAGAGTTGTTCATAACGAATGACCACTACCTGCACCTAGCTCCCTTAGCTATTAGATACATTCAAAGAGAATTACAGACTGCATTTATTAAAACAGCTAACAAGGACAATAAAGAAAGCATAACATCAAGACAGAGCACACTGTACCAGAAATATTTTCCACTCTGCTAACATGCATCTGGTTCACAGACAGCAAATTATTAGTCTGATACACCTGAACTGACACTCCCACTTGTTTGAATTTCTCCTCTAATTGTAAGGAGTTGCTCAGTTCAATGTGCCCCCTCCAGCTGCTCCCCAAGAGCCTCTTTCAGTAAGAGCTGTCTCCTGTCACGGCAGCACCAAGGATGCTGGTCCTTCTCAGACCTGACCAGGCTCTGGGATGAAGATAGTCAGGGCACTGGTACCTCTGTTCTCCACTTTCTTAATTGCTAAAGGCCAAACCACCTCTGCACATCAGAAGACTTTAAAGGGAATGTTATCAAAGATCTAAAATCAGGCTGTATTTTGGTTGTCATTATTTACCCTCCTCTGAAAGACAACATTTTCCTTGGCAGGTGATAGGCATCACCTCCCACATTCTACCCTAGATGCAGCTAATTAAACCACAGTGAAATTCCGATAATTAGCAACCTTTTCTAACACGGCAGGTTACTTATTCTAAACCTTTTTCCAGATGAAATGGTATTTAAGACATCTTTCAAAATCTACTATTTTCTATGCTCTCAAAATTATTTTCTGTTCTACTAGGAAAAAAAAACCACATCCAAAACACGGAAAAAAATCATATAGCACCGATGTTTGTTAGTATTTGAATTGTTTGACCATATGAATACTGCAAATAGTACGTTCAATCTCTCTAGCAAAGGCAGTCCCTCAGATTATGATATGATGTTTTTATTCCATTTCAATAACAAAAGTAGATTTCTAAAACTAATTCAATGCCTGTATACCTTTAGTGGATGATCTTTTAAACCTCCAGCAATGTGTTACATTATCAATGTTTGGCATGCACTGAATTATCTAATCCTTAAACACACACAGATATTTCTGTAAAAGGAGATTTGTTTATATTTAGTATTAATATAGAGATGACAAAATTACTGGGATGAAAGTATGCCTATTCCATAGGAAATACTGCACATCCACCAAATCCTTCCCTTGCTCTGCTGGCTGAAACCTCTGCCCGCACACACATGTAAGAGGACCGCCCCACCTGCCCTCTCACTCCAAAATATTTATGCTATTGGCGGCCACAGAGAACACAAAAACCTCCATTCCCTTTTTCTCCTGGCTTGCAGCCACAGCTGACCCCGCCATCCCTTTCCTATCTCTCTCTGCCATGTTCAGCAGGGCTGCTGAAAAGGCTGCAAGCAGGGCAGGGTTGCCAAAGCTGCTGTGCTGAGGGGACCACAGCTGACCCTCGCTCATTACACTGCAATTCGTCTGGGAACTGGGGGGCACAGTTGCTGCTTTTGCCCTCTGCTGCCTACAGCCTTTGAGCACCCCTAATTACTATTAGTCATCTGTTCTCCCCCCTTCTTCTTCCTCCCCTACACACCTCTAATCACAGTTCTCCTGCATCAAGCTGGGAGCTCTGCAGGGGTTAACCCTGAAAAATTTTACAGTAAAGGCAGCATTTATTGTAGTGGCAATTACAGAAAGAGAAAAAGCAATTTAGTCTTTTATGCGGCTCACAGTTTCATTAATGCCATACACTTTTAGCCGACTTGAGTTGTTACGCATTAACTCAAAAAGGCATGGCACACAAACACTGCTAAAATAAAAAATAAGGCAGGACAAACTTTAACTCCTCAAATACAGGCTTAATTCTCCAAATACCAACAATGTTTTTATATAACAGCTTTATTAGTGCCTTCAACTTCAGGCCAAAGTCACTATGAAGTAAACTGCTCAAACGAGGCTGCAGACAAAAGAAAGAATATTTTAAACAACCTGCAAAGAATCCTTTCTCCTCTTGTGGTGTACTGGGGAGCTCTGCTCCCAGCACTTGCTGCACCTCCTATAACCTCTCGTGTGACGACAAGAGGAACTCAGATAAAAGGCAACGCGCTGTGGCAGCAGCAGTTCCCTGGCAGTGCAAATCTTTCCGTGCTACCTACACAGCCCGTGCTTCCCCTCTGCTGGCAACAGCGACCAGGAAAGCAACAGACTCTTCAGCATTTCTCAGGCACCTGCTACATTTCTGCATATTGGCCGCCTCCTTCCCAGCTTTCTTGTAAGGGATTTCTTCAGCCCCAGAAAGAAAAAGACAAAAACCCCACAGTCCTCAGCCTTTCTGGAGCATCCTACACTGACAGCCCTTGGAGACTCAGCAGCCTGACGTTGTCTAAGTGTAACACTGCTTTCTTTTGCTGAGCACTAAGACATGTTACGTAAAGCTAAAAAGTGGCTGTGAGGCTTCCTGATCACAGCAGCTTCACAAAGCTACTAATGGTGTCCCGAGACAGCTGGTACTTACCACCAGTAGGCGAGAAGCATGCTGGTGACATCTTCCGTTTGCCTTGATGGCCAGTTGCTGAACCAGCTGAGCAGCAACAAGGACTCCCATTGACGTGAGACATGCCTGGTGGTTGATGGTGCTCTGATCTGTTCAGAAGTACACTTCCATAATCTTGGTTTCTGCTGACATTCTGCAGCATTGCATGCCTCCAGCACTATCTTTTCCATCGGTCATTACCATTTGTCTGGCATGAAAAACGTCATTCCCTCAAAGAAAACTGTTCCAAAGACAGGCTGGAAAAAGGTCTAGTCAGTGTTGCCTTTTCCCTTCTTTCCCATCAGGTATGGATTGAAGCTCTTCACGCAAGTTGAGATATGTTTGTGGCATTCTGCTGATATTATAACCATATTAGGCAAAGTTCCTCCAAACCAATTACTTTTTCATCTTTGACCTGCAAAAAAGGACAGAGAATAGACTTAATCACAGGAATTCTTTTTGTTGAGACTCAGCCCCAAAATTTCAGAATCTGGAGTTGTGTGTGATGAGTTGCTGGCATTGCAGTGCCCAGCATGCGAGCAGATACCAAGCCCCAGTAGGCTTTCTAGATATTTCTTGGCAGTGCAGTCACAAATAAAGAATTAACTTTCTTATCCTGTGGGATCAGAGTGTATATGAACAACTTACAAAGTGGTTCTCACCTGTCGCTTAACAGGCTTACATAAAACCCGTATCAGACTAAGAGCGTGACTACATGACTATGCTTTAAATAAAGCCTGTACCATATGTACATGTCTATGTTTTTTTCTTCCTACAAAAGATCATTCATAGAAGTTAAGATAAACCAGCTAAACCCATGATGACAATGCATGTAAGTTAAAATGCATTAAATTCTTGCATGGATATTCTCACTGAGAGGTAAAGTGGTCTGACTTCACTGTAAAAGAGGATTAAGCCACCATGAACTAAGGCTATTTTCCTTTTGAATTAGATCATCCACAGAGGAGCTTACAGCACTCTGGCTTTAGTGCACTTACTTCACACGTTTCCTTCATTTTCCTACAACTAGAACAAGCCTTGGTTAAACAAAAATCTCCCCTACTGTATTTCTGGTTGACATTAAACCACGTTACCAGTTTACTCGGTTTAACAAATGTCTTGTAAAAAACCAGCTAAAGCTGTTTTTGCAAGTAGCAGAACAGGAGCCACCCCTTTGCACTGCAGAGGAAACCAGCAGCAGGCGCAGAGCCTGGGACACCAGCAGCCTCACCCACTTCAGCGCTCGCACTAAGCCGTTGCTAATCTTGAAAAGCAAACAAAGAAACAAAACTTGAATTCATTGTCACATCCCAACTGAAAACATCTCCTTGTACATGAAAAGACAGACAAACACTGCAGTCTCATGAGACAAGGCTGTGACGGAAAGCATCTGGCAACTGCGTCCTCTCGGAGCCTGAGCTGGGCAGGTGCAGCCCTAACAGAGGACACATTTTTAGAGTTTAAACAAGATGCACTTGGAAATTTACCCATCCCAGGCTCAGGGATGAAATGCTAACTAATAAACAAGGAAGAACAAACAGTTTCTTCATCTGATACTGATTTGGTTGTTAGTTTATCCTAAAGATAAATTTTACACTTGACTAAAGGAAATTGATAAAATTCATGTTCCTGAGTATTGGCAAGTAATTAAGATGTGACAAACAAAAATGCAAAGAAAATAAAGCAAAAACATACTAAACAAATATTTCTTTTGATCGCTAAAAAGCAGTTTGCCTTCAGACGCGTCAGGGAACAGAGAGTACCAACTATGATACAAAAAAAAGTAACTCCTTTTTTAGATATTGTCTTCATCCAGTTCTCTGCACAGCAGATACAGGCATATATCTGTAATACATATTTTGTGCTAACCTATCACTATTCCCTACAGGTCTGAGCTACTAACATTGACGTTGAGAAAGTTTAAGAGAAATCTAGTGTAGACAGATGTTGAGCTTCATTCTGTGCTTCATTTTTTATTATTTCTTCGTTATTCCTCGACCTTCCCAAAAAGAACGAGAAAGGATCTGCCTACCCAAGCCAGGTGGTAGCTGCCAGGCCCACTACTGGCCTCACACCTGCAACCCAGATGTGGCTGCGCCGACGGCTCCGAGCGCCCAGTGCAGAGGCAGCAGCTCTGCTGCCAGCCGGGAGCCCTGGAAACGGCTGCTGCTCTGACTCCCAGCCGCGTACGATTGCCTCCTTCGCGCATCTCCAAACAAGCCATGCCAAGTCTACGTAGACTAGACTTTTACACCACCTCACCGATGAAAACTTGGGATAGTTTCTCTGATCTCTGTGATGGTATGGTGATATACATCAGGTTGAATAAGAGCCAGGCCTGAGAAGAGAGTCTGGCATGACTTCAGCAAAAATAATTAAACTGGAAGCAAAAGACTGCATATTGTTCATAAACTAGGGAACATGCTACACTCAGATGTGCTAGCAGAATGTTTTAAAACTGCTCAGTCATCCCCTTCAAGAAAACAGTAGATTCAGACCATTTTTCTTACAGGTCTCTCCTTCATCAATGCACAAGCCACTCCAGAAAGAGCACCTCTACAACTCCCACAAATATAAGACCTTTTATACTAGCTTATAACAAAGACTTTTACCTGCCCTTTACACCTAACATGCTGGGATTACAGTTTACACTACATTGTATTAAATCATTACCTTCTTATTTATAATTTAAAGATTTATTTAATCACTAGCTGAAATATTCCCTGTGCAAGGAGTTTGGAGAGCAAACTCTGTTGGCCTGAAACTCAAAGCCCTGCTACCTTATGCCTCTAACTGACCTGGCTTGAAATCTCCTTCCATGCTGACAAACCTCCTCCAGATCCCACCACCCTGCAGCCAGGTATCCCAAGGGATGGTGCAGCAGCTCTGTCTGTAAGGGGATGCCTTCTTCTCCAGGCTGTCCCCTGCTGCTGGAGACACTGCAAGCTGCAAAGGTTCCCAGCTCCTCGACCCATCTCTCTCATTGCTTGCTGGGATATGCTACCAATTGGGCTTGAGATGGGGCCAAGCTGAGATGTTCAGCCTGAACCTCCAAACATACCCATGCCAGGTACTTCTGTCTGGCACAGCCCGAATCTTCTGCATCGCAGAGAAACATCACTTGAGGGCACATGTGGCTGCAAGGGACGAGTCATTCAATGCATATTCCTCCTGCAAAACTTTCTTCAGCATCTGCACTGCTCTATGAGTATCTGAATGACGTTCAATCTACCTCTAACACGAGTTGCATAAGTATATTTGCATGTATATTGTTAGCATTATACTAAATGAGATAGGAATGCCTGTGTAATCATACCATGACTTTCCCTTAGGGAAACCTGGTAAAATTATGTTCCATTACATTTGTAAAATACTACCCATTAAAAGCAGGAATAAAACTTTTATGCTCATGTGAAACAAAGCAGAAAAGATTTCCCACTCTTTAACTTGTATCTATTTTGATAGAAAAGCATTTTCCAGGCAAACATGGATTCTGAATTCGACTTCAGTTACATGTGCTTTTGACTTTGATTGCTTGACAGTTAAGCCTCTTTCCAAAATTCTCTTTTTTCTTAATTTAAAAAACAACACAGAACAAAACCAGTTCATCTGCCTTGAAGAGGATAGACAGCAGCTTTGGAAAAATATTTCTTGGTGATTTTTTTCTTATTATTGTCCATGCCGTGAAAGCAAAAAACTGTTTCTACTGTACTCTTTGGTGTCCTTTACTCCTGCTGCTGGTGAATTCATTGTTTTAATTCCTTGATGCTCTGGCAAACTTTCAAGTATGTCATGGGAGAATTTTAAAAATGAAGCATTCATTTAGAAGTCATACAGTGGTGATATATATACAGAGCTTCAATTTAAACCATTATTGCATACCATCCTTTTCCTTTATAATAATCCATTAAATGCTTTCAAGTAGGGAGAAGGAATAGCAACCTGTAGATCTGAATGGAGCCCAGATGACCTATAAAATACATCCTGCCTCACTGCCTGACTAGTTCCAGCTCTCATCTCTAATGGTTGCTATTGTTATTCTACCATCCAGACAACCACACACATCAATTATACATTCTTCTGGGTCACGAATCCATTTAGATTTTTGTCTTAATGTATGATGCTTTTTCCTCAACCCATGAACAAAGTTGAAGGTCTCAATATTAAAAAAATATTGCTTTTTCCTAAACTGTGTTGATAATTGGAAAACAACTTCATGAAAATCAGAAGATACAGCTTTTTGAACTATTTAGAAATGTGTGTTTAGACCTTATGTTGTGTCTTTATTATGCCAAGTATATTAGAGGCAGTACTTTGTGGTGTGGGTTAACATTTTTTCTTCTGTTATATTGGTGCTTGGCAGCACAGCTATAATTAAATGTCCTTTACCTTCTCTATTTTTTGACACTTACAACCCAGTCATCTTAATTGGACTTTCCTTAGCACAAAAATGGCTGGCTCAGAAGAAAACTTTTCTGTGGAAGAAAAATTAAAAATAAAATTTAAAAAAAGTCAAAACTTACACTATGGACTATCTCTGTGACTTTTTTTGGAGTCTTTGACTTATGTTTGCCTTTTTTAAATGATCTTGATGACAAAAAAAGAGATAATTTTATCTGAAGTAAGTCTAAACCGTTCCAAATTATATTTTTTGCAAATACTATTCTCATAAACAAAGCACTTACTACTACATTTCCAAAGGGGTGAACTCAGTTCACTTTTCTGTTTGACAAAATAAGTTAAATAGTTTGGGGAAAGTAACACATTACTTCCAAGGGACTCTCACACGTCACGTATATCCTGAAAATATTTCCGTGGTTGAAAAGTTAAAGTGGAGATTTTAAAACTCAGGAAAGTGAAAAGATTCAGAGTAAGGCTTCTGAAGCCTCCCAGCAGGACACGATGCCCAGGCCTCGCTTTGCCAAGCCACAGGAGTCCACGACGCCTGGCAGCAGGGCCCCACCACTGCTCCCGGGGCTGGAGGAACACAGCCAGCCCAGGTCGCTCAGAGGGGCCCAGACAACCGGTCCCAAGGAGGCTGCTTCCAGCCACAGGATGCCTACACCAGAGATTCCATCTGAACGGCCAAACACAAGGGTCAAGACCAAGTCAGGGGAACAACTCCCCACAGCAAAACTCTTATTTTCATCATTTGCAAGCTCTATTCTCAGCAGCCTTTCCAGCGCAGGAGGAGTTCTGCTGACTACAATATTAGGCTTCTCTCCTACAAGCATGTACAGTACTTCAGCAAAATCATGTATATTTCAGTGATGCAAACTGACCTACTGAAAACAGGTATTTGAGATGGTCAGCGAATCTTGTAGCTGGCCAAATAACATTGCAACCAAGAGCGCAGTGAAAACATCCATTCACCGGCAGACACACGCACCTGTCAAACTGTAAGAAATCCACAGATGACTACAGATAACCAAAAACTGCCTACACACATTAATGTTCACATTCATACAAATACAGATTCAAATACACACCAGTAGACATAAACCTGAACAGAGCCCTGTGGCTTTTCTCCCACTGTTTCTTTCATCCATAGGCATCTTTCTCAGGATGCTGGTGTAGTCAGAGGCTTGTGCACACACGTCAGGGCAGGCTCTGCTCTGGGGCCCTGTGGTGCAGAGTCCAGCTGCATCTTCCTCCTGTGCCCAGTCCCTGCTGCCACCCTCCTTAGGCAGGTCCTGTGCCTAATTGCCACGTACAAAGCAGCTCTTGCCTTCACAGACCCATGACCAGTGGTGTGGCACCATCAGGCACATGCTTAAAAAAAACCCATATTTTCATGTTCTCTTCTTTCCTCCCTGGAGGTTGGGGGGGCAGGAGTCATTTCTGAAATTGGCATAGAAAACCCTGTCTCTTTCAAGTCAACATAGGCACGGGATGCATTATCTTAACTCACTTGTCTTCTCTTCCAGTCTCCTCCTTCCCCAATAGGATCAAAGTAGTCACATCTCTCTAAGGACATCAATCTACAGAGTTTGTGAAGGGTTTCATGCCATGTATGAACTTGTACAGTTTTCAGCACAACCCAATGGTCAGTACTCAGCAGAGAGGGTGGCAGCAGAGCCAATTTCAGGCACATCATGACCACGTTAATTCCCAGTCTCCCACACCTTGCACCCAGTGTGTGCCTTCACTCACCACTCATCAAGCACATTTTTAAAGAAAACTTTGTTTTTATCCATGTAAGGACAGAGGTAGCCTTACAGGAGAGCTGAAGGTAGGCAAGCAGCCATAGCTCTGCACTCCTACATGTCACCTGGTCACCAGTTTCAGGCCATTAAAGCAGCCAGTGGGAACTGTTTAGCTGAATCCTATTCAGATCTATGAAAACAGAGGGACAAATATTATTTTAACATCGAGGTTTCTGGTTGGGTGGTTGGTTTGTTTGTTTGCAGAGGCAAGGGGGTGTGTTAGGTTTAACTTTATTGTAACTAAGCCTATATAAATGCAAATATTGTTTCCGTAGATATAATTTCATAAAGCAAAACTACCCACAATCTTTAGCAGTGAAATTCAAGTGGCAACTGTGACAAGCAAAGAAAAATGAATGCAGTTAACTTCAGCCATCCCTGCTCATCTGAAAGCTTGTGTCAATTCCTAAATAAGCTTTTCATTTTCCTATTCAGTCTGCTGATCTTTGTTGATTTACAGCATGAATGAGCATGGCACATTGCAACTTGTAGAGTATATTTTTCCTAAATAATAAAACATTTATTGCAGCCCCATCAAGCCTGCTAGTAGCTTTGAATTATTATTGCAATGAAGTGCCCTGTTAACAACTCATTTACATTGTTGCAGAAGACCCTGCATTAACACTATATGTAATTTAATCCCATTCAAGGGAGATTACTCCCCAAAACATAACTAGAGTTGATGATAAGTTACAGCTTGATGCTATTTTTCTAATCAACTCCTTCCCAAGACAGGGCTGCGTTCATCAAATCCATCCCACCCCTCACCTTCCACAGCATGCCAAAGGCAGCTGAGCAAACTGTTTCCACACAACCTTCTTCTCAGCAAGCCCCAACCTCAGGTCCTTCCTCTGGTGAAACAAGAAAGTATATTTAGTGGAGAGCTGCAAAGATCTTGTTGCTTTAGAGAGGAAAGAATTTGCTGGGCAGAGAGCAAGTTCAGTATTTTGTTGGCTGTTAGAGGGGTCTGACCTACAGCCTCAGCGTTGGTCTGGGGTGGGTGACAGCCACTCAGCTGAGGAGGCAGAAGAAGCACAAGCTGCCTGCAGGAGCATCGGTGTTTGGGCTCAGGCGTTTTGGGAGCTGCCATGCTTGGAAGGAGCCCCCAATAGCAGGGCAGTGCCTAGCGCTGCCACACACCTCTGGTGCACAGACCCAGAGAGAAGGGGAATATCGCAGGAAGAGGTTTCTGCTGGAGCACTCATGTTTTGAGTGGCAAAATAACAAAAACAACAACAACAATAATAATAATATACAAATGAGGGAAAAAAAATCTCACAGGAAACATATAATTCTCCAACTGCCAATCAGAAGTTATCCTGTTCTTGCATATCTTCCTAAAATTCATTGGATGGTACTGCAAAACCTGTGATAGAAAGCCATAAATAAAAACTGATCATGAAAACTTTCCTTCTTGTAAAGTGAGATTAACTACATGGATTTTAAAGATATATATAATACTTCAGGACTGACCCAAAATACCAGTGGTTTTAATGGTGAAGATAAGTGACTTCTTTTACAGAGGAGCCTGTCTGGCGCAGGGTGACTTGATTTCTAACTGGGTAAAACAAACTTGTATGGAGGCAAAAAGCATCATTTATAAATGCATTGTAAAACAATAACCAACTGATCTCCCAGTTTTCTCTCTCACAAAATATGAGTTCAGGTTTACAGTCCAAGCCTCCGGAACTAATGTACAGAGGCAAGAGGTTTCTCCTCAATCACGCTCTTCCATTATAACTCTCGGAACCCACACACGTTTGGTGTCAACTTCACAGGTCCTCAGCTGCTTCAAAATCTCAAGGGTGAATGTTATTAAGCATTGCCCACTAGATTTGTGTCTCATTAGTCAAAGACCGTAGTCAGTGTGACTCTTCTTTCCAATAGGATCCCTTTGGCATGGACAATACTGCTTCTCTTGCACAGCTGGCTGTGTGCAAGGGCTGCCGGTGCAGCCACAGCACCGTGCCAACAGTACCGCAGTACCCTCAAAACAGGCTCAGCCATCCCAAATATGTATGACCCCGAGAACATGTTCATGTACACAGGACACCCAAGTTATGACTGCTTTTGCATTGCGATAGGCAGGTCTTGCTAGACATCCACAAGCCAAAGCACAAGTTATTGCTCCTAGAGGCTTGCAGTCTTGTGATTTATTTATATAAGAACAAGAAAATAATGCTTCAAGAGTACTGTTTCTAGTTCATAAGATTTAGTTCTGCTATGAGAAATACATCCTTTCCTGAATGTTATTTAATTTAAATTGTGTCCAATGAGTCTAAATTCTTCCTGCATAAACTTCAATTTCTATATAATAGGTTGCAAGAGGCAAGATATTGCTAACTTCTTAAGATCTCTTAGGTACTGTCAGTTCTCCAAATTTCAAGTACGTCTAGTCTAACAAATGCTCTGTACCACATCATCAGGCACCCAGTCCTTTACTGAGATTTATTCATTAATAACTTCTCTCCTCAGTCTTTGTTTAAGACATTTCAAGGTAGATGAACTTCTTAACATGCTAAACTCTGTCATTTTCTGATTCCCTGAGATTGTTCATAGCAGAGTGAAGAATTTTACTTCTTATCCACTAGTTTCACTTGCAAAAACTTTGGGGTTTGTTGGGTTTTTTCCCCTGAAGAGAAAACGTTGGTTTCTTCTGTAGTGCTCCAGGATGAATACTGACTTACTCCCTTTAAAAAGCCTCCTGCTTCAGCTCCATTTCAATCTGCTTCCAGAGGCTGACTCTAAACCAGCAACGTGCACATTTTCATCTTGAACTAAGCAAGCCAGAGCCTCTCTCCTGCCACCAGTTACCTCGTTCGGTCCAGTGACAGGAGCCAGACGTCGCAGGCACACACACCACTTCCAGCACACACTTACCCGCTCTCCTAACAAGCATCGGTGAGAGAGAACACAGAGGCCATAAAAAAGCAGTAGCCATGTGATGAGAGCTGCTAAATCTGTCCCATTAATTAGAGAAATACTCCTGCACACACAAATCACATTGCTGTTATTCACCTAAAGTTGTATGGCTGAAAAATACAACCATAAAACACCTATTCTACCAAGAAATGGCATTTAATATAATAATCTAACATGATTTCAATGTCCCTTTCATGTGAATACCTGTACTCTGCTTTATTTCAAATAAATTACCCAGTTAGAAAAATTATTTGAACAGTGAAGCACAAATAAGTGAGCATTATTGTTTGCTGGTTGACTAGATAAGGAGTTAAATATCTAGAGGTGAAGTGGAGGACAATTAATGTACTAGCCTGCTCAATTATCATACAATGCCTACTTCTCAGGGAATTAGAGCTATTATGATCCACTCTTCTGAATAAATGAGAATTTCAGTTCTCACAGGATAATGCAATAGTTTTGGAAATAATCTTTTTATGAGACTGTGGCTTTATCAGTTAGTTTTAGAGTGAGTATAAACACTTGTGTATCATAGGATAAGAACTTCAGACAGGCTTGTAATTTTAATTTTCGTTCTCATATTGTTTTACTTCACTTTTCCTATGCTCTTATTCTAGAAACAAAAGGAAAAATTACTTTGCTTTTCAGGTCTTCTCCTTTCATAAAACATTATCAGACAAGTAATACCCAAATAAAAATATAAATAATGATTGGAGCAATAGAAATTCTGCATAAATTGTTTTCCAATGGAACTGAGCACTTACTGAAAGTAGTTCGGATGACACTCAATGGTGCTGAAACACTTGAGGGTAACTCAGTCACAGCTTCAAAGACAAGGAAAGACAAAAGCACATTTCTTTTAAAATTTCACATCATCTAGTAAGGCATTTGTTTGTTCTCAATTTTATATGAAAATATTCTTTCTTGGACATTTTGACCCAAATTCTTTGAGTCTTTATCAACAGAATTGTTGATTTTCTCTACAGCTGCCAAGTTTCAGAGTTTCATAGGCATCTTCCCAGCAGACAGAACAAACCTAAATGTGTGAGAGTTTTAAAGCAGCCTGACCACAAAAGAAAGCTTTAGAAGACCCAAATAGTGGACCATATGTGATATCAAATGGGCAAGCCATTAGCATCAGCTGTGAACATATTGTACCAACTGGGAATGAAAATAAAACATTCAACTACCAACTGTTATAATCTGTAAATAGTCAAACCAATTCCTCTGGGTTCCAAAAATATACGAATAGGGTGACTCATTGGGGCCCCATTGTCCTGTTCATAGGTAATGGAGCAGATTTGCTTTTAGTAAAAAAAAAAAAAAAAAAAAAAAAAAGAAATTGTGGTTAGTGAGATCTGGTATCAGAGACAGTCCTTGTATATTAAAAGATTCCTTGGCTTTTTGAAACTATATCTAAAGATTACACATTAAGGATAATGAAACAGAGAATTCTTTTGAAGCAACTATTCTCTGTACAATGTGCAGCAGCAAAAAAAAAAAAGAAAAAAAGAAAATTTCCCGTTGCAAATTATGTTGAGAAACTAGCAGAATACTAGAAAATTTATAGAGGGCACCAAACTGCTGAGAATTCATTGTACAGCTGGCAAGTGCACTCCTACCTACTAGTTGCTTCACATTTAATAATGCATGTTATGAACAGATGGATAGAATGTCAATAAGACTTTCCGTATCATCAGTGGTAATGAAATACTGGACTTTGAATGCTTAATAGCACAGAAAACAAAAAGCCTGGAGGAAATTTGTCAATGTCATGCATGTAATACTTTAGCAGCACTTTAACACTGTTAGTGTGAGGCCATATGTTTCTTCTAACAGGATCTACTGTAGCTGGGTGCCAAAAAAAGTTTGACACTTTTTTTTTAACTCTTACAACATGTTAAGAGCAAATACCCTGCGAATCAGTCAGGCAGAGTAGTCAGCAGAAGTGCAATATCATTACTCTTTTTACTTTATTTCTCAATGAAAAGAAGCTAAGGGAAACTTGCTAGTAAACATTGTTCTCTATACCTGTTTTAGAAACACATTTGAAAGTAATCTCTTAAAGATTAAACATAAAAAAAATACTGCAGTAATAAGTAAAGCAGAAAGTATACACAGCAGCATCTAGAAATTAAACACACAAACCAGAATAAAATAACAAGTGTTTTACACAAGTATCAGCTAAAACATCCTGGGGAAAATGCTCTGGAATAGTCAAAAGGAAGAGGATAGCAGAAAGCTGCCATTCTGAGAGACACGGACCTGAGAATAACACCAGGCACAGGCTTTCCCTGTGAAACAGATGGAGAAACTGCAGCCTGGTAGGCAGCAGCATCTACAAAGGCTACAAGGGCACCCGAGGTGGTGTGAGGTGGTGTTCCCACCCTGCATGCTTCTCCAGGAAACACTGTGCTCAAAGCTCCGCAAGGCAGGCGGCTATGGCAGGTAAGCAGCTGCAAAACATGGAGGTCTCGAGTTCAGCAATGCAGCTGGAAGCCTAAGCATTGCAGGTCAGCAGAAGTCAATGTGAGTTTAACTTTTGATATGGGGAGAGGAAAAGGTAGACAAGTGCTGGGTGTCTAACAGCCTGAAAAATCCTAGGGGAAGGCTCAAGCTTTTTCAGCAGAAATACACCACTTTCTGCCTCATGACTCACCCACGAGTGCCCAAACTCCCTCCCAAGCCCTCCCCTTGCCCATTACCCCCTCAAACCTTCCTGGGCTGCTCCAGTGCCACCCAGCCGTGATACCCTCGGGTGCATGCCATTCCTGCCAGCCAAGACACCCAAAAGTGTCCTGGCTGATTTCAAAGCCACTACACAGGGTCATTGTGGGATGATATTATCTTTGGGGCCTCTACCACCACCAGACTCAGCTGTGAAAATGTCCAGTGTCTTCAAAAGTCATTAAGAGAAGCTTGACAGACAGACAGCATTTCCTTGGAAAACCAAGCTAGAAATGACAGCATCAAAAACAGCTACTCCTCTGAAGTCAAATACCATGTAAACATTTCAATTTCTTTCCCTTTTCTGCAAGCCAGGACTAATATTCATCACTAATAATAACAATCTAAGTTGCATTAAAAAGGAAACAAATTTTTCCAGCTGCCTGCTCCATATAGCACCAGTACCCATCAGCACACAGCAGGAGACTGCGACTGCTGCCCGCTGCAACAGGGGAAGGGTGCACAGAGGCAGAGCCATTCGTCGTTCACTATGGCCAGAAGGGCCGTGCATCCAGAAACAGAAAGAAAGCAAAGGGATCTTTCTCGATCCTTGATAAAAATATTCTACTTATCAGTTTTCTCTTAGCTAGAACCTCCTGTGTTTGTTGGACCCTGAGAAAAAGGACCTGAAGAAAATGCGGTGGTGAGCATCTGACGGTGGTATGGCTTGATAGTAAATGTAGTTCTCAGCCTAGAAGGTCTTAGGTGGGTTTTTCAAAACCATAAAGATATTGATAGACTGAAGAAAGTTTCAAGAACAACTTCATGAGGCAAAAATATAATAATCTATAAATATCTGAAGTGTGTAAAGCCATCAAAGGAAAGGGATATAACTAGAAATAATGGAAACAAAAAGCTTAAGCTCAATTGAGTATCAGGAAAATCTTCCTGACAGTGAGATGTATTAGCCTGTGAAATAGTCTCCCAAGGAGAGACATGGAAGCTTTCGCTTGGGATTTTAAAACCTAAAGTTGACAAACAATAAAAAAACGTTCTCTATGAAATAATCCTACATTGGCAGAAAAATGGACTGAATGATCTATTATGTCTTTTCTCTTTCTAAGTTTCTTCAGCCTTTTTTTGCTTTGGGAACACATCCTAAACAGCCAAAGGTTATCAGAAAGGAGCTTCAATTAATATGATGAACAACAAGATTACAAAGGTGTTCATTGTGAAAGCCTATTACAAAGCATCTGTAAATGCTGAAAAGCAGGTGCTTTTCAGACAATGGAAATTTTTCCCAAGACGTACCAAATATGACCTCAGTCGACCAGTTTTCAAGTACATGCCTAATTTCCAGTATGTCCTTATTTCTCATTAAAGATAAACCAAACCCATGGGCTGAAATAAACTTATAAAAAAATGGCTTCCAAGAGTCTTTGAAGATTTCCACACTTTTAATACAAACCTGGCAAATGTCATGTATAATCAAATTGAAACACACAATAATGTTTGTTACACATGTATTAGCACCTTTCATGTCTCCACTGACAAGGACAGACTACATTAGTTCAGAGATACTATTTCGATCACTGGTTGAAACCACACATCTTTCTGCACTAATTCTTATTTAGTTTAAACTACCTGACACTGTGAACAGTGTTAATGAATATTACAATCTGTCATATTGACTTGTACACAATTAAAAAAAAAAAAGATGCTGAACTTTCTTTGGGAAGTATACTCTGAATTGTGTTCTGTATATCCATCTTAAAATCATCCTGTCTTACCATACATTTATGTCATGACCAATATTAATATTTAGCACACAGTGGGTTTCATTCACTGCTCCAGATCACTGATGGATGGTTAAGTATTAAGATTGTGGAAATAATTGATTTGCTAGGTCAATGCCTGAGAATTAAAAAAAAATTATTAAAAAAAACCCCAGTAAACATAACCTATAATACTTTTTTAACCTCTTACCAAAAGAAAACTTCAGGACCGTTCCATTTTTGATCAAAAAGGTGTGTTTCTCGGGTTCTTTTTGGTGACTGCTGAAGTGCTGCTCTGACAGCAACAGATATAAAAGAGCTTCTCTCAGTCCAGCAGCTTGAGGCACCTCAGCAGGGTTTGCCTTTTGTGCAGCAGCAAGGCATTAAGGCAGGCTGGATGAAGCTGTCAGTGCGCAGCCCAGTACACCCCAGTGCTGCCTGGCAGTGATGGGAAGGGCACAGACCTTGTGCCGTGCAGATGTGCAACATCAGCACATCACAGTGGCCACTCTGGCGTCTCTGTGGACACGGTCCCTGAGCAGACATCACTGGTACGTGCCACACAACCCGTGATTGAATGGAAAGCCAGGGCTTTGCTTTCTTTATGAAAACACCTGAGGAAGTTAGCAAGAAAATCAATAGGGATGAACAGACATTACTCTGAGCACTCAGAGAGTGCATTAGAAAATGTTAGCCCATCAGAAGCTTTAAGAAATCCTATTAGTTCTACTGCAGAAATACAACTTCTTATTAAATACTTTGACACCAATAAGTTGTAAACTATTTCCTCTAGGAACACCACAGAGGGTGAATCAGGGCTGATTTAAAAGGAACTCCCCCATCCATGTGCTTTAAATAACAACATGCTAGCTGTATATCACTAAGAATTCAGCCTGTACACCCATGGACTATACAATACATAACTTAAGAATGAAAATATCAAACATCTTGTTGTCCAAAAGTTGTGTTTGCAAATATTGAGTAACTCTGGAGCACAGGTGCCCCTCAGTCATATTTTAAATCCTCCACCTCCTGCCACCAGAATTTTATCCCAAAATAACTGTCGAGTTTGGTAGAAAACACAAAACCTCAGCATGCCGGGGCAGCACCACTCAGCACTGTCAGTCACAGGAGCTTCTTGTAAGCAGTGATAGTGGGGAGGAAGAGGAAGAAGAGGAGCAGCATTTGCTCATGGGCTGCTCTCCCACCCATCCCACTGCTCCTTGGGCAGCCAGGAACCCAACTGCCCCGCAGGGACCTCTGCTCCCTTCCTCCCCCTGGCTGACCCCTTCCTACCTTCCTCTCCTTCCCACCTTTTCTCCCTACTCCACTTTACCCTCTTATTATAAGACTTTTCATTGGGTTTTTTATTATTATTATTTTTGCCTGAGTTTTACAGCTGGCACATCATCCCCTGCTGCACTAAATCAACACTTGTGAAAGCAGCAGCCTTCGAGTGACTGACTAGAGCTGCCGTTCGCAGAAGTGTCAATTTGGTTCAGCAGGGGATGGGGTCACAGCTGCAGAAAGAGAAGAGTGGCCGTATTTTATGCATTGAAATGGTAAAAATGTCAGAGAGGAGGGAAATCTATACAAAATATAAAAAGGGTGTAGAACAAAGAAAAGTAAGAAGAGGAAGAGGGGAAATGTGGGTTGGAAATAAGGAAAAAAGGGGGAAAAGAGGCTGTACGATGGAACAGAATCACTAGTGAATAAGATACAGGATTGCTTTCAGCAGGCACCTTCAAGTTAAAAACAGGTCATGGGTGTATCATAAAATACAAACCTGGTAGTAGTATCCTTCTGCTGAGGGGGGGAATTCTGGCTCATTAAACTTAAATTATTGTCTTAACTGTATCTGTAATAGGTTGAATATGCTTATAAGCATGAATGTTTGGCATAAAAAGGGAATTATTTCACAGAGAACTTGAATTTAAGAGGAGATTTCAAAGTAGAAGACCAAGAATCCTGGATTCAGAAATATGAATCAGCAAAAGTGAACAGAAATTCTATACTCTGAGATAAGCTTGGACACCCCCAAATCTAGCAGTGCTTAGAGATCCCCATTTGAAAGTAGGTACCTATTGTTTTGAAAGTTAAAAGGAAAACAAACCAAAAGAAAGTAGACCCAAAAGAAGAAATCACAAAAAAACCCTTTTTTCACATTACATAAATATGTAGAGTCATTTAATGCATATTTCAAATACTATTAGCATTAATGTTTTGCTTCAAAGGATGCCCTTTGTTTCTTCTAATCTTTTTGCTGGGAGCTGCTGTTTTGCTTACTCTCTATTAATTTTCCAAAGCCTACATGCAGTAGGGGAAAATGAATGCACTATATAGCTTTAACACACGTTCATACAGCCAATGTACTGCTAAAAAAATTCAAACAAGTACACCATTTATTTATCTATTTCCGCAGAAAGTGAAACCAACTCTCCTGAATGAGACGATTCTGATGTGTATCACTTCTGAAGAAAAAAGGCAAGCCAAGCCTTGTGGACTTTACAGAAAATTTTCACAGAATCACAGAATGTTAGGGATTGGACGGGACCTCGAAAGATCATCTAGTCCAATCCCCCTGCCAGGGCAGGAACACCTAGGTGAGGTTACACAGGAAGGCGTCCAGGCGGGTTTTGAATGTCTCCAGAGAAGGAGAATCCACAACCTCCCTGGGCAGCCTGTTCCAGTGTTCCGTCACCCTCACTGAGAAGAAGTTTCTTCTCAAATTTAAGTGGAACCTCTTGTGTTCCAGCTTGAACCCATTACCCCTTGTCTTACTGTTGGTTGTCACGGAGAAGAGCCTGGCTCCATCCTCGTGACACCCACCCACCCATTTTCAACAACTTCTGTTTAAAACACTGACTTATCAATCCACCTGGGCCAGCATTTAACCCATTTTGACAGCAGCAGGAGTTGGTTTATGAGTCTCTCAGTCACTGCCTGAGACGTAGATTGTACGTACCCACAGGGCTGTGATTCCTCCTGGCACTTCACTTTTCGGTAAGGAGGGTCTCGGCTGTCCTGCTGCCCACTGCTTGCTCTGCCAGGGTGGACACGTAACCGCTGCGTTCCTTTCTTTGTCCCCTGAGCTCCTGGGTCCATAAACTGGCAGAAAAGGATGGATTTTTGCCTGGCCAGAACCAGGGGTCTTGGCCCTCTGGTGATGCCCAGTACAGCATCCCCCAGAAGCAACTCCCACAGGACTGGCCCAGGTGCATTCTGCAGGTGTCCCTGCACACTGCAGGGTACACTTGGCCATACCAGCAGGTGGGCAGCAGATCTCCATGCCCCCCAGGAGAAGCTGGACACAGCTGTATGACCTTGAGAGACCTCAACAACTGGTCCCTGCTCAGACTCCCCATTGTTTACAATCCCTGTGGCTCCAGTGGTTCCCCTGGGTGCTCCTCCAGCCCCTCCTCAAGCAGGGGCCCTTTAACCAGCTAAAATTCTTCAGACTCAGTGTGAGGATTTCCAGACATTTGCACATCGCCAGCAACACATGTGGCAGGGCCCAGATGTGCTGAAGGTATACTCTTTGGGGCTCACAGGGGAGCAGAGGCTCCCTCAGCCACTGTGTGACCCAGGTGCATCTGAATGCAATAACCCAAGGCGCCCCTCCTCTTACATTTTAGGGTTTTTCTTTCTCCATGTGTTGTGTAGCTTGATTCAATCTACATCCCACTCTAATATCTCTCTCCTCTTATTCTGACCTTATCTGGTTCCTATGCCATTCATAATGAGATCTTTCAGCATACTCTATCAAAAGGCAGATAAAAGACATGGATTGTTCCCTAAGGAAAAAATCTGGCAAGGATACTTGTAAAGACCAAAGAAAGACTACGATGTCTGCAACTGGTCTAGGAATATAAGGTTAGTCATTTTTCTAAGACTTTTTGGAAGGAGCATATTTGCAGGACAGATTTTCAATGTAGTCTCAAAACTCAAACACTTTACCACAGGAATTCCTTACTCCCCTTATGTCCACTTCATTCCGCAAAGTAAATTGTACCACCCTTCAACTCCCATCACTATTCTGTTGCCCATCCTGTGCTTGCCACTCTTTAGTGATACTCCAAATCAACTCCGTGCTTCATACCCATAAAAAGTCCTAAAAGGATAGAAATATTCTTTTCTTCCTAATTTGTTACATTAAACTACAAATATAAAAAATGCCACAAAAAATCCACTTTCCAACTACATCAATATCGAAGTCACTATTCAACAACATGTGCCAGCTTAGGTATGTGGCCTTGTCTCTCTCTAGTGGTTGGAGTAGCAATAATACAAAGAGCAGCTAATTCTTTAATAAAGAAATTCTTTGTTCACTTGATAGAGATATTGGGTGCTAAAGACAACATATTTAGGTTCTAGAAAAATTAATGTATCATCCCACTATATTATATCAGCATACTGATTTACCAGTCTAATTGCAGAGCATTGTTCAGGCTTGTTCTAACTACATACCAAAAAAATTCCCCGGCTCAAGCAGAGTATTTGTTACAGACTTAGCCTATATAAAATATATGATATGCAGAAACAAGAGCAAAATATGGCCCCCATGCATGTTAGGCAGTATATCAATTCAAATATGTCTTCTTTAATCATACTTCTCGCAGCAATTCTAATGTAATTGAAAAATTCTCTACGAACAAAGAAAGCACCAGGCTGACATTAAGCAAATTAATCATTATCAAATTGATCTGTGCCCTTTTCATTCACCTTCTTCAGTTGGTCAGTATTCGCTTAGCTCATTGTGTATATCAAATTACAGGAATGTTTCAGACCATCTTCAGAAAGTATTTACACAGTATGAACAATATGACTCCCAAAGACGAAGACCTTTTCCTTTGATCTTTACATAAATCACCTATTCAATGTAAACACACACAGATGATAAAGCCCCACTTCTTTAAAATGGGCTTATTTTTAAATAGTCACTAATTCTTTCTCCAGTTTACACATTTTTCTTGCCCTGAACCAGTGGCCAAATACTACTGCCTGTCTAGCAGCAAGGGTCAACTCAATGACTCCTGGTCTCTTAAAGATGAAGCTTTGCTGTAGTGCAGTGTCACTCTGGATTAACAGCTGATAGATAAGAGACTTTCCATAATACTGAAAGATAAACCATGGTTAAACAAGGACTCAAACACTTCAGTAATCCCTGCTTTGAATGGGATGCAATAACAACTGCTACAGCACTCAGCTCTATCAAAAGGTCTTGTGCTGGTAATTGTGCTGTGCTTGATCCCTTATTTACACTGGTGGCAAACATCAGTTTCACTTATCGTGACAAATGACAGATGCTACTCATGGTGTTTATGCAACACAGATATCATACTGGTGGGCACAATATAAAAGAATACAAAGAGAGGAGGAAAATACATTCTGGCTTTGAGTTGTATCAGAGTATCTTGCTAACAGAACAGATCAAGATAAGAAAATACAGCTGAGCTAATAATGTGTTGTGTGATGGTAGTTACCGCAGTTGCTAATGCTGCCATGGCTGAACTTCTGGCCTGCTTTCTACAAGTCTTTATTTATATAGGATTACACCTCAGATAGAAAACCAGTAGCAAGTAGCCAAAAATTTCCTCCCACAAGAAAACTTTTCACTATTAAAAAACTAATCACATATACTCCAAAAATATTCATAAATATTAATTACTGTATCACCGATTGAATTCCAGGAATTTTGAAGTAATTAATTTCTTAAAAATCAGAATTCAGTCTTTAAATACTCAAATAAGCAGGTACTACAAGAGAAACTAAGAAATAACCATCCTTTACACATTCATCCATGATTATCCATTCCAAAATAGCCCAAAATTACAAAATTATAACCAAATGTACACTCAGCGCTATAGGACTAACATAGTACATTTCTGTCCTGGTTTTGGCTGGGATAGAGTTAATTTTCTTCACAGTAGCTCATATGGGACTGTGTTTTGGTTTTGTGCTGGAAAGAGTGTCTGTAATACAGGCATGTTTTAGTTACTGCTGAGCAGCGCTTACACAGGATCAAAGCCTTTCTGCTCCTCACACCACCCCACCAGTGAGCAGGCTGGGGGTGCACAAGAAGTTGGGAGTGGACACAGCTGGGACAGCTGACCGCAACTGACCAAAGGAATACTCCAGACCATATGGTGTCATGCTTGGTACAAGAGCTGGGGGAAGAAGAAGGAAGGGTGGATATTTGGAGTGATGGTCTTCCCACACAACTATTACCCATGATAGAACCCAGAGCTCCTGGAGATGGTTGAACCCCTGCCTGCCCATGGGAAGTGGTGAATGAATCCCTTGTTTTGTTTCGCTTGTGTGCACAGCTTTTGCTTTACCTATTAAACTGCCCTTATTTCAACCCAAAATGTTTCTCACTTTTAACCTTTTGTTTCTCTCCTGCATCTGGCCATGGAGGAGTAAGTGAGCAGCTGTGTGGTGCTTAGTTGACAGTTGGGGTTAAACCACAACAGTCCTTTTTGATGCCCAAAGTGGGGCTTGACAGGTTCAGGATAATAACGCATTTGATTAGAATGTGCTAGATCAAATTCATAGCTGTTATTGCCATGTTGGAGCAGGATCTGATTCACCTTTTAACCAAAACCAGAGAGGTTTTTACCACCTCCTGCTCCTCACCAACCCGAATCTGCAGTGGGGCACAGCCAGCTGCAATGGTCTCAGATGTTGCCTTAAGCCATAAACACTTCTGGGTTATTTCTAAACTGTTTTCAAACACAAAGAGGAAAAAAAACATTAATATCAATTAATTCTTCAGCAAAATGACAATTGTGAAAGTGGAGCAAATATTTATCTTCTAATGACTGTGTTGTTATGGAAACAGCTGCAAGACGCTGTTTGCTCCGACGTGCTGTGCCAAGGCTTTGGTGCTGCCAGGCACCCGTGCTCTGCAGCGCAGCCCCGCAGCAGCGGCTGGAGTCGGGCAGCCCTCAGCACCCAGCCAGAGCAGCACCGAAACAGGTTGTCAGTGAAGCGAATGGAGAAAGTAGCACTAATTCCCAGAGAGCTACTGCAATTTATGCTAAAGCAATTCTCACCTACTTTGTTTATAAGTAGCAAGCTAGCAAATTAGCTCAAAATAGCAGATCATTTTGTATGAAGAGATGAAAAAATCCATCGTTTCCACAGAGGAGAGAAACACCCAAAATGAGACAATTCAGTCCTTATCACTGCAGCTGTTTTTTCCTCTCCTATGTAATAAGTATATGGCCAGTAGACATTTAGTGACACCTGTATGCGACGATAACAACTGAAACCAGCATCCCTCCGCAAGCGGAGCGTGGGAGAGGCTGGTGCCTGCACAGACTCCATCCTGCAGCACAGCTGCCGGAGCAGAGCTCAGCACTCCTTGTCCCACACATGGTCACAGGATCTTCCCTCTGTGGAGGGCTGAACAGCAATATTTGGTGACTTCTAAAAGGGCTGTTATCCAGACTTTGCTAATTAATTCGTCTACAAGCATTTTTCTTCTCAAAGCTTCTTCATCCTCATAAAACTTAGACGGTAAAAAGGAAACAAGAAAATCTAATAAACTCTAACCATATAACTTTCTCATTTTGCTCATAGCAAATAACTCCTTGATATTTTCCGTACGATTAAAAATTGTTTTGCCTCTGTCATTGCAACTAATTTTGGTTTTAAGGCTTATATCATTACTGTATCCATATATTAAATTAAACACACAGTGCATGCATACATGAACATGTTCCACTAGTGTTCAGATGGAGTGAGAGAATTCCTTTGAAAACAAAGTCAATCTTTTGTTGCAATTATAAAATAAACCAAATCTTCAAACACTGGACTACGACACAGCTACCCTAGAGAATACATATTTGGTTTTCTGACCAGCAGTAACAGTTGTAATTGAACAGCTGCAGAAAGAGAGGAAACAAACATACCAACAAATTAGTTTTCAAACCTGTGATCACAGGAAATTTTCTACTCTGTTGTGCTTTTGATCACAATGTGATAAACAGAGTTCCTCATTTACTTTTGTGATATTCTACAAAACAGATTAGAACGGTCAATAGAAGTTTAATTTATTATACTGTATAACCCCTCAGTCATAGGAGCAAATTGAGCACATAATCCAAACCTTTGAAGAACTAAAGTCTATCCACAACTGTTAGGAGTGTTAGAGCCCATGTGTTAACTTATTTATTAAACAGATGCAATCCTTTCTGAAAATTTTCTACTATGTTCTGTTTAAAGAACAGTACTTTTTTTCTTCTTGGGTTTTTTTTTGTTTGGTGGTTTTTTTTTTTTTTTTAACCTGTCTTGGTCATTATTAATATTGTAAACAAGGTATCAGTCAAAAGGACAAGGCAAAATTTTAATATACCTATTTTAAAAGTAGAAACCCTATTTGTATATTTTCAGAGAGAATGGAAGGATATGTAATAAAATATGACTTTAATTTATACGTGTGTATGTGCATCAGTGTATATACATATAGTCTACCACTGAAGTCATAAATGTTTTAATGCATCGCCTGTGTTTGTTCATTTCACATTTTCAGGGAAGGAAGAAAAATAAGGTTCTTTACTGCGGTACAAAGAAAGATGTTCTAATACCGAAAGATCCAATTAAAATAATAGGGCCATTTATTTCAGTAGGATTTCACACATACAGGAGAAATGCTAACCCTTGGGAGAATGTTCTCAGCTCATTTAACAATATATGTTTCCTCCAATATGAAAACTTTAGCTTTTGCATTATAACATCATTGCTAACAAGGCACACGTATATATCTCATAAGTAGACGGAAATGTGAATGTGAGAAGAATGATAATAGTTCTTTATCCATAATGCACTCATCTCTGGATATACATGCATCTGTTTTGTACTCACGCTGGGTAGCTTTTTGTTCTCCGCACATTTAATATACACACTCAAGAAAGGCTCTGTACTCTGAAAGACAATAAAAAGATTAGCAAGGAACTAAGGGAGACCAGTCAGGAAAAAAAAAAAATATAAAGAGAAACGAAAAGGAAGATTTTGTATTCCAGATCCATGGTTGCCAAAACATTTTAAAGGGTAGTTGGCATGCAGTTTTTGCCAAAAACCTGATCTGCTCCCAGAGTGAAGTACAGCCCAGGCCACCCTTGGGCACGGGCAGCAGCAGGGAGAGGGGCCAGGGCTGCGTGGCTGCCCGTGGGCTCCCTGGCCCCACCACCAGCCCCAGGCACCTCACCTGAGCTCTGCAGCTCCAGAGATGCTCTCTTTGTGGTGGGTGTCTGGGTAGAGGAGTCTAGGTGGTTGTAAAAGAGAAAGGCTAAAGTTATTGGGTCATTTAACGTGTACTTCACATTTTTGAAGACCTGAAAAAAATTCTAATTGGAGATGAGCTTTTCAGGGTACGGCCAGTTTTATGGTTTGGTTAACGATATTTGGGACTGGGATCTGATGTCAGCAAACAATTTCTAACACCTGGGCATTTTAACATTGCAGTTAACTCATATAAATTTCCCTGCTTATACTAGCCTTTAATTTTCTCTGTTAGCAAAGCTCAAAATCGGCCAATTAAGATATTAATGAGGGAAGATTTATTTTTGTAGAGCACTTTTCACTGACTGTCAGCACACAAGTATTTCTACCTAACCATGAGGACAAATGTAACACCAAGATTTGAAAGTCCAAATCCCTAAACAAATTAAGGCAATAATCTCAAATTACAGATACAGTTCTACAGTCAAAATGACAAAATTATGTCCATCCAATTCAGGATGGAAACATGAATGATGTGATTAGGTATTTCATAAGGCATACATAAGGGACAGACCTCTAAGGAAAGAGTTGGTCTATGAATATTTTTTTCTGCAATACAGTATCGGTAAGCCTAGAACTAAAACTCACACATACCTTGTATATTTGATTGACTCCATAAGGTTTTAATCTAAATTCAAAGTATAACTGTGTTTAGATATATTTGAACATTTTATTGCATTTAGTTATGAGATATGAATTTTTCCTGAGAGAACCTGGGGCACACAACATTGCTAGATCATTCCAAACAAGTTAATTCTGAAATGGGCTTGAATCAATAATACAAAAGAGGCAGTAAAGCCAATTTTTACGGCAGTCACGGTTGCATAAAATAATATCAAGACACTCAGATTGAAAGTTCCCTGCATTACAAATACAATTTGCAACCAACTCTAAGCACAAAGAGGAAATAGATAGGTGGAGAAAATATAGATAAAAACAAATGATAGATTCATAGGACAAAGGGAACTGGTGGTAAAAGAAGAATGCAGAGTAATTGTCATCCAATACAGTGTGGAGAAAAAAAAACCACAACACACAAACAAGTATGCCATGTAAGTAATTCAAGGTAAATAGAATGCTTTTCTTTCACTTAGGTTTAAAACTGTTATGAAAAGGCTCTCTTTTCACTCTGTAAGGCATAGACGCACAGAGGATGAATGTATAAATAAGTATGCCACTGCAATACTTGGCTTTTAATGAAAATGGATTTTTAATGATCCAAAAAGCTACATTTCTCTCTGACTTGCTCCATTTCCAGACTATCAGCAGGAAGTAGGTACAGCAAATGCACTTGTTTTCCATGTCCTTCACTAAATCCCAGGACGACTGAGTGTTCAAGCACTGAAAAACCAAAGTCGCCATTATGCAGAGCAGATACACAAAAGCTGCACGTTTTCATTGTTTTTACAGAACTTTCAGAGCTCCGTGACACCTTCTCCCACGGCAGAGCCTGGTGCAGTTACCTTGCACTCCATCTGCATAAACAAAGGAGGATGCGTGACAATGTGCTGTCCTGTTGTTCTCTGCCTCAAGGACACTTGGAAAAAGTGCGTCGTTCCTCCCACTCCCCAAAGCAGGCGCATTGTCTTGAAGGGCTCCATGTGAAACTCTGAGCACACAAATACCAGAGGATTTAGTCTGCAAATGAAGAGAAGTCACAAGGGGGAGAGAGGCTGATGCAATCTGTATGCTTCTTGCTGTCTGGACACAAAGAGTTGTTCTTTCCAATGTCAAAGTTCCAATTACAGTCAGTAACAAACAAAAGTTGCACTGAAAAATGTGTAACAATGTACCAGCAAGTATAAATAATATTTCTGTTTGTTCATGCAGGCAATAATACTTTTTTCAGACTTCAGTATCATCAGAGAATAAAGGGACTTTTTCCTTACTTTACCTCCACCCATGAAATTTCATCCAAAAGTTTTTCTTGTAAGGTAGGTCCACAAATTGGTAAACTGTAATATAGTTGTCATAAAACCAAGGCAGTATTTTAAATGGTCTGGGACTTCGGTATTCACTTCGTGTTCAATACTTCTCAGATAAACGTTGTGCAATGTATGTTACTTGGAGAAAAAATTCTCCATGTTTATTTCCTGTGTTCACATTTTTACTACTTCTTTCAAATATTAAAAGATATAGAAGGAATTAAAACTGAGAACAATACTGCAAAAAGATAATGACTGTGAGGTGCCAAACAATTAGTTAACAAGTGCTCCCGTTCACTTAATGAGTCAAAGAGACAGAGTCTCGTGAAGGGCTCCTCAGAAACAGAATCAAACAATATCTGCATCCCATTTACTTTTTCTTAAAAAAAAAATCCCATTTGTGAGGCACTCCCAAATTCATGTTTTTTCTACTGTCCTTACCCAGAATGCCTGCCAATTAATATTTACCAAATGTCTCTCCTTTCTTCATTTAAATCCGTTCAAAAACTGCAGCTGCTTCATGAGACCTATATGTGCTTCTGACAGCTGGTATTTGAGAAAAGACAAGTCAAAGTACTTAAAAATCCTAACTAACTGCATTAAAATGGAATCAAGAAAGACAGCACTAAGATAAGCTCTGCTAGTACGAGACACCAGCAAAGCACACAGGTGTACCCCAGGGACACGGGAAATAGATGGAAGGTGCCCAGCCTGGGACAGGTGCCACACATACGGGCAGGAGCACAGAGATGTGCCAGGTAAATGAGACATTCCCAAACCCTGTGTGGCCCTAAGGCCAGGCCGGTGCACACCCCAGAGTGGTGAGTGTCCTCTCCCCAGCTGCTCTGGGAAGGGTGCACAGGGTGGGCACTAACCGCTGCCTGAGATCCTGGGCCATGGTGCGGATGCTGCAGGAGGTGGTGGGCAAGGGGCACCGGCCCGACCTGCAGCCCCACCGAGGGCGAGCATGGAGGCAGCCAGTGGCTCTTCAGCAGCATCATGAACAGCTGGGCTGCCTACAGCTTCGTGTGGAGAAACTTAGGGTCTTTGAAGCTCTCTCCCATGTCATCAAAGGTGGCTGTGCCCCAGTAACGCATTCGAGAGTTAACAAGTGCCCCGGAGACACCAGCATGGCCATATACACCTCATGTCTCTAGAAAACCAGGCAAAAAAAGCCTGCAAAAATGCCACAGAAGATCAAGCTTCAGAAAGTTAGTGTTCAAAGGCAGAGTTAGTTTTAAGAAGCAAAACAAGTCAGTTAAGAGCTTTGAAACCCAGCAGCAGCCAGCGTGGACAACAGCCAGAGGATGCAGCCAAAGCCACGGCATGGATAGAGCTGCTTGCCAAAGCACGGATTTACTCAGGCTTCACTTAAAGTTGTTATCAGTGCTTCTATACAGTACAGGGGAGGAACCAGATTTGCCCTGAAAGGCTGGACCAGACTCTCTTACATTCGCTTGCTGAAACCCAAAAGTATTTTATACAGCACTTTTTTAGTTACATTTCATATAGCAGTTCTTTCAGATTATCTGCACAAGGGTAGGTAAGCCTTGTCAGAAAGCATCCCAAATGATGTACTCTGACAGAGATTCTTTAAATACAGTTTGTGGAGGATGAGTCTGAAGTTGTTCCAGCTTTTTGAAGTAGGTTCCTTTGATACCGCCACTTTTCTTATTTACTAGTTAGATGCTATTACTAGTGTGTTAATGCAACTCTTAAGTGCCTGATCCCATTTTTAAAAATTTTAGTGTCTCCTTTTTATTTTCAAGATGCTTATTTCCCTGTTGCTGTGAAACCCAGCTGTGCATATAAAATGTTTTAGAAACTAAATAAGACAGCAAAAAAGAAAATATTTCCTCCTACCTTTCATCTATACCTGTCATCAAAATTATGTGAATGTTTGCTGCACATTTGAGTATTTTTGAAAAAAAAATAATTTAGACAGGAATATGACTTGAAATTTTTGCAACCTTTAAAACTCTGCTCTCACAAATACCAGAAAACAGTCCCATCTAAGTCCTGAAAACATGTCTCAGTACAACCTGCCTGAATAAGTCTTTCAGGAAAGTAAAGGTGAAGTTCTGGATTTCCAACTGCAGCAAGGCAAAAGACTTTATAATCATGATCCAAGGAATCCTTACTAGGAGATTTTTTTTTTTTTTAATATGCCCTTAAGAGGTTGACACAGTAGTAGTTATATCCATAAATAAGACATTTTTATTACAATCTAACAAAATCAAGACTGTAACAGTGATTAATTTTTTTTAATAACCTCAGTGCTTCAAGACTTCCGATCCTAATGGGGCAATCATGCATCACTGTTGTGTTCCAACAGAACTATTAGTCTCTGTGCTGTGTTAGTGTAATTGCAGTCTAATGGTTTACACTATCGTAATAGCACTAAATATTTTACTAAACTGAGTACAGTACCTAAAAAGCAATTTAAATTGTTCCAGGCTTTAAGAACATACATTCAAAGATGAAAAAAAACAATCTGGTCCTTCTCCTCTGAATTGAGAGTAATAAAGTTGTCAGAATTAGGGGGTTTTTGCTTTCTTAATAAATTGGGCAAAATGAATTATTAGAAGCGGAGATTAAAAATTGCAGCATAAAAGGACCTAATAAAATATGAAAAACATTTGATGCTCTGATTTAGCAGGCTAGAGTGATTCAAATTGTCCAGTTTCCAAAGGATTTAAAATTACTCTAATCAGAGTCTATTTTATTTTTTTAATTATTTCGGAATTTCTGATTATTTACCTTAGCAAAACTTGAAATTAAAAAAAATTTAAAAAAAAAAAAAAACCACCAACATACCATGCAAGCATAGCATATCATTAAAAGTTACGTAAGCAGCTCTACATTTGTGCTAAACATCATCAGCAAAGCTGCTGAGTTACCAGCAAGCTGCAGCAGCATTTCCTTCCCAAGAAGGCCCTGCCCAGCCCAGCCGTCCTTGGCCGTGACCAGAACAGTGAGGTTCCACACCAGGAACCTGTTGAGCACCTGAGTGCATCTCACTCCTACTCACAAAAGTAACTCAAACTAATTCAGACTACTTACATAAGGAAGGACTATTAATCCAAGTAAGGATTCGCTAAATCTTGCCATTAACGCACAACGGTAGCCCGAAGCGCACCCCATAACACCTGCTGCCTTACTCCCTTAGGCAAAGCCAAAAACTTCTGTAACTCTCGAAGGGGGCCTGAAGTCAACATCAGAGGTGCTCAAAATGCCTAAGTCTGCCTACAGACCTCCTGAAATCTAATTTATGAAATCCACTTCATCCAAAACTAAACTATACTTCATTCTATTCATTGTTTTGATATAACAATCCTGTTTTCCTAATTTCAAGTGAAGCACTAATTCATGGTGTTTTTCAAACACAGTTTTCTCAGAAAATAAAACATTTCCTAAAAAATCAGCACATTTTGTTCAGAAAAGGTCTTTTGAATTTGGACTAGAAAGCCTCTTTTTTCCCAAAATTTTTGTTTATCACTAGTATTTTCTACAATATTCATCCTATTAAAAAAATATATAATCAAAAACATACGAGGAAAAAAACATATGTTTGCACCACTTAGAAAACATTTTGCATAGCTCGTAACTCCTTGATTTAGGGACTGCCTAGGGTCACTTCTTGCATGGAGGATAAATTTATTCTTTTAAAACAGAATAAAACAAAGGGGTTTTTTTAATTCTCACAAGAACAACTTTAAAAGCTCAAATGTAAAATATATTAAATAATGTATTAAGTTATTAGTACTAAATAATCTTTGAGCAGGAACAAAGGTGCCAACAACAAAAACTCCTTATTGCTCACACAGCAAGAAGCTGTAAAGACAGCACTTTCTCTTTCTAGCGATGATCAGGTCCACAGCCAAACCCTGCTCAGACACACCAGCATTGCTTCAGCACCAAACACTCCCACAAGGTTCAATATCTCTGCTACATTAAAAAAAAAAAAAAATAGTTTGCTAAAGGAAAATGTTACTTAAACTAAACTTCTTCAATAAAGTATCCATTTTGGCAAAGAAAACTGGAAATGTAGTTTAGGCTTTTGTTCCCATTTGGATTAGGAAATATATATATATTAAAAAAAAAAAAAAAACACAAACACACAACACAGATGGAAAACAACACAGTAGAAAATCTGTTTTCTAGTGATCTCTGAAAGGATTTGTTGATGTAGTATACAGACCTCGCCTATTACTCTTAGGTAATTACCTTATATAGTATTATAATCTCATGGAGAAGTTTAATTTTAATTTACAGCTTAATTGTCCTACTTAAAGTAAGCCTGTCACCTGTGTCACTTTGTGGCTCGTAATTGTAACCCTCATTTAATTATTTACTTCAAGGGAGCATTTTAATTATGGATATTACTATGTGTCTAAAGCAACTTATACCTGAGGGTAGTGAAGATTTATCCAGTAGAGTGCTCACCTAGATTTCTGCTAGCTGTAACTCTCCGAGCAAGTGTCTCATCTGCAGAGGCTGCTTTGAAGGCTGCAGAATGATGTTATTTACCCTGCGTGGAGGGGAACCACAGCCGGGGTGCCTGAGAACAAGCAGGACCACCAGCTCATGCCTGGCTTGGATTGACATTAGCAATGACTGTAAGGCTCCCAGCTGAAATATAAATGAGAAGATAATAGCTTCTCACCTCTACATTTACTCTGCAAATAGCCGCCTTTGGACACAGGAGCAGACGCACAGCGCCAGCTCCAGGGCAAGGCCAATACTGAGCCATGTCTCTGTGGCGGTCACTCACAGAGGTCCAGGAACCAGCAGAGAAGCAGGGACCATGAGCCTTCCTCTGGTTTATTTCTCCAAATTTGAACAACCAGTGATTTATGGGTTTCATGAGGTGAGAACCACATGTCAGCTGTCATTTTTAATAGCCATCAGTCGACCAATCTTCCATGAATTTATCTAATATCTTTGCAATCTGTTTATATTTTTAGCATCCCAAGTACCACATGGCAGCAAGCTCCAGCATTTAATCTATTGCATTAAAGCAAACAACATAAAAATATATTGCTTTGTATTTGCTTTAAATCTGCTAAATTTGTGGGTTTGTCTGCTATTACTGGGTCATCTTTCCAGTAATTTTAACTTCCAAAGCAGACATTTCATCATCACATGAGCGGCACTACACAATTTTCCTGCATTGCCACAAGCAATATTTTTCATTGCCTGGAGTCCCGATCAGCAACTTTAAAAAGCTAAAAATACTTTAATTTTTAGCATGCTGGGCACAATAGGAACCATTTCTATGCAGGCATGCCCAGGCAGAAGGGATGGTAAGGGATGCCCTCTCCCCAGGCTAGCTGCCAGGTAGGGCTGCCCAGCCTCCTGTTCAAAATACAGAAAAATGTGTGCTAGAAAGAGCAAAAAACAGGAGCCTGAATCCTGCAGAAATCTTTTTTTCACCATTAAAACACTTCCAGTACCGTTATCCCTCTGATTTACTGTTCAATACTCCTGACTAGCATGTCTTGCTTAATGCCCAGAGATCTGAGCAGCCCCACAAGCAGCTGGGGGGGCGGGGGGAGGGCGGTTCAATTAGGATCCTGCCCCAAGCCCCCTTGGACAAGCTGCTTCTGCAAGCTCCCTCCTGCACAGGAGGGGACATCCAAGCACTGCCTCCCCACCAGCAGAGAAGCTGAGTGCTGGTGGGTTTTCTGAGGGACGCTGCTCCCCAGCATGTTTGGCAGCACAGGAAGGGAACGACGGGCACATGGGAACCTCAGGCAACCTGCTTCCAACATAAGCACCTCTCACACATGTCACTTCATTATCAACTTCCAGATCTTCATAACATGCTTATCTTCTTTTAATAAACAGAAACAGTTACTGAAGTTGGCTTTTTGCCCTTTCTTTTTTTAATATTGGGATAGAATCTGAAGATCTGCAGAAATATTCTTTAGCACCTATCATTCTGCAGTGATGGATGTTTGTTCAGGAGCTGTGTCATCACATCTAATTTTTATCATCTAGATTGTTCTATTTTATTAAACACCCTAGCAAATACTTCCTTTTTCTCTCCTCCCTTCCTAAGGAACTGTCCATTGTAGCATTCAACCTACAGTTTGTCTGCTGCCTTTCAGAACATCTTGAGCATGGCAATGGCCCCTAACAACTGAGGGCATTCTGTACCTTCTAGCACTGAAGCTACCATGTTTCCCATCTGAAATTGGATACCTCATTGGTCACTAAGGGCCCAGGTTTGGAAGTCATTAAAAATAATGAGAACATTGGCACTTTCCCCCCAATAGTGGCACTGGATACTGTGTTACTTTTCTATTTTAAGACATTTGTATATCGTTTAACTTTTATCATTGTATTAGCTTTAATGATACTGGTGGCTGCTGGAACTCTGGGCTTTTTATTCTACTTTTTATTTAAATGAGCTTCTGCCCACTCCATCATAAAATGACACAAACACTTACATAGCATATTGCATCACGAAGGCCCCAAAGTGTTTACCAGGATCGCCATATCCATCAGTAAAATGCAAGCACTTCTCAGTCAGTAAACACTTCAGCTGACAATAAAGTCACAAGAGAGTTTTCGGAAGGAAAACTGAAGAGCAACAAATCTAATTTGTCCAAAACAAATTTAAAATCAGTACAGTGGGTAGAGTCTCACGGGGTCCTGCATTTTCATCTCCATCCGTATCTACTGTAGCATTTTTCCTTCTAGCACCATGCAAACGGACTAACTCCAGATCAACTCACTGAGTAACAACATCACTCCTGCAGAGTCTGTATTTTAGGAGCTTTGACAAGATAATGAGCCCTCAGTAATATGCTGCAGGCCATTACAAAATGCAGCTTTAAAGAGTTTCATTAATCCCCTCAAAAGAGAAAATACTGATTGTTGGGAAATGCATATTAAAACTTTAAAACCTTCATGCATAATTTTCAAGGTCTAGCTTAGGACTAATGTAAAATTTCTCACTGCTATACTTTTCCTCATAAGAACATGTAAGGCTTACATGCTTTGAAATAAGTAACAGTAATATAAATCTGAAAAGAAAAAAAAATCTTTAGATATGTGTGATTAATTACTCTAGGCACATATTTGAACCCAGATTAAAATTTGGGTCTATTCACGTGGACAGAAAAGTCACAGATCCAACACTTCTGCACAGCAATTGTGGCATTTCAGGCTCCTAGAAATTAATCACTGTATCTAATGTGACACACACATTTTGACATCATCTGCTCACAGATGAGATATCTCTAAGATGCAAAGCACTCGCACTCCAGGAACCCTGGAAGTTCATCCGCACTGTGAAAAGTCCAGAAACCCTGAACTGCCACTGAAAGCTGTATCCTCTTGTCAAAATCAGGAGGGCTTATTATCATTAAGCTGAGCAACATACCTAGGTGAGAGCATAAAAACTAAAAGGTAGATACAAGTCAAATAGTTATTCAACTGATAATATAACTAAAAGTACTAGATTTAATAAAAAAGTTCCTCAAATGCTTCATAAGGTGAATTTTAGAAGTGTTTTGATGTTATTATCAGCATATGTGAAAACCTGAAGAGGACTATTACTGTTGTATAAAAATTAACATCTCCCAGAAAGTAATCCAAAAGCCTATTTGGTTAGGGGAATGAGCCACTCAGTTATTAAAAATATATTTTTAAGACTATTAAATGTTTAATACCTTTGCAAAGTATTTTCTTTGCATTTATTTTTAAGTGCTGAATAAGGTCTGGTTTAGGAACACATATTGCTTAATGTTCCCATTAGTTGGTGTAGCACCTTTTATCTCAAAATATTTTAGACCATGCTACAAATGGTTTACAAAGCCACAAAAATAATCACCCAGCTATGGCTCACGTGAACAGGATATCATGAATTTGACTTCTCTCATCTATTAGGATCAAGGAATAAAATGACAGCAAATTAACTTCATGATTAACCTTTAAAATATCTACCAAACACCCACAGAACTACTGGTGCAAGCTACACAATTTAAGCAATAGGTGCAAATATTCAGGCATCATGAATGGTCTCAACACTTTAAGACATGAGAATATCCTTACAGAGTTCGAATAAGAAGTGAAGAACAATGTAAAAACTGATTTGATGATAATATAGAACAGCGGGGACAAAAAAAAGTTGTGACGATTTCAGTTTATTGAAATAGACATATTTTCAGAACATTTGGGGAAATTTTATATTCTATTTTCTCTTGGAGTAAATGATGAAATGGGGCTAAATAGTTGTGAGATACCTAACACTTGCCTGTGGCTCATTATCCAATTAATTGATACGAGTAAAACGCCTAAATCAAGCTAAATGACAGCTAGTTGCTCCACAAAAGGTATATCAGAGTAAGAAGGTTTCAGATAATTAAATCAGTGCAGAGGTCTTTCCTTTTGAACCTTAGAAACACACTAAAAGACATTTATATTTGCACCTTCAGAAAAACAAACAAAAAAAAGACGGACAAAGTAATTCATATTCAGAAACTCACTGAGAAGATTCCAGTTGTTGCAGTAGTAGTGGAGAGTTTCACTGCAAGAGCGAGCCAGCATTTTTTCATAGAGACCCTTCTCTGTGAAGGGGTGAAATGAGATCTCTCTTACCTATTATCTCACATGCCCCTCTCCTGTCATCCTCAAGGAAAAGGAAGGCAGCTCAGTGCCTCTGTTCTGCCATCCGCTCTTTCCACTACAACTGCTGCGCCAATTCGAAGGCATCCTGCCCTCCAAGGTGCTTCTTTTTACACCGACAGGAGCAACACACAGCTGAGCTCAAGGAAGCTCGTTAGTCTTCTTACAAAATTACATGGGATAACTACTTTTACAGTCTTGTAAGAACCCTTGTGCAAATGTAGGCTAGCGCAGGGGAAGACACAGCAGTGACAAAATTAAGAGTCAAACAAGCCAGGGAGAACTGAATCTGGATTCATTACACTGGGGGCAAGGTTAGAAAATTAGGGCCAGGTAATGCACAAAAAAAAAAAAAAGAAACTTCCTTCTGTTTTGATATGTCAATACTGACTGAACTGTAGGTATAAAATCTGCTCCTAGGAACAATAATCACATAAAAGCTCTAACTACACACCCAAGCCTGAATGTGCTGTAATGGGGAATGAGCACTCTCCGGCTGCACAAAATCTTCTGTTACATGAAGAAAAAAAAAAAAAAAGGCACAGTTTTTCTTACCGTTGAGGTGCTTCTCACCCTCTTTCATTTTAGTGGTGGTTTGTTGTGTGTTATTCTCCTTCCTGACACCTCAGACAGCAGCAGCCCAGGTGGACTCTGCAAACATATGGGACATTGCTATTCACCTCACTCTTCTCTTTTTTTTTTTTTTTTTTTTTTTAATTTGTTTGTTTGGGCTTTTTGTTGTTTTACAGGGATCAAAATGAGAATTCTGCCCAAGACACTGTCTGTGTCAAACAGTACGTGTCATTTGGTGAACTTGAGCACTGGGCATTCGCTGGTGGCTTTCATCAAACCGATCCTGAACTGTGGCAGCCAAGAAGGTACAGCTAATGCTCAATATTGACACAAGGACAAGGTGGATGGAGAAGGCTGATGTGTCCCCAAAAGGCATTGATGCAAAGGCTATCATGGGAGCAGAGAAAAAGAAGAAAATTACCTCAAAACATGAGGTATTATTATTATTATCAAATCTATTTTCAGGCCTACATTAGGGAAAAAAAAAAAAAAAACCACCACACACACTGAAAAACAAAAATCAGTATTTAAACTCAAAACAGGTCCTTCCTCTCTCCTGTCAAATCTTTCCAAACACTTCATGTATACAAATTAAATTTCTAATGGAAAAATGTTTCTAAAATATAGATACTTAAGCACAGCAATAATGTTATTATTCTATTCCCCAAAGCCACCCATTCACCCAGGCCAAGCTATCTCCTCAAAATATTGCACACCAGTAGAAAAACCAAACCTTTGATTGTCACATCCAAACTTTATCGAAGAGAGTGCTCAACCCTGAAGACATTTTCAGACAATTAGTTTAGAGGCTTTGCACAATTTAATCAGAAGAAGTTTTAAACTCTGACTGTGCAATTAAACACAGTATACTCTTGTAGTTGCAATTTATCACACTACTACCGTGTCAAGTAATCTGGCCGACAAAACTGTTTGGTACATAGGAGTGGAGAAACGAGAAGGATAATGTTCTGTAGGAAAGCAGGTCTATCTAACATTTTACATTGCTAAAAATACCCTTGGGACTTGTTCTGATATCTTGTAATTATGCACACATATCCCGATTTATGGTGCATGTCTCCCAGCTCAAAGAAGTATGCACTCTGCTTCATATCTTGTCCTATTTATGTGTAAAATACTTGAGTCCATAATGTCATAAAAGAGAGGACAGGCTCATTGCACATGTTACTATCGATTTCATATGAGCATGGGGCATAACCTAATGATCCTTTTCAGCTAAGGATAAATATGCACAATTTAGCCTTAAACAGAGTCAGTGTCAGATCATTTCAACTGCTGCCTTTGAGAAATGTGCCTGTGACGCTAAAGATCTCTGCTGTCCGGCCTCCTTCTTAAGTCTCTGGAGATTTTGGCAGAGGAGGCAAACGCAAGCAAGCTGGAAAAGGGACAAGAAACATTAGCACCTGTGTATCAAGAAACATTAGCACCTCTGTATCAAGAAACATAACTTCTTCAGGCAAAACTTCCAAATTCATGCCCCACCTCCCACCCCACCATCTGTGCATTATCCTGCCCTCCCTGGGCAGCTACAGTAACCAATAAAGAAAAGAGAATCCACCTTGTCCAAATGAGCACTAACAAAGAGTGAGACAGCTGGTAGCAAAATAGGTATGTATTTTAGCCATGAAGCTTACTGAAAGCATCTTAATCAATAGGTATACACAGGTCCTTTTCAGTTATCCTCAGTTTCAAAAGGAAGCACGATCTGGCTTAGACCAAGAGACTTGATCTCCATTCCCCAAGTCTGCTCTGCAAACCCCACACAACTGTGGGAATGTGGCTGAAATCCTCTCTTTGTCTGGAGACAGAAAGAAAAAGAGTGGCTAAACATTCATTTCTTTGTGAGTTGCTCATATTTTAAAAAATTTTCCACCATTTTCCAAATAAAACAGCACGTGTAGATTTAACATTGTAACGTGTTTCTCCCTACCTATGACATGTTTGTCAGTGAAAGAGGAAACATGGTAAGTGCAACAGGGTGGCCCTAGTGGACGCCTGGAAAAGGGAGACTATACTGGGGTGAAGGGTCTTCAAACAATTTCAGCTGCGATGATGCCAAATACTGAGGTCATTAAACATTACTGCAGAGTTTTAAAAATACTTTTTAACAGGAACCTATCAAGGCAAGGTTCAGTTTATCCATGTAGTGCATGTTTTGACTGAATACTGTACTTCATTTTCAAAACTAATTTAGCTTGTAAGCTGAATCCAAACCTTATTTCATTCTACAAAGCAGCTTCAAGCTTTTCTCCATCTCTAACACCTCTGTCCTCATTTCCTTGTTGTTCAGATACAATTAAAAATGTACTGATAAAAAACTCACAATATTACCAATCACTGCAACATAATTACCAATTCACAGAAAAGGCCACAACCAAAACCTAAAGGTACATAATAACATTATTTCTATTTGTTTATTTTTGTATTTGCCTACAAGCATTACACATCATTTATCCATGTCTTTGCTCTTTCTAGTGGTTGTTCCACTGGATTTTCCTGCTTTATGATGGAGCTATTTTTTTCTACTCAGAAGTTTTTCTTTTTCATCCTGGAATTGGTATATGAAGTGAGATATGGATCAAATGAGTATTTTCCTCCACATATGCAGAAACCACAAAAATTATAGAAAAGCAGTAACCTAGGGAAGAATTTACAGAGTCCCCACGCTTTTTCAGCAGAGTTCTCATAGACAAATATGCAGCTAATTTTATGAATCTCTTAACCAGATAAAAACAGGTGACGCTTATATTTAATAACCTCTTTTCAGAACAATCCAATTTACATACTTCTCACTTTTCCTATTTGAAACATTTTTGAGAAAATGAAATTAGTATGTTTGCTTGTCCTGACCTCTTTTTATGATTAGTCCTGGTATCCATGTTTGTTAGTTGTTTGTTTGAATTTTTTAAGGGTACCTCCATTCCTGCCAAAAGAAAATAATTGTTGTTGCCATTACACTAACCTTCTAAAATGTCCCCTATCTATTTTAGAGGGTTGATCTATTTAAATAGCTAAAGGCTCCATTACACCACCACACACCAGATGTATACTAGAAATAATTCTATTCATTTAAAGTCAACTAGGTGCTGTGACAGTGAGCAGCCAAATTTAGACATCTTAAGACATAATCCAACATTTTAATAACAATCAGTATCTTCCTCACTTTATAGGTGAGCTCTCTCATTATTATTAATTTTGATGAATGGGAAGCTGGACACTGGACAGGGTGAAGAACTAGATTGTGCCTTTGCTGCCAGTGGGATGCTGAACTGAATGCAGAAAAGCAGGAGTGGACATTTTTGGGTTTAATTATCTCAGTGTGACTAGACCATGGGAATAAATCTCTTATCAATGTGCTGTTGCCACAAATTTATAACCCAGGCACAGCATTTATTTTAAAAACTAATTAATTTTTAGATGACAGAGAGAAACATCCTTAGAAACAGAGAATAGGGCTTAGTTCTTTGGTTTTGCTGCAACTGTCTTACAAGATTCTCATCAGAAGAAACGAACAAAAAACCCAGCGTTGAACTACATGCTTACACAGAAGCAAGGAGATATCACAGAAATGATTGTTCTTGTAGATGATTTAGGAACTGCCCTTTGTTCACCTGAAAACCCTCCTAGAGAAAAAGAAAGTTAGAAATAATCTTAAGCAACCTGAGGTTATAGTACACATATTCACAACTTCATCGATTCACAATTGATGAAAGCTTTTACAGCAAATCAAAGACACAAAATAAGCTATCAACATGTTGAGAACTATTATTTCTACAGTGATATTTTATAGGCAAAGTCAAAATAACAAGAGCCCTGATTCAGAAAATAGAGAATATAATGGCACTACTGCTTTCTAGCCATCTGGATCCACAGGGATATTTAAACACCACAAAGAACTAGGGCTTAATGCAGAAATCACATGGACAAAAGAGAGAAGGATGGACATAAGAGAGTCATTTAGTCTCAACAGCCTCAAAGTGTCAGGAGTCTACCCATTTTTAGCTTGCAAGAGATGACACATATTTAGCATCTGAAAAGTCTGAATTTTGTAATAAGCACCAGACTCAAACTTAATGTGCAGAGGATATAGTCTCTTTGTAACACATTCAATAACATGGTACTTGATCGAATAAGAAGAGCCATTTAGACTTTACATATTGAGCAATGGCTCATCTACAAAATGTCAGCATACAGAAAAAGCAAAGGAACATGTTACAAAAGGACATCCAGTCCTTCAGATAAGACTTAAAAGCAATATATAATATATCCCAGATTAATAATATATTAATAGCTTTGGCAAACTCATACCATTCCCATTTCAATAGCCTGAGCCAAATAGGGAATGCATCTGACTTTATCTTTTCAGTAATTCTACTTTTTAGCAGTTACATTGAATCAGGTCAAGTAGAACCCAAGATACTTTATTTCAAGCCTATTTCAATGGTTAGAGCAGCAATTTGAATAGAAAGCGAGAGTGGTACTGTTCCCTGTATTTTAAACTATTTTAATAAATAATAAATGAAAGTTTTTTAAACTGGTTTCCAGAAATGAACTTGAAACATGCATAAATGTGCTGTTTCAAAAAAAGAATAAGATCAGCAACACAGAAATGAATTACATTAAAAAGCAAAAATATGTCAAATCAGACAAAGATTTTTAAACTCTAATACAGGACAGGTGATTCTCCAGTAGCATGTGTTTCCACTCATAGCACACCTATTGCATGCAGAAAGTAGGAAATGAAAAGAAATGCTAATCCACACAACAATGCATCTTAACAGACACAGTGAGGTGACACAAGGGCTTCAGCCAGGTCCTTGAAAGCAGGCATTGTACCAAAGCCAGATGTAGCAGGATGCAAAAGGATGAGGTGAGTGACTCGGCCAGGGAAGGGCTCCCACCTCCCTCCCCACACCCAGCTGTCCATGCTCCAGGGAGCAGCTGCCTGCAGCACCACAGGAGTATTGGTAGGAAAAGTATCTTTGAGAAATTCATGCACTAGAGCTTACATGGTGGTACTTCAAAGCGTGAGGTTTCTGAGATCACTGTCTCATTAGGTTTCTTTTTATAGACGCAGACCCGTGAAGGAAAGACCTTGCTGACTGAAGCAGTTTCTCTGCTGAGATATACTATTGCAATAAAGCTGGCAAAATTATATGATATTAAAATAGAAAGCTTAGCAGTTATCTTCACTTAAATACAAAAGCATACACATAATCAGCTTTCAGTGAAAGCAAATAATCAGAAAATAAAACTGTACATAAGAGCAACTTCTTTAGTTGCAATAAAAGTTACTTAGAAATAACCTCTCAATGCCAGCAGACCTGAGAAATTCATTTTTTGGAGGCCTGAGCTTCATTAGGAACCACAGAGTTTCTCCCCCCAGCCTCTTGCCTGAGAAGGTCAACCCCACAGGAAGGCAGCATTTTTACCTAGACAGGTTCCACACAAAAATACGTCAGTAAAGGCCTTCCTCAGAATCAATTGTTATTGTAACAGAGATCACGTATCTTGCACTCTTCCAAACAAGTCTTCCCAGCTACTATATACAGAAACCAGTTGCCTGTATTTCAGGCAATAAACCTGCAAAATGGGATGAGATCCCAGCAACAAGAGATTGCACAATTGCTCACGTTCTAGTTGTAAAGTCTGCTTACAAACCCACATCTAACTTGACTGGCAGCTCCTTCAGTGTCTAGAGTGAAGGGGAACAATTATACTATCTCAAATCATCGTTATTGTTTCAGTGATTGCATTAGCATTCTCCAAGCATAAACGGTCCACAAAACATTCAAGGCAGACATCTAATGATGGATTTTCCCAACAGAGAAAGCAATTCCTCTAAGCAATAAAACAGTCTGTGAGAAATTCTGCAGTCATAAATCTAGTATTTCTCATTACAAAATTTACATCAGCCACAAAGTGATTACTTCTAAAATTACAAACCCTTGTGGGCAGCAATATTAGCGGGTTACCAACTGCCGTTCTCATGAGTCACGAGAAAAGCAGTCCAAGTCACAATAGTCTTGTAAAAAACAAAATATCGAAAGAATTAATGTCTTATTATAGACAGAAAGTTTAGGGCAGCCACATAAACAGGCACCTAGGCAAAGTACAGAGACCGATAGTAAGTGCCCATGGAAATTTTCAAAGGTTACACAGGAAGGCTTGGAGAATGCAGCTTTGTCACAGCTTTTCAACATGTCCTGCCCGACAGCAGTGCCCAGACCCCTCGGCCCTCCCCAGCACCTCCCACGCGGAGGCAAGGAGCATGCATGAAGAGGAGAGGGAAGCAAGAGAAGGGAGGCTGAACCTGTGGCCTCCCCCTCCTGCAGAAAGTGGGCAGTAGTTTCAGTCCCCAAGGGGAAGGGCAGCAGGATGTGGTGCAGGATGTTCGGCACCTGGGCAGTGAAGAGGGACGAGGTGGTATGCGGGGCCACACATGCATGAGTTTTGCCCAGTTAGCTTGAGGCTAGAAAAGACATGTCCCAAGACTTGTCGAGGAGCAGATATGTCTGTCCCTCAGTTTGAGGACCACTGTTCCACAAAATCAGTTCAGTTCACCTGTTTCTTCTTACAGCCTTCTCTTCCTCAAGCACTGCAGCCTAGCAACAACCCAGCACACACGGACTGGGGGGCTCTAAGGACCACTGGGATCAAACCAAATGCATTTTAGTAGGAAAAGCATATCCTCCAATGCCTTGGAAGAAAGGAATGTTACCAATTCCTTGAGGAAAGCTATGAAATTGGAACAAATAGCTTAAACACAAGAATAATCACACAATGAATATAATCAGAAATAGAATGAAATCTATTTAGCTCATTTAGATTCATGCTTTACATAAATTAAGAAACATTCCTAGTTTAACTGAAGAAAAAGCAGAGGAGGAAAGCCCTTTGCAATGGGATATACTCATCTATAAAGTTCATTTTGCACAACTAGTTATAACATAGTGTGTTACCTTGGTCTTGACTGCTCAAAGAAATTGAGGTCCACTCAGGTAAAAAAAAAAAACACACAAAACAAAAAACAAACAAACAAACAAAAAACACAAGCAAACAAACAAAAAACACAAACAAAAAAACCACAACCACCAAACACACACTACTTAAAGGCAAAGTAAGAAGTTGTAAAACATTTTTAGGATCACAAGGTGTATTCTTCACACATAAGTTGTCCTCACTGTGACTTGCTCCCTCCAACTTGTACTCTCAATCCTCTTAAGTGCAACCCACAAGATCCCACAGCTGAATTGTGATTTAGACCTATTTATCTTCCAGAACATGCATCTAAGCTCTTTCCATTGGACTATTGTACTAACCCAACCTGCCCTGGATCTGCTCAATTGCAAGATCACAATCAGTACCAGTAAGAAGAGACAAAAGGAGACCTGGGAAACGGGGCTGTCCCACTCCCCTGGGACCCACGGGGAGGCTGAATTCAAGGCAATGCACATACACACACACGTGCTGCACGTAGCTTCTCTGTACACACAGATGGCAGCAGCTTGCACCTTCTGTCACTGTTCCTGCTTCCTAACAAAAATGGTCCACCAAACCCATGAACACACCACCCCCAGTGTGGGTAACAGTTCAACACCAACTCTGGCTCCTTGGCTAACTTAAAATCTGAATACTATGGAAGGCAACTCCCAAAAAGACAAGGAGTGCTCCAAGGGCTTTAATAGGAAGGAAAAGAAGGTGGTGGTTGTTTTGGCTTTGGGTTGGTGGTTTGTTTTTTTTTTTGCTGCAAACAGATGGGAATATTCATGCAGAAAGAAACAGGAACCAACTGAATCCAGGCATTTCATTGAACTGAGAGACACTCTGACAGCATTTTCCCTCCCCTCATGAAGGCAACTGCACCAGTGACAAGCAGTCAAGGCCAGTCTTCTGCCTACATAAGTACCACGGCAGGTGAAGCTTTGCTGTGGAGCACTGACACCATCCATTGTTGTTTAGCTTGGCTTTTCAGTTGGTCAGAGGCAACCCAGGAAGGAGGAAAGAGGCTGTGTTGCTTCCCAAGGGGCAGAAGCAAAGGAATGATGCCAATTCATGGGCACAGGTGAGGATCAGGGGAGGCAGAGTGGGCTGCTCAGGTGAAAGCAAGTCAGGTCTCAGACCCAGCATAAGCCTCTTTCAACCAGCCTGAGCAATGAGGAGGTGGTTGTTCCTCAGCATGCTGAATAACTGGGTTTTGGAACTAGCTGCTCTGCCTGGAACCTTTCAGAGCTTGATTGAGATCAGCCTGAACACAGATGGTGGTAGCCCCGGCTCACCGCAGTCACATGAAAAGTTACTAGTGTTTTATTTTTACTGCAAGTCTGATAGTTGGCTGTTGTATTGCTTGCTTTGCACAGCATGGTGCAAAATTTATTACAAGCAAGGTAACAGTGGCCAAAAAAACAAAAAGCCACACCAAAAGGACAACAAAAAAACCACACCCACCACACCACAAAACTGTAAATACAGGCTTGCAAAAGAAACTAAGTTTTTTTTACATACAAAAATATACTAAAATAATACATTCCCACAATTCATTACCTCATCTTCGCCATACCCTGTGCACTTCATTTTCACTATTCAGGGAGTAGCTTGGTAACATACTCCACATTTATGAGAAAACTATTTCTCAACTATTGCTGTTCCTTACCATTGAATGAAAAAAAAACAAACACACCACACCACCACACACATTCAACTTGCTTATGCTTTCTGCCCTACTAATAAATTTGAAATTTATGGGGATGTAAAATGATATCCCAGCATGACGTTAGCTATTTTGATCTATTGATGCCATTTGAGTAGATGATGATCGTTTACCAGCTCAAAATACTGGCCTAGTAAAACACACTTCACTACTCCAATTTTACAGCTAGAGGGTAAATATTTATTTCTTGTGGGTAAGTTTTTTTATTTTAATATCTTTTCACATGCTGTATCACTCTTGTGTATCTGGTTCTACACTCATCACAACCCATAGTGTCACTTGTTCACAATTTATTACAAAAACCATTTTGACATAGGGAGTTCAAAACACCTTTATTTAGAAATAGCTAAAAATTAATAAGCATATTATGTATAAGTCGGTTTCAGGTTGTATATTTGAAAACCATCAGCAGGTGAATTTTCTCTAGTCTGGGACTGCCTGGGATCTGCTGACGAGCAGAGTGAGGGGCAAGTCTTCCCATCCCTCCTGCTGGGAGGGACGCTCTGCTCTTGGTGTGATCAGCAACTTGCAGGACAGTTAACCCAGATACTGTTGAACTCTGTATAAAGTTTTTCCTGTCATGTCCCTACTGCTAGATGATTACGAAAAGTATTTCATTGTAACATGACACCAGAAGTTTTCTATTTTTGTACAGAGCAAATATCTCTTTAGCAATAGCCAAGCTACTTTCCTTGCACTGATAATCCAAGAGGACATCACCCATGATCAAGACCAGTCATCTCCATAAGAGACTGCTTTTTGCCTCTTTTGAAATGATGTTTCAAGTTGAAAAATTAGTTTTGATATGAAAGTTAAAACACTTCATTTTGAAACTGTCAAAATGAAAACTTCCAATTTCCTGGATTGTTTATTAAAATCTCAAAATAATCTCAATACTTTTCAAAGCCTGCCCATCCCAGCAGGGAAAGAAAGAGGAGAAAAAAAGTTGTTCATTATATCAGACCCTAGTTTTGCACATTCCCACTCCTTCCTCACTCTGATTTAAAAAAAAAAAAAAAAAAAAAAAAAAGGCTTTTTTTTCCCCAGCTTATGTACTATTCAGAAAAGAACACCTTCCCTCTTTATCGAGAACATATTTGCAATCATGTTGCCAAAATATCACTTGTCACTCCAAATCTATGAAAATTGCTTTTGAAATATTTTCACTACTGTTTTTAATAAAGAATTGTGATCTAAATTGAACTATTAACATTAATTAGGGTAATTAATTAGGATAGAGAAACTCAAATTAGCATATTTTTCCAGAGAACAAAGATCTAGTTTCACACAATGAATTCCTAAAGTAATAGAGGCTGAATTAATGCCAACAGCATCTGGCCCCATGCATGACTGGTCACTCTTCAGATTGGAGTCTTGACATCAAGTTGTGAAATTAATCCCTTATACCTGATTAAACAATGTCCTTCAGCTGAGAGACATCTTGCTGCATTACCAGAGCATGAATCCTGTACCTACAGTGTCTTTCAGTGTGGAAACTTATCCTCCAACTGTCTTCCCACCGGGTCCTATCCTCACATTGCAGGGCATAATTTGCACCTGACATCCCAGTGCAATTTAAACATATGCTTTCCCCAAATTCTGCTAATGTTGTGAACAACTTGATTTAAAAGCCAGATTTTTAGGAAGTACATGACAGAGGTGAACAAACAAATGCTGCTGCTCCTTTTGTTTCAAGGATGAAGCACAACTTACAGATTGATCTCCAGTGGGACTTTACAGGAATGTGTGCTCAAGCTTGTGAAACACAGAATTGCCACAAATGGTCCAGAAAAAGAGTGAATAGGGATGTGAATGTGTTTGCTGGAAATATCCCTTTCTTTGCAATCCCAAATAAATTATAAAAAATGAAACACTGTAAAAGAAACTTATGATACAAATTGACTGGGTGCTAAATACAAATCCAGATTACATTTAAAATAATAAAAATGTGAAGTGATACTCATGGGGTAGGAGCAGGGAAAGAACTTTCCATATATAATGATGGGGTCTGAGCTGACCATCACCAATCAGGATAGAGACTTTGGGGTTATACTGAATAACACTAACAACATTTCAGGACTATTCAAAAATTTCAGTAGTCAAAACAGATGTTAGAAATTGTTAGGAGAGGAGCAGAGAACAGAAAAGAGAATATCACAGCACGTCTGTATAAAAGTATAACACTGATGCTACTTGAATACTTTTGTGCAGTTCCAGTTTGCCAGATACTTCAGCTGGAAGGGGTAAGAGGAAAGGCAAAAGCTATGAAACAAGTTCTGTCTGTAAGATGATGTGATAGATCACGATGTCTCAGCCTGGGTGAAGACAACAGAGGTTGTGATAGACATGCGTACAATGACAGGTGACAGAGACAGTGAGTGGGAAATCACTGCTCACCATCTCTTCCAACAGAAGAAGCAGGGTCAAAAAGTGAAACTGGTAATATCAAGAGAGATGTCACTTCATCCATTGAATAATTAAACTGAGGGAACTGACTGCTACAGGAATTAGGTGATAAAGATTTATTTGGGCTGGGAAGCATCTGGAGAAAACGTATCAAAACCTGCTACATGTGAATGTGTCCTTCTGGCTCAGGAAGTTCTGAGCTACAAAACTTTGTGGAAGAAAGGTGAGGGGGGGTCTCGTAACTTCTACCTTTGTTCCCTTGTACCAGTGAAATAGCACTGTACTCTTGAACCATTCTTTGCTGTTTCTCATGTGTCATCCATTCCCAGACAGAGCTGATACAAGGCCAGAGAGACTTTTTTGTTGTTGTTACAACAGTATTTGGGGATTTTTGATACATACAGTTCTACGTCATTAGAAAAACAAATTCCAAAAACATTCAGTCTACATCATTTTTCTTCTGCATACAAGAATAAAAAGACAGCTTTCATTAGGAAACCTGCTACTGCCAGGCTAATGCTATGACTTCGGGATATTCAGCCTACTTTGGAAAGGGAAGGCAAAAGACATCAGCAAACAGAAAAGACTGCAAATCAGGAATGGAGCTGACATGTTGGCAGACAACTGATATTGCTCAGCATTCATAAACCAAAGATAAGGAAAATTCAGATCGTCACAGCACGGTGCTCCACCATAGCTGTTGGGGTAGCTGTATGAAAGCACATTGTTTAGAAGTTGTTCTTCACAGGTGCCTTTTGAGCAAAGATTTGCAGGCCTACTTTTGATAGTGACATCCACCAACAGAAAGTTAGAAGTAGCCCAGTTGTTTTTTACTGAAAGGAAGAGATGGGATGTTAAATGGGTTGTTTGAGAACTGTATGAAATATCTATGGCATCGTTTGAAAGGGCCTGGTTTGTTTGTTGTTTTGTTTGGTTTATTTTTTTCTTTGCTTGGTTTGTGTGTGTGTGGTTTGGGTTGTTTGGTTTTGTTTGTTTGTTTACCTCAGATAATATTTTTGCTACTCTTTTTGAGTGTCTTGCAGACTAAAACTGAGGTACAGATATAAATTTTGTCTAACAATGAAAGCTTGAAATGTAACTTCCTATTTTGGATCATGATAGTATTTATACCTACTTTGTTTTCTTTAAAGAATTTTAGAATATATTGACTAGCGTGCGACAAAATATACACATTTATTGAAAAACAATTTTTATTCTTCCCAGATAAGACTACTCTTACAAAATTTTCCCAATAAGAAATTTCAAAATCTGACATGGGGTTGTTAGTTGGATTTCATTGCTAGTGAAATATATATTGTTGTGCCATGTCATAAACAGAAAACTGAAGCACCCTTTTAAAATTCTCAGCACTCCTGACACTTCCAAACAAGTACTTTGGTATTGGTTTTGTTCTTATCTGTTACTAACAGACAGCCTCATGCCTTGGAAATCCGACCTGAAAGAAAAATTCAGCCCCAAGTATCTGCTGTCAATTGTACAGAAAATAGGAAATGACAGCAAAGTCACTTCTGCATGCTGAATTAGATCTCTTTCCAACATCTTCTAATGTCATTATTAGCACTCAAATACACTGTGTCAGAATGTGTCTGCATAGGGAGATGGACCAGGCAACATCAAATTTATCTCTTAGTCAATAAAACAAGCTGGTTTTGATTCAGACTTTTGAATAAGGAAAGACTTCTAAGAAAAAGTATCTGCTCCGTCATGAAGGTTTGCTCATGAATGTGAATATTATAATGGGTGAAAGCACTTGAGGAAGAAAGTGTATTATGTAGATGCACTGAATTGTTAAAAACAATAGTGCAATACGAGTTGCTAAAATCATCAATATGAGCCTCAGTGCCTATAGTCCATATAGTAAATGGTGTAATGTGAAGAGTTTCAACAAGAAAATAATTTGCAGAAAGACTACTCTCTGCTTCAGAGCTAGCCTTAACAGCAAATCCTCATTCTAAAACAACCACATAAGTGGGTGGTTAAGTGTATCCAGTAGTTTTAGAACAATATTCAAAGGATGGGAGAAGGTTATCACATCTGCAAAGATTAATTTGTCAGTTTTCTTTCTTTCTGGCAAAATGTATCCACATAAAAGTGAACAACCAGTCACAAAAGTCACTTAACTACTGAAAGAAAGCAATTCCTGGAAAGTCAAAGTCTATCCCTTTAGCACTGAGACAAAAAAAAGAATCTATCATCTAAATACAGTGACAGCGTCTAACGAATAGCAAAACTAGTAGTCATTACAGCTCTACACCCTACATCTGTTTTACAAAGTTCAGAAGGTTTATAGAAGAAATGAAATAAACTACAGTGTGAAAGGTTTGGGTTCTCATACACACGGGACTATTAACTAACCTAAAAAGAAAAGGCTACTTAATTCTACTAATAAATGGATATCAATAAACTTCTCCTATTCAAAGTATAACAAGATTCTTCCTGTTATTTCATCTTTTTATGGCCTCTCAATATCCATTTCATTCAACTAAAGGCCAGGCAATTATCATTTAACAGTGACAATAGAGTTTTGTCCCATTTCATTAAAATTGGATGACTAACAAAAAAGCCATTTATTAATGTTTAAAAATTTTGGAGTTGGTTCTTACTAAGTCTGTGAAGTGGCTATAAGCCATTTACACTAACGATCCATAATGGAGGTGGTCGTGCTCTGTGTTCTGTGCTGGGCTCACAGATTTGTAACTAGCACATGCTCTGTCCTGAACGTGCTTAGGAAAAAAAAAACCAAAACACAACACCTCAATAATAATCAAAGTAGTACAAAGACTTCCACACCTTCGTGTAATTTAATCTTGTGCAACAACAGCAAGTTTGTGCAAAACTTAACATTCTAATTTCTTAACTTCTAATAAATAACACAGGAAGTTAACCGTGATCAATGTGTATTTTAATGCAAAAACTAAGTATCTCACTATCTTACTAAAAATGAGTTTTACTTTTTCCTATGTTAATTGTAAATATTTTTCAAGTGGACTTCTTCAACAGATTTTAATCATCTCATTGGCATAAGACATGTACAGACAAAGCTTCTCAAACCATATAATGATACTCCTTAAGAGAGGAGTATGCTATCATTTCAGTTGTGTTTATACACAGTATAAGGCACAGCAACTTTTGCCAGCTACAGCTGGGTGAACTCTTATCTCCTCAGGTCATTGACAGATTAAGACTGAGCAAAAGACTAAAGGGCCAGCAAGCAAGAGACCAGCAGAAGAAAAGACATACAAAGATGTAATCTCATAACGTTTCCACCTTTCTATTATTTTTCTCAATGGCCTGCATATAAACAACAGTTGGATGTTGCTTCCAATGTTTAAAGTTTTGTCTGATTGTCCATTTCTATGAAAAGAGCAAACCCCCTGTTGGTTTATCTGAAGGTACAGAGAGAGGGGCACAGTCCATCTCGCCTGCTCCCATACCTTCCCTCTAAAGCTGAGCTGGGAAAGTTGGCACTGTTTTTAATCTGTTCACAGAAGAACAAATCCAGCCAAGGCTGACTCAACCCCGGCAGCCTAGAAAAGATAAATCAATCTCAAGCATCATTTGGGGGAGGGAGCAGGGGCAGAAGGCATAAGGACAAATACTGGCTACAGTTACTGCCACTCAGCTAAGCCCTTCCAGGTGGTAGACTCGAGGACAATCAATTAACCCTGAGTTAAAAGAACAAGCTAGCACTAGTCTTGCTCCGCATCTTCACCTGTCAATTGATATATCTTACGCAATGTGAGTCTGCAGACTGACATTCCTCCAACAAATACATCAAAGAAGATCAAAGATTTTGAAAATAAACTATAAGAAGATGGGGCTATAAGCAAGGTCACTGCTGTAGTGAAAGATGACCACAACAAACAGGTATAGTTTTTAAAGCAGCTCTTTTCAAATACTGAACAGGGGCCAGACATTATTCACTACAATGGTATGTTGATAGTTGCTCAAAAGGAAACAGTAAATAGCTTCTTGAAGTCCAGCCTTGCATTTGGGAAAGAGAAATGGCAGAAATTACTGAGCAGATGTGTAAGTCACAGTGTTTCTTGTAAGCTCTTGCATCTCCCTCCTGGCAGGGAGAACTCCAGCAGCCTCTTGCTCGGCTCAGCAGCTGCCTCCCTGCAACCATGGCAGAGCAGGGCTGGGTTTTATGCTGCTCTACTTTAGTCTTCTGTCAAGGGGTAGAAGAGGTTTTTATACCAGATGGGCAAGTACAGGGAAATTGATGGTGGGGAAATAGCTGGGAATTCAGCTCTAATAGGGATGGCATAACAGGACCATGTGTTCAGCCTAAGTCATCATTTGGTAGAGCCCCTACCCCAAAGAACCCAATCTGCAAAGAGATACAGGAGAAAGCTTTGTCAAATACAACTCAAATGCACTAATAAAGAGGCAGCATAATTAATCTGCATTGCTAATTTTCTCTTATATATTCCTCAAAGACAGACAGGAATTAGAAAAACTTAGAAAAGTCTAAACCACGTGATTTTAAGCATATTAATCATTTGCTGAAAGGGGTGTATAGTTTTCAAGGCTATACACTGAACCCAAGAAGTTAGCTGCATATGCTGTTTGTTTCTCAGAATGAGTTTCAAAGCGGTGAACTAGATTAAACAGTCACCTTCTCCTCCATTCCTGCCAAGTAAAGGCCAGGAACAGCAGGAACTAGGGTAAAGTTGTGAAAGCAAAGAATCAAGTAACTAAAACTGATGAAAGGATTTATCAATTCAGATTTACAAAGGGTTGTGTGACAAATTCCAACCAATAGTAACAGTGTTCAGAAAAATGTAGTGTTTAACATCAAATGTGTCCAGCATCTTCCTGCACAGGAAGGAACAGCTCACCGTGGTGATGTGGCATAAAGCAAAAGATGAGAAAAAGGCACACGATGAATCACTAAGCTACCACAGATGAAGTAAGAGATCCACTGTTTACCAAACATGTCTCCACGTGAATACCTTGACATTTAGGTCTGGCCTACAAATACCTCCTGCAGCTTCAGCCACAATTATCCTACAAATAACTATACAACCCCGTGCACAAGGTGACAAACAACCTTGGCAGTGGTGTGTGGATCAAAAGTCATGAGCTGGACAAATTTCAATCACCAAGGTTGGCACTTTTTCCTGTCTCCAAACTTAGTGACATGACTAACCAAGCACAAGAATCAGCCACCTCACATGCTCCCTTTATCTCTACCCAAATCCACTTTGTGATTGGATCACCTAACAAAATGGGAAGAGAGAAAGAACAAGGGAAGTGGGGAAAAGGATGAGAATTACCCAATATGTCTGAAAGATAAAGTCTGGCAAATAAATAATGAAGTTGAAATAATCATATGGGAACTAAATACATGCAATGCAGTACTTTATCTTCAGCTCGCATAGGTCTCTAATTTAATAAAATTAGCAATTAAAAAAATGGTTGTTACGGTGTACAAGATGTGTTCATGCTTCCCTCAGCTGAGCAGCATCAGAAAGTTTCTAGCTTAAAGAATAATAGTTTCCCTAAAATGGTCCCATAAGACCTTCCTGCACAGAGGAACCAGGCCCATTCATGCTATATTATATGAGCAAACGAGTTTGTGGAGAAAAAAAGACTGATAAAACTTTCTGCTAGCATTCTTCACACTACAGATGGGCATGAAAATAGTCACCAAAGAAAATCAGACAAACCACTTTTTTCCTTTATTTTTTTTCTATTTAGATAAGACTCCAAAACATGTCTCAAACAATAAGTTTAACTGGTGAAGACAACCATTAACACAGAGTACTTTCTGAACCTAAAGATGGCCATTGTGTTCTTTCAAAATCTGTTACCTATTCTGATGACTAAGGCAATTGGAAACCCAGGAAAATGGTCATACTAACTCTCAATACTCTTTATTTACTCTGTTTTACAGTGTCTTGCAAAAAGCCTTGAATGTACCAGTCAGATTTTTTTTTTTTTTTTCCAAACTTGAATTTCACTTTAGTAGAGCAAAGATTGTGACTTGTGCTTCATGGCAGCAAGACCTCATGCAAGACAAAAAGAGTTCTACAGCCACAGCCATAAGGAAACCAGCTCCACAGGTATCCTCACATTTCAAAATCATGTGAATCAGAGAGATCCAGGCCATGAAAAAAATCTACTTATATTTAATTTGCCAGAGTAAAGGCCTATTCTAATAGCCAGGGAAGATTATAGACTTACTATTGGTGATTTGCCTAGGAGCTTTACAGATACATTAATAAAGGAACAGTATTCTCTGTATTGAACTGATAACTAATAAATGTAAACTTTGCTTTAACTATTTGCTCAATTATATGGTTTTGGGACCCACACATGATGTTATAAACAAACCACATCACTGCCTAAGGGAGAAAAGGGCAGAAAATTACTTCAACAACAGAAGTGAATGAAAAGCACTCTTTCTAGCTATAAGCTTGTGTAGTTTTGGTCAATACTTAATAGTGTTTGTGTAGCAATATTTCTGCAATTAAGTTTATGCACCCAGTGCACCATAGTCTCAATGAAACAACACAAATAGCTACTTTCATTTGCAACAGTTTGATTTCTGAAAACAACATGAAATTAACTACAATATAGATTTTTTTTTTTTTGAAGACACATTCTAGGACACACTGTAGGAAGAAGCCAGCAGGAAGTATACTTGTTTCTTAAGTTTGCAGGTGCAGCAGTACAAATTCATATTTGTTTCTCCATTTGTTAGTTAACATATGCAGAGGCCAAAAAGAGAAACTAGAGACCTACTTTGATGTTCTAGTTCCCACTTTATGTTTGAACAGGCAGTCTCTTCAACTGAGGGACCAGATACTCTGTTTCCATCCTGAACATCAAAAGCCTCAAAAAGAAATTGTGATAACGGCATTGTGGTGTCTGCAATAAAAATCCTCTGTGGACCTCCTTGGTACAGACAGGTTCTGTCACTCAAGGGCAAGTGCTGCAACATCCAGGGAGCGCATCCCAGAGTGTCTCTGTGGTGCAGAAGAAAGGAAGCTCAGAGAAGAAACTTCCTTATGTTCTCACAAGAAAGCAACAGAAAATAGAGGAATTTGAGCAGAAGAATAATCCTCAGCTGCACTGAGTGAAAGCAAACCAAATAAATTTAGCCAAGGCCTGAGTAGTTGTTTGAAGGAACTGTGCTTCACAAGCAGAAAGGTCATAGACAGAGAACAGATATTTGCAAGTCATTGGACCAGTTCTGTTCTGGATTCAGGTGACACTCAGAAAGCAGCAAAGGCCAAGCAAAAGGAAGCTACAACAAATCTCCTCTTTGCATAAAGATTTCAACAGTATTGCGTGTTTGTGAAACAAATTTCTGGGTAACGTCGCTACAAACACTAGGAAAAAGCCATTCCTTACTTCCATCTCAGCACTACTGACAACCCGGCCAAGCAGCTCAGGAAGTATGAAAACATGCTGCTCTACAGTAGAAAGACCTTCCCCAGCAACCATGCTGACAAAATGCTGGAAACACCACATCAGCACACACAACACAACAAATTCACATGAAAGATCTCCCAGCATCTTCAGCAGTAAATACTGATATAAAGAATTCACTGAACATCTCAGCCCCAGCCTTTTCCCTGAGTGCCCCCAGTGGTTTCGCTGCTGTTGTTATCAAGTGGTCTCACTGATTTCCTGGGTTTTACACACTTAGGAACTTTTTGCCAACAGCTTGAGCATCCTTTGTAAGGCACCGTTCTAATTCTTTATGAGATTTTTTTATTTCGTGATTGTGTTCGACCTGCCATGTTTTAAGGACTTGCCTTTTCTGCTCATTCGAGCAGTTTCCCTCTGCCAGCAGCTGGCCAGTTTGCTACAGTGCCCTCTCCTGGCGCTTCTATCAAGGTGGGTAGCCTCCTGGGGAGGATTCTGTTTTCTATTTTTATTGTGGGACATATTTGGAGGTTTCTAATAACTGTATTAGAATAACTGCATTTTTAATAGCCTACAGGCTGCTTAAAGGCTTTCTAGAATAATTAAGGGGGGGTTGCCCAATTGCCTCATTGTTCTACAGACTCTATGCTTGAAATCAAATGACTATGTGCTCCATGTATTTACTCTGTTCTCTTCAGCTACAGAGTTCAACCTAATCTTAGGATTACCAAGCAGGTCCAGTGCACCACTCCAGACCACGTCCAGAAAAGCATCTTTCTGCATGCAGCAGGTGTTCTGGGAAGCAGCCACTTCACACATCTGGACACGTCTTCTCTGTCTCCCATCCTGATGAGGAAGCAATCCAGTCCCTATGGGGTCCCTGTTGAAACCTCCCACTGTTGCTGCCTGTCCTGAATTTGCAGCTTCTCTACTCTCATTTCACATTTTCTGAGCACTATTACAGATCTGACCAGGGGTCTGGTAACAAAATCTTAGCACTATGTTTTTATTAGAGCACAAGATTTCTGCCCACAGGGGTTCCACTGGCCTGCTCTTCTCCCATAATATTTTTATGCTGCTGCACTTTATGAAATGTTTCATGTACAGGGCCATTCTCCTGCCTGTATGTCCCTCTCCTCTTTCACATAAAGCTGATATAGCCTGGCAGCACTGATTATCCTCCTTCCACCAGGCATGTTTTTTCAAGGTTATCATTTCACACCAAACAGTCTGACTCCCTCATCTTCTACTTTAGACCTTAAAGCCAGTGGGGCAGCACTTGTACATTTTTCCTTTCCTCTCTCTCTTCATACTGCTTGTTAATTGGCATTGCAGATGCTCCAAGAGGACTCCCATCTTAGACTGAGCTTTGTCTTTGCCCCTTACAAGCCTTGTTCAGTGTATCTCTGAAAATCATCCATGCTCCCACTGCAGCCCTTGATTTTCCTGCCTCTGAAGATGACCCTGCTACAGGAGCATCTCATTGCAAGAAGACACTGTGGCATCAGCTGACAACAGTCACATCTGAGAGATCAGGTCACTCTTTTCCAACAACTGCTTCCTTCCCCAAAACTTGCATCCTCCTCAGCAGTGCAGGGGCTGCTGCCATGGTGAAGGTGGGACTCCTTTACCACTTCTGCAGATGCTTCATCTGCAGCCTTGCTAGAATCCCACCGCCTTGCTCACAGCTAACTGGAAGACAAGCACACAGAGCAGCTCTCTGGGGCTACATCACTTACTGGTGAAGAGGAGGAATTGAAATGAAGCAGCCCAGAAGAAAAAAGAAAAAACACTGAATGGACAAGGTCAGGCTACATGAAACTAATCCTGATCATACTATTTCAATTTAACTAATGTTCATCACCTCATCAGCACAACCCTGACAGCATTCCACACTCCTTCCTCAGCAACATCCATTTGTAAAATTACGCACTACTTGCTGAGACCAGAATTTTATGGCTACAAGAAAGCTTTTAGCCCATCATGGTTGCTACTACAAACTAATAAATAATACTTAGGAAAAAAACAAAAGTGGGGATTTTTTTTTTAATTGCATTTGACTAGGTTGATGGCCTTCGCCTCTTAATGCTATGTTATTATTGCTACAGTAGGAAGAAATTTAGCTTCTAATTGTGTTTGAGACATCTGTGAATGACTCATTATTGCTTTCTCTTTTTACAATAGATTGGCTTCTGGCTCAGCTCAAGAACAAAAACCTAGTGAAACACCTGGGCACCAGAACCATGCTGTTCTGACTGCTGATCCATCTGCAGAACAAGCTGGCTAAATGCTGGATCTAGGATAGTTCAAAAGAGAGAAACTCCTCATGCTTCTCTATAGCCAGGCACCCATCATCCAGAGACAGGTGGCAATTTTTTTGTTAGCAGCTCACTAGGTCCATTTGTTTCTATCGAAGCGTTTGAGAAATCATCTAACTCATAAGAGTTGTCTGGGGTGCAAGCCAGGTGTTGCCATGTATCAGAAGAGGAACCAGAAGCAGAGATTTTAGCAAGTGAATGAGTACTTTGACAGTAGAAATTTTGTTTGGGAGATATTTGCTTACCAGTCTGGTTTATCAGTTCGTTTCACTACTTATTGAACTCTGACTGCAGGAAAGGCATCTGAACAGCTTTAAAATACTTTTTAAAGTTGCTCTGTATGACATAATTGATAACTATAACTTTTCTAGAAAGAGAAATTGCCTTTTGATTACCTGTCTGCTATAGTAATTACAACCCGAATAATCAAATCCTTCCAAAATAGCTTTCTCTTGTCAAAAAATAAAAATATAGAATGAAAACAGACATTACACGCAGCTTCCAATGTTTTTCCCCTTTTCCCCCTTATAATTAAAGGTCTCGGTATTCCAATAGCCGTTTTGCTATAGCTGTTAATAAAATGATCTGGAATTATTCCAAAGTATCTCTCCATTTGTATGCAAGTATTTCCGTAATATAACACTACCACTAAAAAAAAAAATCTAAAAAAAAAATTTACTCTTATTATGGTCAGCAATTCATTTTTTTCTTCTCACAATGGAATAAAAATATTTCACACTGGCATTAACTCATTCCCCCAACTGAGATCAACTAATGTCACAAGTATTTTTTTCATAAAAAGGAGAATTTACATTTATAGGAAACATTTCCATTAGATAGAAAAGTAGTCTCCTGCTCTGCTTGAAATAATAATCTTAAGTTAAACATTTTAAACAACTTCATTATTTCTAACCTCCAAAGCAAAATAGGTCATGACTCAAGAACATCCTCTCTGAGGTGCTGGGCTCAAAGACTAGATTCAAAAGTTCAAGTTTACTGAGTTAATGGGGAAATCCCACTTCTCAGCCCTTCTCATGTCATCAGAAGTATGGAAAAAAAAATTTAATTGTCCATACCCATAACTATTAGATGATCAGTACAAGCCAGCCGTACACCTGACTCAATGCGCTTTGCAATGATGTGTTTGAAGTGATAATGGGAAGAGGGAAAGGGCTGTTATTATGAGCACAAAGTGCTAATCTGCTGTCTAAGTCTTACTGAACCTCTCCCCTAACATTTAATCTAAAATGCTTTCAGCTCTTAAATTCACCTTCCAAACCCAGTAGGAGGTTAAAGCAGGACCCAATGGGAGGTTACATTTATTTAATATTCAGTCCTTTCTCAGATGAAATATTGCAGTCTATCCTCACAGGTATTTGTCAAACCATTAGAGTAATGGTTTATAGCTATTACGTGAAATTGTAGTTCTATTTGTAACTACCATTGACAAAGGATAAGCAAAGTGCATTCATTTTCTTAGAAAAATAACCAAAACCTTTGCCACGGAGCACTGAGGGAATGTGCCCTCTTAACTAGTTCAGAGCTGTAAGCCAAGGCAATGCCAGTATACACCATTTAGTAAACAGGAACTTGCATCTCTGTAATGCCAGCTCCAACACCACCCTTCACACCATACAGCTCCATAATTCTCTGCAGATGCATCCTAAGAGCCCTCTGGCACAACTCCAGCGCCTGTACCCTCACGTATTAGCAGCACCTGTAAAATAATATTTATAACAAGATCTAGAAATGCGTTATTTTTATAACAGCCAGTACATTTGGCACACATCATTGTACTTATATTTTTCTAGTATCCACTAGAACAATAAGATCATCAGAAAGCAGCAGTAATAACATAATGAAATACACAGAACCAAACTGAACTTGCCACGGAAATCTCTTCCATGCAATTTACTCAAAGTGCAATGTGCACAGCATTCTATTCAGATTTGCCCTTATGCACTGAGATTTATTTCTAGGAGTTTAATTTTTGACTTAAGAAGAATTTTGAGAAGGAAATATAAAACAATTTATTATTTCTCTTAGCAAAAAAACCCACACACACCAAAATCAAATTAAACAATTCTTGCATAGATCAAACTCCACTAACTCAACAGCCCAGAGTAAGACAAACTGGTTGGGTAGCATTCAGGGACTGCTTCTACCAAGCTCAAGATCAGTGCATCCCTACACGTAGGAAGTCAAGGAGGGGAGCCAGGAGACCTGCGTGGTTAAACAGGGAACTGCTGGGCAAACTCCAGTGGAAGAGGAGAGTTTACAGGTCATGGAAGGAGGGGCTAGCCACTTGGGAAGAATATAAGGCTGTTGTTCACAGAATATCACAGAATCACAGAATGTTAGGGATTGGAAGGGACCTCAAAAGATCATCTAGTCCAATCCCCCTGCCAGAGCAGGAACACCTAGGTGAGGTTACACAGGAAGGCGTCCAGGCGGGTTTTGGATATCTCCAGAGAAGACAACTCCACAACCTCCCTGGGCAGCCTGTTCCAGTTCTCTGTTGCCGTCACTGAGAAGAAGTTTCTTCTCAAATTCAAGTGGAACCTCTTGTGTTCCAGCTTGAACCCATTACCCCTTGTCTTACTGTTGGTTGTCACCGAGAAGAGCCTGGCTCCATCCTTGTGACACCCACCCTTTATATATTTATAAACATTAATGAGGTCACCCCTCAGTCTCCTCTTCTCCAAGAGGAGAAGGATGTAGGGAGGCAACTAGGAAAGCTAAGGCCTCCGTAGAGTTAAACCTGGCAAGAGGGGTCAAGGACAACAGAAAGAGCTTCTTCAAACACATGGCAGATAAAACTAACACCAGAGGCAATGTAGGCCCACTGATGAACGGGGTGGGTGCCCTGGTGACAGAAGATACAGAGAAGGCAGAATTACTGAATGCCTTCTTTGCCTCTGTCTACTCTGCCAGAGGCTGTTCTGAGGAGCCCCGTACCCCTGAGGCCCCAGAGGAAGGCAGGGCAATGGAGGAGTTTGCCTTAGTTGATGAGGACTGGGTTAGGGACCAGTACATCCATAAATCCATGGGTCCAGATGGGATGCAGCCGCGGGTGCTGAGGGAGCTGGCTGAAGTCATTGCTGGACCGCTCTCCATCATCATTGCCAAGTCTTCAGAAACGGGAGAGGTACCTGAGGACTGAAGGAAAGCAAATGTCACTCCGGTCTTCAAAAAGGACAAGAAGGAGGACCCGGGCAACTATAGACTGGTCAGCCTCACCTCCATCCCTGGGAAAGCGATGGAACACCTTATCCTTGGTGCCATCTTAAGACATATCAAGGATAAGAGGGTCATCAGGGACAGTCAACACGGCTTCACCAAGGGGATGTCGTGCTTGACCAACCTCATAGCCTTTTATGAAGACATAACAAGGTGGATTGATGACGGCAGAGCGGTGGATGTGGTCTACCTTGACTTCAGTAAAGCATTTGACACCATCTCCCACAGCATCCTCACGGCTAAACTGAGGAAGTGTAGACTGGACGATCGGGTAGTGAGTTGGACCGCAAACTGGCTGAAGGCAAGAAGCCAGAGAGTCATGGTCAATGGGGCGGAGTCTGGTTGGAGGCCTGTATCTAGTGGAGTGCCTCAAGGGTCAGTACTGGGACCAATACTATTCAATATATTCATCAATTACTTGGATGAGGGAATTGAGTGTACTATCAGCAAGTTTGCTGATGGCACCAAGCTGGGAGGAGTGGCTGACACGGCAGAAGGCTGTGCTGCTGTCCAGCGAGACCTGGACAGGCTGGAGAGTGGGGCAGGGAAAAATTTAATGAAATATAACAAGGGAAAATGTAGAGTCTTGCATCTGGGGAGGAAATACCCCAGGTTCCAGTATAGGTTGGGGAATGACCTATTAGAGAGCAGTGTAGGGGAAAGGGACCTGGGGGTCCTGGTGGACAGCAGGATGACCATGAGCCAGCACTGTGCCCTTGTGGCCAAGAAGGCCAATGGCATCCTGGGGTGGATTAGAAGGGGAGTGGTTAGTAGGTCAAGAGAGGTTGTCCTTCCCCTCTACTCTGCCCTGGTGAGACCTCATCTGGAATATTGTGTCCAGTTCTGGGCCCCTTAGTTCCAGAAGGACAGGGAACTGCTGGAGAGAGTCCAGCACAGGGCAATGAAGACGATGAAGGGAGTGGAGCACCTCCCTTATGAGGAAAGGCTGAAGGAGCTGGGTCTCTTTAGCTTGGAGAAGAGGAGACTGAGGGGTGACCTCATTAATGTTTATAAATATATAAAGGGTGGGTGTCACGAGGATGGAGCCAGGCTCTTCTCGGTGACAACCAACAGTAAGACGGGGGTAATGGGTTCAAGCTGGAACACAAGAGGTTCCACTTGAATTTTTTGAGAAGAAACTTCTTCTCAGTGACGGTGACAGAGCACTGGAACAGGCTGCCCAGGGAGGTTGTGGAGTCGTCTTCTCTGGAGATATTCAAAACCCGCCTGGACGCCTTCCTGTGTAACCTCACCTAGGTGTTCCTGCTCTGGCAGGGGGATTGGACTAGATGATCTTTCGAGGTCCCTTCCAATCCCTAACATTCTGTGATTCTGTGAAACTTGAGTTTAGACTACTATAGGACGTAGTACTGCAGAAATAAAAATATTTTTTTGAACTTTATCTTCAAACCAGAATCTGAATTGTGATTGAGGCAACTGATTTCAAGAGATTAATACCTTAGTGTGGCTGGGCAGTTTTGATTTGCATTAAAAATCTTTCATTTACATGTCATTCTTACTTACAGTGGACAAAAGAGCAATGAGTAGCACTTGTTGCTACCACTTTGAAAGCTATCCTTTAATTAAAAGGGAATCTGATGTGAAACACTGCCTTTTATTGTGAACACTCAGTTAATGAGAATTAATTTTTTTCAATCCTATTAAAAAATATGCAAGTCTAGTATCGTTCTGCTACTTAGAATAAGTTTCATTTCTTATTTTGCTTTCAGTTTTTGTAACTTGGCAATCAAGAAACTTCTACTGATAAGAATAACATAGAATTCAGGAAGTGCTGATGTGGAATCAAAATCAAGTGACTAAGAAAACATGTTTGCTATAATTTTGACTTTTGTTTTTTGTTTTGTTTTTTTAAAAAAATGTTTAAAATTTGAAGCCAGTAGTGGCTCTTCACTGTCAGAATGAACACAACCAGGGCACAGTTTCAACCCCTGCCAACTTCCAGGCTCCTGCCGACATCATCGGTGCCTTCGAAACACTCGCAGCTGCAGTCCACATCCAAAGGAAAGACAGAAAATGCTCAGATTCCTCTGCAAAACAGACTTTTCTTTGCTCCTGACCACTGCTGGGGTGAAGCTATACTGCTGGCAATTTTATTATTTTCTTTCTCAGATTAGTCTCTCTTAAAAAGCCTTTCCTGTTATTGCAGCCCCTGTTATACTCACTATGAACATCTGCATATCCAGCTGTTACTTGTATTAGTTCCTCAATTCCAGAGTCCTTATCATCAATTTTCTTTTTCTTTTTTTTTTTTAATAAAAAGCTACACTTAAGGTATGAAACATCTATAATTACATTTTACGTATGGTCAGTTAATAATAAGAGTTAATCCCAGCCTTCTCAGAAGGAAGATACTGTTGAAGACAACAGCTGAGTCACACCATCATGAATGCAGAAACGCACAGCCAAGCAGACAAACTGACTCTCAACCACTGCTTCCTGTGTATCCTTTTAACTATTTTATTTTTCCCCCCTCCTCGCATTTCCCAAAACTATGAAGTCAACAGCACTAAAATGCTACAGGCATAAATACAACATCTGCGCCAGATCCAGGTGTGTTCATTTTCACTAGCTACCAGTGATTTTACGCGCATGTTTATGATGCTATACAAATAACAGCAATAACCGATGACTCCACTACTCCTGTCCCATACCAGGCAGGCAGAGGAGCTGCTGGCAGAGAGGAGCCACCACAGTGAAGCCCAGGAGACCACAACACGAGGAGATCACTGTCAGGTGCTTGGCACTAGCCTGAACCATGCAGAGCCTTCAGAGGCATGGCTGGTCCTAGATGTCCCCCCTGTTACTTTTAATTTTTTTTTTTTTTTTTTCCCCAGCAAAAATCAAGTATGAAACATTTCCAAGGATGCCAAGAGCCACCCCAACACCACAGCTGCTTGCTCAGCCATGATAAAACCACCTGGTCAAGCACAGGACCCTGGAAGCATGGCCAAACCCAAAGGTACTCAGAGGTGCAGGGCAGACTGGCAGCATAAGGGTTATAAACATCGAGCATTCAATTGCTAGTTTGCTTCATGCCCTTTGATAGCCAGAAACCAAATTGATTTTTTGTTGCATAAAGTATCTTTCAAGTTCAGTTGCTTATCTCCTCACTCATTCAAGAAAGAGACCTCAGATTTACAGGAATGAGAACTCACAATACAAATATACTATATTAAACATACAACAGACATCTGAAAAATAACCAAAACACATTCTATTGATTTTAACCTTCAATATCAAGCGATGTCAACTTGATCCAGGCTATAAGAATTTCCCATTATTTGAATTCCTCTATATGGGATGAGCATATAGTTATGAACATCTACCATAAAAAAAAAAATTTTGGTCATTATTAGGGCACTGCTACCACGTGGAATTGCACGCGTTGTTGCTGCAAACTGCACCGCAGCTGAAGCAAGAGCGGCCGCATCCCCACAGGCCGTCCCCACCACCATGGCGGGCAGCAGAGAGGGGCAGGTTGGCTGCCAGAGACCTGGCCTGTCCTCCTACCTGCTCAGCGGAACAGGACACGCACCTGCACACAGACACTGTGCTTATAGTGAGCTGCTCAAATAGTGTTTATCACATGAGTTACACTGAACTAGGATTTAGTTACAATCCTGGGGAATTCTGTGTCTCCTTGGTGAAAGGTTGCCTTGAAGTGAAAAGCGTAAGCATACTTAGTTTCTCAGGTACAAGCAAGCGGGCGATGGTTCCATCATGGCATTTGAGCATTTTGTGGGAGGCTGGCGGGGAGCTGGTCTGTGTGTGTTACTGACCTGCACCCCACTCTGAAGGGAAGCAGCCATAACCGTGTTGTGCAATTTTGCTCAGCTATCCAAATCGTACTAGACTCTAAAACAGCGAGATCCTGAGGAACGCAAGGCACGGCAGTCTCCCAGCCTGGCTGCTGCTTCACAGCTCTCTCCTGCACCCTGCCCCACGCAGCGACCCTGTGGTTATCAACATTAACGCATTGTTTTGGTGCCAGTTGATCCATCCCAGGATGGCACAGAGCAGACAGATACTTCACTCACAAGAGAGGGCTGTACAGCACTAAGAAAATGAAAAAGTGAAGCAAAATAATTTCTGTCTTTCTGACGAGCTGGGTAGGAGCATTTCTTGTTATGCATCTGACTTCAACATCACCAGCAGTGAGGACTATTAGTACAATCTGCTCTCCTTCTCAGTCAGGACAGTCAGCCTAGATTTCACAAAACCAAAAATAAAATTTAACACTTCTGAGACTTCCATGGCTCATCTGCACCTCACACCACTGCAGAGTCATACTGCACGGAGTACAACTACAGGCTTATTCATTGATTTTTTAAAAAGTCTTAATCTTTCATTGTTTCCCCAGCGTTTTCACAAACACCAGCCCAGGGTTTTATGGACATACTGTAAAAGGGACTAAACTGTTCGTTAAAATGGCACTTCTCATTGTATTTTTTTTTTAAATAGTTAATTTAAAAATAAAGCACAATTGTCACTAAGAGCTGTTAATGAAAACTCCACTAAGAGACTCTGTTCCTGATGAAAGGACAGTCATCACATCTGAAAGCAAAATAAAAGCCTCTAATTTGTATAAGCTCTCAGCCTGACTAATGAGCTAAATTTTAAAGGTAACAAGCATGTCCTCAAAACAAGCTCCTGACACATTTCATCACGTTACTTCAACTCTCCCAGCCTCATCAGAGGTACTATTAGCTGCATTCCTTTGCTCATGTGGCAAATCCTTAATACTCTTTCCAAGCTTTTTGATGTATTTTTCCCCATATTAAATCAAATATTATTTCCCTAATTGAAGCTTCAGTGACCAAGTGAGGGGAATAAGCACCACCACAGGTGTCCAAAAAGGGCCATCCCACCTTTGCAAACTCAGGCCACAGGCAGTTTCTTTTGCACAATGGACTCACTCGGACTTTCTTGAGAGGATTTTATCAGATTTATCTTGGAAATGAATAACTTCTGATACAAGGCAGCAATCTTGTTTGCAAACAGGTGTACTTTTAGGCTTAATTCACTTTCTGTAGGTCTTCTAATCAAGGCTAGGAACAGAATTATTGAAAAGCAGACACTGAATATATTCAAAACCATAGCTGCAGAGCCTCATCAAACTGCAGTCCCAGACAACTACAGCACCTGAAGCCGCTTTCCAAAACTCAGACAAGTTTTAATACATTGCTATATACGTCACCTTAACCCATACTTCCAAGATGCATTACCCTACCTGGAGAAAGCCTGATACTGCACTTCATATCAGAGACCTTTACAGTTCATAATGACAGTAGGTAGAAGAATCTAGAAGGGTGATTATAGTGAACTTTCTTAAGCTTAAGGTACTGATATAACTTTTTATAGTTTTACAGCTCCATTTTATAGTCAAAAAACAAAGGTACAGTGTCTTGCTTTTCTAAATTTAGCTAATTTTAAATATTCAAAGTAGCTTCTAATAGGTATCATTATGGAAAAGAATCTGCAGATTTCTGTGGGTTTACTTTTTCTTTTTAGTACGTACGATAAGTCTTTGAATTTGCTAACATCTCTATTATTTTCCATGCTAAACCTAAGAGCAGACAACTTTATATAATAAAAGTTGTAAAAGGAGTTTGATTACTTTGTATGACAACATACACCCAAAGAGAGTTTAGAAAACAATGATCTTAATGTACTGGTAAATACAGCAGTTAGAAGAATATCCTTCTAACAACAGTGGAAAGAGACATGTTTTATTGCATTCCCATGACACTACCAAGCAGTGGCAGCAATAACCTTTCATCACATTGTATAATGAAAAAGCACTACAACTTAAAAAAAAAAAAATTACTATAGTTTTCCTTTAGAGTGCTATAAAATGCAACCACATTCACATGACTCTGTGTGTGTGTATGTGTCTCTTAATAAAGCTTCTCTGAAGGGCAATACAGCATGTACCATGGAAACAGGGGTTGCCATGGAAAGAATGCTTTTTAGTGGATAGCAAAAGAAATGGGGGCTTGATTCCCCCTCTCGCTTGTCTTAAAAAAAAAAAAAAAAATACACAACACACAAAAGTGTAACTATTGACATCAGCAGAGTTATTCCTGAACACATCAGTGTGAATGAACAATCAATAGTACATGCATAGCAGAGAATTTTTGGCAGTAGGGCTGCGGCGATCTGCAGAGCCCTGTATTTTCAGAGCAGCTCTATCCCTCAACACCACAGGGCTCCACAGCCAGCTGCCCCAGGCGTGCTCACGACACGTGTCCTTCAAAACACAGCAGGGGCCAGAGCCACAACGAGCTGCAGAAGAGCATTCGCAAAGCCATTGTTCCTCACTCAATCGTCATATGCAGAAAGTGCCAGAATCATCTACCTGCCAGATCTTTGCTTACATACAAAACCTTTTCTGTTTAAATGCACATGGTGTTACAAACGAATGAAAAGCATGAATCAAATTAACTTAAAGCATATTGGTTTCCAGACGTGCTTAAAATGAAGTCCAAATTGATGTGTTTCATCTACCTTATTCATTAAAATGGCATTCTTGATGTCCTCCTGTTACCGTAATCTCCAAAGCACCGGACAAACAAGTACATTTGTTTATCTTTATCACTCTTTCCTTACTAAAGAACCGGATTTTATTAAAGAGATCAATCACCTGCATACACTTTAATAGCCTGAGCTGTGCATGTAAGACAGAACTTGCTTCAATAGCCCACAACTCCCAAAGTATAGAGGGGCACGTAAAACCATTTGTTGCTTTAATAAAACTAAATTTTTCTCAGAGCTAGCAAGTACCCTATTAGAATTAGTAATTTGAGACAGAAAAGCAGTGCTTAAAAGAAACCAATTCTAATAAAAGGAGTATAATCAATCCTGTTTGCTTACCTCCATGAGAGCCCTATGCTTCTAACCAAAGACACAAAAACACTTTACATGCTTAATGCACTGCCTTTCTCTTATTGAATCACACTTATTGTGGAAGCTGTCTTTTGAGGCTTCTAGCTGTGTCGAAGTAAGGGGCGGATTGCTGCTTTTAATGAATGGTATCCTTATAATGGAGGCCAAAGTGTTAAAAACTTTATGTCAGAGGCAAAATGTACAAAGGAAAGCTTTTTGGAAATGCTGCTGAGCAATCTGGAATACGCTGTTTTACTAAAAGATGGCATTTCTTACTAGGCTACTGCCAGAGTGTAAAAAATAATGTTATGTACTAACACAACTGACTGTTACCACAAACTGCAACAGCCACCCCTTTTATGATGAAAGGCTAAAAAAAAAAAAAACCCAAAAAAACAAACAAACAAAAAAAAAAAAAAAACAAACAAAAAACCTAACATTAATTAAGATCACACCTTTGAAGACTTTTCACTTTTTTCACAGTCTAAAGAGTTGGTAAACAGCTCAGCCCCAAAATTGTCCTTCAGTCTACCTTAGAGTGAAGAACAGAAACTTTCTAATTAAATGAAATCTTGTAGTACATTGACTGTCAATCTTTTGAGGGTTGTTACTAACTTTTGAACTATTTAGCTTTATAACAAAACTATCTGTTTGATTTGGAGAAGAAAACCTCCCTTTATTTATTTCAATTAAGTAGTGAACATGGTATGTGAAGTAACTGCTCGCAGCTGTAATGTGAAAGAGAAGTAATGTTTTAGAATACAATAAGCCCACTAGAAGTAGCAGCAACTAAAAAAAACACTAAGGTGATCAGGAAGCGCTTCACAGATTTTGAAAGTAATGCCAAAAAAAGGAGAAGAGAATCAGTCCTTCATCTATCAGCTGTTCCTGTTGCCAGTGATTATGGCAATATTTCACAGAGAACATATGGCAATGTTTATAGCCATCAGGCAGTATTTCACAGAAGCTGCGACACCATGTGTCCACCAACTAGCCTTTCTGATTGCAATTAATTAGGGAAGAAGCAGGAGGCACCTTTTAAATAACATTAAGTCTAAGAGATTCCTGAAGTTCCATGGCCCATGTACAAGACTAAGTGACAGGAAAGTCTATTAAAATTGTTACAAGCCTAGTACAGCGAGACTTACCTTGAGGAACAAGACCTAATAAAAAAAAGTACACCCTTTAAGGAGTGTAAGAAAGAGCAGCAGTATAATAAACCATTCAGGGTGGTACCTTGGAAGCCTGCAACAATAAGGAAATATTTGAAGACCTTTAATGGGCCATTTTATGAAACAGATTCTGCAGAAAAGCTGCCACAGTGAAAGCTGTAGCAGTTGTTTTATAGTTGCCAGACCCAAGAGGATGTGTATCAAAATTACACAGGGATCTATTAAGAAACCAAGACTTATGAAATACACTGTGGCAGTCATTTTGTGATTCCTATTTTAATAAAAGCAAGCAAGAGAGGAAAATTAAGGATAATAAACTACCTGATAGGTTTTCATAGAGAGGTGGAAAGCTGAACTTTCCCAGCCAGCCCCTGCAGTTGCGTCTTGTGCTTTGTGACTGCAGCACTGGGGGACAGAGCAGCAGGAGGGGTGGGCAGCACAGACCCCATCGCGGCTCCTTCAGCAGTGCTGCTGAGAGCTCGACAGGCTGGACTGCAACAGTTCCCAGGAAAAAGCTTTCTGACAGAGGCATTTTCTCAACCCAGCCCTATCTGACCCCACTGGGAATGAGCCAGGAAAATCATACAAGCTCAAAATCGTACCAAAACTGATGCAGTAGGTGAGGTATCGGTTAGAATTGATGTTAACAAGTTCGACATCACATTCCTGAATTTGGGATCAGCTCACAGCATCCTCTCCCCCTTACTGGACATCTTTGCCCCACACAACCAGTTTCCCTGCTATTTCCCTGTCTCAGGTTGGGATATTCCCTGGAGACATGAAAAAAAGAGAACAAGATCAGAGGAAAACTTGTCCAGCTGTGGTCTTAGCAGGGCTCCTTCCTGCCAATTCCCTGAGCCCTAATCATATACCTGAGCCCACCCTGCAGCTTTTCCCACAGCTGGGTTACAAATACATCTCTCTCTTTTCTCTTCAGACTTCATTCTTCCAAATTTTCGAGAAACCTAACACCTTTGAAATCTCTCTCCACCTGTCAAATTTTGCTAAGTCGGCCAACAACCTCAGAAGTTATTAAGACACACTAACAGTGCAGTCATCCAAGACTCATTTCCTTAAGAAAGAAGGCTTTTAAACTCCTCTACCATTATATTGTTGTTATTTTAGGATTTCCTTCATTTCCCCAAACCTCTAACCTCTAATTTTTATTACAGATTTCTCATCGTGAGACGTTTGGAGACACAGAAAATGCAAATCCTGTTGGTAATAATGGAAGCATTGATTTTTATTAGTCTTAAGAGCAAAATCCCATATTACGCCCATGGTAGATCTCAAAAAGGTAATCTAATGGCCACAATACTTCTGCCTAATTGTGATACAATAACCTAGGATCTGTTCTCACAGATGTGGCATGACAGAAAATACAAGCCATGTTTAAAAGTCTGTCAGATTGTTGTGATGGGTAAAAATCTTTCCGTCATCACTGGGCAGACTATTTTAAAACTCCAGATGCATTCCTGACACCAATCCGCAGCTCAAAGTGAGCCACCATTCCACTCACCACTACACTTGCATGATGACAATAGTGTAACTCTTAAAAATAAATAAATAAATACCAAAATAAAGTGACAGCTGGTAACTTTGCCATCCTTGTCTACACTTTCCTAGGAGCAGAGTTAATATTTCGAGCTGTGCATGCAGAACAATTTCAAGGTTTGTACTCCATCAAAAAAGTTCCAAACTGTAAGCTGACAGCTGCCACCAATTTAACAGCTATACTAAAGTTCCCAACACAACTTAGAGCAGCTTCTCTAGAATTTAAGAGGATCTTCAATGCTGAAAGAAAATTGCAATATATTCCTTAATAAAGCACATTTCAATGAAAAGATGAACAATAGATTTCAGAGAGAAACTCCTGTCCAATATGTTACCCGCCAGCTGTGGTGCCATTGCTATAGCACCATCCTATTACTCGTTATTTTTAGGACAGTAGCACAATAGCCACTGACAATCAAGAGCTGTAGCAGAGATCACCCTCCCCAATTAAATCCCTATTCTCTCCCCTTTCAAAAATCTCCTGCAGGTGCTGCTTCCCATGTGGGCTGGGAACTAGACAGAGGCACCCAACCCATGCGCCAGGAGGTGGTCAGAGATGCCCATCCCTGCAGGGTCTCCCTTCCTTGCCAAAATTCAAGGGCACTACAAGGAGTAGCTGACACTCAGGGCCTGATCTGACCCCGCAATGGCAGATGCAGCCAGGGGAGGCACAGGCTGTGGTGGAACCTGGGGAGCCTGAGGGCAGGACAGGGCCATGGGTATGAGCAGGGGCACCACTATACCTCAGCCTGAGCTTTTACCCACATTGGCACAACCTTGGATACAACCCACTGCACAGAGCCACAATCTTAAAAAAATAAATAAATAAGCATTTCAGTGGGAACAAGACATACTCTGCCTCTTACACTGGCTGCTCTGGAAAGAGAAGCAGATGAAAAGTAGAAGAGTAATTTGTACCTCCACTAGTTAAAGTAGTAAAATTATAATTTGTCCTCAAAACACGACAATCTAACACTACAGATTTCTTCTGATAAAAAAAAAAAAAATCCTTCACTCAACTAAACTGTATGCACAGTTATCCTTGTAACAGTATTGTCAGCGGAAGCAGTCACAGCAATAAGTATATAGGATATCTACGAAAAAAGCACAATTTGAGCAGAGCTCATCTGAATCCCAGCACACTGAACTAGCCAGCCTCCTTGTGTCAGAGACCCATCCTCAACACCACACACACGAGTTTTTACAGTCAATTTTTTCTATTTAAATCTACACTTCTCTCTGAAAAATGAAAAATCCAAACACTGAGGTCTATAAGCTGGCATGCAAAGTGTTAACAACTGGTGGGAGATCATTGATTCCAGTCCATCGCCTGATATGCTGTCAGCCCCCGAGTGATCAGGTAACTGGATGAGAATGAAATGGAAAAGCCCACATGGTTCTGGTAATCACGCTTCACACCTCTCTACAACACTGAAACCATCCCAAGGAGCCAGCCGAGCAGCCAATGAGCAGGGGTAGCATGCGCGGCCCTTCTACACTGTGTCAGAGCCCAGGCTCTGTCACTAGTTCACATTACAGAAATGACAAATAATTAAGAGCTGTAAAGGGTCATTTTATCAAATAATTTACTTTTGCCACAAATATTAGAGCTCTGTAAAACATGGACATCCTACAAAGCATTCACTGATCACTCCAGAATTTCTTTATGCCAAGTACAAGTACCACAGCATGAAGACTGACTTTAATTTTCTTTTAGCCTAACACAGGAACTAGAGTTAAAGCTGGGCTGAAATAAAAAGTTTTCCTTATTTCACAGCAAAGCCATGAAAAACTAGACCTGATATGCCATCCTTACATACGCCTTGAAAGAGTCAAGTTGAGAATGAACAAGTCTGAATTTCCAGTTCTTATTTAACCAGGCAAGTTATGCTTAAATAGTTCATGTAATTCTTGTACAGCTCTTCTACTACTTGCAACTAGAAGAACACACTAGTCAATCTGAATCCACAGACTACTGTATCTTCAAGATAGTTCACTTAAAGGCATACCTTAGCATAACATGCTATTGTCTGGATTACCTTTAACAAGAATAAATAGATAATATGAAACATCTGGACAAATAAACCCTTTTTGTGCTTATGGAATTTAACAATATCCTGATTTCCTTGCACAGGCTGTTTAGAAGGGAGTGCTAGAGTGCTATTATCAGATGTCACAGGCTGCTCTATCACCTTTGCACATATGACACAGAGGAGCAGGTGATAGGGTACTAGATATCTTAGAGGCATCATAAACACGATTCTTTTGGCCCAGAATACCAATATGACAAAAAGTAAATAAATAAATAAACCTAAGCTAGATCGAAAGCAGTTTTTCCTGTACAAATGGTTACAGAAATCACACTGGAAATACTATTTTAGAATAATTTTGAAATATTCTTTCTTCAGAAGCTTTTTAATGATGAATTAGACCTATCAGCCATGTAGTATGCTATTATTAAAGGCAACAGTATCTTCTAGGTCAAACTGTCTCCTAGCTGAGTTACACCAGGAGAGTTCATCATTTATATGAAACTGCTATATTAAATTAAAAAAAAAAAAAATCTAGAGAATATAAAGTGCTACTGCAAGATTATTCTAATTGAATAACATGCAAATAAAAAATGAATCAAAATTAAATTTGCTATCCTTACTCAAAGAATTTTCATTTGTTACTTTTTCCTAAGGAAATGGTCATTTAGATAGTATTTCTACAAAACTTTTTTCTCCTTTTACTAGATGTTTCAATTAAAACTATCTTAATGGATTCTTCTTGTTCTAACCCTAAAGACAAGACTCACACAGAATCAAAATCACTAATTACTGCAGAAATCTATCATTAAGAAAAAAACGAAAGAAAAATCCACTTTCCAATAGAAAAAGAATCACTGAGAGGAAGAAATTTGCATTCTAAATTATTCAGCTTAAGCAAGTTTTAAAGCTTATCTAATAATACAAACAATATTATTAAACAGCTTAACTTTTTGTTCAGGATCAACTATATCTTCATTATTTCTTTCAAAGTTATCCTTTTCCTCAACCAACAACCAAAAGTTACATTAGATTACAGTTCATAACTTAAAATATATATATATATATATATATATGTGTGTGTATATACACACAAAAGAGAATTTTATCTTGATCTCCTAGCAGCAACCTTTCTTCAAAGGAAGATTTAAGACAATTATGCACCTTTAGAAAACAGTATTTACTTAAACTTTGGAAAGTGACAAATGGGACACTTACAACCTTCACTAAACTATCCTAAAAATAATAGTTTGTCAAGTGTTTCGAGGGCAGATCTTTCACAATTATATCTAGGCTGTGATAGGCAGACCAAATGTTGGAACTTTTGGTTTTGGCAGTTTGGAGACCTGCAGGGTCACACTTATACTGTGCCTAAGCAAAGGGCACAAGTAACTCTTTCTGGCACTTCTGAAAGAGCAGCAGGGTTGTGCCAGACTCCTGAGCTGTAAAACAGACACAAAAGGGTTGTTTTCATTTGGTTTTTTTCCACCATACAATATTTGTGGAAAAAAAGAGGCTCCCCATTCTTGTCTGGACACTGCGTGCTCAGGGGCTTCAACCCCAGCATCCCACAACCCCACAGCTATACATCAAGGAACAATAGCTGGGTCTTGATAGTGGGTTCCCATCCTAATTAAGAGGGGTTAAGCAAGTACAGTGCATTGGATGAGATCTGTGGCTCACTCCTAGCGAGGAAAAGATGAGCTGAGCATCTTTAAAAGAAATGTTAGAAAAATCCAACCCTGGGCAAAGCCTTTTGATTTGACACTGGTATTCAGATCATTCTCTCTTTTTTGGCTACTATAAAATATAACACGAGCTTGTATCATGGCCATCATACTAACAGAAAAGAATATTAAGTTCTTTGTTGGGATGTTTTTTGCTTAACCAAAAGGCACCCTGCATGGCAGATTAGCTGAAGATGATCTACTATTAAAACAGCAGAGAATAAGTTTGACATGCTTGTGTTTCTTTTGCTTTTCTTTTTTAATCTATTTCCCATAAGATCAGAATTCACAAGACATCATTTGTGTTGGGAAGAACGTTAACAATCAGCTTATTTATACTTGGTTCACATTTTCTTCAACTGAAAATTACTGATGTTAAAATGATATTTTCAAACTAATTTGTATTCACATTTTACATTTTGAAGGCAATGATAATTCTTCAGGAATGCAGAATTCTCCCTCTCATTTTGTTCTGAGGAAATGCAACAATAAACCAGTAATTCTCAGCTTTTTATTACGCTCCAACTTGACTGTCTACAAATCATCATACCTCCAGTCTGCCCGCTCTGTCCTTGCCTCCTGGCTTGCACTTAGGCCCAACAGCTTCCAGTCACTTCCCAGTTTGCGGTAAATTCTTCATAGTCCCCACTGAATCCCTGGGGAAAATTCCTTCATGTTATCAACCGAGACCTCAGACAATCTCCTGGTCTCTTTTAGATTCTCTTTGCTACCCCCCTGCCCCCGTCCCCAGTCCACCCCAGGAGCTACTTTCAGCCTACCCATTAGCTGGCCTTGGGGAAGGGCATCTCTTCAGCTATATCCAAGAATGTCCTCATTTTCAGGGTTCCATCCAAGACCAAATGGACTCTATTTGGATGTGGATCAGAGCCTCACAAAAAGTCATTGACCTCAAAGTCATGTGAGGTGACCAAGTCAGATAGGAAAAACACAGACGGCCCCACGCACCAGCCAGCAGGAGCTCTCCTCTGGCCAGACCCTGATTTCAATCTTCTCTGACCTCTTCAACCATTTTCTGCCTTGGCAGTTGGCCTATATACAGAACTGAACAGGTCAACGCTGCTCTTCTGAGAACAAATCTAACAGGTTCTCAAAGCAAGCAAATAAGAGCAAATTTTTAAAGGGTGTCTTCTTCTACAGTGAATAGTAAATATGATGGTGATGCAGGCAAACCAATCCAAACACAATCAAATTTAAGGACAGAACAGGATTTGAGCAAGCACATCCTAAGGGTTGTTTATTTCTTGGTCCTTTCATTGAAAACAAGCTCTTCTGCTTTTTGGTTTCACAATGTAATGTCAGATTGTCCTTTTTGCTCATTTTTCTCTTTGCATGTATTTGATAGTTTTGTTTTTAATAAAAGTGGAGGTGTTCTTGGCATTTCTACTGCAACAGCAGAGCTTGAACTTAAGGTCAAATGAAAGGAACAGTGTGTTCAGTTACCATGGCAACCATACCAGGCTAATATCAGGTACTAAGATACCAAGAATGAAGTGATAAAATCACTACATTAGTTTAATAAACAAGTTTCGTTGTCATCATTTTACTATATATATGGTTATTTGAAAAAAAAAAAAATCAAATTTCAGAATTTGCTCTGCTTGGCCTGTTATTCATTATCTAACAAAAATGAAAAATTATTTCCTTTCTCAGAGGCTTCAGAAACACAGGTGTATTGAGAATTCATTAAGGTTGCTATACCTTTTAAAGCCATGTTCTAGGTACACTGAATTTTGTAGACCCTAAAAGCAAACCCTAATTTGACATTTAATTTCAATTATCATTTTAGGTTTTCATACTCTGCCTCAACCTTTTAATAAACGTCTAGTTAAATTTTAAATATAAATCTTACTGTGTCTGATCTCCTTCTATGACAGGGTGACTCACTCAGTGGATAAGAGAAAGGCTGTGGGTGTCAAAAGCCTTTGACACTGTTTCCCACAGCATTCTCCTGGAAAAGCTGGCAGCTCATGGCCTAGATGGATAAAGAACTGGCTGGATGGCCAGGCCAGAAGTGTTGTGGTGAATGGAACCAAATCTGGTGGACGGCCAGTCACAAGTGGTATTCCCCAGGGCTCAGTATTGGGGCCAGTTCTATTTATTCTCTTTATCAATGATCTGGATGAGGGGATTGAGTGCACTCTTAGTAAGTTTGCAGATGACACCAAATTGAGTGGGAGTGTTGATCTGCTGGACGGTAGAGTGGCCATACAGAGGGATCTGGACCAGCTGGATCATTGGACTGAGGCAAGTTGTATGAGGTTCAACAAGACCAAGTGCCAGGTCCTGCACTTGGGTCACAACAACCCTAGGCAGTGCTACAGGCTCAGGGAAGAGTGGCTGGAAAGCTGCCTGGCAGAGAGGGGTCTGGGGGTGTTGATTGACAACCAGCTGAACATGAGCCAGCAGTGTGCCCCGGTGGCCAAAAAGGCCAAGAGCATCTTGGCTTGTATCAAGAATACTGTGGCCAACAGTACTAGAGGAGTGATAATTGGGTAGTGAGGTGGACCACAAACTGACTGAAGGAAAGAAGCCAGAGAGTGGTGGTCAATGGGGCGGAGTCTGGTTGGAGGCCTGTATCTAGTGCAGTGCCTCAAGGGTCAGTACTGGGACCAGTATTATTCAATATATTCATCAACAACTTGGATGAGGGAATTGAGTGTACTATCAGCAAGTTTACTGATGACACCAAACTGGGAGGAGTGGCTGACATGCCAGAAGGCCGTGCTGCCATCCAGCAAGATCTGGACAGGCTGGAGAGTTGGGCGGGGAAAAATTTGATGAAATATAACAAGGGAAAATGTAGAGTCTTACATCTGGGGAGGAAATACCCCAGGTTCCAGTATAGGTTGGGGAATGACCTATTAGAGAGCAGTGTAGGGGAAAGGGACCTGGGGGTCCTGGTGGACAGCAGGATGACCATGAGCCAGCACTGTGCCCTTGTGGCCAAGAAGGCCAATGGCATCCTGGGGTGGATTAGAAGGGGAGTGGTCTGTAGGTCGAGAGAGGTTCTCCTTCCCCTCTACTCTGCCCTGGTGAGACCTCATCTGGAATATTGCGTCCAGTTCTGGGCCCCTCAGTTCAAGAAGGACAGGGAACTGCTGGAGAGAGTCCAGCGCAGCCACGAAGATGCTGAAGGGAGTGGAGCATCTCCCTTATGAGGAAAGGCTGAGGGAGCTGGGTCTCTTTAGCTTGGAGAAAAGGAGACTGAGGGGTGACCTCATCAATGTTTATAAATATATAAAGGGTGGGTGTCACGAGGATGGAGCCAGGCTCTTCCCGGTGACAACCAACAGTAAGACAAGGGGTAATGGGTTCAAGCTGGAACACAAGAGGTTCCACTTGAATTTGAGAAGAACCTTCTTCTCAGTGAGTGTGACGGAACACTGGAACAGGCTGCCCAGGGAGGTTGTGGAGTCTCCTTCTCTGGAGATATTCAAAACCCGCCTGGACACCTTCCTGTGTAACCTCACCTAGGTGTTCCTGCCCTGGCAGGGGGATTGGACTAGATGATCTTTCGAGGTCCCTTCCAATCCCTAACATTCTGTGATCCCCCTGTACTCAGCGCTGGTGAGGCCCCACCTCAAATCCTGTGTTCAGTTTTGGGCCCCTCAATACAAGAAAAACACTGAGATGCTGGAGGAAGTTCAGAGAAGGGCAAGGAGGCTGAGGGGAGACCTTATCACTTTACAACTACCTGAAAGGAGGTTGTAGGATGGAGGATGTTGGTCTCTTCTCCCAGGTAGCAAGTAATGAGATGACAGGAAAGGGCTTCACGTGTCAGGGGAGGTTCAGACTGGATATTAGGAAACATTTCTTCCTGAAAAGGGTTGTCAGGCATTGAAACAGGCTACCCAGGAAAGTGGTGGAGTCACCATCCCTGGAAGTGTTTAAAAGACATACAGATGAGGCTCTTAGGGGCAGGGTTTAGTGCTACCTTTAGGTTATGGTTGGACTTGATGATCTTAAGGGTCTCCTCCAACCAAAATGATTCTATGATTCTATGTGTCAAACTACAAGGAGACAAATCTGAATGAAAGCCCTTCTCAGCACACATCCAAAAAGGTGGTACAGAGAGCTACTAGTTAGGCACATCTCCTACATCCCCTACCTGAAGCCCGGGTCCAAAGCCAGCAAAATTAAATACCCACAGAGCTTGTTGGAGCTGGCTCCTTCTACCCTTGCAGCTGGTGAAGGGGACAGAATCTGCCAGGCCTGGACATGTAGCAATTAACACCATATGGTTTGAGGCAAGCACCTTGAGAAGCCCCTGGAAGCCCAAGCAGATGCCATCCAGCAAGCACACTTTACTGTATCTAATGCTGGAATGAGGACACTCCACCCAGCTATGCCTTCCCACTGACCTTCTGGGCAGGCTGGACTAAGAGGTGAAGGTGCCAGAGACACAGATCACAGCACCATGGTGAAAGAGTGACTCTATATCAGAATTGTTAATAAGACACAGGTTTAAAATGTCAGTTCTGGCTAGTGACGACAATAGTGGCTAAAGAATAATTAATGTTGATTTCCATATTACAGATAATTCTGCAAATGAAAATGAGTGGGGCCAAGTGGTTCTGAGAATTCAAGATAACTCCAGAAAGTCAGGAAACCCAACAGAGTCTGAGCAATTTGTTTGCAAAATAATTTCAGATTACTTTGCATAGTAATAGAATTCTGGAGCTATGTTGTTAACCATGCAGAACAGCCACTGTGATTGAGAGCTGCAGTAGAGGAAAATAAAACTTTCTTCCACAACAGAGGATTGTGAGACATCCTCGTGCCCTCTTCAACCAGATTAAGAATAACAAAACTCATCCCAGCTCACCAGCACAACATCACTCAAAAGACAGAGATAATTCATCAGGCACCAACAAAGAGAGACACTGCCTGATTTCATTAGCCAAACCAAGGCAGCAAAACCAGCCGAAATTTCTGTAGCATGTGCTCGATTTCCTTGTGTGCCCTGAAGACAAGTTTATAAGAAGTAAAATCACTGAAAAAAAAAAATCTTTTAAGTATGAGATAATATTTAGAAAATATGCTAATAGTTTGGTCTTATTAACCTTTTCTGAATACATACAGCTAATATTTACCTTACAAATAAAGTCAGACCAAAAATGAATTGCTGAGTTACAGAAACATCCTTATAAACTATCGAAGTGCTACTCAAACACTTCCAACTCATGCAGTCATCTGCTTCTCAGAACATGCTGGTACGTATTGACTTTATGCAGTTGTGTCAGCCTGACATTGGTGAAGTAAATACTGCAAAGGAGTAGCCTATGGTCATCCAAATACATATCTATACACAGCCTCGAGTACTGTAAGGATTATACCTGTAACTGCCAGTTTCTGCTAAAATATCACAGGGCAGAAGGACAAGCTGACCTAATCGGTGGGTTGCTTGAGTAGGTTTTGCAGTGGGGGCACAGCTAATCCTTGGCTGACAGTCCAGCCTGGAGATTTTTTTTTTTTTTTAATCCATGATTAATGGACTTGACATCCATGTTCCCACAGCTTCTGCTAAACATGCAGTTCAGACCCTATTGTTAAATACCACTGAGATCACAGAAAACTAAACTCTTATGACAGTGGAACGACTGTGCCAGAGGGCAGACTGTTCTGAGACAAGTATTGGATTACACCAGAAATATAACACAGAATAATAGGGCACTACAAAAAGGTTCACGATCTTGGGCCCCTTCATACCTTGCATCCTTAAAACTAGACTGACCTTTCCGAAAGGAAAATAGATTGTGTGAGTTAAGAGATCTAACAAGACAACACATTATCCAAAATTTACTGGGAGATCACAGGCACATGAGATGCGTTTAGCCTATTTAAGTCAGAGGCACGTGCAATCAACTTGACCTTTCATTTTGTATTTGCTCACTAATCAAAATCTCAGAGCAATTTGAGTGAAGCACTGATGGAGATCTCTCTCCTCCAGAACTCACGAGTTTGGCTATGAGCCAAGATGCAAGATTTGGAAATAAGTTTTTAATCCTTAAAGTCTGAAAATGTTTGGATGCAATTAACATCAATAGAACCATGTGTTCACAGACAGAAAAGTACAGAACCTCCAGATAGAACCTTTTTTCCTAACTACTCTGAGGTACAAAATTTAATTTTCTACTTTCTGTCTACCCATACACAGAATGTTCTGGCTACTCCATATAATTATTTTCTAGCCTCTCAGCTTCTATAGAAGAAATATGAGTATTACCTAATTTCTGGTTTTCTGCACATTTTTCACAGAAGCCAACAGAAAAAAAACACCACACATGTCAGTCTGAAATAGAAGAACAATGTCAGTTCATAAAGGACGTTGTTTAAACAGTTAGCTCTGTCTGAACTACCCTTGTTTTAGACTGGGATGTATTTTAAACCTTAATTACTGCAGTCTGGAAGACTGTGACAGATCTTTTTCTTATGGGCACCTTGCCAAGATGAAGCATGAATTCTTCTTTTAAGACCATACTTAATTAGCACTTTAGCCAACTTTATGGAGTTTGTATGATTCCATAGACTACTTCTGGCTCTAGCAAGTACATCTGTCTGCTGCAGTTTGGGGCTTCTAGGGTCAAAGCTATTTTGCATCCACTTTCACAATTTGTCATTATGTCTATGTATGCCTGTAGATTTTGATTTCTAAATGTAAAGTACATATAACAGGAAATCAAAATTTCTAAACTTGACAAACTAAGCTTACTCCAAATATTCCTTACTATATCAATATTCACTGCTTGATTGCTGCTTCAGTATGTTATTATAGAATTCAAATATGTATTTACAGTAACGGCTCCATATGGAGTGACAAATAATAGAGATGGAAGAGCTGAATTCAATAAGGATAAAAACAAACACATTACCCCTTTTGACACCAACTCTAAGTCAGTAACTCATCTAGAGTGGCTATCCAGAACTGGCCTGTTGCGTGTTGCTTCTGCTGATAGAAAACCTAAAGCCTGTATTTCATTGCCGCAGCTCTTTTTCCATGAGCAGAGACATTGCCCTGCTTTCTAAGCACAGAAAGCATCAGAGAGAGCCCATTTCTTTCCTTTGTTTGTCATTCCAACCCCCTTCCAAGCCACCTTTCTACCACCAGCCCCTCTCTTGCTCTATTGCTAGATGTTTAATGAGAGCTACTCCACCTATCACTACTCTCGTAGCCTTTCCCTCGGCTATCAAACACAGACACAGATATCTAAAGCAACTCTCCGATTTCCCACATTTGTGTCCAGCCCAATGAAGCCTGTCACTGCACAGCTCAACAGCCTGGCAGACAGCTAGTGCTTCACCTGGGGATTACCAGAAGCAGCAGAATTGGATTTCACACTTAAGTATTATGCAAAGTTGTCATCTTCAACATCACACCCACCACCTTCAATGAGTTTTAACTCCAGTGTTAACTATATAAAATATGTTTCGGCTCTGCCATCAGCCTGGGGCCTAAAACGACATCATCCTTATCAGAAATTCCAAACAGAATTTTCAAATGTCAAATAATACAGGCATAAATATACATACGTACTTACATAGCCTCTTCTTTGTCAAGACATTTTCACATCTCCTGTCCAAACTGAACTTCTTCCCACCCAAACATCAACTCCCCCCATCCCTCCCTTTGCTCAAGTCTTGTCTGGCAATTCTGTAATGTTGGTAGCTTTCTAGGAATGTACATTGCTTCAGTGAAATCTGCTATGAATGGCCTACTGTTTCATTCTGTTATAACAGCCGACTCACCTTAGGGAGGCTGTAGCCTCAGCTCTCAGGGACAAACACCTACAGTCCAGTCCTATTCATCCCCACAGCACATTCCTTACTGCAAACCTTGAGCTCAGCCTCTACAGCCAGCCATACTTCTCACCCACCCCTTCCCCAGCAAACGCGTTCTCCTGAGCTGCTGCTGCTCTGTGTTGCTTCAGAAGCGCAAGTCCCAGCTCTCACCTGGACACTCCCCTGAGTTTCTGCTCTTCCTTTCATCATTTACACCTGCTAGGCTCCTTAACATCCCAGAGACCTGATGAGGCAATGGGCACCTGCTCCTCAGTACCGTTGTTCAGGTGATGGGAGAAACCAGCAGCAACATTTGATACTCAGAGGCCTCTGTGTGGCTGTAAGGCATTGTAGCAACGCAAAGTGAAAAGGACCACATACAGGTCATTCTGGCCATACCTTGGCCTGAGGATGTGCTGGCAAAGAAGATAGGAAGCACAACCTGGTATGCTGGAGCTGAACAATACTTTGTACCAGATCAGTACAAGCTGTCAAGCTTCACAACAAACAGAAGAGTACCAAAGCTTGTCACAACCTTTAGATAAACAGGACCTTTGTGCCTTATGCAAAAGGACAGAGGCAGAGAGGAGGCTGGCAGAGCAGAGTTTTCAGAGTATTTCCTCCTTACAGTTCTAGTCTAGAACTGAATTTCCCAAGAGTTCCCCTATTCCAGGTTGCATGGCCTATTAGCTGCAGCTGTGCTAACTTCAGTGCAGAACAGGACACAACACAGACTTGCCAACAAAGTTTTTACAGCCCCATCCAGGTGTCAGGAGAGGGCACGGACAGCAGTCCTTCAAGAGGGAAGCAGCCATAGATGCATGGCATGTTACATATTTATCTGAAAATCAAATTAAATTTAAAATTAAATAAAGTAACACCAATTTCATCTGCCTTCCTCTAAGCAGAGAGTGTACGTTGTTCATGACACCAAGCCAGGCAGCAGTCCCCTGCCATGAGGGATCAAGTTCTGGCTAAAGGCACACATGCCATTCAACATGTAACCTCTTCCCCTCCAAGTTTGCCATCTTGAGCAAATATTTTTGTATTTTTTAAACTTATTTTTGGTGAAGAGAAAGAATCCAGTAAGATACCTGACTACAACTTTTACAGCAGGCCCATGTCTTCTTGTCCAGGAGAGTGTTCCAGCTACCACAGTCAGAACGCACGAATAATGCTTTATTCAAAACACAGTAGAAAGCGTGGATCACCTGGAAAAAACAGTCTTGCTTTAGCACTACCTATGACCTCTTGGACCACATCTGGGCTGCAAAACACCCCCAGCACCCTGCCATGGCACTGCCTCTGCCCACTGGTGAGGTCACCCCATGCTGGCCCTGCCACCACCCCGTGATGGCACCCCATGCCATCCCTCAGCTACATCTCCTGCAGCGCCCCAGCCTCGCCACTGACTGGGCCTGACAAGGGGAGATGACTGATTAAAGTGACAGACAGGGTTTCAATCGAGAGAGGAGCTTGTTTTAGCGCAGGCCTGTCTACTTCAGTAAATCTCGGGTTTTATCAGCTCTGTGCAACCGGCTCATTTAGAGCTGATCGGTGGCAGTCCATCTCCTCGCAGCCCATGTCAGTGACAGCCCTCAGGTGCCTGAGCGTGCCAGGCTTGATATGTCAAACCCTGCTGCGAACAGAGATTAACCTGCAAAATCATGCAGGGCTCTTTTTACGTATATTCTAGCCAGGCACAAGGAAACTACTGGCTCCATCAGGCTTGGTAAAATTTCTTTAGCTTCTCCCTGTCCTGCATCTCATTTTCATTCACTTTAGAGACTGAATATAAATAGCAAACAACCTGGACAGCCTGGTTGCTGCACAGGAACCACGTGAGGAAAGATTTCTAAATAGTCTTTTTATAGCAGAATAGTTTGTCAGAAAACACTGGAATGGCTTTCAAAAATCTGCATAGCCATGTAGAAGATGAAATATTAATAGATTTAATATTAAAATATTTGATTAAATTAATATTAATTCACCATTAAATTTTTTAAGTTTCATATTTCATTAGAAAAATCACACTGAAACTACCTATAGGGATTTAATGCATGAAACCAATTATACAAGATCATTAAGCAATGCCTCAAAAAGCAATCTGAAGTTTTCAGCAGTAAAGATGAATAAGTGAATTCTATTTACAAATAGCACTGTTTGTGCAAGTTCTCACTGCAAAGGAGATTTACCCTCGCTCACAAATGTGCCATGTATGCTACTAGAACATTAATACATTAGTCTTCTTCAATTCTTCAATATACATAGTCCTTTTTTCCTTTCCTTTTATATACACTGAGATAGCAAAATTTTTCGTTATGTTTGAGTTTGGTTTTGTTTTTTTGGAAAAAGGAAACTAACAAAAAACCAAAACACAAAACAAAACACACACACACAAAAAACAAACAACCCACACACCACAAACAAGACACTACCAAAGGGAAGTAAACCCTCTGACTTCTTTCTCTAACTATTGGATAAAGCTCTCAAAGAAGCTGACTTACTGACAGCTGAAGACAAAAGCTTTGATTGCACTCAATTATCTTCTGACAAAAAAATGGGGAGAATGGCAGAGGTTTTTCCATTCAATTTTTGCTACTACTTTGAAGCCAGAAAGTTAACTTCTTGAGGGTCCAGTTTTCATTTCCATAAGTACACCTGTATTTCTTCTATCAATGATATTTTTAGGAGATCATTTTGATAACATCAGATTCACCAGAACATTTGAGTCAGTTCACTTCAGATGGAAGCTACTAGGCTATAAAGTTACAATGCAAAGGATCTTTCACTGTAACACAGTGTACTCAGGCTTAAATTAATTTTTCAATAACATTAAAATCTTGTTTGTATAACCAATAACACTAGAGTAGAATGATGTGAGCTTTCATAATTAGATAAAGCCGTTGTTTAGAGCCAGACAGTGCCCGTTTACAGTTCAATACACAACTTGTCACAGTTGCTTGGTCAGAGCAGACCTGGATGTCAATGGAAGCAGTTGCACTGAGGTAGCAAAATAAATTGGTCTCCTGAGTAAATAAATTGAGCAGCAGTGTGAATATGCCTCATCAGTAAAGACCGTAATTTGTAAAAGCTTTTGTAAATAGTGTTTTACATACACTGATATTTAAGGAAATGCCTTAGCTTCTCTTACATTTAAAATAAAAAACTTGACAGTGGTCTTTGGTCAATAAGTTTTATATGTATTAGTGTAGACAATACAAAATAATGCCAGCACTTACAGCAAAATAGTTTTTTGAATATTTTTCTCAATAAACAAGTACAAATAATTATACCAGATTATGGTGTGTTTACAATGCCCATGTTGGTTTTGCCATTTTGAAATACCCAAGAGAATCAGGCAGAAGCATCCTGAGCACTCACATGCTTCAAGCTAAAATGCAGTGTAATTCCTCAGCTCTTCCAGAACCATCAGTATGCATCCACCAGTGAAACCTAGTGTGCATGCATACAGCATTATGGAAACAAAACACAAATTTTGACTTTGAGTGTGATACTACTTTATCCTTAACTCTTCTAATGTTTAAATTTATTTGGAATTTTGCTTGTGAATAATCTCAAGAAATCCATTAGTCTCACGCAAGACATTTATCTAACTCAATGCTTCTTACTTTTTACTTGAGTGGAACTAGGTATATGGCTAAGACTACAAATGATGCTGAACAGTTTGCAGACTTAAAGCTGTTCATCAAGCCTGAAATTTCCTTTGAACATCTACTGTCTTTTAAGAAAAACTGAAGTCCTAAAAAGAAAGAATCTGAATTTGAAGATAATGGTGTTCACATGTGTGTATGTATACATATGCACACCCCCCATATACTGCAGCTGCTCAAAATCATGAAAATCCAAGTACAAAGGTTCATATTAATACTGCACTCATTTGCAAAAATCACCACTATTTCTGGCCTGCATCTAGACTGATAAAAAATTGATGGATTGCATTTTCTATAACACTTCCCAAACCAAAGGACATCAACAGTGTTTTCATTTCCATGGAGATAGTTTGCTCAGCCCTAAATTAAATTTTCATTTTAGCACATTAATCCATGTACATCTATAAAAAGAAGGGGTGGGCAGGTGCAGAACAATAATGTTAGTAAAATTATACATAATTCTGGAAATAATTAGAGAAACACAGTCTGTCTTGCTATTTCCTTTATTGTTCATAATATGACTTCCTTTGACATTTCCAAAAAGGAAGGAAAAAAATATCTATTAGGTTTCAAGTCCAAAGCGATTAGCCATGTGAGAACTATGGAACTATTTTAAAAGTTACCTCTTCAAAATGCATAACATGTTTGTTCCTAAAATGATTTTTTATTTCAATGCTATTAATAAATGACTTATTGAAACAAAATGCTTTTAATTTCAACTCTCAGTGATTGTATATTCTAATGCTTCTGAACTCAACATGCATTACTAACACGCCACCATATTCTTCTGTTCTTTCCAATAGGAATTTAAACCACTCCCTTTTCTACCAACTACAATACTTCCATTCACCAGCCCCAATAAGTGCCCAGTTAGTTTCCTCCTGTTTCTTCTGAGTTAAGTCTAACATCCTCTGTTTTTCCCCAAAATGTCAAATTATTGGACTGCTGTGGTTTAACCTGGCGAACAGCTAAATATCACACAGCCATTCACTTACTTCCCCCCAGTGGGATGGGGGTGAGAATCGGAAAAAAGTAAAACTTGGAGATCGAGATAAAGACAGTTTAATAGAAAATAATAAGTAAATAATAATAATACACAAAACAATTGCTCCCTACCCACTAACCAATGCCCAGCCAGTCTCTGAGCAGCGGTGCCGAGCCAGCTTTCTCCCTTAGTTCGTATGCTGAGCATGATGTCACACCGTCTGGAATATCCCTTTAGTCCTGAGCTGTCCCAGCTGCATTCCCTCCCAACTCCTTGTGCACCCCCAGCTTCCTCACTGGTGGGGTAGGGTGAGGAACAGAAAAGTCCTTGGTTCTGTGTAAGCACTGCTCAGCAACAGCAAAAACATCCCTGTATTATCTACATTATTCTCATCCTAAATCCATAACACAACACTATACCAGCTACTAGGAACAAAATTAACTCTATTCCAGCCAAAACAAGGACATGGACTTTGATTCTAATTCAGCCCCTTCTGTAGTCAAATATCAAGTTCGTCTTACTTGAGAACAGTTAGCTCTATTTTTCTTTCCAAAGTGAATCTAAGAAACCAACTCAGGTCCAACTAATTACAAGTAGGTTTATTAGAAGAGAATAGATACAGGTAATTTCAACAGAAATCTCTGCAGGAAGGGAAGAACTGCACATTACCGTGGAATACAAGCGACAAGATCATTACAAGCTCCCTGTGCCTCCCTTAGCACCTCAGTACTGTTCTCCCTCAATTTCTGTGTCCTTTTTAAATTAAAAGACCAATGTCATACTTCCAGTTCCTCTCTCACTTTCCATTCCTACTATACAAGAAAATTAATTCCTTACTGTATCTGAAGGTTGGCTTTAATGACCCTAGTACATACTGCCCAAGACCACTTTGATTGGCTCATCTGTATTTCTTCACAGCCCTTGATCTGCAGTGATTGTTTCAGGGCAACTTGACTTTACCTGCTCAGAGGCATATTTTTATTGGATATTTCTCCTTTTTTCCACATAAATGCCTAATAAATTAACTTCACAAACAATTCTTAGACCCTTTCTCTACCTGCCATCTCACTTTGTTGTATTGGAACACATGTAGAAATTCCCTACACCAGAATTACATGAAGTTTGAAAATTCAGGGCAAAATTACAATTCATTTTTCCAGATATAGCCATTTCTTGCTCTATTTTTTTTTTTTCCTCCTCAAGTACACACAGCAATATACACAACTCACCAGCATCATGCTGTCTGCACCCAGTACAAAGGGAACCCCCTCCAGGAGGGAGCCATGATACAGTTCAGGTAACAGAAGAAGAGGAAACAGCACAAAATCAATAGTCAGGGGAATCTGTGAGCACATGGCCTCTTCTGAAAATGTGGTCTTCTGTTTATGTGCATAATCAAGACACTGACACCCATAGATACAGTTTTAGTATGATTGTTTCAGTGCATTAATAAAAAAAAAACCACACACCACAATAATATTGTTGCCACAAGAATGAAATAATAATTTAACTCTATAAAACTCAAATGTCCTCCGCCTAAAATCACCAAATATCATGATAGAACAAAGATAGGAAGAACATTTTAAGTTAAGAGAGCTCAAGTAAAGGTCAATCACTTTGCCGTTCTTTTTCCAGGTTGGACAACAATGTTATGCAGCTCTTTAATTTCTCTTCCAATTTTTAGTTGCTTTACAGTGGAGAATCTGTCATGAAGTGACCTCATTCCTAGTTTTAGGTTTTTACTTCTGGGAAATAGGTAATGTCACATCATCAAAAAAACCACCACCTTCTTCCAAACAAATACCACCTCTGTTGTCTTCCTTTAATCACTCCATCCTCTCTGGCTTCAGAAATACAGAAAAGAACAGACTTCTGTCTTTAGTATCCCCTGAAAGACCTCCCTTTCTCATGGTTGAAAATCAATTTAAACTGCAATAACATTATTAAAATTACTGTACAACTGCAATAATATACAAATGGAAACAAAAGGCAATATTGTAATGCATGAATATTAGAGTCCTAAATCATATGGCATTGACCATGTTAATCCTGGAATCTCCTCTCCCAACTAAAAGCATACCTTTGCCAGCTTCATGTTCCCTTAATGTAATTTTATTTTAACATTGAAAATTCTTCTCAATTTGGGCTGGTTTTCCTTCAGGTAGATGAACACTGAAATGGAGAGAAATTGTCAATGTCATATGCTGCCTGAATGAAGTCATTGTGCCTCTTATCACAGAGCAGAACCAAGAAATACATCAATAAATAAAGATGTATTATTCTAGACTGTCATTTTGGTTATTAGGCTAATGTATTCCAGAAGCAAGGGAAGAAGAACAGAGCGCTCTTCCAGTAAGTATGTGGTTCTGCAGGTATTAACAGAAACACTGTAGCAGAGTTCCAATTTGCAGGAGCCTGCAGCAAGGTTGCATTCACAATAAGGTCAGTAAAAAATGGCAAACACATTAGCAAGTAAGCTACTCACATAAGCGTATAACACTTTTTCCATCAATATTTTGTGGGAATTTAAACCACAATGATTTTATTATTTTATAAATCTAGGTTAGCATGTGTATAATGACGTGTCAGTTCATGCACAGTGTCAACATAAAAACACCAGCTTTCAATTCAACCAGGCATGTTATTAAAATGAAAAGTTCTGACTGACGTTTCCAAGCAATATTAGTTCTTCCATAAGTAACTCAGACCTCAGAGTAACCCATAAATAGAGTGAAGTATGTCCAGTGTCCAGCAGTCCTCCTACACAGAGTACAAAGCAGTACCTCATTTCCCTGTAGACCAGGGATTTAGTCCAATACCATTCTGTCTTTTTCAGCACAGGGGCACACAACACCAGAGGCATTGGCCATCACCAGTAGAAAGGTCCAGCAACATCTTCAGCTGTGAAGCACATCGAAGCAAATCACAGCTGTAGAGTGACAGCTTTACTAAGCTGACCTAAGTAGCATAAAACTTCGGCAACATGTGGAAGAATAACCTGTAAATGATCTGACCATTTTACTGCTACTTTTTATCTGATTTATGAGCTAATGGCTGAATCTCGGTCTTACTGAATTCAACCACACTTGTGTCACTGACTTCAATGGATTGAATATTTCCCACTGCAGAGACCTTTCTTGAAACTATATTTAAGAGAAATGTTTCTGGCTGTAGAAAAGATGCATTATAACATCCACATAATACAACACTTCACCCAATTTCCTGTAGTTAAAAAGGACAGATACTTCTTTGAATAGCTGGATCATTTAATGCAATGAGGCAGCATTCCCTTTCACACTGCAGAAGCACTGCCTGGCTACGGAACTGAAAACGGACCGTTACCTGTTGCAACCATGACAACTGCAAAGTTGAGAACAAGAGGTCAAAGCAAGTGGAAGTGGTTAAAGGGCTGTCGAGGCATGGCTGGGCTCCCCTGAGCTCCTAAGGGCTAACTCTGAGCCAGCCCAAGGCTTTTCAGCAGGGAAGGGAAAAATTGGGTTTTGCTGGGGCTGCAGGGTAAGTTGTGAGTGGCAGGAAGGAGCAATAGAGGATGAAAAGAGGTCAGCGGGCAGTGAGGTGCGAGTGCGGCTGAAAGGAGTTTAGGAAATCTTGGAGGCGATGAGGGAGGAAGGAATGACAGCTAACAGGTTTCAGTGGGAGGGGCTGGATGGAAGCTAAAAGAGGCCGGTGTGGTTCCAGAGACCATGAGCAAGGCTCTTCTTCTAGGTCACCTCTGGAGTACTGAATTTAATTAAAATATTTCTTAAATTTATTTTTGTTAAATATTTTTTGCTAGCTCTTATCTAAAGCCATTGCCAGATGTCTCCAGTTCCTTGTCTGGGCATTTAATAAACATATGAAAGCAAGATGATCTTGCATGATCAAGAATATACTTGTGTTCCATACACATTCCTTTCCCAAAGGTAAACAGGCTTGAAATCCAGCCATCACCTGCATACTTCTTGCAGAGCTGGAAAGACATTTACATAACAAAGTATTGACATGAGTGCTTGAACCAGTCCATCAGGAACTGTCAAAGCAAGGCAGCAATTAGGAATGCTGCTGTGTACTTTAAGCAACTAATATTATGAGCTCCATCAATATTACTGCTCCATCAATTTCAGCTTTCAGATAGAGTTTAGGGCAATGCTGTAAAAAGAAGGTGAAAAACACATGTCTGAAGTTCACAGGAAATGCGCCTCTCCATTTCTAGCCGTGACAAGGAGAAAAAAGAATACCATCACTTAACAGTCTGAGCTGGAAAGCAGCATTTTTGGTGGTACATCCCTGGTTCTTCGTCCAGAACAAGTGACAATAGAACTGGGAAGTGGTACACACTGAAGCACAGATGTCCTAAATCAAAGGGGAAGGTAACCAGCTGCCCACACTTCAAAGTGCTTTCCAACACCAACCATCAGTAATTCCACTTTTTACAGAGTGAGCCAGGTATTTTTCAGCCAGCTCCCCTTCCAAGAAATCACATCACTCCTGCCTGCACTTATTGAACCTTCCCCACTGAAAGCACAGCTGCCCATTTTGGGGGACAGGGCTTTTCTTCCTCATAACTGGGCTTTTACCGTTATGCATATGACTTCAGAAATTGGATTTCTATTTAGAAGTTCTTACAGAGGCTGCCTCCCCACCTCACCTTTGATTTATCCTGCCCTCAGACCTGCATCCCACTCCTCACCTGCGCTGTGGTGCACGTGCTGATCCAGGTCTGCAGCAGCAAGGATGGGGCGTCCCTGGAGCTGCACTATGGATCACCTTTAGCAATGACTCTCTAGTCAAAAAAAGGCTACAGAACTACAATAAAGAGTTCTGCTTTATATTAAGAAGCTCTTTTTCAGTGCTCTTGTCACACTCTGGTCTCAGGTTTTGTTATTTGATCTTGTCTCCATTCGTTACACTTCTAGGAATTTCTAAAGCTTTACGTGGAACATAGCTCCATCCTGCCACAGGACAGAGCAGCACAAACTCCTTTAGCTCCTTTGCAGTCCACCTTGAGATGCTGTAAGGATAAGGGAATTTTTTACAAGCTTATAATTAGATATTGAAAACAAATTTGCTAATAACCAATTAAGCAGATGTTTTGTTCTGTGGCATTTAGATTTTTTTGGTTTGTTTTTGATGAAGCAGACTATCTACACCAGCAAACAATTATCTATTTAAAATCTAAGATGTAGATGAAAAAACTAAGTCACTCCTACTGCAGTTGGAAATTACTGATCAGTAGTGTTGATTACCACTGCAGTTTTTCAAAAAGCTTTAAGATTAAGAGACATTCACTGCCCCTCTTCTGTCAGGTGCCTCAAAAGGAAACCATGAGAAGAGACACACAATGAAAAACAGCAGGTAATACCATATGAGACATCTTATTAAAAACATAAAATGCCTTTCACTCTTGCTTTTATTAAGTCTACTTTTTAAGCCAAATGAAAGTTAGGCGAGCCAATTAGAATACAAGTCACGTCCAACTATTTCATTATCCGCGTCCTGCAGCCTGATAGCCCACAGAATACTTTTTGAAAGCTCCAGAGTGACGGCAGCAGGTTGAATATAATGAACAGTGTTACAAATGGGGACATGAGACGACAGGTCTGGTGAAGAAGGAGTCTCCTGGAAACTGTATGGCTGTAATTACTGAGTGCTGGTGCTGTCTCAGTTGGTTTTGAACAAAGGTAACTGCCTTCAGCAAGTTGTATTTCCTCAGCTGGCCAAAATGAAACCAGTCAGAGACACAAGTATTTATGATACACAATACATAGCCAAAGTCATTGTTTGCTTTTATTACCTTATTTTTGTTGTAGTTTTGAAGTCTCCCAGATCAACAGCACAAGAGAATTAAACAGTAAAGCACTGAATTCTTTTTAAATTAGACTTTCAAAACTAGAAATATTGAAGTCCTATTTATAGAAAGATAAAATGCTCTCATTTGGGGTACTTCACTTGCACGTCACAGTTGTTTCTCAATAATTCAATCAGCTTGTTGGTCAAGAATCTGCCCAGCAGCAGCCAGTGAGAGATAAGACCTCTGCCTCCTTGCACAGGAGTTCTCCTCAACAGACACCGAGGAGGAACAGTTCTGGTGATAAAGGTGCTCTAGAGTACAGACCACGTAACAGTGTAGGAGGCAGCAAGACTGAGAAGAAATCTCAGGCTAATCCATGTTTTCTCAACTGTGACCTGCTAAGTCTCAGAAATGGGTTCACTAAGACTTGTAATAGCTATGCAGCAAAAAGTCATAGGGAACAGCAGACAAACATGTCATAATTACATTAAAAAGACAGTAAACTGAGAAAAAATATTATATCTGAAGCTATTTCTCTGTTGGTATCTGCATGCCTCAAGTCCTGCCTCTTTTTCTCTTATCCCCTTATTCCTGGAGAAGTCATTAATTCTGAAGACGTATTTCCTAACGTTAGTGATAACTATTAGGTTGCATAAGAGAGAAGAAGACTAGAGCTATTATATCATTATTGCTCATCTTGATATCATATTCTTTCATGGTCAATTATTTAAGGAAAAAAAAAAGACAAAGCAAAAATAGAATAGGTTCACAGAGGCGCAACGAAAAGTACTACAAGTTTGGAAAAACCTCTTTATAATGAGCAATTAAAAAGGAGGGAAAAGTTACCTAGCAAAGAGGTGAATAAAAGATGACACAATGTGACATAAAATATAATGAACAGAATGAGAGAGGTCAGCCAGGTACACCTGTGAAGCTGTCTTTTCAATCTTTCCAAAGATTGTGTGTCGCACAGTGTTCTCAATGATATAAGAAGGCAACACATTTTAAAGCGGACTAAGTGACACGTAAAATGAGCCTGCAGAAGTTACTGCAGTAGTGTTTGGGTTGTATCTGGCAAATCTGGAGTTTAATTTTATTTGCTGATCACCAGGCGTGGTTTACCTTTCCGTGTAGAGGATCAGAGTCACCCAACAGCACAGTTCATCATCAGCTCTCAGTTATAGCTCTATTGCTTTCACAAACACCTCAGGATATGGTACACAAAAATTGCTCTGCAGAAGTGAAGCAGTAAAGAATGAGACAGGAGTTTTACCACGTGTGCACGTAAAACAAGAGAAGCCATTTTACCGCTATCATCACAACAGCAAAGCTGGAAGAAATGCACTAAACTAAGGACTCGCAAGAAGGTGAAAACAGAGCAGGGCTCACACTCTCAATTATATTTCCGCAAACCTGCAGGTCCCCCATTCTCACGTAAGCTTTTTGAATCGGCAATTCATTTGATAAAGGCATTTTCTATCCTTTTTTGTTCCGTTCTCCCTGAGGAGTTGTAACCAAAGGTATAAGTCCAGCATACCTTTGTAAGATCAAGCAGCAAATCTGGGGAGAGTCCAGGACTATTTTGGGAGTCAAAGTGATAGAACTGCTGAGTCCTATCCAAAAAGGAGTGGCTGCTGTGGAGTCCTTCTTGGGAGAGCCCAAATAAGAAAAGATGGCAACTGGATCCCAAGTGCATGTGAGATAAGGAAACAGAAGCCAATCTAAAAAACTAAGCGTTACAAACAGAAAGCAGGACCAGAACTGGCCAGATGCTGATGGGGTCACCTGCCAGAAGCAGAATATGTAAGTGAAGGGTCAAGTTCACAGGAATAGAAGTGTCATATAACCATGGAATAAACCATTCTTTAACCATAGATGACTTGAGACAACAGGTGATTGATCACATTGTGTGTGCAGCTGCTGGATTGTTAGCAGCCATTGAATGCAGTCTCCTATGTAACTGATATATCCTTTCCCAAGAAGCACCCACACTTTTACCCTCTCTACCACCCAACCAAAGCACTGCAAGACAAAAAAAGTAGAACCTTGAAATAAGGCAAAGAAACCAGTGACCGTTAGTAAAACTTAATACAAATACATTAAAGCAGAGAAAAGCAAGTCTAACTGTCAGTACGTGTTCTCTACTTCTTCCCCAGAGGCTCACATCTTACCATTACTGTAACTACTGTGCCCTAAAAGGCTCTGCACAGCAACAACAGTTCTGCCTTTTTTTAACAGATGCCTGCCCTCCATCACACCTATTACCACATTACATCCTCCCACTGCTACTTTAGACACTCTCTATTCATAGTATTGAGAATGGGCCATTTCACAAGGAGGGCAAAGTAAAGCAGCCACGCTCAGTCTGGAACACACAAATTAACTGTACTGTAAACTATGTTGGTGCTATTAGTACTGCTAGTGCTACATTTTCCATTGAAGCATTTGGTACTGCCAGTGGCCTAAGACACTAAAAAACAAGCCTGATTGAGAACTGGAATTCCGGTTTCCTCCCGTACAAGCTGTCAGCATCCTGCAGGTCACAAAAGGTAAATAGACCTGAAATATCAACCCACAATTTTTTTACATTCCCAAATGCTCCATCTTAGGTAGCTGGCATGGTGCATTAGAAATCCATGAGACGTGCTTCAATATTTGACACAGAAAGCAGCACATACCCCAGGTCACACAGGGTGCTGGAATAGAGTCCTGCAAAGCTGCTGCCCAGCCCCAACAAACCCTCTCAGCCAAGGCCACCTTGCTGCCAGCTGCATTGCTTGGCCAGATGTGATTTACCCCAAACATCAATGTACTGGGAAGGCAGGACAAGCAAGTACTGCCTGGGTCATCAAGACTGCTCTCCTATCATCAGGCAGCCATACCATATACACCTTTTTCTAAAACCTATCAACCTCCCAAACCACATCTTCAAACTAGTTGAAGAGGTGTTAAGGAGGTAGATAAAGGCAAGGTAAGATACTGCTATTAGACTGAAATTATTGCATTTATAATTGAGAAACATTTTTAACCTATGCTACTTAACAGGACATCTGAATTTGTTTTAAAAAAAAATCATCTGTCTTTCTGCAGACTGTTCGGCTCAACTACAGATAAGCTGCAAGGTGTAGTACAGCTTCATTCTGTACAGAGAAACACCAGCTGATTTCAATCACTGACTCCTAGATAAAATATTCAAATAAGTGAAGTGACAAAGAAGATTGAAAATCTTTTGCATTCTGATAACAGTGTGCATCACGCGTGGTTATCAAGGTCATTATTAACATATATATACATCCAGCGATGAAGATTTGAGGGTTTGCTATATATGATACGCAGGTTTGTAATTTTTTTCATAAGTCATTAAAGGTATTTGCTATAAATTTTTGCTGACTATAGTAAAATTTTGTATGACTGCCTTATGTGGAAGGTGAAGAGTTTTTGCCAAATTGGTTCCTAATTGTACCTCATCAAATACAACAAAATCATATATCAGTGAAATGATGTCTGCTACCATGTGATTTTCATTACGCAAACCGTTTTATGTCAGACTTATGGAATTTTTTACTGAAAGCAAGAATTCGGGTTCCTTGCTTGGGCTTCTGGTATTGTCCTACAAGTAAGAAGTCACTGAAAGAACTATACAATAAGGAAATCACAGCCTGAAATGTTTTTTTTACTGAAAGTTGAGAGCATACACAACTATGTTCATCTCAAAAAAAAATAAAAAGCTTAGAGGCGCTGCCTAAACATGTTGAACAATTTCTGTACTGTACTACTAGTGGTAAATATCTACTGGCTGACATTTAAGAGCCCTGGATGACCAAGAGAGATTATTCTTAAAATAATGTCTCCAAATTCACTCGGATAAAAGTTTATCTCTCTATATTTCTGATCGAAAACTTAGGATACAATTGGGAATACACAGCACAGTAGATTTGTCCTACAAAAAAAATATACCAGGGAAGCAATTGCAATCATATTTTGAGCAGAGACTTTGAAAGAGGAAAAACAAAGAGCAAAATATAGACAATAATTGCTAATGTCAGTCCATTCAGACAGTATTATCTTTTATCTGCAGACTGCCTGTAACGCTCCCAGTAATGACTTGGTAGGCAAGGCAACAAGCAATATCCTTTCCAACTTAGTTCTTGGTTAAACAGCATCCCTTCCTGTATTCTACATCACTTACATTGTTCATACTTCTGTTGATATCAAGTGTGTTATGCTGCCAAGTGTGCTAAAGAATTCAGCATCTGTTACGTATCTTTTCCCTATTTAGGGTAAACAGTATGTATTTACCAAGAACCCCGTCTCTGTTGATTAACCACCCTGTTTCTCCCTCCCTTTCCCATTTGTAATTCTCTTCCATAAAAATTCTGCCTGGACTAAATCTCTGCCTGCGTACACACCATATGGCATAATGATATAAATGAGACGAGACTAAGTTAATTGGTCACATTAGACACCATGAAACAGATTTTAAGTTCAATTATGAGCATTTTTGCACCTATGCAGAACACAGAGGCATTGCTGGAGCCATGGAGCAATAGCCTCTTACGCATGTAAGTTATTTGTGTACAGAAAAGAGAAATTTTCCTTCATGAGTTCCCCCATCCAACCAGCCAGTTCTCTTCATATACTGGAGATAAAAAAGAACAGCAGACTTCATTTACGTGTTTGCTTTAAGAAAATATATTTGTATCACTGGAGTGTGCATACCTAAGAACAGACACAGCCATATCTAGAGCTCAAAAGATACATGAAGGCCTTTCACAAGCAAAGCAATATAAATCTTGAGAGTCCAGCATTTGTATTGCAGTAAATTTACTTGCAAAGATATTAGAACCACGCTGAGACTACAAACAAGTGCTTTTCTCTGCTTTTCCTGCTAGTTTTTGTTTGGTTGGTTTTTAACCACTTGAGTATCTTGGAATGGATGCATATACACAAGCATCGCTTATGTAGTTTTACTGTCTGTTAAGTTTACTCTCTTGCCCAAATTCTGTTGAGCATTGCTTGTAATGAAATCCAAGGGAAAAGAAATCTGTCACTTAAAGACAGCTTCCAAATCACAGGAGTTCTAACAAGGTATTTTAGAAGAGAAGTCTGTATATCTATTCAAAGCAAAGAGCAAATATGAAGTACTTTTCTAGACAAAGAAAAAAATCATAACAAGAACCCTAATGATAAGGTAATAAATAAGAGAAATACAATGCTGCTCTCGTGCATGGACATAAATCAGATGCTGGTGTGCTCCCTGCTGCTTATGTGTGGTGGTGCTTATCACTACCATAATTTATACCTGAAAAAAAAAAAAAAAACCTTTAAAAAAAAAAAAAGGGTATAACTGATTTCAGTGCAAATTCAGAAAGTTGAATGATGCTAACCACAAATAACATGTTTTCCACTGAGGTCACTGAGCAACTGGGAATTCTCAGAGAACATGACCAAATCCACTATATTGCAAAACATCAATTTCATGATTTGTTAACTCCTGGTAGTTCATACAGTAAGTACATGAATTTTCAATTTCTGTTTATGGAATATAAAGTACATTAGCTCCACAGGTAGACGTTCACAATTTTTTAAATGAAACTTCATATGACCTGTCACTGTATCATTTTGCATGGTTTTAGTTCTCAAAACGTAAAGATTTCCAGATGGAACTATCTTCTCTTTGCCGAATATTTCTAAACATTGCTAAACCTTGCAAAGTAGTTCCTCCTCAATAACTTTGCCTTTCCCCTGGTCTGCCACTACAAGACGAACCACAAGAGAGATGGGTTACAAGTCCAAAGCAGAAGCCAGCTCCTCCCTGGTGAGTCACCTGCCGCAGGTGAGTCCAGGCTGCTGGTGACTCCATGGGCTGGCTCCAAGCCTGGAAGGGCCAGGGGACTCCTGGGACCCAGCCCGAGAGCCACAGGTCTCCGCAGACATATTGGGGCATCTGTCCCCTTTAAAAGGTAAATGAGCTTTTCACTACGGCTTTTTCCACATGAAAAGCAGGTCCTTACGAAGCAGAGAGCATCCATACAGAGAAACGTGGTCTGCTGTTGGCTCGGTTTTTGTCTTGACAAGAAGGGTTAGGACTCACCCAGCCATAAAAACAGAACAAGGAACGTAAGACTGCTGGCAATCCTGTTGCAAGTGGAGGGATGGGGGAAAAAACGCAAAATAAAAGAAATAAACATAGTTCACTGGGTCAAGTCATTACCAAGAGAAAGATTTTAGGCTAAAGTGCTGCCTGAACGAGCAAGCTTGGGACTGCAAGGCAAGATAGTGTCTCCTTAGCAGGTAGGGGGAGAGAGGCTGTACACACACTCTGGGTAAACACAGAGCATCACGAAGACACACCTGACTCCACCAGCCATTTTTCTGCCTAATGGGAATAACCTGGAGGACCTCAAATACTGCTTAACAGCTTGAATCAAAGGGGACAAAGAAATATTTGCTGTACTCCAGCTGAATTGGAGTTCGCACTGCAACAAAGATAAAATACTTGTTTTTCCTCATTACATGAAGATTTTTCAACAAAATAATTAACTGTAGCATAACAGAAAGCTTTACTGCCTAATTTTTGAAGCATGTATTGAGATGCAACTATTCCACTGAAAAAGAATTTGAAAGGGCATGTAGAAATATGAAAAAAAATATGAGGCTTTTTTTAGAACTTTATTTTTTTAATATTTTCTAGGCTCTTAAAAGCATAACCAAAGCAAATAAAAGTTTAATAAGTAAAAAAAAAACCCAACACACACACATTTTAAATGAAAAACCATGATTAACTTATTAAGACCCATTAAGTGTATAATTACAAGGATTCTATTACATTAAGATACCAATTTCTTTAAAGCCAGAAATAATACCTGCTGAAACTTTAATTATTTAAATGAGAAGAGAAAGAAGCATGTTATCTTCTCTGACAAAGATTAAAATCAATTTAATTGCTTCTCTGCTGCATTGACATGATTCTTGCTGTGAGTCAAGCAACCAAAAAGGGAAATTAATACTGCAGCTGTTAATCAAGTGATATTTGTGTGCTCCATCTTATTACAGCAGGAGAAAGAATAACTGCTACTTTGGAGAGTTTGTCCACACTACATTTCATAGAATTTTTTTTGCTTCAAAGAGCACCTTTACTTAGAGTTGCAGACATTTCCAAGTGACATGCAGCCTAAGAAAATTGTATGCTACTTTGTTTGATCCCCTCGCAAAAATAGTTCTGCCAAGAGAAAGGTTTGTTTCAAATTAAATTCAGCCTTGGGTATCTGACTTGCTCATATGAGATTACAAAGTCACACGAAGAAGGGATAAAAATACAGCTGGAGGAGGGGGTTGTCTATGAATCATAATATATTTTCAAGGAAAAAAGCAGGTCAAAAAAAATCAACAATTTCTGTAAAATCAGAGCATGTATTTGAAAACATGTAACAGCTGAGCATGCAGCACAAGCCATGGCTTCTATATGCTGATTTAAAAATGTTTATCCTTGCAGCGCCTTTGTTAAACTCCTGCACCAAGTGAATATTCAGCAACATCTACAGTCGACAAATTAATGTATCTGATTGTAAGAAAAATGGTATTGTGAAATATTTATGAGTTCTGAAATACAAACCCGTGTGGTGCCTCATCATCTCTTATCAGCCCTTGTTAACTTTACAGATGATGAGAAGCACCAGAATAACTGAGGTTGTCAAAACCAATAGATCTCAGAGGCTCAGCACCAGAACAGTTCAGTTCCATCTACAGTCCCTTTTTGAGAAGTTTTAACTCCTTCACTCCTCTTCATTGAGCAGGAATCAATTCCATTAGCCTAGGCTGTTATTTACTGTTTGCAGCACCAGCTGGCCCAGGCACTGCCATAGATATTTCAGGATGCACAGGTGGCATTTTTGGGGAAGAACATGTGTTAATTAAGTAACAGATAAATGCCAAGTAGTTTGATTTAAACAAGGTCTAAAGTACTGCCTGTATCTTATTGGAAACTCTAGGAACCAGAAAGAGCAAAACAAAGGTAAAACTCCTGGAGAAGGGGCTTTCTTGGGACAGTATGTGTGTCTGTGCTGACTAGGCTAGAATTGTTTGTAACACTATTCATGCACTTAAAGCACTAGCAGGTGTTAAATAACTAGATAGAGTTAAATGAGTGTTTTTAAACTATTATACAAAACTGATTTGAGTTGGCTTTATTTCAAAGAATTAACGAACACAAGGAGTCAAATCTCTTTTCCTTCTAAATGATTTAAGCAGTTTCAGTTTTATCTAGTGCTTTAAACTGGGTGCCAGTCATTTCACAGTCCCTTCTGCAGCTGACTGCTATCCAGACCACCAGCTCATCATCAGTTTGGCCAAAAGTGTTTGCAACAGATCCCAAAGGCTGATTTTTAAGGAAAAAAGCTTCAGTGGGTTTGGAGATTAGACCTCAGTAATCAGCCTGGGCTTGTGTTGTGACAGACTGGCAGAACTCAGATGTTCTTTAAACTGGAAGCCAGGAAGCCCTATTTAGAAGGGATATCTGTTCCATTTTAAGATTTTGCACATATGCATTTGAAAGCAGATCTAGTCCTGTGCCTACCTTTTGGTTCACTGGGAACAAAAACAAGCCACTCCCTGTAAGACAGCCCAGTCACAAGCCGTCATTACTGCCTCACTTCTGCCTCACCTCCCTTTCCAGCAAGCACCGGGGCTCCCCCTCATCATTCCAGGATAACCCTGGCAAAACACTCCAGTGAGATCCACAGCCAGAGAATTTCACCAAGTAGATAAAACAGGTTTGCTTCACTGGTGTGTCCTGCCACCCCCGGGATGGAGACCAGGCAGGACCCACTCTGGAGAGAGACTGGAAATGTTTTGGACAGAACAGCAGAAAGGAAAGAAAACGTCAGACAAGCCACTAGGACGGCATGCAAACATAGCACCATTTTATGGCATGCTTACTTGCTTTCTCATAAATACATAAATTTATCTAGTACACAGAAAACTGGATTTGCAAGTCTCCTTGAGGTCTTGCAAGTCACGCATCTCCCCAAGGAGCTGTGAGGAGCAGAGAACTGGCAAAGCAAGGTGCCCAAGGCACCTGCACCCTGGGTGATGCACCGGTGGTGGCAGGAGATGCTGCAGAGCCTGATGACAAGGCTGGCACACTCTGGAGCAGCTAAGCGGGGCCTCAAAGAAGAGGTCAAGAAATTTGAGCTGCTATTCAGCAGGAGAACAAAGCCAAGGAATCCAACAGCAGTCTCTGATCAGCATCAAAGATTTTCCCAGCCCGTTTTGTAACCCAATGAGCGAAGCACTGCCCGCATTAGACCAGCCTCAGAGGGGGAGCTTAGTGCTACGGAGAAGGACAGAACATGAGCAAGAGTCACAGTAACCATGCAGAGGAAAATAAATCTGTCATGGATATGAGACAGGAATAACAGCGAGCTTTCACTGTGCCTGGCAACTGTGGGCAGTTTCTGCACGTGTGCCTGCGCACACCCCCGGGCTCTGGAGGGAGCCTCGACTGAACACGGCACTACTGGGGGCTCAAAACAAGCTACAGCATCAGAGTAAAACTTTTCACTTGACTGGCATGGCAAACAAATATATCCAATAACAATCATGTCCTCTGGGGCGTGCAGCAGAAAAAAAAGAGGGTTAGAGAAAGAGATTGATAGAATGAGTCCCATTTTATTTTCCGGAAAGTGTGATACAGCAAGCTTCACTTGCTTTGAGACCTGCCAGTGGGTCTTTGTCACCAAGAGACAGTCTGTCCATTTTCTAGGTGAAAGTGGGATTGACTTTAGCAGATGCTTCTTATAAGGGTCCTAAATGTAATGCTACATATCTCTAGAAATAAACAGAAGTGATCCATCTTGTTCAACAAGGATAATGTTATGTTCCCTCTCTTGTTTCCCTCACACCTTGTCCATCCTACCTCTAGCTGTAGGACACCACAGAAGTAAAAGAGTTCTTAGCACATGCTGTGAAATCCACACGTTTGGCAGCAACTTTTTTTCCTATCCACATGGTTACACCTCAATAAGTCACAATACCATTACCATTTATATTGATCAGTATGTGAGGGTCAACCACCTTGCTACTCAGCAACTAACTAGGAAAAGAAGAAGAAAAAAAAAAACACAACACACAAGCAAACAAAACACCACACACACACACTAAGAAAACCATCCAAGAGCCACAAAATAATTTTAGATAATCCAGTAATTGCTTTAATGTTTCAAGACAAAAGGTAAGTGCCCAGAATCGTTGGGTGCATGTGATTCAGCACTTTCCAGTCACCTTTGGAGGAGCTGCATCGCCAGAAGCTGCGTGCCACCCTCCCCAAGGCACCAGGGCTCAGCTCCAGTGAGCCAAAAGCAGAGCATCCTTATGGGGCAGGGAAAGCTGGTGGGAGGAGGAGAACAGGATTAAAAACCTCCTGGCTCTAGGGTATCCATTTGGATATGCCACTGGAGAACAGCATCCAAGCTTCTCGCGTGCACCTTCAGCAGCCTGCACAAAATGGGCTTGAAACCGTGATCCAGTACACAGCACTGCCTTCCCAAAAACCTGTCCACAGGGACCCTAGGGAGCCATGCATTTGGACTACACGAGCTTCCCTTCATCGGCTGTAGCACCAGCTGACAGTCAAACACAACCAAAGCAGGACTGAATGATGCTCTGGCCCAGCTAACATCATCCATAAGTCACAGATCCTTTGAAAATGGATCTTCACACTTCTTAAGTCCAATGCAGACTCAAATATATTTAAAGGGGCTAGAGAAAGATATAAGAAAAATATTTCTGGAGTTTTAAGTGATGGCAGTAATCCTCTGCTGTGGGAACCCACCAAGCAAAATCTGGTTTTGTTATTGATTTCAAATGGAAGAAAGCACAAAGGTGATTCAGGCCATTCCTCTGGACATAAAAATGTTTTCAATGTGCATTTGGATACATTATTATGGAAACTCTTCCAACAGTCATCTTTCTTTTTGCGAGTACTTCACTTTCACAAAGCGCAGATGAACATAACTTGTGTTATTAACTATAAGCATTAAACCCTTCCACTCCTCTCAAGTATGACACTGATTCCAACTGGATTTTTGTATTTCTTTCCTCATTGCAGAGGTGTTTCTTGTGAGCATAATGTAAATGAAGGAAAATGGGTCAGAACTCAAGGTCAACAATATCTATTTTTCTTGAGCCAGGCAGATTTGGTGAAGGTTTCTGCATGTTCTTCACCACCATGTATTAGTTCTGACACGCACAGCATTATTAGACAGCACATCAACCTCTTGGTACAGAGATGGCCAGATCCGTGACAGCAAGAGTGTGAGAGAAGTCCTGCTTGTCATTTCAGTGTGCTGAGAACGGAGTTGTGTTTGTCTGTAATCCTGCACAGAACACCAAGGATCTGTGTGAGACAGTCACTTTTTCTGGACACCGCCAGCCAGAACAAAAATAGAGATAAGGCATATTTTATAACCAATATTTTTACGTCAACGGTCTTTTCCTCAGCCAGCAGCATTTCATAAAACTAGAAATAGCGTGTTCAAGACAGGTTTCCGGTCCCACACAGCCTGCCAGAAAGCAAAAGGACATCAGAAGCTTATCAGGTTTCTAGCATCTGAAGTTCTCTTCAATCATGCATTCTCCCTTTTTTTCTCATTATTTCTTTCAATATGGATAATTTGCAGTTAGGCTAGCAGAAACAGGAAGGAAGGAGTGAAAGGTGTCCCCCTCATCTTTCAAGATCAGTAGTTTTTATATTCTGACAGTACAGGAACATAACAGCTTAGCACACATCACTCTTGATGAACAGTCACCATCAGGGACACAGGAAAAACACAGAGGGAAAGATATGAATATCAGTGGTGTAACTTAGTGATTTGGGTGCTGGCAAACCCCACACTTCAGATGCTGAACAGGATTCTGCACTAGTGGCTCTACAAGGATGCTTGCAATGATTAATTCATGCTTTACTGCTATATCACTGACATCTGCAGCAAGTTAACCTCTCTGCCTCAGTTTTAACTTCTGCAAATTACAGATAATAGTTACCTACAAATGATGGGCTAGGGATTAGTTAATATCTTAAAAGGACTTAAGGCTTTAAAATGCACAGAATTGCCAACAGCTATTGGGGAAAAAGATGTTTTGTATAGACCCCATGAAAGTGTAATTCAATAGTGTATGAAAAGAATGCACCATGGCTCGTATGCAAGATATGCTGGGTGGGGGATAAAAATCCTTTAAAGATAGATAGCAATTGTGAATAAAGTATTCGGCAAGCTCAGAGCCATACAAATGCTGTGGATTTCTGAAAAGAACAACTAAAATATTATTCTAACTCCTGACAGCCCTTAGATATGGCTGCACAAACAGGTTCCACCTGGGGGTTAAGCATGGATTTACAGCACATTTACTACCCTACAGTATCCACCCACATGGGTGCTTTTACTGTCCAGTAAATACAAGACAGTTTATATCATGTTAATTGTCCAGTTCATGTAAATTCAACTATATCTGAATCTCAGAACACTATCATTAAAACACATGCATCTGAGGTGATAACAACAGCAGCTCCTGTATGACACCAGCAAACAAAACCTGAAATGAAATTCAATACAACATAATGTAAGCCAATGCAAGATGATGTGAAAATGGCCTTACTGCAGGTCTATGTGTTGAACAGGCATTTAAATCTTATTATGCCTGATTATATTGCACTATTTGGGCACATTTCTAGATAGCTATAAAGAAACATTACGCCTACTACTGCTAATTGCCCGCATGTAGCAGATGGTTTCACCGTAGTGAAAACGTGCCTTTCAAAGTCAGACCCTAAGTAAGGAAGATAATGATGGAAATTGTGGCATCCCATTTCAAAGACACAGACCTCAGAGGTTTAAAAAAAAAAAAAAAAGTCAAATGCAATACAAGCAGAGAATTCAGCACTGATTTATTGGAACTTTTGTGACAAGTACGGGAACCAGAAGTGAGATGCCAATGCTTTCTTTACCTTTGTCATGTAGGAGAGCAGTTGCACACAGCACAGCTAGGATAAAATATCTAAAAGTTGTTTTATGAGCCTGGTGTGTCAGAGAAGTGGAACTGGCAGCTCCAGTCCTAAAGGAAAGCTCGGCAAGCATGAAAAGCAGAAACATCATCCTCAAAATCCACCAAAGGAAACAAATACCTTTCTCAACACCTCCAGCAGCCCAACCACATCAAGTTCCAGCTCCACTGGACCCCACTACAGAAACACTTTGTCTTTGAGGGGACAGGGAAAGCTTATTTCTAAGGAATTCCTCCATAGGGAAAGAATGTCAGCTTTTTGTGTTAGAAAATAAAAAGGGTAAATATATGCACTCAAGGCAAAATAGGCCATCTCTGTCACTAACTCCCTGGAAGCATGAGCTTGTTTTCACAGAATGGTTGGAAGAGACCTCTGGAGATCATCTAGTCCAACCGATCTGCTGAAGGAGGTTCACCCAGAGCAGATCACACAGCAACACATCCAGGTGAATTTTGAATGACTCCAGAGAAGGAGACTCCACAACCTCTTTGGGAAGCCTGTTCCAGTGCTCTGTCACCCTCAAAGTAAAGTAGTTTCTCCTCATTTTTTAGATGGAACTTCCTATGCTTCAGTCTGTGCCCATTGCCCCTCATTCTATCCATAGGGCACCACTGAAAAGAGTCTGGTCCCATCCCCTTGACACTCGCCCTTAATATATTTATAAGCATTGATAAAACCCCTTCTCAGCCTTCTCCTAGCTGAACAGACCCAGCTCTCTCAGTCTTTACTCATAAAATGCTCCAGACCCTCATCATCTTTGTAGACCACCGCTGGACTGCCTCCAGTAGCACCTTGTCCTTCTTAAACTAGGGAGCCCAGACCTGGACACACTTGATGCGGACTTACAAGGATGCTCGTGAGCCAAAACATGAGCGTGTCCCACCCTCCCTTGAACGCAACGCTTCCTTGGGCCTGCCAGCAGAGGCAGCTGCCCTTTACAGATCATGAGCTGGGGAGCAAAGAAAGATATTTTACTACCCTTTCAGGTAGAGAAACAGGCTTGACAAACTTCTCACCAGCTCCGAGAATTTACACTCTTTGAGACCAGTGTGAGTGAGGAAAACCAGGCCTGGTACTTTATGTTTGATATCCAAAGTTCAAACGGAATTAAATGAATGTGAGGTGTTGGGGAGGAGGAGGGGCTTTTTCCCCAGGTATCTTCAAAGAGACCAGCAAAGACAGCATCGTTTATTCCACCGCAGACACCCGGCCCAGAGGAAGCCTTCTCATGCAGAACCATCCCTGTGCCGTCCCGGCAGGGAGCGGGTCCGTACAGCGGCTGGATCTGGTTTCCAAAGACAGCTGAGCTGAAGGGGGAGCCAGGGCTGCCCTGTGCAGTCAGACATGGTGCGAGTGCCCAGCGCTGCCCGTGAGCTCTGCGCGCTGCACTCTGTGCCAGCCATCCCACCAACCAGCAACGCTTCAAATGAGTCTTTTGCTGCTTGCAGGAGTTTAGTACATTTTTGCTGTGATTAGACCCCAACAGGATCTGTTTGAGACTTAAGATTTTTGCATTCCCTATTGGGATGTTAGAGAGAAGATTCACCATGATCGAGTCCCTGCTCTGCCAAACGGGGCACATCCCATACCAGCACCTTCAGTTTCCCACAGCCCAGGGTAGCAGTCTCTTTCTTCCTCAGACCAAAAACCATACTGAATGAGTGTCAAAGTTTTTCTGGAAAAAGTTTTTCATAGAAAGTGTCACATTCCCCAAGAAAGTATTGGTTTGAACAAATTGCCACTTTCTGTCCTTTGTTTTATCAAAAAATTTCCAACCAGTTCTGTGAATATAACATTAAGTCTGCTGTACAAAAATAAACATTTCCAAATGAATTTTATCTAGCTTTCTGTAAAAGTGTTATTTACAGCAAAACACATAAAACATATGCCTGTTATTAATATATATTAAAAATACAGTTAAATATAGTAATTTGTTTTCCATCACTATGGCTAAGTAACAGCTCACACAAAATGTGATGTGAGAGGGCAATATCTCAAGATGGCACATTAGTATTTACTCTGGTCACTTTACTGGTATCCTGTGGATATCATATATACCAAAACATCCCTGCTTTTCGTGGACCTTTGACATGTAAAATGCAAGTATCAACTCTGCCTGCTTTGTGAAGGGCAGCAAATCCTGAAGCAAAGGAATTTCCTCTTAGAGCTGCCATTGCTCAACAGTAAGCAAGCCTGAAAAGTCTTTGGTAGCAACTTATGGCAGGATTTAATTATATGTTCAGCATCACCTTGAAAGAGTTGGACAGCGTCTACTGCTGGTAGTTCACCAGAAGCTACAGAAACTGTCCTCCAGAGTTAAGAAAACAAGTATGTAATACAGAGTGGTTAGTATCAACTTTGAAGCAAAGGACCTGACATGCCATTCACAGAAACGGGCCAAACAACCTTTTCATGTGTCATTCATTGCTGGGCAGTAGCCAGACTCCTGAGGCAGATGGGGAAAAGACAATGAATTTTCTACGTTCTGATCTGAAGCCTGTTCCCAAAAGCAGACTGGGCCATGGCACCATTAGCTTTGCCACAACGAGGGAGCAGGTCTGTCTGGAGCCAGCCACCACGAGCACATCCCAGGCTGCTTCATTACAGACTCCCCTGACCAGGCTGAACCCAGCCCAGGCAAAGACATATTTTTTACACTGGTGACCAAATGTATTGAATCCTCTCACAGGAACATGTCTGCCTGCAGGAACCAAGCCCAGGACTTTCAGTTACAGCAGCACAAGTGACTACCACCAAAAACTAAAGAAAAACCCGTGAACAACACCACCACCACCCTCCCACCAAGAAACATGCACTACAAAAAAAAAACCAACACACCACACCACGCACCAGGCACACACGCACCAGACACGCAATGCACAGATATGCCTGATCTGGTTTCCAGAAAAACAAAAGTGACTACACCAAAACCCTCATGTGAATAACAGCAGAATAAAGATCCTAAAGCCACAGACATTCCAGTCACATTTGCACTAACCTGAGCATCTCATTGGTATCCTCCAAGGTAGAGTTTGCCCTTTCCCCATCAAATGCTTCGTTAAAATTTAGAAGCAATCAATAAGCCTTCCAGAGCAGATACCGTTTTCTGCATGCGTCAAGAGTTTCCTAAATCATTTGGATACTACACTAGGGTTTTCTCCTCCCCCTGCCCAGGGGCTAAGCCCTCATTACACTGAAAGGAATTAAGAAAAGCTAAAATGTTCAGAACACGGGGTGGGATGTTTCTATCGTAATAATGACTTCCATGCATTTAGATTTTATAAAGCTGGTTCTATATCTAGAACAGATAAACATACAAGAAATCAAATGCAATAAAGTGAATTTGACATTCCTCACTAGTGACTACTGAATTCCTTTGATAATACTACAGACGAAAGTTGAAAATGGCAGTAGAAAAATATTTGTTCCTGTACAAAAAATTAAAACTTAATATTGCAGAAGAAAACCTCATTGAAGTTTTATCACATTTTGCCCTTGCTGAATAGTCTTGGCTTCAGCAGCTGCTACATGAAATGTAACTGTCACTACAGTGAATAAATAAGTAAGTAGTGCTATAATGCAGCTGCCCAAAATAACAGCATTAGTATAAAGCCGTTAGTGGTAACCACAGACCAAACCAGAAATGCATTCTGACTTTATAAAGATGTGCTTTCATGTCATGGAACGTCTCAGTCCACAGGCTGTAAAGCGTATGTACGGGGGCTTATCATTTCTTTTTTTTCCTCCTCCTTCAGAAGGATGGGAAAGTGCAGGTACCTTGCCCACTGCCAAATTTGGCTTCCTCCCTATAGGACACTTTTAATGAAAACCAAAAAGTCTTCAGGTCCTTTCCACCTCTGGCACACTTCTCCAACACCAAAGAGCTCCTCATCTCTCCCCACAGACTGCTCTACCACAAATCCTCTTTCCCCGTTTACATGTCGTCACACAACCCCCACCCACCCACTACAAGCCAAACACGGGTGCCAGAACAGCGCCTGCGGGTAACAGTAGCGCCCTCATCTATGCCAGCCTACAGATTTCATCAGAATACTGATTTCGAGGGGAAAAACATCCTGTTCATTTTACCAGGAAACTTCAAGAGCAACAGACCTACACAGATGGACAACAGAGTAACAAACAGATATTCGGCAGTATGAAAAAAAAAAAAAAGTTGCTGAAAAAACATTTTTATTAGAGTTTTAAGTTGAATAGCTTGTACTTTTTTTTTTTTAATTCTCCTGTAGAATCTCAACTAAATATGATCTTAAATATAGTCACAACTCCTCAAGCCAAGTGATTTCCTTAGTAGACAAGCTCTTTTCATAGAAATGAAAGATGATTCTTTTATAAGGTCACCCTCGGTGAGCTTGCCCAGATAGAGATGAAAACATTAACAAGGATCTGCTCTGCATTCTAGAAAAAAATAATATTTAAAAGAAAAAAAAAAAAAATCAGACAAGCAAGAGCCAGGTGGGAAGTCTTGCTATCTATCCATTCAGCACTTCTGAAAACAAATCAATTTAGTCATCTGCAAGCTTGGCCATAAGTTCCCTGCAGGAATTACAGCTCATGAATACACAAACTCCAAAGAGTTTTGTTCAAATTTTAGTCACGTGGCAGAAAAATATCACCACTTTTATTGTATATGCTAGCTCAAGCTATGAGATAACATGACATTTTCAAAAAGGTGAAAGAATCAAGTAGCACTGGCAAGGTGACAGAAATAATTTTAAGTGTTCAATCCAGCAGTATTTCAAATATTCACACAGAGCAAATAAAACCTAAGGCAGTTACAAGGGGAGGCAAGTGTACAGCAGTTTAGTGTTAAATATAGGAGTAGAACTATAGCATCAAATACTAAATTCAAATGAATGCATTAGGATTTCCTCCTTCCTCCACTGCCAGGGGGTTGACAAAAAATGTCTCGCACATAGAAGTACCCAAGTTTTCTGAAAGAAGCTGTTTCATTTTAGTGGTTTTGGTTTGAGTTTTTTTTGACATTGCTGGTTTCTGTCCCTCTCTCTTACATTATAATTTCAGTTTTATGCAGGAGCGTGGCGAGCACATCTTGCACATCTCTAAAAGTACACATACGTTTACTCCCTGCCCATGAGTAATTACGTGGTGCAGTAGCTCTGAAACATCTGCTTAAATGTTTATGGGGGTTGTGTGATTACATCCAAAGAAAACTGAATTCTCAATGTACTATTTAGAGCTTTAAGGAGAAAATAAATAATCCTAAACACCCATTGCCATTCGGAAAACCTGCAGATCAGATTCTGAACTGGTATGGGGCCATGGTTTATCTCAAAGACATTTCATCGAGAGAGACCAGTGTGCACCAGGAAAGTAGCCCAAAACACTTTAATACAATAATTCACCAGGGACAGATCTGCATCCCTGGTAGCACATAGAGTTGAGTGGTAACCAAAGCCTCTCACTAGAAGCTGCAAGACAGAAAGCAGTATTGATTTTCCTGCTACATCTTTCTTTGCTATGGAAGTTAGAATAATTTCCTCCGCTACTTTCATTAGGCATTTTATAGTCATTTTACACATCCACCAGGCACCAAAATCTGTGCGAATTAGCACATTTACATCAACTTCTGAGCAATTCATAAGTGACATTACATAACTAAAGTAATAGCAAAAACGCTGTGCTACAAGCACATTATTTACACTCTGTAGGTAAACCATAATGAAATTCCACCTTGCTTTAATATCTTGCATTATGCATTATGATACGGCTGCAAATTTCAGTCACCTTTTACACATCAGATTTGGATTGACAGGTATCTGTGAAATGGAGACACACCATGGCGATGACCACTGAGGAAGAACCCGTCGAGAAAACAGACCCTCTGGGCTGACTGGGAGGCCATACAGGCAAAGCACAAACCTACAGAAACCACATGCTTGAAGTGGTAATATATAATTATTTTAATTCCACAGCTACCACCTCCCCGGGGTACTGAATGTCGCCAGATGAAGAAACAGCTCAGCATGCAGTGGGTGCTTCTATTAATACAGCCCATGTGCTGAGCCCTGGCACAGCTCTCACACACACTCTTGTTAACCCTGGGAGGTTTTGAAGATACCAGGCCTCCAATTCAAGCTTAGCTGTTGGATTTTAAGTGTCCTTTTTCAGGGACGAAGATGCTGGGCTTTCCCCTCAGTGAAATGACTGCAAACTCTTAATTAAAATAAATTTGCCCAAAGAGGAGGGGGAAAAACAAAACAAAACAAACCACCACACAACACCAAACCACAACACAAACAACACACACCAAACACACAGGAGTGAGCACATGAGAGGTAAGCACAGCAATTTTTTCACTTAAGCATACTCTGGAAATTGCTGAATTATATTCAAACTTTCTTTAAAGAAAGTGTACAAAAAAACCTTCCAGCTCAAGCCAGACACCAGGTTGAAAACTTCAGACTCAACAATTAAAATCAGACAACATCATAGGATATAAAAGTCATGATGTAAGTTATAAGTTTTCCTTTATACCTACGTAATGCTATTTGCATATTTTATATCATTGTACAATACACTTGCAACAGTAGGCAAGCATGCCACAGATCTTGGACTGTGACTCTGATCCATGACTGCATGAAATACCTGCTGTCTGTTGATCTTTAAAGATTATAGCATCATAGTTGAAGACAAAGGAAAGCAAGCACCTACCAGCCCACCATCATTAAGCACCATTCAGGAAAACCTGACCTAGATGAGAAATGCTGCATTTCCACCAGGTTTTCCCTCCCTCTCAGCCATTCTTCCCTCCTCAAGACTCTGCTCCATTGGTTGAAAAGCAACAATACCTTAACCAGTATTTAATATGAATTTTAAACCCATTATGTTTTCAATTTGTCCTCTCCAAAATGGTTCTTAAGTCAGAAAGAGGAAAGCAAAAGTACATCACTGCCACACTGCCCTGCACGGTGAGCAACGCAGCAGCACACAGGAGGTCCTTAACCAGCTCTGCCATCAGAAGGCTGAAGAAGGAAGATTAAAAGCTCCAAATACCAAGGAAAAGCCAATCTCTTACATCCATTTTTAAGCAAGCAGCCTGAATTTCCAGAACAGCTGAGCTTGCAGCTCTTATGGTTGTGAAGAGGCAGTATTACACACGCAGTATTACACACTTGCTAAGCACCAAGTTTCATGCCACTATTTTTGAAAGTTGTATTACAGATCTGCTTAGTTTGGCTCTTTATTTGGCTTTTACCACTGTACTCATTACCAGGTTTCAAGAACTTCCAGATGTACGTATTAACAGTGCTGGCAGCTTTCCCAGAGAAAAACAAATCTCATCTTTGAGTTGTGCTTGGCAACATCCAATTTTTACAAGTGTACATCTACGCTGCCTGTCACAAAGATGGAAATCCACCTTGGGCCCAAACTCTCCATTCCCCCAGAGAGAATTACAGATATGAATAAAGAAAATCAAAAGGCTTTGCAATTCCTCTGTGGCACACTGAGCCTGCAAAACTAAACCCATTTTATTTCATCGTATTCAAATCCCCACAGTTCCAGTGAAATTTAATTATACCTTCACTTTGCATAATTAAACAGTCATTGCATGGCTTTCTAAAGCATATAAAATGTCTGATGAGTGTAGTGGTAAAACTTTCTGAAGAACTAAGTGGTTTAGGAGGCTACAGGTATGTCTAGACAGCAGCTAACTTGCATAAAAGAAGTACTATTTTGTTTGCCCAGAGGGATTAAGTAGCTCCCCTCATATGCCATGTTTTTGCAGCTCAACTATTTCTGGTATTTCATGTACCCAATTTACAACTAGTTCAAGAAACTGCATCATGTAGAACAGATATATCCAAAATCCTGCTGATTGTCAGATGGGACTCGATACCTTAGTCACAAAGGTTCTTTCAAGAGGTTCACAGTTTGGTAGAGCGACAGCTTCAGTATCATCGACTGAACCCTTAGCACTGGTTCATTCCAGTACCTTGATTGAGAAACAACATTCTTTTCCTCCCTCTGCACTAAAAAATATCCATGTTACATGAAGCTTTCCATCTAATGTTTTTTTATGTCCTAAAGGACTTCTTACATCAAATTCACCATGTTTTGGTAGATTACTTCTTCCCTGGTTTTCTATGCCATGATCACCATTGTGGTATCCAAGTCAGCTGTCCTTACTTCATTCCTCATTGAGGAGACATGCTAACGAGCTGTGGTATCTCCAACAGCACAGCATTGAAGCTTTTTCTAACCTTTCTCCTTTTGGAAAACTGGTATTTTGTAAGCAGCTAGAATAGGATTCAAACGCATCGTTTGAAGTAGTATCTCCCATTCCCTTGTCTTTTCAGAGATCGCCTTTTCCAATAGAATGGTTTCTGAAGCTAAACGATACATCTTAGAGAATCCTTACTTTTTACGGCAGCATACATGATGGGTCTTTTCAGTCAACACCTTGAGCACAAAATGTAATTAAAATACATTCTTAAAGCAGGCTATCGTTATGTTTGACATGCTAAGTGAAGAGTAAAGTTTTTTACCATTCTTCTCAGAAATTCTACAGAAACCCTTCAGTATACCCACAGATTGCTGCTACTTCATATATAAAATTATTCAGATAAAGTGACCAAGGATAACCTAAATTGATTTAATTACAGCAAACATGTTGCTTTTCTTTTTGTCTTATTTTAACAAGTCAGTAAGTCATAACTTATGATAGCATTTCTAAGCACAATGTATACCCCATGAACACACCTTGTAAGAAAACCTGAAAAAAGACACTAACTAGGACTCCTGTCTGAAAAATACATTATGCTTTACTACAAGCAGTGAAAACAGGTGTTTTAACTTATTTTACAGGTTTATATTCAAGTACAATCCTAAGGCAGAATGGTAAAGACTAAAAGGAGAGGAAAAAAAATACCACAGAGTAACGTATACATACCAAGATTTGAAAGCATAAATAACATAAGTGTATGTCATATATGTGAAACTGCTTAGATGATCAGGCAAAAGTCAAATAAGAGCAGCATTCCCCATTTTATTCTCCAGTCATAAGATGGACAGTCTGCTCATATTTTTTAGAAAGGTTAGAATAGTTCTTTTTCTTGACAGGCTATTACCACACTCCCTAGATGAAACATTTTTTTACCGTACTTCTATTACTCAGTTTCTAAAAACACACCTTAGCCTGGCTCGATCACTGGCAACTGTGCAGAGCACAGAGACCTGATTACAGCAATTCTGTGATTTAGCATTTCCAGAAATCCACATGTAGCTGATAATGTGCGTAAGGAAAAGCCACCTGAAGTTTATAGTGTACACATGGATAGAATAACAATACAGGAGAGATCTTGATTAAGGAAAAACAACCTTGAAAGTTCCCCTGACTGCATAAACTAAAAATGAAATGGGTAAGGCTAATGAGAGACTCATGGAGAAGCAGGGGGAAAAATAATTTTGGACGAGGAGAAATGAAAAGCAGAAGCAGCACATTATGAAAAATTGAAAGTCGGACCATCAGGTTTGGACCACAGAACAGTAACAGAGATTGCTTCTGTTCTGACCCTGGGCCTGGCCAGATTTTGATAAGGGCATGCCAGAAGCCAACACAGACAGAAGTAGAAATTGCTGGAAAACAGTTGTCCAACAGACAGCTAACAACACAAATGTAAAACTGAATTAAGAAAAATAAACTACCTACTTTTTCTTAGACGATCCAGCCTGAGAAGCTGCAGCACTAGGAACATCCCTGAGTGGGAACACCCACTCAGCTGAGAGGTCCTTAAATTGCTCTTCCAACACCTGGAGCCAACAGGACCTTCAGCTGGGACTGGTGCCCCCGAGCACACAGCTGCAGGGCTTTAACAGGATTGCCACCTCTCCCTGCTTGCTGTCACCCCTCTGCAGGAGGCTACCAGGAAAGTTCATAGACCAACACCTCAGCTGCCACACCTTGGACTCTGTGTTTTAACACATCTGCCTTTGACATCAATTTAAGTTACACTCCCTGGACTGGCTGAGGCACAAGTGTATTTTTCTTCTGTGCAGAGAGCAAACCACCAGAGACACTAATGGCATACACTGCTGCTGAAAACCTCGCTGCTGCCAAGGTGTCAGAAGTGTTATATGCATGGAAATAGAGCAAATGTCCTGAGCAGGACAGCCAAGCAGCAGGCTCCTCCTCACCCCCCTGCTTTACGTGATGTCCCCCTCCAGGACAACACTCCGCCAGGCACGGGAGGTGACTGCCAGCCATGCCCAGGGAATGATGTCCTGCTGGTGTTTGCTGACCTGTCAGTACCATAAGCAATATTGTGAACTACAAAAGCATTTGCCATGCAGCTTCCATTTACTCAAGCACGATGCCAGTTTGGGCAAGTGGAAAAAGGAAATGGGGAGGAAATTCAGTTACCTACTATAACACTTCAACTCTTGGAAACAAAGCTGTAGCGTTCCCTGCAAGCATCGTCACTATAAAACCAGAAATGAACACAAAAGTTTTAAAAAACAATCCTCACGGGTACACATTGATTTTCAATAGAGTCATTTGCACGTTTTTTTCCTTGGACTCCAGGTTGGCCGTCACCACTGATTTACAGACAAGATATCTCTATTTTATATTATTACTGCTATTATTTTGTAAGCATTAAGTGGGCTTTTTTAAGCATTTCTTCTTCCAACAGTGAGGAAAATAATATGAAAGCAAAAAAAGAAGAGAAGAATGCCATTTGATTTTGTTTTCTTTCCTAGTAGAATTGCCTAGAAAGCTGAAAGAACACATAACCTTAGAGGATAAAGAAGCATTTGTTTTGAAACAGCAACACAGATCATATTGGCTTTTCACCAGCAATGCTGCTAACAGAGCGGCCACAGGAAATTAAGAATGGGCAGCTCTGGGAAAGCTTTTCATGATTCACATTCTAGGTGAGTGGCAATTTTTTTCTTCCTCTCTCGACACCTTTCCACTACAAAACACCCACGTACTAGAATGCTGCCATGCAAGAGCAAGAGGTCACGTGAAGAAATTAAAGTAACACAACTGGCTGATACAGGTCAACCTGGTGATAGCAGTCCTTCCAATTCAGGACTGCATTAATTTGGCTAACAGGTAGGATCGGCCCTGAAAGAGCAACCAGAGTGAAAATGCAGGAATAGAAATGGGGCAAGGAAGTAAAGAGCGCCTGTTTGGTGATTCTGGATGCCTCACACAGTCACCCCCTCCTTGGAAATACAAAAGGAGGAAACCTTAGAACAAACTCCTTGTCTATTTTTCATCCACATATAGTACCTATGGGATCTGATTTCACTTTCCAAATAGATGTAACTACAGCTGCTTCACTTGTGCGATGTCTCCTAACGTCGTTGATGAATAGCCCTACATTCATCACCCAGGGACGCTGATCAGACGGGAGTCTGCCTTGCACTCCAGATTTCAGTAAAAGTGCCTGAAACCATGAAACACCAGAGACAGCCACAGACTCACCTGGGAGCAATGATGCCGTTGTTATGACTCCTAAATAGTTTTCAGACCCTGTCAAAGCAAAAAGCGAGCACGAGATTGGAATAGTTTGACACAACAGAGGGGGTTTATACACTGGAGGCAGCTCCTCTTTCCAGCCCGTGTCTTCCGCATCCGCGCAGGTCCCCAGCTTTTTGCCAGGATCCCCAGCAAGGGTTGCGAGCCTGCCCGGCCCGCTTCGGGGCCAGGACTCTGGTGCAGTCATCAATTCTACAATTCACCCATTAGCGTCAATATTTAATATCAAGTATTTATCATCAATATTTAACAGGGATAAATGAGATGACCCAGATAATTATATACTTCTCAGCCCGATGCGAAACCAGGGGATAACAGTGAAGTCATTGATACAGGATGAAGCCTAAAAAAGTGATGAAAGGTGGTGTGATGTCAAACAACATGGTTTTATGGAAAAAATAAATCTTTTCAAGCAGTTGTTACTTTTCTGAAGAAAAATACAAGTTTCAGTGAGAAAGGTAATACTTAGCCTTCTGTAGGGTATTTCACTTGGTAGTTCTGGTGAAAGAGATCAAATGATACAAGACCTACATGGTAAACAGTTAATGTATTAAAAACAGGTGGTCAGGTTTCACCTTAGTAACTTGAAGTAATTAATTGCAGTTGAAAAATAATCACAAAGCAGGTGTGCTTGTGGAGAGGACCCCAAGGATTTGCCTCTTGGACCTGTGCTGAAGAATGTTGTGGAGCAGAAGATTAGGGAAGTGGTCAGTAACAAAAACACATCCCTCATACAGAGCACTCAAGAAGTCACATGCATTTCAGGACAGCCAAAGGTACATGTTAAAAACTACATACAGTCTATAAACAAAGAGTGAAAGTCAAAGTTTAAAAATTAATTTTAAAAAAAATGCTCCAGGCATGGATTCCTGCACTTACCCTTCTGCATTGGAGCTAGTTATCATGCAGCATGGGGCTGACTAGTTGCCTTTGCAGAGTTAGTTTTCTGTTTGTAAATTTTGAAGGCTTTACATAAAAACACAGAAAAAAGGTTTCCAGACATTATATGGAGGTCCCAGAGCTCCAGCTAGCTAACTTAAGAGGAGGGGAAACAAGAGAAAAACCCCAGGAAATAAAAGGGAACGTTACTTGTTCCAGAACATGCCTCACTGATGACTCTGGATTTCTCACAGTTACCGATGCCATGGAAAAGCCATGAATGTTCCCACATGTTGTCTCATTATTTTTGACACATGAGCTCCAAGGAAGAAATGGCAGGTCACAGCCTGGACCTAGAAAGTGCCCTTTCTCAGGACAGCACCTCTACATGTTTAAAGTATACCTCTGCACTACAACTGTAGCTAAGTATATGTCATCTGCCTCCGATTTTTGTGATTAAGAATGATGACTTCAAGTACTTGCTTAAATCAGGGTCCAAATCCTTCACTTCTTGGCTGAGCAATTAGTGTCAAGACAGGGAAGGGGAGCATATTTTTGTTGTGCGAAAATATTCCCAAAGAGAGCAGGACCGAGCCCAAAAATGATCAAATGTGGTCCTGAATGTTGCCTGAGGGTAACTTCCAAGATGTGTCAGGTTGGCCCATATTTGAAGGAGTTACGTTGGGCAGACAGGCAGGGTAACCTGCGAGCCCCAAGAGCCATCTGTTATGTCCTCCCTGACACAGATGGAAGCAGGTTAATTTTGGTTTAGACAGCCCAGCAAAATCCTACTCCCTCCTCATAAGAGGTGAGCCATTCTTCAAGGTTTGTTTTGAAAGGCTTTTTTTTTTAATGGTTAAATAACTATTTGGTTTTGCGTTGTTATCAATCATCATGGCAAACGGCCAGTGATAACTGAAAAAATTGGATGTGTTCAGAAAGGAAGTATACCTGGGGAGCGGGCTATAAACATTCTTCAAAAACAGCATCCTCTATGGAAAGCCATTTGGTTTTGGGTTTGTTTTTTTTTTTTCCAAACACATATTCCAGGCACATTAGCACTTTGTGAATAAACATTTTAACTACTTTAATTAAGGCAATACAACTAAACCATCACATCCAGCTAAGCCAATGTGACTTTTACTGAAAAATAATGGTAAAAGTATTATTCCCTGAAATTTGGGGGAGGTAGAGTTTTAGAAACTATTTATTTTCTAGTCTGTCCATCATGACTCCAGTGCGAGACCAAGTTTGTGGTCTATTCCGTGCTGAAACTCACTGAGCTAGAAAATGTAAGACCAGAAATATCCAGTCAACAATCTCTGCTTGAGCATCACTTTAGAAGACACCAGATAAAAATTTTATTTGTTTTAAAAGCTGAAGTCTAATATCACCATTCTCTACTCTCTCCCCTCTCCTTTTCAAGGCATACAGTAAGTTTCAGTGGTTTCAGAAGGAACTGCTTCTATTGCAACAGTTGAAACTCTGTCAAAAACACCTAATTGCGGAGAAGGAAATGGCAGTGGTCTAGGTTTTAGTGTTTGCAGGCAGAGAGCAACGCCCCATGTTTTAGAAAAAACAACAATGGAAGAATAATACTCTGCATCTTGTATACGGCAATTTTAATCAAAGGGTCGGAAAATATTTATCAAGATAAAGGTCAAAATCTGCAAGGGCATGAGCAGAATTGTCCAGCACAGGCTAAAACACCACTGCAAAAACAGCCCTGACAGGCATGGGCGGTGTGTCCTGGAGCTTTCCAACAAAATAACTGTTTCCTTTAGGGAGAAACCAGCCTGGAGACCCTCTCACCTGTCGTGTGCCCAGCACTGCAGAGCTGAGGGGTCAATACCAAGCTTAGCGTTTGGGCATCAAATGAAAGCGCAACAAATTTCCAAGTGTAATGAAAATAGTTTCCTGAAGGAGTTAAACATGCCTTCATGATGTCTTCTTCCCAGCATCAGAGTGCTGGAACATGAGGAGTACATCATCCTAGTAGCCTCTAAACTCGTTCCAGGACTATAGAAGAGATAAGCCTTTATGTGCATCTGAGTGTCCTGAGCAGAGGCTAACTCTGAATTCAGGTAGCCTGCAAAGAGGGACAAGGAGGAAAGAAGGCATATGCCTTATTTAATTTATTTCAGAGATTCATTCAACAAAGCACTTGATTTCATAGCTGACTTCTGTTCACACACATGTACCTTCTTAATTCTAATATTTATGCTTAAATTAATTATATTTCTTTGGTAGCTAACTTTGTCACAGAGGCATACAAACTGCCTTCTCCCTTCAATACTGGGATATTTTTCTAGATAACTCCCATTAAAGCAATTTTGTACCCTTAGCCCTTAAAAGTATCAAAAACTTTGAAATAATAAATTCTGCAGGTATCCTCTGGAGATAATATCTCTGTCCTGAAAACAATAATAACCGGAAAAATTGTCTCGCTTTTAAGCTCCCCTAAAGATGGAGAAAATGTGAAACATGGAAAGAATGAAATTATAAATCTCAGCAGCTTTAAGGGACATACAGTTGAGGGTGAATTCTCCTGACCCAAGGCACCGTGATGGGCAAGACTGTAGCTCTCTTGACAGGTCTGTGCTTGCTCAAGGCACTCCGTGTGTACACAAAATCCTATTTCATGCCCTGTGGCTGCGGAGCTGGGGCCTGGCTGTGCCTGCCGTGGGAAACGGGAAGGAGACGACTGGAGAGGGAGAGTGAGGGGACAGACTTGGAGACTGGGCTCACTGCTGTCCCACCACAGAGCGATGAAGGGGCTTGGGGACAGGCACCAGGATGTCCCTGCCCACAGCTGCCACCCTTAGCCACCCCTTGGCACAGGCAAAGGAGGCACAAGGCCAAGGTTGTTTTGCCAGAGAACTAAAACAGCTGCCCAAGGCAACGGCTTTTTTTGTCTATACTGAGGATGGACATCTGGAGAGACATCCCCACATGTGCATACACTAAGCTGCAGCAGGAGCTGGGTCCTGCAGTCACTGGCTGCACAGGCTCAGCACGGCTGTGACCCGACCCACACCTCCGGCAAATGCAGGAGGCAGAGAGCGAGCCCCTACCCTTGGGTCTGTCTCATCACTCAGTACCCACCCCAATTTGCATGCTTAACCCTCTGTACCACCGTACCATCCGAATAGATTCAAATATTCACACAGCTAGTGCAGACAAGCTCCACCTGCCCACAGCATCATGGTTATTTGTGCTCAGATCCCCTGCTCTCGGGTGAGCTTAGACAAGTTTATGTGAACTGCAGTTGCACCTTTGAACTTCAGTACAGGTCTGAGAAATCAGCTGACGTGACCTGCCCGGGCAATGCACCCTGCTGCTGCTGGCAACGTTGCTGGGACATCTGTCCTCTGCAGCACACACGTCCCTGGAGAGATGCCTTTGTCCCTCCTCTTTCTGACCTGAATCTTTCATGTCACACCTCCTGGGGCACGGCAGAGAAACCTGGCCAGATGTTTCAATTTCCTTGTATTCACAGCTTTGATTGCATTAGACTAGACAGGATTTCTCCACTGGCACTACCCAGGGGTAATGTGAAATGAGTTATGAAATTATCCACTCTGCAGTGTACATATCTGATGCTGAGAAAGCCTTATTAGGGTCAAGTGGAATTTCATGCTTGAAGAATCTCATATGCTTGGACATGACCCATCTTCGGAAAAATGAGTTGGTTGTATGTCTGTACAAAGGCTTTGGAGATGTAGCTCCTGGCAGAAAGCGAGCGCCGGTGGAGGAAGCCCAGCGTGATCTGTCCTGAAGGAGAGTCCTGCGTGGGGAGGCAGCTTTCTGTCATTTAGATTATAAACCGTTTGGTGCTTCAAGTGGCTCTTCTTCCTTTTGAAAGACTGACTCCAGCAGTCTAGTATAAGAGTTTGGTTCATTTATTGAAATTGATAACATGACCTACAAAGTAAAGAAAAAAACATGAAGTTTAGCTTTTGAGCAAGAGGTAACCATGACTCAGGTCTTTGCATGATCTCAACATTTCAGATACTCAACAGAGAGCAGAGGACACACCACCTCTTCCTAAATCAAAAGCTGAAGGTTTTGATAAAATCCTCTAAATTGCTCAGTGAGTAACAGCACCAGTGAAACCTCGCTCCTGCACACACCTCTTCCCAAGGTGAGTGCTGCAGGCGGCTCTGGTGTCTCATCTGGTTTAACACAGCGCTGCCCTCACTGCTGCATCAGGAGGATTTTCAGCTGCCCAATTTAAACACATAAGGACTTGACGCTTTTGAAATCTCCACCTTCAGTCAAACCAGACTGACACTGACTGAACCCAACAGGTCCAGAAATGACAGGGACAGGGGAGAGGGAGAATAGTCAGACAGAAAGAACAGTCACATAATGTCTCACTTTGTTGAGAAACCAGGCTAAAAATCATTAGCTAATTAAGATCATCATTTTTGCAGTCGAAACACAATATGTTTGTATTGACTGCTATATACATAATCAATAATAATATTTAGCATTGCTGTGGTGCTTTTCTCATGCAGCATGCACTGATTTAATCAGTGGCCAAGCAGTACTGAGGCTGAAATTCTGATGCCTGCACAGTTTTTACATAACAACAAGGGAGACTTCTATGCCAAAGCCTGGATCAGGAGGAGTTAACATGTAGCACACATTTATCACAAAAGAATGGGTAATAGTCTTAAGATAAAATATATTTATTTTCTTATAAGCACAATAGCTAACCCAATATGAACTCCATTATATTTGCATGCCAAAGATTTGATCCAAGCCCGCTCAATCAGCTACACTTATTAGCTTTGCTTTGTGTAAATTTGTGGATTTAATAACAGAGGAACTTTGGAGGCAGAGTGTCCAGCAATCCATTTACTGCTGGCAGGGGCCGGTTACCACATGCTTCAGAGGAAAGTACAAGAAACCCTTCATAGACTTATAGGAATAGCCTGTTCAGAGAAAAAGCCCCAATCAGTCAGAAGATGGCTTGTACCCTGAAGCACAGGAGACATTTGAAGGTAATTAAATATAAAGAAAATTAGCATGTAGTTCATGAACCACATAAGCGAGACGAAACAGTGCCTGGTAGCACTGAAGCGAACTATTCTGGTTGCAGAGAAATTAATACTTTTGTTATTAATGCGACCTTTTCCTCTGCCCCAATCTAAGTCTGCATGAAAAAAGAAGTAAGAATGAGAATTCAAGAACAACCGCAAGAGATGCCGAGACTCATCAGTGACACACACAGTGTGAAGAGGAGGCAGAAATGGCAACTACTGCTCAGCCCCAACCAGGTACCCAGCGGGGCTGGACATGGGGCACCATGACTGTGCCTGCTCCTGCCCAAGTCCCGTGCGAAACACCCCAAACAGAGCACCAGATAGTAGAAGTGTGAATTTCCTACTGTACTCCAATGATGTCCTACACAGAAGTCAGGATGAAGACACTCAGAAAGAGCCAAAGACATGAAGGCTCCTGACAAGCAAATTAAAAGGAAGCACTGAAAGGATGAGAGACAGGTAAAATGATCCTGACAGTACAATACAAGAGGTAAATTGTGTGTGATACAGATCATGAGAATAACAATGGCAAATCAAGAGCAAATACATACTTCTCCCCACCAAACCACACATACGAGGAATTAGAGAGGAGCATCAGTGCATATAAAAAGGATATGCAGAGTAAATTCAAAACTGTATTAAATATTGCAGTGTTTGCCAACAGCCTCCACCACCAGTGCACATCAAGTTGCTGTTTTTTCCTGAGCCATGCTACATTTTGCAAGGATGGGACGTTTGTTTGGGGAGTGGGGGGAGTGTGTCTTCCCAGCCTCCCCTAAGCTGCAGGTATCTTTCCTCTTGGGCTATAATGTCTCATCACAAATGTCCCTGGGCAAAGATTTCTTCTCCTCCCCATCACTCTTTCACTGGAGGACCTTGCACCTTGTGCTATGAAACTCATCCCACTTTTATACTTCGGTGTGCATGGTGAACTACTCCTGCCCATATAATAGCCTAATCCTTGTCTCTATTGAGAGCGCCTCCCAATTTTTATCATTGTATCTGTTCAAGAACATTGATCTTTTCAGCACTGCTATTATTTTTCAAACTGTCAATCAGTTCTCCTTTGCGAGCCCCTGTGAAATAAATCCTCCTGCTGTCACCTCTCCTGTTTTTCTTTGCAATTAAACATTTATGTTTGAATTCCTTGGCATTGCTTACAGCCTTGATATGTAATTTCAGACCCTTTCAGACCCTCCACGTGAGCATTTCTTTGGCATTTTGACTGCCAGACAAGCCCTGTGACCCCTGGATACAGCAGTCTCTGCTCATGACCATCCTTCCTGCTTCAGTGGAAACTCTTGAAATTTGGGGGGAGGAACTAAGGCGAATTTCAAAATCTCAGTAGTTTTCACAAGAACACAATTCTTATGTCATCTCAGTTTTTATAATTTGTAAACAGAGCAGCCAAACCCAGCGAGCACTGGAGAGGCAGAGGAGGGAGAATACCTTGCCAGACCTGGCAGACGGCTGTCTTCCTGCTCCTGGTATCTGATACAACACAAACACAGTCGCTTAATCCCCACTGGCAGCTACCATTTCAGCTGCTTCTTCTAGTGGCAACACAACACCCTTTTAAATGCCTGGGAGATTCATGTGAAAAGAAATATGGGCACCTAACTGGAAAATAAGGACTAGAGAACCATCCCAAGTTAAATTAGGAAAGACCTTCTCACACTGTACTGCAGGCAAAGAAAGAGTGAATCTATGTATAAATGGTGACAAGTTGCGTGTTTACAGCTGCTTGTCTTTGAGCAGAATACCTTTTGTCTTTAATAAAAATACACAGCTTTTTATATATGTCAATGCAGCCATACAAAGCAATCAATAATACTGCTTGAACAGTAGATAGCAAGCCTGAATGAGAAATTTTATCAGGAGTCTATCAAACTATAAACATGAAAGCCACCATGTTGTCCTAAAAAGATATCCATAGCCAGTATAAATTAGGAATGACATGGCTAACCAAGGTATTACAAGTGTGCAAAAAAGCAGAATCCACCTTAGATATTAAAAAACCACCACAATCATTTACCTGTTTTTCAGACTGTCTCTTATAGATGCTCAGTTGCCTGCACTGTTTGCAGGAAGCCAAGGTCTGGCAGCCTTGGGTTACAGCTCATCTCAGTTCCTCACTGCACGTGAGGACACAGACCTCACAGTCACTTCCTACATGGGCTGGCAACAAAGTCTGAAGCAGGTGGTTCAAAGGCAACCTAACTCAGAGCATGAACAAGAGCTGACCCCAGATGGTGCTCAGCCCATCCTTCTCCCACCACAGCCAGTCCTTGGTACTTTCAGTCACAAGCTGGAGTCCCCAGAATCATCTGATTTTCACAAAATTATAGAATCATTTCTGTTGGAAGAAACTCTCAGGATCATCAAGTCCAACCATAATCTAACTCTAGCACTAAACCATGTCCCTAAGAACCTCGTCTAAACACCTTTTAAGCACCTCCAGGGATGGTGACTCCAACTCTTCCCTGGGCAGCCTGTTCCAGTGCTTGACAACCCTTTCTGTGAAGAATTTTTTCCTAATATCCAATCTAAACCTCCCCTGGCGCAACTTGAGGCCATTTCGTCTTGTCCTATCACTTGCTACTTGGGAGAAGAGACCAACACCCTCCATGCTACGACCTCCTTTCAGGTAGTTGTAGACAGCAATAAGGTCTCCCCTCAGCCTCCTTTTCTCCAGGATAAACAACCTCAGTTCCCTCAACTGCTCCTCGTCAGACTTGTGCTCCAGAGCCTTCACCAGCCTCATCGCCCTCCTCTGAATTCTCTCTAGTACCTTGCTTCCGACTGCAGAATGGTCGATGTTGAGTTCTTCGGCAACTTCTCATGTAGTTGTAAGAGGATCAACTTCAATAATTGCTCTCAATTGGTCGTTGTCACCTTCTGCTGGCCGGCTACTACGCTCCTCATCTTCAAGGCTCTTGTCTCCTTTGTGAGACTTCTTGAACCACCACTACATTCATTAGCAGTTCCTGGGCCAAATGCATTGTTGATGTCGCAAGTTGTCTCCACTGCTTTATGACCCATTTTCAACTTGAATAAGAAAAATGCTCGAATTTGCTTTTTGTCTAACTTCATTTCCATAGTCTAAAATAAATATAGAATAAACAGCAAGTAATAAGACAGTAGAAAAAAAAAAGGCGAGAAAAATGCATTAAAATTATGTATAACATAACCATATTTATCTAAGAATACATTCCAATATCAAACAGCCAATTTCAACAATGCAAAAACCGCAATTACTTTTGCACCAACCTAATACTTCCTTTCTAATCAAAAAACAGTTTATATCAGTTTACATTTCCAAGGCTATCATGGCAAGGAAAAGTGCCAAAAAGTTACTTTTTTTTTAAAATGAAAGCCTACTTTACATGTTTAGCTTCTTCGAACAAATGCAGCCTACACCATGTTTTGGGAGGCCCAAAGTCTAGCTCTGCACAAGTGAGAGAAAAACTCAGGCCTAAATCTTCTTGAAATACATGTTGAGTGTCTGCGATTGCCAGTGGAAATGTGCCATAACACGCGTCAATCTAATTCTGGAAGCAAAATGTCCAACCGGATGGCATATTGCTAATTTTTCCTCCTTCCCCGTGATTCTCTGCAAACCCTGTCATTCCCTCCATCTCTCCGTGTCTGCAGCCATCAGAAGCGCTGACTCCTGTACATTCAGCATTTGGGTGAGCTTGACAAGAGCCAGCACTTCTGATCGATGCCAGCGCTGTCGAAGGAGATCTTGATGAGGTTTACAGACTACAGGAGTTTGCGCCTTTCTCTCCCTCTCCCTAACCATGTTTCTGCAAAATGTCCCAAGCTATTGTTTTCTGTTTCTGTCACTATGCCATTAACCTAATTAGCCACAGGAAACAAAGAAAGCAAGACAGGGTTTAATACGCTGAATTGCCAGAATGACTTGCTGTAGCTTTTGTCTGTGCACAACAAGAGGACGCCATAAGAAGAGAAAAACTGATAGTTTATCTAAATTAGTCTTTGGAATCAGAAATAAGAAACAAAGAGAAACACTCATTAGAAAGCCTTATTAATTTCTGCATTAGCCTTGGTTTGTTTGGGGATTTTTTTTTTGGTTGGTTGGTTTTTTAAGAAAAAAGTGTTTACAGTGTGTTAAATGCTCAAGATCTGAAATTTCAGCATTATGCAAACCCACAGTTACATAGCAGAGGTATTAAAATATTAACACGTTGTAAATTATTTTTTTTTTTTTAGGAGCTGGCCATCACTCTTTTAGCATGTATTTGTGTGGTTTATCAAGTTTAACAATTGTGTTGTGTCTCTGGACTACAGGGCTAATATAATTAAATCCTATTAACACATCAGGAATAAAATCCTTTAATAGGCACATGAGGCTTTGAGAGGCAGCTCATTCCTGAGCAGATTTAATATCCTTAAATTAAGCAAGTGTGAATGGGAGGATGAATCTTATTAAAAACTTAAATCTGATTATATTTGAAAATTATTGGTTTCTTAATGTAATAAATTATCCAATACAGACTAGAACAAATAATATATCCTAGCTTCACATAACTCTGCTCTATAACAAGTGACAAACGAAATTAAGAATGACTGTGGGGCAAAAAGGAAGGTCTTTTTATAAAAGTCATTTTGCATAATGAAATACTTAAATCATTTTAACAAACACTGGGGGAGGGGATGGAAGATATATGTGCAGATGAGGGCATTAGAACAGGACTCATTTTTTGTCTCCAAAAAGGGAACGCAAAGACAGTCAGATTGGGGTTTTTTTCCTCTAAAAATGCCATTCTGACGAATTTGTTGTAAATTTTGAAAAGAAAAGCTGAAGCTTATGTTGGTGGGAGCTGATTCCTCTTCCAGAAGGCTAATGCAAATGTAAACCATCTGCCACACATTCTGCTGATAAAGCTGTACTTCCGAACAATGGACCAACAGCACTGGAATACTAAAACATTCACTCAACATTAGGAAAAAGTTTTGAAAGAGATTATAACTTTCAGAAAACAGAAGTATTTTTACTGCCTTTTCATGCAAAGAGAAACTCTATAGTATATACACTTATATGTATATATACATATCCATGTATATACACACATTCTCTTTCTTAACATATACAGAACATAAATCAGGTCTCTTCCTTTTAATGTGGGGTCATTGCAAAGTGTTAGCAAGTAACAGCCAAGCAAGAAGTAGTGTGATAATCAGTAGTCTGAGGTCTTTAATCAGGACAGTGGACACCATCCAAACCCTAATGAATCAAATAGAAAGCCCCAGTGGATTTTTAATCTGGTCCTATGTGACACATTTATGAATGGAAGAACTGGGGACCAGAAAGCTTTACTTCCAAATCAGGTTAATCAAAATAAGTTTCTGTAAATGCATGTGAACAAAAACAGTTCACCTGAGGAAAACACCACAAAAATGTTTTCATGGAGATAAAAAACTACACAACTCATTAAATAACATGCCCCAAAATGATTTCTTAAACAACTTTAATGATGGTAGCCACCTATATAAGTATCTGTAGTGATATTCATGATATTTCTGTCATGCAATGCAGCAGCTTAAACCTATTCCCTATTTCACTGCTGTAAAATACTCTTGAATGCATTCCAGGCTTAACGTATGTCACCATGTATGTATCCGACACTGCAACAGATCTGGATATAATGTAATGTGGTCTTAAAATGCTAATGATTTGACCAGAAGACTTCAATATCCACTAGTTCCCTCAACTGTGTTAATTATTCAGGCATCAAGCTGGGGGTGGGAGGACAGAGCTGTACAATCACAAGTTAAAATTTCTCTAAAGTGTGACACCAGTAAGGCAAGAAATACATAGGTGTTGGGGTTTTTTTAATGTACCTTCCTACCAGAGCTGATGTTGTTTCAAACTGTAAGCAGGCCGCAGTAAAACGAAGCCTCAATAACCCAGATCTCAGCTACATGATCCTGCAAGGCCACTTCTGTGTGCACTTCCACAATTTGAATGGCTCTTTAGGCAAAAAGTGTCATTTAATTGCAGAAAACAGATAGAATTGTGACTTCTTTAACAGTAGTTGTCTTGCTTTTCCACAAAATTCAGGTTAAAAAAAAAAATCACAATTAGTCTGTGATTACCGCCTCAGTTGTATGTCTTTTTAATTACCACGAATTTCCCCCCAATCTCTATATTTAAGTAAAATAGCAGATACATGTGTGTTCAATAAACAGAACAGGTTATTCTAGAATAAACAAAGTAACTCTCCTCCACCACCACCTTTGCTTGCCAGTACTCATTTCTCTTTAAATCTGAGGCAAAAAACCCCAAGAGTTCTGGTTGTTTCTTAGATGGATGACAGATTTTGTTCTAATTAATCTAGAGCACTGTGTATAGAAACGACTGCAAAAGCAAACATGTCTATTAACAAAAAGCAGTGATTACTGCTTGGCATTTAGCCAGTAACTCTACATAAGCAATGAATTGATGCCTGCAACTGTCTCCATGCCATATGGGTTCTGCTGTAGCAATGAATTGGATCCAACGCAAGGTTAAGATGTGTCAAATTTAACTGGGGTTTAATTGATACTGGTAAAGAGGCTCTAAATAAAGAAACAGTGTGTGTGCTATTAGGAACAGGATGCATGTCAGCCTACATCCCCCAGCTTGTTGGCAACAAAACTATGCTGATATCCAAAGGAGTTTCCAAACTACTCTTTTTTTCCCCTTTTTTTTTTTTTTCCTTTTTTTTTCTTTTTGTAAAAAGGAAAGAGGCAGAGACAAGAAAAACTTTAGGCTGACAGGTTTACTAGCACTGAATTGGAATTGAAAGACAGAACACTAATCAGGTATACAGTGTTATCGTCCTCATGCTTTTCTGTTTTTCACATCCTAACAAATCTCTTTTCACAGCAACACCAGTCATTTTGCCTGACTTCCATTAACTTATGAAGAAAATACCCATAAATTACATGAGTGGTGAGATTGCACAGTTAAATATTCGAGAGCCAGAAATTGTAAAGTTACCTACAAGAAAGATTATCTTTTCTTGAACAGCAACGAAATACTGCATGACCCCTAACCAGCCTCAGAAGTTACTCATTGTGTATGACTGTTATTTTGTTCCACTGACAGCACTGGTGCAATGAGCCTTTTATACAAAGTGACATGTTCTTAGAGTGTAAAGACCTGAATTACTCAGTGGGAGTGGATTAGTCCCTGGCCTGGGGAGCAGGGGGCTGCAGAGGGTTATTCCCATCCCTTTTGTGTTTGGAGTCAGCCAGGGACAATGTGAACCTGCAAACATCAGTGCTGGTGCCTCAGCCCAGCACCAAGAGCCTGGCTGGCTCCCACTCCGTAAAGGACCCTGCTCCCCTGGTGCCCCCAAATCTCACCCTGAGTGGCAGCAAAGTCCAAAAGAAACCCAGTACCGGTCACCTGCCCTTCCAGTCATCTCCAAAAATGCTGCGCCATCCAGGCTGCATCCAGACCCTCCTCTCCTTCCCAGCCTCAAACCGTGTCAGGCCTGAGCTTCTCAAGTGTCACCGTCCTCAGAGGCAAATGCTGATATTCAAAATAACAGACCCTCTCTGCAGATTCTAGGTGAGGAAATGGGGATAAAGACAGAAAGAGGAACAAAACCCACACTCTTGGTTTGCAACTTTCCTCAGCAAAGAAGATGGTAATAGGAACAACACTCCTGAGTTTTTCACAGTTTTCAACATCAACTAAATTCTCTGAAAATAAAGATGACTGGCCCTTATTCTTCAGTTCTCATAGGATCATGCCCAAAGACTGTCTATAATTACCTTATGGGAGAGACCAAAGACAGAGCCAAATTCTTCTTAGTGGTGCCCAGTGGAAAGATGAGCAGCAACAGACACAAGCTGAAACACATGGAATTTCACTTAAACATCAGAAAAAACTATTTTTATGGTAAGAGTGATCGAACATAGGAACAGTTTGACCAGAGAGGTTGTGGAGTCTCCAGCCCTGGAGATCTTCAAAACCCAGCTGGCTACAGCCTGGAGCAACCTGCTGCAGCTGGCCCTGCACTGAGCAGGGACTTGGACTGGGTGGTCTCCAGACATCTCTCCCATCTCAACTGCACTGTGATTTGGTCATTCCATAAATTAGCATCATTTTGGCACTGAGCCCAAGACCACCTTTCATGATACAAAGAAATATTCATAAAGAAAGCTGATAAGTAAAAATATAGAACTGGAGTATTTTTTAAGACTCGCTGTCTTCCACTTGTTACATTTCCAAAGATATACTGCTTCCTCCTAACTGTTCCTCATGCTCAAGTGGCAGCAGCCCATAAATATCTCTAGTTTCCTTAAAACTGTTTTGATTTACTTCTTTCAAAAATAAAAAAGAAAGAAACCACCCATGCTGAGACCATGCTGAACCTATGCTAGCTCAACTACATCCTTCTTTTGTATTTTCAAATTCAGTTTGGAATTAGGTCACCTCTTTACCTCATATTTGAGCAATGCCTGGCATAGTGAAGTCCATGTTGGAAGTCAGGATTTCTAGGCATATCTCTACTAGAAGTTATAATTACTTTAGAATAATCTTGATATGTGAAATTCTTCAATAACATCTTTGTTTCTTCCTTCCAGACCAGTATATTTCAAGCTAGTGTTTATGGCTAGTTTGGCATTTCTACATCAAATGGTATCGAGCTTTTATTTGATAGCCTTTAGTCTTTGTACCTCGACATTGAATTCTTGTGATATCCTATGGCTATTCTGACAACTTTTTATCATAGTGTTTTATTGTGCAACTAACTTATTTTTTATAATCATTTTGATGCAATTTTGGTACCTTTTGCCAGCAGTGGAAAATGTTTTCTAGTAATTGTAATGATTTCGTTTCACTTCACTTTGCTGGTAATGTTCTAATCTCATAGCTAGCTTTCTGCATTGTTTTTAACCCTGCAGGGAGTAATGACTGTGTGACATATTCAGCAAAGGAACCATTTACAGTGAAAGGACATTGTTCCATTACTTATATTAAGAAACAAAGACAAAAAACAAGACACGGAAATAGAGTAAAACCAACTATATCTGTACAACTAATGTTTTATATTTGTCAGAAAGACGTAACAGGGCAGTTGTTCTCTGTATGCAGACAGTGGAATCAATACTGTTCTACAAATAAACCTATGACAAAGATGAAAAAGTTGTTCATTTCTTATTAATTCCCAGTAGCATTAGGTGCTCTGTATACTGCAAGCAAAATGCAAACTCCAGTCTCATGCAGCAAGGAACGCAACAACAAAAGAATTATTTACTACTGTATCTTTAATGCCCCACTGACTGTCTTGCCTGAAAAGTAGGAGCTTGATTTTCTTCCCTTCCATCCTTTCAAACAATGAGTGCGTCTGAGAGACAAGATTGCCACGTTACTGCCAATTCTCTAATACACAGTCTTGTACACTGGAAATCAGTATGGAACACTGCACTCACATCTTCCTTAACTTTTTACAGCCTTTAAATTGCCAGTCTTCTGACTACATTTCTACAAACAATATTGCCATCTGACTGATATCAATCAAACGTATTGCCCTTTGATGTCAGAACTCACAGAGTCATCCCACTTGACTGAATTTTGATTACCTCTGTATTCAGAAAAGTAATGTGGTGTTCTTCAAAAAATAAAAAGCTTAGCCACTGTGCATATTTAGTAAAAGGAATATTGGCTCCTGTATTAGGAAAATAATGCCAAAAACATTAACTTTGCAATTCCACCTGTGCATACATGTTTTGCCTCCTGAGTGGAGGTAATTTTTTTTATAGTAGAGTACGAAACAAAGAATAACTATTTAGAGATTTAACCTTTAATATCAGGTTTTCATATATTGTAGCTCCCAAATATCTCACATCCCACTAGTCCTACAGTACCATGACAGAAGGGGATGTATACCCTGTTACGATCTCCAGTGCTATGACATAGGTATCACAGCAGGGGAGAAGCTACTATTCTTTTTTTTTTTGTCTTTAAACCAGTTGTACATTAAAGCATGACTCAAAGACATAAGCCTTTGCTCAATAGAAAGAAAAAAAACCAAAAACACAAACCAAAAGAACCCCAGAGATACTAGATTACCCATTGTTTAAGTCAGATGCGAAAAAACTGCCCTAGCAGAGGCACAAAGGATGAGAGTCCAACTAAAAGCCTCAAAACCATTGTTCATGGTACCTGCTGCATTCAGTCAGTCCATGTGGAAATTAAGAGAGACTGGATAGCTTACACTGAAACAGCACACAAGAAACAACGCTTGAAACTGCTGAAAACTAGAGTCATCACTTGGAGGCTCTCTGATGCCAGAGGTTGGGGGTTTGCAGGTGGGGTTTTTGCATTTATTGTTTTTTCTGTATTCTCTTTCTCTGTGTTCTTCTCTTTGCTTCAATGAATGCATACCTTTCCCTCAACAAAATAGTGAACACCACAAAAATTACATCCATTGCTACCACACCCACCTCCATCCCTCCACCCTGCCAGAACAAAGGCAAGAATAGCAGGTTTATGTCTGTAAGTCAGAAGAAGAAATTTCACCAGAGTTACCTTTGCAAGCAGATATTTTAAAAGCTGCCCAAACAGATAGAGCCATTGGCCATCTTTCAGTCAGAGGCTGAGCTTAAGTATATGTTATTCTACTCCTGAACAGGAAAGAAAGACCAGTTCCAGGACATGAGATCAAAGATAGTCTACGCTTATCAAAGAGAACTGTTTGCAGAGCAGGTAGAGACTAGCAAAAACCACTTGTTCCTTAGAAGTTTAAAGTGCTGAGGAGATCAGAAGATTTGCAACCTTAATAAGGAGGCAATGCAAGTCACCATTAGGTGGAAATGGTTCCCAAGCCTGGGGATAACAGAACTCAAAATATAAGTTTCAAAAGACCCTTTCTAAGAGATAGGACCTCAGACAACTAAAATTCTAATCTTTCTAGAGGAAAACATCTTTTGATAGTAAACTCCTCGTTACAAAAAAAAAAAAAAACAAAACCAAAAACACACCACCACACAAAAAAACCCCTTCTATATCTTCCTAAGCTTCCTTTTTCATTGTTTATGTAACTCAGTGTGTTGCAACCATTCTTGACTTGGTACTTGGTTATTGGGGTGTGTATATATATATACACCTATATAAATATATAGGTATGTTGGCATTAGAGTACCTACCCCAGCATGCTGCTTAGACATTGAATTAGCACAGTTTCAACGGTCAGTGTTGCAGCCAGCATTGACTGTCTTTTGCTTATGTCCCTCATGAAAATTCAAGTCTTTTGCAATGCTTAGCTCTTGCTGCGTTCTCACTCCATCACTGTTGCCAATACATAAAGTTCCTTGGCACATCAGGGCAGACAAACTGTTTCTCTGGATGGCTCATTTTTCCAGAAATGACATGTGTCACAAAGCACCTCAGACTCCTTAAACCCTGCATTCATTCCCAGCCAGTCAATATATTCTTGTGCCCTTGTATACAACCTTCAGTCCTTGAAAGGAAGAAGAATTAACTTTTATAAAATCAATCCTCAGTATTCCTAGTGTAACTGACTGTACTGTCACACCTAAAGCCTCCGTTTCTTCAAACAGCCTCCTCATCCTTTAGGAGGAAAAAAAATAAAAAAGGATAACACCTACTTTCTTAATTTGCACGCTCAGCATAAGTATTTATGGAGGTAGCAAAACTCTCTGCCTTCGGAATTATGTCCTCCTTTTGCTGGAAACAGATGCTGTGAACACTCACAGCGTTGTTTTCCATTTCTGGGCCAGGCAAACTGCCCCAGCCTCTCTTCGCTGAGTCTGATCCAGCAATGAGACTTGCTTGAGACTATACATAATTCTTAAAATTGTACTTTGAAGAATGATTTTAACTCAAAATGGTAGTGATTTTTTTTTTCATTTCAGTCTAAATGGCTTATGGCGACACATATTTCTATTGGTCAGCTAAACTGAAAGGCCGGATGTGCCAGACATTGCAGCACATGGGTGGTGCCAATCAGAAAAAAATAAAATAAAATAAAATAAAATAAAATAAAATAAAATAAAATAAAATAAAATAAAAATTGCAACTGTATGGGTAGTTTGTGTCTCTGTTAGCCTTCTTTCTTAGTCTGCCTTTTCTAAGGCCATTAAAAACTTCTTTTGAGTTGCACTTATGACACAAATTCGAATATTATAAGAGAGAAATACCGGTATGAGTTTTCTTTGCTTCTTCAAAGAGCTGTTCTTGCAGACACACAGGCTCCCAGCCCACAAGGAAACATTTCAAGCAATCAGTATCCATCATAAACGCTCCACTTACTATCCCAGTTTTATTGCCTGCCTGAGCATGTTTAAGCAGAAACACCCAGGAAAAATGCCAGGTGCCGATGTAACGACCTCGGGAGGGGAGGCCAGCAGGGCTGCCCTTGGGCTCCTCACCACGCGATGTGTCAGAGATGCCCCTGGCACCCACCAGCCATCACATCCTGCACCACAGTACGGTCCAGGTGCACAGCATGGAGGATGCTCACCCACACCAGGAAACCGCAAAACTCATTGCATTAGGTAATGGATTTCCATCTGGAAGTGAAAAAGGCTGTAGTGTTACAAGATCATTGTATTTCCTATTTCCCTGGCTCCTCACTGGCCCAGCCTCTCTTCTTCCTTCTTCCTTTTTTAATCCAGGAATGCATTTGCTTTTGACCATAAAGAAATAAGAATTTATGTAGAGCTCAAGCATCACAATCCTTCAATTTATAAACACATGCATTAAGTTCTTAACAACTAGCAAAAAAGAGCTCTTGAATAAGACTAGGAAAAGCACAAATGTGACCAAAATGGCTTCTACAAAATTAAGACTCAAATCTTCGGCACTTCCTAAAAGCACCGGTTGCAAGAAAACTGCAGTAGTGGTGCACTAGGATGGGGAACAACCCTCCTGCAAGTCACCAACAGCTTCTGGGAATCTTGGTTCCTTGCAGCAGGTTCAGCCTACCCCAGTGCTCCTGCACAGGCACCCAAGAGCTGCAAGACAGGATGATATATGTCACTGACTATTGCTATGAAGAGAGGAGTATTCTTACTCATGCACGCATGTGTAATAACATGCTGCAATCACCAGCAGTCCTTTCTATTTAAAATTTTATTCCCTTCTCCTATCACCTCCAAGGACCAGTAGAATAATAGAGATATCTGCAAAGGGGAGCAAGAGATCTTTACAGATCCTCCTGCCCTACCGTAATTTACTGCCTTTACAGCCCATCCTGATGGCTGGTTGCTTCCTTCATCACCACCGTGCCTTTTCCATTATGACAGAAAACGATGAGGCAAGAGGAAAAGACCTGCAATCATGAAGCAAGCCAGCGATAGTCCAGCTAATAACATGAAATAAAACGCATTGTGCTTCCTTGCTCCTGCGAGAGAAAATGATGAAGCACAAACCCAGCTCTCATCATTCAGCAGTCTGGCTTAAGGAAGGAAAAAAAAAAAAGAAAAAAGAAGAGACATCACATGACAGCTGAAGAAAAAGATTTTGGACCATATCACAGAAATTGTTCTATTTTCTGTGTTACATAACCGACCATTTTTAGGTCTTTCTTTGTACCCACACCTTTTATCAGATCTGATAACAGCAAAGGGATCTGACAGTATTTGACAATAAATCACATTCTCTGCAAGCAGTAACAGCCATCGTGTTTCAGAAAGCACACACATGTTCTGTTTCACCTGTGGATTATTCCCTCCAACAACTCACAATCAAACTTCTCCTCATTGCATTTTCTATACTCCAAGGAAAACATTGATGGTGGTAATATGGAAAGATAGTTGCCTTCTTCTGTTTACTTATTTGCTCTAAGACTGCTCAAAAAAGCGACAACTTTACTGTGCTTAGTCTTTTTCCCAAAAGCTAAATTATTAGAAATATAATCCAATAAAATAATCTCTTTGGAGCCCATTTCATGATTGTTCAGTAGATTTTCTTTTGACCAGATTTTTAGCATCTTTTCCAAACCCCAAAATAATTTCTTAAAAAAAAAAAAAGGGTTTGAAAAGCTCTAAAGCTCTGACTTTCAACAATTTATTGCCCTCATAATCTTTTTCTGACAATGGCTGGATTTTGTAATCCAAACTTTTTTTTTTTCCTTAAGCAGTCTGACTTCCTGGTAGACATATGAGAGCAGTGAAAACCATCCTGAAAAGCAAGAGAGGCCACCAGAGCCCCTCCAGCCACAAGAGCAACCAAGGCTGGCTCCAGCGCTGCGTAGCCCCCAGTGCCGAGGTGAGACAGGGCACCCAGCACTGGGCAGGACACTTACCCAAAAAGCGCTTTGCAGGCAGATGTGCAGAGCCTCTGGCAACAAGAGGTGACATGCAATAGTCTGCTTGGAGTCACGCTTGATCCACGCAGGGATTCCAAAGAGGAATGGCCGAGCTGTCCTCCGCCCAACCTGCACCAGGGGGTTTTCTGAGGTTTTAAAGAAAGTGAGGAGTTTTCAGTCTCTGCTACTCTGTCTCCAAGTGTTCAATCTGAACAAAAAGCAAGTATCCTTAGGATCAGGGGGAAGAGATCTAAACCTCTTCTGCCAAAAACATTACTAGACTTTCCTGTTTTCACTCCAATAATTTATAATTAAGCAAATACCATTTCTTAAAATACTGCAAAGCATTGGGTACAAGCTGAGTAGGTATATTATCATCCAAGGGTTTTTTTCTTCAAATTATTTCCTTCCATCTTAAATACATAATATTACATTCAATTTGCATTACCTTTTTGTGTGTGTGTGTTTGTGTTCTCTCTGCCTTACTGTGCATACAGAGACTACATATTCTTAGCTCTTTTGTAGAGGAGCTCTTTGAAAATAAGCAAAGGCACAAGTCAGTTTATGAGATACCGAAGTGTATTAGCCCCTGAAATTGTAGTTTCCCGTATTACTGTAGGTCCGCATTTCTTTGCAGCATTTTCATTTTTATCAGTCTTTCAGTCTTTCATCAGAGTACAATGATGAACTGATGTTGCATACCCCCAGGCTCACAAGCAGTTGAGAAAAGATCTGCCATTATAGGAATACACAAATGCTAGATTTTTAATAAATACACTGTGTCATGCAGCTGTGTATAGCAGACATATATAACATATTAGCATTAGAGGCACATGCATTATATAACTGCATTCTAATAATGCATTTATACCCTGATTTATTTGAACTCTGTGTGATAAGCTTCATTATAAATAGTGGCAAATTAAGAAGTGCATAATAATCTTCAGCTCAGAGGCCAGCACCTACTGTGGTGGCCTTCTGCACGGGGATGAATTTTCTATTTAAAAACCACTGTGCACTGTAATTTGGAAGGAAATAACCTCCTTTGTCATGTTTGTATCTATCCAGCAAAAGAAAGTTAGTGATTAATGCTTGAGATATTTTCTACAACGAAAGAATCCGCTTCCTCCATACAGTTTGATTTATTCTCTCTTATTTTTGTGTTGTATTTTGATGAAGGACATTGTACCTGCCTATCAGGCCTGGTCTTAATCTTTGTAACTAATACAGCTCCTGAAATACTCAGGCTTCACGCAAACCATTAGTATTTGTATACAACCACATTACCAACTGCTGCAGAAATAAAGTAGCTCCTTGCAGCCATGCTACCCTTTTAAAAAGCCTCAATATTTTCTCTTATAGGGAGAAATATAATTAAAACAAGGCACAAGAATTCACCCTGCAAAGTGATGTTTATTGTATAACTTTATGGCAGCAGCTTTATTTCCTGCCAGTTGCCAATATATTGGATCACAAGTTGCTTTCTCTCCAAACCAGTACAACTGATTTTTTTTCCTGACAAGGTTTCCCAGTGATGGGGAGAGGCCCCTGCCCAGTGCTACCCAGCAGGATCGTTTGCCGGGGAGAGGTGCGAGGGGCAGGGGCTGGCCCTGCCACCACCACCAGCAAGCCCAGTGTCACCTCACGCAGGCAGGAACCCCCCTGGCAGGACCCAGCCCATCCCCATTACAAGTCCAAACCTTCCTAAAAACACCAAGCACACAAAGTGCTCCCTTCCCTCTCCTGGGGGCTCACCGCACAGGAGCCAAAATCCTAAATCTCCATGGTCCCCTTGGTCTTCTCCCCATCGTCCCTTCCCCTCTCAGGTATTTCTACCTCAAGCTGTCTCAGCAGGCAGCAGACACCTGGCGTCTCCCACCACCTGTGGTCCTCATCCAACCTTGGGACAACAGCCACAGCAGCGGCCATGGGCAGGGACACAGAGCAGCCCATGCGGAGATCCCAGCCAGGGCTTAACAAGCCACGTTTAACAAGAATCCTGCCACTTGCTTGGCTATGACATTTACCTAAATAAAAATTAAATTTAAAAAAAAAAAAAAAAAAAAAAGACACCTCTAATTTGAATATTTTTACAAAAACTTGTTGAATGGAGACAACAACTTGCCAGAAGCACATGATGCTCCAGGAGTCCCTGCATCACCCCCAAGTCTGACTAGCAGCATTTATTCCCCGCAGCTTATTGCTCAGAGTGGGATAAATGCTGGAAAATCTCTCTACTCACAGCACTGAGGAGCCGCAGTACAAAGCAATGTTTGTTTTGGAAATAAGATTACAACATATATAGAGATTCATAAATATTTGCATTTTATAATTGTTTCTGCAAACGAATTGGCAAGTCAATCCACATAGGGAAGGGATTCTTTCCCTGCAAAGGGAACGAGCTACAGAATTTTAACTAGTTTCCTTCTTGGTCCCCGCGAGCCCTGGTCACTTTTCCTCTCTCAGAGCTCTTCCCTCACAATGTGTAAGAAGAAAATTACCAATTTTTCCTTTGCGTGTCTTCTTACTTGGAAGTGGGAAAGGAAGCCATAGTCAAAAAGCAATAAGACTGGCAGGAATAAAGTGATGGTCCATTGCAAAATAGAGGTGGTGTTTCGTTCAGACTCCTGCAGTCCCTTCCTTGTATCATACAAGACAGTGTATATACTTAAGGCGATGCTGCCACAAAGAGGCAATGTGCTCCAGTTCTTGCAGCATACAAAAATACACACACTTGGTTCCAGACAGGACAACCAGTCTTACAAATACTATTTACAGTGATATTAAAGGAATTCCTATTAATTCTGGGGAAACCAGAAGAAGCTTAATTAGCCCATGACACCAGGATAATGCATTCCCTCAAGGGTGCTTTTTCTGAAGTCCAGGTATCTGGAGTGCCAGTCCCACACGTTCTCTTCACCCTGCCTGACCTAAGGACACGTGGAGGCTGGAGACCCCTCCCCAGGCCACTGAACAGCAAATCAAGAGTACATGGAGTGGAATTACTGAGTTACTTCTCTCTCCTTCCTCAAATACCGTGTAAAGGAAGGGAGGGACCTCCAAAAGGTTAAAAAAAAAATTCCAAGTCACAAAACAACGATCTCACTGCAGCCCAAAAGTGGTCAACTTAGCAGTGCCCAAAGCAGTGACAGCATTACACGGAGACAAAAAGCACCTAAGGCTGTATCTCGTGGCCAAAACAGCATGAGGCAGCCCTCCACTGTGCCTTGTGGACATCCTCCCAGGCCTCCAGCACAAGGGCTGCCCCTCCTAGGAGAAGCAGAAAACAGCACATGCAGGATTCCACTTGGGAATAATCACTCACAAGCCCTCCTCCCCCTGGCTCCTTTCCGCATACTCCCCCATTCAGAGAGACAGCTGTATACACTTTGTGGTTTTGCTCTTTTTCCACACCAAGCTGGACATTCAAAGGGGAATTCGGGCAAGAAAACCTAAGGCAGAAGCTGGTGCTGCAAACACATCACCAGGCAGGTCCTCCCACTCTACCAGAGGCAAAGTGCTGTCTTCAGGAGAAGCTCGTGTGTTGAATAAACTGGGATGAGGAGAGAGAAGATAGGCATGCCTAAAAATGAAGGAATGTGTTTACAAACATCACGAAGAAACTATCCACGTTTACCTGCCACAAAACAAGTCCGGCATTACCGGAACAATGACCAAGGGCATACAAGGAAGCCCAAAAGTGCCTAACCTGGGCAACCAGAAGTGTCTTTCAAACCAAATTGAATCAAGCGCACATGCCTAGACTGACGGCAGTAGAGGTTTCCTTCTCCATTTTGGACATCGGCTCCTTTCTCTCCTTAGCCCATGTACCTGGCAAGCTCCCTGAGATGTCTCCCAAATTCCAGCAAGTATACCAATTTCTGATCATCTGAACGAGGCTGTTGCTAAGCAACACCTTTTCTCTCTCTCTTCCGGGTTTGGAGTTTTTGTGGTTCAACTACACTTTAAAAATCCAAGATGTGCTGGATGTGAGCAGAGAGAGAAGAGGTTGTTTAAAGTTTTACTAACACTAGCACAGATTCTCTAACCAAAAACCAAAAAAAAGTAGTTAATATTCAGAATTGTCAAGTTTTTTACCAAAACAATGCCTCAAAATAAGCTCACTTCTGTGGGAGACTAATTGTATTTCCTATATTCTTCTCAGTCTTCAAATGAAAAACAAGTTTGTTTGTTAATAATATGATGGTACTAATGCTTACGTACAGTTTGTCTTATACTTTGGGGGCTTCAGTGCTGATCAGCTTTCTTACATCCATGTAAGTTTAAGTAAACATGTAAAACAAAAAAACCACATAAGAGATGAACTGAAGCATGCAATACAAGTGGGGGATTGTCTCTTAATTTCAATAGATTTTGGATCAGACCTTAAGAAAAGAGTCAGGCCATTTATAAATTTCCTTGCAGACAATGCACGTAAAATTATGAAGCCGTTTCTGTAAAGCGGCTCATTAATTTTAAAGGGTGGCTGATCCCTGAAGGGAAGACCCACTTCAACAGGAAGGTTCTGATGTCACACCGGGATTTCATTAGTGCATCAGCTAGAAAAGATGCTAAAATAAAATGTAAATAACTAACTAATTATGCATGCACTACAAAATGGAGCACCTCCAAAGTAATTAGAAATGTCCATACATGGCAGTTGGAACAGTCAGCTGAGCACAGAGGGTTCGTGTTCTCCAGCTATGACAACTGAGTGATCACGGAGAGTTTCTAGGCTGTGATGGGGCAAAAAGAGATAGCATTTCCTAAGTGTGCTGTCTGCGACTAAATTTAAATTAATAAAATTACAAGGATTGAACCATTGCCAAAGCGAGACATTCTGGGTTCATCTTTGTCTATCGGAAACCTGTGTTAAGGAAGGCTGAAATCTTACATTAGCAGAGAGATAAAACTGGATTTTTTTTTTTTTTTTAACAGAGCTGAACGCAGTAAAGACAAATATAGTTCTGTATATTACCAGTGAAAATAGCAGGAGCTACGAGAGAGGATGAACATCGTGACAAGTTAGGAACTAAGATGTTTCCCTTTCCCTTCACCAATTAACATTTTCTTTTATTTTTGTGTCATTATTCTACCTGTAAAACCAAAGGATTCAATGTAAATGCTTCATTATTTTTTAGAATTCCTTGTTAGACCATTTTAATCCTTGGCACAAAGACATGTCATTTTGAAATTATTTTCCTTCTAATGAAGGTACCATCTTTGCTAGGAGATGTAGGGAACTTTCTTTGTCGAGAATACAATTATGCAGAATGGCACAAATTTTGCTGTCATTTGTAATCCTAAAACACCCGTGGAGCTATTGAATCTACATGGGCATTTCAGAGAAGCAGCTATTTTAACTCTTAGACACTCTTCACTTTTTTTACAGCAAGAGCTGTCACTTCCCACTCAATTCTGCTAAGACATCACTCCTCCTCTGCTGCAATCTGAACTGAGCCCTGTTCTGCCACAGTGATGTGATGTTCCGTACCTGGACCAGAGGTTCTGTACCTTCAGTCAGGTCACACCTGTAGGAGCATGACAGTGGGCATGGCCTCAGCCGAGTTGTTTCCCTTCTCAAGCCTCCCCTCTGTTTTGCTTTAGAAACGGGTACACTACGGAAGAGCCTCTCATGTCTCTTGTTCTTAGCTAGGTAGATGCTTCTGCTACACACTTTTTTTTTTTTTTTTGGTCATATAGTAAAACAAGAAAACACTCCTCAGTTTTAAGGTTCTTTATGGTTCACACTGTCACCCAAGCCACAATGCTCTCTCCTATAGATCAACATCCTGTGCTTTGTGCAAATGTCTATCTTGTCATGCCTTTGTCATATCTACTCATAACTTCTCCTACTGCTCCCAGCATATAGCTGAAAATGCTCCTATGTAGGAAAGCCAGATCCCTCCTCCTTTCTTCTTTTCAGAGCTCACATGTTACAAGAGGCATTCCAGCTCAACCAGCAATAATTTTACATATATTTGTGTAATTCCTTATATGCCACATGTCTCTTCTGTTTAAACTATACTGGATTAGAAACCCCCAACTACCAGCTCCCCGAGGCTGTTCTGTATTTTACTTCTCTTGAGCCTTCAGGTGGAAAGCAGAGCTCGGTGACACCCCACACCAAAGTTCTGCTCCAAAACAGCATCAGGTCTAGTTACCAGGTACCCCTGCAAAGCAAAAGCAGTCAGCGTCACACTCATCATCGTAGCCTACATTTTGGAACAGATGTTAGATAAAGTGTAAGCTGTTTTTACTGTGTGTTTTCAGTGTATTTCTTAGGTCGGGTTTCAGATGCATGCTCCTGGAGAAAGCACCACTGTTCCCCCGCTCTACTCTCGTGCTCCCCTCAGGCCAGCAAAGTCTGCTTCATTAATAACTAAGGTTAAAAGACAAATAAATTTGAGGCAAATAAATATACTTTCCCAAACAGGGAAAGAGCCAACAGTCTGGAAGAACAGTGCCTTCTGGTGAGAAGATCCCAAGATTATCATGGGCTCAGTTGCGATTTCTGTGCAGTTTTTTTTTTAAACCATAGCGTTCCTTTACCTTGGTGTTTGGGGTTTGTATCACAGGGCTGATTTTTGCACGTTTTAAGGGAGCAGCGCAGGAGTGAGGCGGGGATGGAGACACCAGCTGGCCCTTGCAGCAGCAGCGGGGCCGAGCAGGGTCCCCTCGCCCCAGCCTCGCCAGCAATGCATGTTACATACATCGCATGTGGTGGTTGCCATGGGAACCACCTGCATTTTCCCAGGCAGAGAACACAGATGTGCGCAACCCACCAACTCGCTCGTTGTGAATTATTGCTTTCTCAAGGGTTCGGTAACTTACGAAGGCTCCTCTTCGGAAGTTGTTTGAAGTGTTATTGAATAAACTCTTTTTTGGGGGTGTTGTAACCACACCGTGCCAAGAAAGGCAGGTGTCTGGCCAGAGAGAACGAGGAGCAAACGGGTGGGAGGTGGGGGGCAAAGGCCACCAGGCACCCATCCTGCAGAGCTCCTGCACCGCCATGGATAGAAATGGCAGCATTCCAAAGAGGGATGTCCCGTGTAGAAAAATATATCACGGAAACATAATTTCAGCTTAAATACATTATGCATATTGTGGCTTTGATTGATCAGTTATAGCAGGTTTCACTGGAGCCACTACTGCAAGTCCTTAAAACCCCTAGTTTTGTTTGTTGTTTGTTGTGTTGTTTGGGTTTTTTTAATAACAAGTAATTTTAAAAACCACCTGCAAGTTTAAAAACCTACTTAGGTTCCTAGGTTGAAGCTGAGAATGAAGGACAGGGCATGAATCAGGTGGGTTTATTTTGGTATGATTATTAAATAAAAATAAATGCTCTTTTCAAAGTTTTAGAAGTGCAAAATAATCAGTTTAATGATGCAGGTGTACTCTGTATACCCTTTTAGAATTACACGCCAAAAAAAATAGTTAAAAATCCTTTGTGCATAGAATTTAGTCACCAAAATAAAATAAAATAATCGGTGCATTCACAGTCAATTAATTATTTGCCTTGGTAAACTCTCCAGAAATAAGCATAGAATTATTAAGCTAGAAATCTTCTGCTCTTTTGAAGTCAAGGGATGAACACTTGATTCTGAAAAGACAACAGATCCAAAGGGCAAAACACACCCAAATTTCTCTGGGAAGCATTTTCTGTGTGAGCAGAGCATTTACAACTCCATGTGCAGTCTTCAGCATTTTCCTTTTTTTTTTTTTCTTTTTTTAGAAAATAAAGAAAGGGGGAGCGCTGCTTCTGGTTTATAGGCTACAAGATGGGATTTGCAACATGCCATATTTTGTGTGGTCTATCAAGCTACTACTGGTTCAGGGAGCATAATATTTGCAACTGTTTTCCTGGATAATAACACCATGTGCAAGTGTTTTATACCTGAGTCATATAGAAGGCTTATAATCCAAATGTATAAATACTCAAATAGCCTTGTGCTAAAGCAGGTAAGAAATGCTAGAGGGAAAACGAATAACAAGAAATCATGTTCAGGGAAGGAAAAAGGAAAAAAAAAAAAAAGAAAAAAGAAAAAAAAAAACCCACACAAGGAGAGTGAGGGAAGGTGCTGCTGCTATTTTTCTAATGCACTGAGGTGGTTTGTGAGGAGCTTTACATTCCTGGAAGATAATGTTGAATTATAACCATACTTTATCCATTCAAATCATTAACAAGATGATTTAAGCTATCTCCTACCAAGGACCTGATCTGAGGGTAGCAATACACAGGAAAGAAGGTGCTTCACTGCTTGCTATATTCTGGAAGTATTACTTAAATTACATTCAAGTCATCAGATAATTATGAACTTTCTTTTCCTTTATATTTATATGGAATATTTATTGAATTGCACAGTATGCTTTTACAATAAAGTGCTTTTTACGTCGGTTTCTTTGTTCATCCAAAATAAAACTGACAGTTATCCTTTTATAAGCTATTCTGAGAACATTTTCTCTTCTTTGAAACTGATTGATGCACTACTTTAAATGTTCCTGCAAATATCGTTTCAATTCAAGTTTCTGCATAATGTAATAAGAAGATAAAAGAATTCTATACTTCAACAAGAGACATTACAAAGCAACTAGAGACATTATCAAGGGCATTAACAAGCTCCTAATAGCAATAAAACCTTTTAACTGTCTGATGTAGAACATGCTCCCACCAAACCACCACATATTATGGTAATTGGCTTCAATTTCTGAATCTTTCATTGTAAAGTTACGAAGAGTTAGGTAGAACTGAAAACTGAACCTGGAATCCACAGTTTAGTTGCTTATCCTTTTTTTTATTATTGCTATTATGGTGTTTTCTTTACAATACACAGAATCAGCATGAGTCCCAGCTGCAGCAGCAGCCTTTTATATTCCACTCTAAGGCTGATGATTCTCATCTTAATCTTCTTTCTGAATATTTCAATGTATATGGTTTCAGTCCTTCTAACAGCTTACCTTTTAAAGAGTATTACAGTGTGTGAATTAGTCATATTTCAGCCACTCCATATGCTCATTCACTGAAACACTGGAAGTTTAGAAAATGAAATATAACTTAACTTCGAAACTCTGATTTACCTTAGGAAACAACACGGGGTATGTTGCTTGCTTTTCTTTTCCAGGTTCCCTTCTCGAAAACGTAAAACTCAGGCTTCATCCAGTGTTCTGTGAAAACAAATACAAAATTCAGCAAACTATAAAAATGAAACCAGAACCTGCAGCAGAAACGTGGAGAAGTGACATGAGGCTCTCTGGTGATTAACCTGCAGTGTAAAGCCATATGTCCCGCTGACATGTCTATCATACCACACCATTCTTCATAGGCTGGCAACCTGTTTACTTGAGAAGGACAATCCTATCAATATCTAGAATCATGCTCCAAAAAAGAAGCTGTCATTTCATGCCTCTGGAACCATCCTGGCTTAATGGACAAGGTGCCAAGAAACAAAGTATAGCAAAAGAAACTCCAAGAGGGAAAAAACAAACAAGCCAACCAAAAAACAAACAAACAAAAACCCCTCTATAATGTTTCCAGCCCAAAGCTTGGTGTTCAGACACCACAAAACCCATCAGGCTTGATCTGCATTAAAACGGTTGGCTTTGGGGGCATATGTGCAAGGTTTACAGAAGAAACACACACTAGAAACACAGAACGGGATGACTGGACTACGAAGAGGGAGAAACTACCTCATTTCTGAAGTTCTTGCTGATGGCATGAAAGAGGATCACTTGGACTTCAGCAAGATCATAAAAGCACAGCAAGCAATTTCTATCTACTCTGGAAAAGTAGTTCCACTATTTCCTGAAATGTTTAATAGTACAAGCCTTTCATTACAGTGTAAATTAAAGTAATCCTTTATTATTGCCATTATCAAAGCCTGCTTTAATTAGACTCACTTAAAGGTTTGTTAAGGTTTTTGACAACAGAGCACACAATTATTGCACAGTTACAAACATGCTTTCAGCATGGTTACTAACAAACCTCCTGAAGCCTACTCAGAACTAAAATAAAACCAGGACAAAGAAAATCCTTTTCCCTAAAGCCCTGAAAGTGTGCTCTTCCTCCTGCAGTTATTGCAAAAGTTTGGAGGGTTAAAAAAGAAAAAAAACAAGGACTTGAGGAGAAACAGATACAGAATAAACCTGCAATGACACCAATTATGTAGGTGAAACATTTTTTCAAAACATTGTAACTACTGTGACTTCACTTTCATATAACATGAAATGGAGTTTTTGCTTGACACCGGATTTTCGTTATAAATTTCACTGAAATCTGTATGGCCTTGCCTTTTGCTTATTCCAATCTACTGTATCTCTGGTGTTAACTCATTAACTATTACAAGTGGGATGTCAGCCTTGTGAGAACAAAAATGGCATCACTCAATGCCATGTTATGTTACACGTTTCTGCAGCGAATCAAAGCCTATTGCTAATGTTGGTCTCTGTCATGGACCAGCCTTTACAATGGTGGCATTTTTAGGGCGTTTTAGAAGAATTTCATTGTTAAAGAAAAACATTTTCAAGTCATTATTTTACAGGAAATAAGCAGAAAGAAGCCAACAATCGCGGAGCATGGGAAAGGGAATAATCAGGTACCACAACGCTGTCTTTAGTATATAGTCAAGATAAAAATCTCACTGATACGGCTTTAAGAAAGGGAGACACGTTAGTTATCCCCTGTAAACACGTTACCCTCAGATTATCGCTAAGGCTGAATGACAGCCCAGCCTTTCCAATAAACCAGAGAGTTCGGACCCAAAGTTTAAATCACCGTATTAACGTCTCAGAGCAAAAGAAAACCTATCCCGAGCGGCGTGGGGAATTAATTAAAAGCCGCGTTCCCCCTGCTGGGGGGAGCGGAGGGGCCGGCGGGGGAAGGGAAGGGAAGGGCCGGGCGGGCGGGGGGGCGGCAGCGGGAGCCCCGGCGGGACCCGGTCGCCGCCGCGGTCCACGAGCAGCCCCTAGCGGAGCCGGGAGGCGCGGAGCCGAAATGCCCGTTCCCCGGGCCGGCGCCGGTGCCGGCGCAGCCCCGCCGGTGCCGGCCTCCGCGGGGGTCAGCGCTACAGCCGGGGGCACCCAGCGCAGCCCCGCTCCGCCCCCGCGCAGGCTGCGGGAGCCCAGAACCCGCCGGCTTCTCTTGGTGCTCTGCCCGGGTTTTTCTCCTCCCGGAATTCAGAGGGAGGTGGGGGGAAAGGGTAATGTTCAAAAATGTTGATTCGCCTCATTAAAACGTCGCTATTTTTAGAAAGATTGAACAGACAGGCTGCTGGACGTTAAGGGGTAATCCTATTAGAAACTTCCTCAAATCGTGCCCCATGCTGTGTTTTAAAGAGCATCTATGATATTTGGGGTCTAATATGGAACGCAATTTTAGGCAATGAACCTCTTGTTTAACGAAAACACCAGGAGGAGCCCCAAAGTGCCAAGGTGCCCAGGAAGGCGGGCGGAACGCCCATGGAAGTTGGTCGCTGCCCCCCCGGGGCAGAGCTGCTGCCGGACCCCCGGGGCTGCCCCACTGCCCCACCACGCTAGCCCACCAGCAGCGAAGCTCAAGCTGCTCCATGGCCTGGGCCCAAATTTAGTCTTAACAAAGACTGCTGAGCTCTTCAAGCCTGAACTGTTCTTCCAGTATACAGGAAAATGAAAGTGGTAACATCAGACAGTTTCTGTTTACAAAAATCAGTTTGATTATGATTTAGAGAGATCATCGAAATCAAATAAACCACTGAAAGGGGGATAAAAAGCTCCTTTGTAAGTTTCTACTAAATGTCACTTTGAACAAGAGAGAGAGGAATGAATGTGAGGAAAGCAAACAGTGTGAATAAACTCAGCCCTAACTAATGATTAATAATTGCTACTTACCTGACATCAAAAGGCCTCACGAGAGCCCTGTAGGACAGAGCCCTCACAGGCACCAGGCTGCTGCACAGAGACATGCTAAACCCCAGTCTGGGGGTCACCAGACTCCTGCATGTGGTGCCTCTACACAATCTCTCCCATGTCCTTGTAATCCCCAAATCACAGAGGTCTGGACACATGGAGCACGAAGCAGGGCGGGTGGCGCCCAGCGCCAGGTGGCTGTGTGGGCAGAGTGGGCAGCTCGGGAGCTCAGGACTCCTCACAGTGACCCTGTGGACCTACCTATCTTGCAATAACCTCCTCATGAGGACAACCCAAACGACGACACACCATCTCCTCTCCTAATCATGCCTCCCTATCACAGGCAGAGCTGGATGCTGCCTGTAAGTGCTCAGACACATCCCTGGGTCAGGACAGGACGAGCAGCCCATGTGCTGCCGCTGAGCTGCAGGACCCGACTGTGGGAGTTGCTGTATCAGCTGGAAATGTGAGGTGAAGTATATCTGCCTAAATCACGAATCAACCTTTTTCGAAAAAAATAATAAAAATAACCCCCCAAAATAAAGAACCAAAAAGAGACTCACCTTTAAGATCCTTTAAGTTACAAATCTCTCCAAGATCATTCCAGCACTAGGAGAAGTGAGCAGGACTGGGGTCTTCTGAGTAAAAGCAGCTAAATTAGCCAACCAAAACAAATACAAATGGTTAAATATAATCTAAAAAGACTTCAGTGGGCAAACAGATCCTGGTCTAGAGTGTCCACAGAAAATCTGAAACCTAGATTTTTAAGAGCTTAAGCATTAGGGTGTCCACCACTGAATTTTTGAACAATATATCCACCCATCCAGGCCATCCTAATTTGGATGCTAGTCAGCCTCCTTTTTAAAAGCTTTTTCTCTCATATTGATGTAACATACAAAGGAATGTCAGTGTATGAACCTGCTCAATAGGCAGAATAAACAACAAGCCACTGATCTTACAGAAAAAAAAAAAACAACTCCCAGGAAAGAGTGGAAAAGTAGGAAAACCACAAGAATGTCCTACATTTGACTTCAGAGAAGCCTGTTTACACAGTTTGCAGCATTGCCTTATACCATAAGTGCCTAAGCAATTAAAGGAGTTGTTACACAGTGTAACAGATGTTTAAATACTTTACAGATTTAACTAGCAAATAAAAGCCACACCACGTTGCTGTCGCCTGCTTCAGCACAGAGAGGGCAATCAGTGACCCCTCATTTTTATTTCGCAGCATTAACTTCGTTCTCCATCACGGCCTCTCCCCTGAGTCCCCATTGCCTTCACCTTTCTGTCTCCCTGTGTCAAGGCCCTCATCTCCACACTGTTCCTGGGCCCCTATTTCAGCTTCCCCTCTCCTCCACCTTTCCACTTCTGAAGGACACAAACAGCCAAAGCCAGAGAGGCCAAAAGAGACTTTTTCCATGGTCAGAGAGACCCAGGTGAGCCTCTCCTGACTCTCGCCTGTCTCCTGCTGGGTCTCTGCTGCAGGTTGCCTCCAACACTTCATGAGGAACATTTTCCATTACATTTTTCATTTCCAACTCTCAACCTTTCTATCATACAATTTCAGGTTAAAACAGCAGGAATTTTGTACAGCTTATCTAGTTCAATATGATCTTTCTGTAAGCTGCTGGAAAAAGATTAGTAGATGTTGAAGCCAAAAGCCAAAATCCAGCTGTGATTCGCCTCCAGCCTCACCCTAGAAATTTAACCTCATCCCAAATACTGCAGTTTTTCTAACTGAAACCAAGGGCTTGTACACGTGACCCATCATTTGTAAAATGAACACTCACCACAACACACTTTCCACTATCATAATCAGATTTTCCTTGGCTGTGCATGGTTTTTAGTGATTAACATATCACAACAGCTAAAATATAAAATACCATGTAGTTTCAGCTACTGAACCTGTATTTAGGAGCTGCTCACCACCCTGTGGGACTGCCAATGCTGCTTTTGCTACAGGCAGGTAAAAGAGAAGAGTCACAGTGGTTTAGACCACCCATGCACCCAGGCAAGGGCTCTAATCATGGCCGACAGGGAAAAGAAGGAGAACACATACACCTACAGGGATATTCCTTCTGGCCATCTCTGGCCTTACAGATAATGCCTTTGTATTTAATAAGAAAACATACCAAAAAACCCCTGGCATTTCCCCTTGCGTTCCTAAAGGAAAAGAGAAAGCTTCTGACAAAAGGAATCCCTCCTCAAACCAATTGTTTTCAGTGTTCCTGCTGGCACAGCTCTTCCAGGGGATCCAGAGCAAGGTCTCCCCCTAAACACATAACTGCTCTACAATGACACATGATTTATATGTATTATACTGGATTAGCAAAGAGACGAATGTTACTTCTGCCATTTTAAAACTATTCCCACATTTACACTTTATATATCATTTCACAGAAGGATACGTACTCTTTTGTTAGCTATCACATCTGTACCCTGTACTCGTTTCTTCAATATTTTCCATCTCCCTTGTGTCAGAGCAGGGGCTCCTGGACCCCACCGCGTCACAGCAACTGATCCACGGGAAAAGGTGCACAGCCCTGCATTGCCTTTGTAACATTCAGTGAAGTTTAACAGGGAGGACACTTTATTCCTCCCATCGGCCCACTCCTCGCAACTTCATAGTTGCCTGTGGAAAGGCAAAAAAGCTTGGGACTCACTGTCTGCCTTCTGTTCTAAAGAATAATACCTTTATAATGGAATTTTCCAACAAGAAAATTAATCTGGCCCTATAGCCAATTAGGATAACTAAGAAAATCACAAAAGAAAGTCTCTGCAGCAAAGTACCCAGATTCCAGAATTTTGCAAATCCCAGACACTAACTGGCTTGATCTTCTAATTTACACTGACGCCACATAACAATGACCCACCTACATCTGACATTAAGCATAATTTAATGCTTGTTAAACAACAATGAGAGGAAGTGTAAGCCCTGCATTCCTTATCTAATGCTTTCCCTCTCCTCTGCAGAGAGAAGAGGATTTGCTGTGTTCGGTCTATCATCTTCTTTGGTAAACACCAGTCACTGGAGTAAATCTGATAAGTAGGCTGACTTCTGACTCTTCGTTCATATTTGTGTCATATATAAATATGTTGCTGGCAATATTTTCTGGTAGTAAACTTCTTTAAGTTTTTCTAACCCATTAAACAGAAACGCATTATAGAAAAGAATAGAACATAAGGGAATGTCAAAGTATTATAAATATAGGATTAGGAAACTTGCCAGCAATATCTACTGCTGACAGCTGACTTTATTAAAGTTCATCAGCATTAATTGCCTCATTGTTGAATGACTTTTGCATGTAATTATCACCAGTCTAAACACAGATTGCCTCAGGTACAGTATCTAATGTGATCATGTGTTCGGAATCCTATTAAAACAGCTGAGATGTAGCAGAGATTATTCTCTCCCAAACAGTAAGAAAGTGAAAGCAGCAACAGAAATAGGAGGAAATTATTTTGCTTAGCCTAAATAGTGCTAATTTCTCTGTCTTATTCCAAGGTTTCCAGCAATGCTTTGGTGCCACAGATGCTGAAGCAAGACTTGGAGATGCCAACTCTATACCAGTGTCATTTATCTCAAGGACAAGTGAACAGTCCTGTGCCCCACTAGAAAGAAAATGCCTGAGGCATGATTGCTAAAATGGGCTTTAAACGTCATGCTATATTTTAATAGACAGAAAGATGGATACATCAATGTCTAAAATAATAATTCTTAGACTATATTTATCAGAACAAGGCAAGGCTGGAATTGTAATTTGAAGAAGTCTGAGCTCTAGTACTGTGAGCTAACACCCAAGGAGAGAGGAGACACAGCCCCTTCTTTGAAATTCTGTGCTGTTTTAAGATGTTTTCAAGATCTAAAGGCTCAGCATCAAAGACAAAATTTCATACTTTTTTTGCACCACCCTAAAATCTTCACACCATATTACCATCCCATTCCCAAACCCTACTTTCTCAATAAAAAAAATAAATCAATAACTATTCTCTTTCCTCAATGTACCAGCTCTTTTGAGACTTAACAGAATACACTCTACTCTTCTGAATCATTACATGCAATAGACACACAAAGGGTTTTTAAAAAAAATAAACAAACTAGATTTTGAAATTTTGCTTGTAGATTAATATTTAAAGTCTTCAAAAAGATCATCTCAAAAGCCTCAATATCGTCTTAGGAATGATTTGCTCATCATGGAAAATTATGTCAGTGTGAAATACAGACCGTTCTCACGTATATGCCTCCCTATACACATACCTACCTATCACCTACTAGGGTTCTGGAGTGACTTTTCAGAGAAATTCATATTCAGGATTGTGTTTCATCCACAAATTTAACAGCAAAGGACTTCAAATGTATGTTACGCGGTATTTAAAAATACAGCATGAAAAGCTATATTGAATAAGGTCTTTCAGCAGTGAAAAAGGATTTGACTATGGAACACAGCTTCGGAAATTTTACAATAATTTTAAACACTACTAAGCTGTTCTTGATTTGATGTTGTGTGTTGTCAAGGGGTTTTGCAGTCTTCTTGCAAGAAAAGTAGCTGCAGACATAAATGCTTGAATAAAGACAAGACTTGTCACATATTACCTTCCCTTTACCCCTCCCCCCCACATTGCTTTTTCTCTCAAGTTTATTAGCATTAATAACTGGAAGCACTGATGTAGCCTTTTAGGGTATTAGACCAAACCTGTAAATTAATGCATTGGTTCATCACAATTCATTAATCAAGCCTGTGCTGGATTTAACAGACAGCAGATTATTAAAGACACCAAATTACACAGACGAAAAAATCCAGCTCCCAGAGGGTCAGATGTAATGTGAATGGTTTTGCATAAAACCATAAACCTGCTATTAAATTAAAAACAGGCAAAAAATTATGTCCACTGCTTATCTAAAGTAATTTTTTTAAAGGGATGTTACGCTAATTTACTTCTTAACTGGTCCTGGTTACACAGCAAAGGACTAAAGGTTAACTGCAATGGCTCCTCTGATGCTTGGTTAAGCAACTTACACTCACATATCCTGACTGAGGTGAAGAAATTAATGAAATTACTACTGTAATTCATTACTAATGGAAAATTGTCAACACTTTCAGGTAGCAGTTCACACAAATATTCTGCAGACATGAAGACCCAGTGCAGTGACTCATGCTCTTAGACTTGCTACTCTTATTTTGAGCCCTAGCACCATTCATCACAGCTCAACTTTATGCCATGGTATCCAGCAAAGTTTAGCAACCTTTGATCTCAACAGCTGAGGTCTTTCTACTTCTGTGACATGGGTTTCTGAAGGAAGAAAATCTAACATGTAATTTTCAGCATCAGGCCAAGGAAATGTTAAAACAAAGAGAGAGGCAGAATCACTGCAACCAACATTCAAAGTATAACAAACATAGGAAAGATTGTAAATTGCCAACCAATGATACCAAAAGCAAATAGTATAAATGAGTGTAAACTTTACATATTAATTACCAATTTAAAGGATAACATTTATAACAAATAGGGAACACTAAAATTTAGTGACGAGCCTCAACAAGACTAGCCCCTTGTGCTACCCTGTTTCCCCCAAAATAAGACAGGGTCTTATATTAATTTTTGATCCAAAAGATGCTTACTTTTTTACATGGATAGCTGCCTGGACACTATTTAAATTGATTTTTTAGTGAACTGTAAGTAAGGCTTATATTTCGAGCATCCTCAAAAATCCTGAAAAACCATGCGAGGGCTTATTTTTGGGGTAGGTCTTATTTGGGGAGAAACAGGGTATATAGTTTTCTTCTGCCAGGTTTCCCTTTATATTCTTTACTAAACCATAGAACAGAATATCAAACTAAGACAGGATAGCAAAGTTGTCCATTCCTAAAGAGAGATTCATCTTGTAATACTCATCTACAGATAGCAAGAATACGTCATACACAGTAACTTTGACATAAATAAAATATTCAATATTACTTGACTGTATATAACATGAAAGTTCTAAAAAGACCATTCTTTTATATTAATTTATAGGACAACATTGTTTTATGCTTGTGGATTAAGCTGGGAGGAAGGTAATAAAGATAGTCTTTATGATCTTCCCATTGATTTGCTTTTTGTTTGTGAGCAAGAAAGATAGAGTTTCTGATGGCCATAAATACACAAGAGCAAGAATTGTGCAGCATGATTCCCAACAGAGCAGCAGGGTGAAATTATGAAGACAGAAATTAAAGTTTGACTATCAGTACGATTTTCCCCACCATGGGGAAAAGCAGAATTAGAAGAGGTAGGGAAATCTCTACCCAAATAGGAACTCGAGAAAGCACACCCAAAGCTGCTTGGACTCTGCTCTGTGCATCCCACCATGTGAAATGGAAAGAAGATCTGCCACAAGAAGGTTATCAGCATAGAGAGAGCTCTTAATGGAAGAACACAGCAGATTTGCTGTCATGTCTTTCCCTCCCTCTCGGCGGGGAGTGGGGCTTTGCAGAGGCTCATCAAGCATGGCCAGAAAGTCCCTGTACATTACCTCTTCTACGTGACAGATGGTCTCCTCAGGAGAAGCCAGTACAAGTAAAAGCCAAAAGGATGTGCACTAGGGAAGAGCCCCTCTGCAGACGTTACCCATTCCTTGTGCTCAGTCCACAAACCTCCCATCGGCTGCTTTCAGGGACCGAGTGCAGAGGCGGACAGAATCCCCGTGCACCCCGAATGGTGCTTCTCAGGCTGAGCTTTTGCCGAGTTACAAAATGAGCATTTCTCCTAACTCGGTGTAGGATCCTACAAGAACTCAAACTCCAGCTAACCCTGGTGTCACAGCGCACACCGAGAGCAAAGCGGTGCACAAGGTGTCTGTCCGCTTCACTTAGCAGTTTTACTCCCACAGATTAGTACAGCAGTAAAGCTCAAAAATTAGGTAATGCAACCTAGAAATCAAAGGAATGATAAGGTCTTCACAGACAAAGCATGCTTGGAATGTATTTAATGTAAAAGCCTCTGGTTGTGTTATGTAAAACATTAAAACCACTTACACCTCTAAGTTAATTCTCACTGGAATCAGCTGAGTACTGCCTTTGCATACACATCTATACTGATAGACTATAACATATGGTATCAAGTACAGTCCTTTTGCCAGTATCCCAGACCAAATCTCTGCTTCAAACACTGGACTCATAACATCTTACAATGCAAATTAGTAACTCTTCTATCAAGTTTTTAGAGTGTTATTTGTAAACATCACTTTACGGTTCAGTAGGATGGTATACACAGTCCCATTCTTTATGCCAAGTGTCCTGAAATACCTGAGAGGGTTAGGAAGAAACTTAGCATATATATGTAACGCTGCTACAATAGCTGGGCTTCTTTATGTTACAAGCAGGTGAAAACAAGGACTAGTTTGACAGTAACAACAAAGTACACCTTCCTAGCGCTATAAAAATTACAAAATTTCAATGTTGAATGTGTTCCTTAATTATATAAAAACCTGCAAAGAATAGCATGGTTTAAATTTATTATGCAAATGCTCTTAATTTATGACAGATTGCTACTTCAAATACAAGTATTAAATCTCTATTAGATTTGTTGCGGTAATGCACTAATATGCATCACTAAGGTCTTAAATTTCTAAGCAGCAATAGTGTTTGTTAGATGCAAATAAGGATTACCTTAATTAAAACACTATCCTCAGCATCTCAGAAGATTTAATCCAAATCTTTATATAGGGCACATTCATTATCTATCTCCAGTTAATAAAAATATGACCTACTTTGGTTACATTTTAGAATTTAATGTTGATTACCATTTTGTTAATAGAAATAAGATACTAAAGACTTTAAAGACAAGCCAAAAGCAATTTTGCCAGCCTAATTAAAATACTATTTAATGGCCTCAGAAGGAGCTTTATATTTATTCATAACCGTAGAGGTAGACTTTCTAGAAATGTTTTTAAAATATCAGATTAGACAACAGACTCCTAAAAATATACCTAACGATAACAAGTGAGATTTATAACAAATGAGCTTAAAGCAGAGCCTGAAGAGATTCAGAGGAGAACTCCTCAACCCCACAGGAACACTTTCCAACACACGAGCTGTTCTGATAAGCTCAACAAGACTCCCCACTTCTGTCGAAAGAGGCCCATACCACGTGCCTTTGCAGAAGCAAGGCTTAAATTAATCATAACACTCCAAATGTAGCGTCAAGTTACTGCTCAGTAGTAGTTTCCAAGGAGACACGATGCTTATCAAAATACTCTGATGCGCTGCAGCCTGCCAGATCTAAGAGTATCTGAATGGGTTAGTGCACTGCTTAGCAAAACACAGCTTATTCTTGATTAAATGAGGGATGCAGCAGGCTCAGCAAGGAGGCAATGTTTTGGGAGAGCAGGGGGAATATATGTCCTCCCTGTAAAGCTTCTCTTGTACCTACTACTGCTGTATTAAACAGGATAAAGGGCGTCCAGAGAGACCACAGCCAGCTGAAGCGTGTGGTCAGAGACCCCGTGGGGCCACCGCTTCCCCAGAGCCATCCACTTACCTCTGTGGATTTCTCAAACCCCTGCACAAAGTTGTTTTTCCACAGCTTTGCTCAGCAAACTGTAGCCTCCCTGTACGTATCCTCTTCTCCATACAGAAAGGCTGGACAAAAGCATGCATCCGATAGAGACAGCGTGTCAGGATTTGTCCTTCAAAACCCTTCATAGGTACCACTTTACAATATCCTAAACAAGGGGTGTCAAACTCATTTTCACTGGGGGCCACATCAGCCTCCCAGTTGTCCCCAAAGGGCTGAATGTAATTTTAGGACTGTAAGTTTATGTTTATTCCCTGTCCTACACCAAAATACTCCTTTTTAAAGGTAAAAATGTAAGGTGATGGCTGCATCCAAAGCTTTGTCCTTTATCACCCAAAAAAACTCTAGCATATAGAGTTTCTCTTGCTAAAATGGATTCAGATTGGACACTTCTAGTAATTGCTAGGTTTAGTTTATTGAAAGGTTTTGAGGGACTGGAGAATCTTCCTGCTTTCAAGAGACAAAACATTTATGGCCTTCTACTAAGAGTTATTGTCAATTCCTTCACAGTAAACCTGAAAGTATTATGGGTGAACAATGCCACAAACTCTCACTAGGGTTCTCACCACAAGTGGAAATTTCCGATTTAATTAAGTCACTACATACTGTTTGCTCTTGATCTCCATCACGTAGAAGCCACCTGCTCCAACAAGGAGTCCAAGTAGCCAGTGGCTACACCAGGGGTTTACAAAGGCTGGGAGACCAAATGGCAGGTTCAGGCAAGGTAACATTGTTCAGGGAAGAGACCACGGGAAGGTGCCAGGACGTGCAGAGCTGAACGGCGCCAGGGGAAGCTCCTGTGCAGAAGATGACTCTAGTTGGAAACACAAAGAGCAGGGCTGGAACAGCAGTGACCCTTGTCCTCTGCTTCTCCCCTGGCACAGCGCGTGGAGCTGGAGGGGCAGCATGCCGCTGAACGCCTGGGCACCCCGTGGCCACCGGGACTGGCTACCTCTTGGGCAGCTGGCCAGCAAGTGGGGGCTGCTCCCCCCAGGGGAGGTAGGAGGCAGGTGTGACCTGCCTGAACCTGCGGCTCCCCGCAGAGCCTGGCTGCAGCCACGGGGCTCCATCCGCACTTTCACAGAACCACAGAATCACAGAATGTTAGGGATTGGAAGGGACCTCGAAAGATCATCTAGTCCAATCCCCCTGCCAGGGCAGGAACACCTAGGTGAGGTGACACAGGAAGGCGTCCAGGCAGGTTTTGAATGTCTCCAGAGAAGGAGAATCCACAACCTCCCTGGGCAGCCTGTTCCAGTGTCTGTCACCCTGACTGAGAAGAACTTTCTTCTCAAATTTAAGTGGAACCTCTTGTGTTCCAGCTTGAGGCCATTACCCCTTGTCTTACTGTTGGTTGTCACCGAGAAGAGCCTGGCTCCATCCTCAGGACACCCACCCTTTATATATTTATAAACACTGATGAGGTCACCCCTCAGTCTCCTCTTCTCCAAGCTAAAGAGACCCAGCTCCCTCAGCCTTTCCTCATAAGGGAGATGCTCCACTCCCTTCATCATCCCTGTGGCCCTGCGCTGGACTCTCTCCAGCAGTTCCCTGTCCTTCTTGAACTGAGGGGCCCAGAACTGGACACAATATTCCAGATGAGGTCTCACCAGGGCAGAGTAGAGGGGAAGGAGAACCTCTTTCTGCCCCCACACATTGCGCTCTGCCTGGCATGCTCTGCTCCGTCCCGTCGCACTGCTTTTAGCATTGGTTTCTAGTCCAATGTCTTTTTCCTTCTCCCTCATTCAGTATTTCCATTCTATTTCTTCTCTGCTTTGTAATAATTTACTGGCCCTATATCACTAAAAAGGGACGCAAAAGCTCCTTCCCAACTGCTACATACGCGTTCAGAAAAGACAAGGGTAACGACACATTTTCCCCTCCATCTCTCTTGCCAGCCTCAGTCCAACAGCAGCAGCCATGGCAAACAGCCCTTTGGCTGCCACATGCCCAGGGACAGCAGTGTCCGCCCCGGCCCCCATGAGTCCCCGGCCTCCCCACGGGTCCCCAGCCCCCAGCCTCCTGGTGCAACACCTGCCGGGCTGTCCTCTGCAACCTCCCAATGCTGATCACTAAACACAAGGGGTTAATTTTATGAGAGAAGGAAATTTTTAAGCCTAAAAAAACTGATGACATTAGAAAGCTCATTGTAAATTTTACATAAAGAGGTCTTGTCTCTTTATCATGTACATAAATGTCACCCACTGAAAGACTGTTGTCACAAATGCCTCCCGTGACTGCTGGATCTGTCTGTAACGCGGCATATAAGATGCTTGTTCTTCTGGAGATCTGCACTTTTCAGCAATTATTAATTCCTTAAACATTTAAAATAGACCTTTTCAATTGTGCTTTCACCTCTTCAGGTCACTGCAGCAATCTCAGCCCATGTGGCTCATAGACCCCCTTTTAGCATTCACTTTCAAAGACATATAAAACACCCAGACAAGCCAAGAGTCAAAAGCAGGCTCCTGAGGCTAAGATATGTTTTTCCCCAAAACTCTTCCATATGTTAATTTAACTCCCTTTTACCAGGTTTCACGTATGAGACAAGGGATTCTAAAATATTCCTTATCTCAGGGAAAGCACAATAGTCAGGCTTTTTCCCCTTTCAACTCTCAGCTACTCCTCTCCATGAGAGCATAGGCTGGAAAGACGATAAGGAGAGTATTCTAGCAGATCTATCCCTCTCTTGCTCTATTATTAAGAAAGCAAAAAAATAAAAATGCCATTATCTCCAAAATGGAGGCAGGCTTTTTGTGAGATAAGCCACTCCTCCACACCATGTATTTCGCCAAAGAGATTCATATTGGGTTCAGTATCTTCTAATGGTTTCATCAGTTAATATTAAATTGGTTTCAGATAGGAAAAAAAAAAAAGAATTTTCCTTGCACTGCACTAAATAATTTGCCTTTATAAAGACTGCAGAAACTACATTTCTGAAGAGGAACAAACAATTATTTTTCCATTGATATAAGTGACAGTGGATGGATTTTCACAGATTGACAGTCTGTATCCCATACTGTCGGTATTTTCCTGTGCAGTTGACTTTCACTATTTGGTCATTTTCTTGCACTTTACAGATGGAAAGATATTTCATGGTAAAAACATATGGTGTAGCACAAAGCTCTGGAGTTAAGGTCTTCCCATCCTCACGAGGGCAAGATGGTGCCTAATATCAGGGCTAGAATTGCTCATACATAAAAACAACCTGTATAACAACTTGGACAGTTAATGGGATAACGTGGCATATAACGTATGTGCGGTGACAGTCGGGCGTCCCCACTTCTTGAAGCCCCAGCTGCCAGAGCTGCTCCCCCAGTGCTGGGGCCAGCCCGGCTGCGGTCACACCAGCTGCTGCTCCTCCAGACAGCGGCTGTGCTCACACAGACCACAAGAGAAAGCGAGGAAGACCACTCACAGCTTTCGGCACAGACCCATGCCTGGAACAGGCAAACCTCTGCTCTTCTCTTCAGCTCAGCGCAAATGCGGCACCTGAAGCGACACCCAAGCTGCCTCAACCACGAGCATCCTCCATCGGCAGCCGTGGCTTTACCACAGCCAGCTATGGTTTCCCGGGGAAATGACAGCTCCCCACTGAAAACTTAGGAGCTGCCATCATAATGCAATCACCACACAAGCCCTTTTAAATTGCTCTCCTCTCTAGGTTCAGTATAAAAGGGGTTGTGAAACAAAATGGACCAAAGAGCCATCTGCTAACCACCACGCATTTCTGGTTTTTACCACACTGCACAATAATTTTCCAGAACTGACAAAGCTTCCTGTTTCTGCGGAGGCTCAGTTTTCCACAGGTCATTGCAAAGTCCATCCTTTTTACTTTGTATCTGAAGGGCAATTACTACCTTTTGGAACAACTCACACAATATTTGATCTTGAGTGACAACCTGAGGTTTATTGCAGGTTATTTGTTCACATACTAGTTCTTGTTCAAAGGTTTTAGCATGTTCCAGCATCCCCTCTGGCTTTAATAGGAAAACAAAACAAAACCAAAACCCACCCCACCCCTTACCTGTGCAGACAGTAGTCTCTCAAATACGTCCGTGCACAACCTAAGAGCTGCCACTTCAGATTGCCAGAAGCTATGTTTTGCCATGAAAGTAACCTTTTACCAGGCCTTTCTTCCTCTCCTGCTTGTTACTGGCCACTACAAAAACAAATCTGTTACACAAGCAAAAAAATCTTATGTTCAGGATAAAGAACCAGAAACGTTCAGAAATACTTTGATATTTCCATGTGAATGTGTTTTGGGTTTTGTTTGTGTTTGAATGAGACCTACAGATTTGTTAAATGTTCTGTTACCCCTTCACAGTATGCTTCCAGAAGTGCATCCCATTTCTTTCTGCTATTGGAAAATGGCATAAATAGAATCTCTTGCTGCTAGCTCAGGGGAAAAAAAAAAAAAAAATCCTTATCTCTATCCAGAAAAATCTTAGACTCCCTTGCTGCTACTCCTAAGAGCCCCTGCAAAACACTAACAGAATTACATGCGCTCACATCTTTCTCTCTGGTAGTTTATTCCACAGTAGCTGAAATGTTACACCATCTGTTGCTCCTCTTTTAATGATTTGCTGTCAATAAGAAATTTTCAGTGAGCTGTAACCCATTCCTACTTCAGATCCATAGGAAACCTAACAACTAAAATTTCTCTTTGGACTTTCAATCTCACTTTATGCCTGAAGGCAGAAAAAATTTATTTTGCTGCTAAACAATTATCCACAACTCATTTGTCTCAACTTAGCAACTGATTTATAGCAAAAAAAATACGTAAATTACATTAGTAATCATCATTTCCCTTTTTTACACAGCTATTACTAATATGCAACTACATATGCAACTACAATGCAAAAAATCCCAGTGATAAGCTTTTCATTGTCCCAGCCACGAAGAACATTCCAGCTTTCAAACCAGTGCTCCCCAGTACCCAACAGCTCCACCTTCTACAATGACCTTCTTCCTTTGGAACTGATTACAAGCTTTCAATTTAGTTACCTGTTCCAAGAAATCTGACCAGTTAAATAAATATTTCTGAGCCAGCACCAGTGTCCCTGTGGGAGCCCAGCTTCCACAGCTGTTTAAAAGCTGAGACCTAAAAAATGGCCAGCGTGCTACCTGTACTCCCAAGCTTTGCCTTTGGCTGTCCCCAGTTTCCCCCACAAACAGCTCTTCAGCATCAGCAACAGGCTCCACTGTAGAGAGACCTGTTCTCTGCTGAGCACTAACATCAGCTTCTGACAGGAGCTCCGAAAGGTGGCAACTCTGAACCGGTTTGGGGACATGTTTTATTTCTGCTCTGCTTTACGATTGTCCTCCTTCTTAGGATATTTTTTTTCTGAGCAGCAATATGTAAATGAACAGCTTCTCCTGGGGTTTTATCACTGTTTCTTTCGTTCTTTTAAAAAGCGTTCCCCTGATTATTCAAAATTAGTCTGAAGAAAATCTGTAGCATCTTTTAATAATTAGTATTGTAAATAACAATTCATAGCAAGCAGCTTTCAGCTCCCTTTCTGCAGCTGCCATAAAATAAAAATAATAAAAAGTAGAAATGCGGTGCACGGCTGACAGGAAACGCACACACTCTTTGCCAGGTTCCAGGCACTGTCCAAGCACTGTCCAGCCCAAAGGCTCCAACTCACACCCTCACACCCAACTGAGTTTGTAGCATTTGGCTCCTTGTCAATGCAAAGGGAACCCTGAAGTCCTCCTTTGTCAATAGCAGTACCTCAGAAACATGATTCTGTGGAACTCTTGAAGCCGTTCCTGTGGAGTATCTTCTTTCCATCTCATTTTTGCTCTTATTAGATGTGCCTTGTCTAACCCACACTTAAAGAGTGGCTCTTAATGCCAATAGCAAATCCTTGACCCAGAATGGGTTTGCAGCACTTATATCTTGTAATGCCACTTGACCGCCATCATCATCCAAAATGATCTTTGTAATTAATGTGGAACTGAAATACGTAAATGTCCCAAGACATATGCACTGTTTGAGCAAGGACCATCTAAAATTTCCACACTACGTCTCTACAACATCAATGCAGAAAAAGTCTCACAAAAATTAAACACTTACCTGTGTTCTCTGATTCCACACATAAACAGACTTTGTTGTTTTTTTTTTCTGAAAGTGATTTGTCAGCCCTCTTAGTCCTTGCTTTCCAGGAAGCCCATATTTTGCAGATAATCTGCTCCTGGGAGCTGCTAGTCACCTCTTCCATCGATGTTCCCCGCCACCCAGAGGTACTGTAGCCTGGTTTCCCAGTCTTACAAGACTTCTGGAGGTTGTTGCCTTAACAAAGCCTCTGTCATCCCTGGGTCATTTGAGGAAGATTTCTAAGAATTGCTCTAATTCCCTTGCAGAGAGCCTGCAGCTCTTGCGTGAGGTTAGTCACCTCTATACCCGGGAAAACTTCCATTACTTGTTCTCAGCTCTACACACCGTTTCTGCTAAAAAGAGGAAATTACAATGAAGCAGAGTATTTATTTCAGGAATTTTTACTTGAAGCTTGGATACAGTAGCAATTTCTCTGATCTATTCCCAAAGCTCTTTCCAGAGAGTAATCAATCCAAAAAAACTTTCTTTTGGCTTCTCTGCGAGCCACATCACCAGTGGTTTTATTGCTGTCTGTTCCTTTCTAACACTTCCACTTCTACCAAATAAAAATCAGCCTCTGGCATAGTTCTATCCACACAGCTCAGCTTCTGCTTAGCATCTCATATGGACAGTGTTCTCAAGTACCTCCTTTACTTTAAAAAACAACTGCTTTTGATATTATCTTGACTGAAAGGTACTCATAGCATCAACTCCAATAAAAACATACCCTGCCTCTATACTACTACAGCATCAGTGATCGATCGGAGACCAACAAAACTGTTTTGTGTTGATGTGTTCATAAGTGCATGCCTAGAACAGTAAAGGTACACTGATTTTTGCACCTTCAGTCTCAAGACGGTGGCAGTGACTCTGCTCTGCAGTGATCTCGGTGATGAGCACAGGTGTGAACCTCAGGTTATGAGCCCCCGTGGCACTAACACAAGAGGAGCCTCAGGATGCTCCCCCGACGCGAAGCTCAGATCAAGCAGCAGCTGACCCTTCATCTTCCGCACAGGTGAAATTAGCTCACTCAATTCTCTACATTAAGTTCAACTAATATCGGCTAATTTATTCAGCAGAGCAGTTAGATGTTGCCAAAAGTGGTCCCACAAAGGGCCAGAGAGCACCCACCTCCAACCAGCAGCTCCCAGCATCTCCTGGAACGCAGCGAGTTGGACTGTTCAGTTCAGCTCAAGCAAACAGTGATCATTTGACTACTTGCCATATAAATCGGTCATCATTTCTTATTTGCAGGAATGTAAAAGGTGACAATAGGAAAAGAGGCACAAAGAAGAGTTATTGTTCTCATGCAGAGATCTTTTGTATCAAGTTTCATCCTAAAATGACCCTTTGCATTTAGGTTATGATAGCAATGCATACATACATTGAATCATAGACATTTATGTTGGGAAACACTAATAAAATTTTGACCCCAATTCAATGATCAGCTATGTTCTAATGCAGGATACAAACATATTACTTGTATTACATTAAGAAACACAAAAAAAATAAAAAGTGTAATGATTATTACCTTATTAGCATAAAATTAAAGCACCTGAATGCATAATTAACTGAAAATATCAAGGGATTTATTTTTAGAGTCCAAAAAAATTCCTTAAATTATGTGTCTTTTAGGCAAAATTTTCTGTTACTCCAAAGACTTGTCTTCACTGCAGGTTAATACTGTGAGGCTAGAAAACACAAACTAATATTGATCTAAAAGCCAATATATGAAAACAAAACAGAACAATAACCGTGAAATGCTATTAGCATATTTATATTTCAAGTTCTATTTATGTCTATAATTAAGCCTATAAGCAATCACAACTCATGCATAAAATAACATAAAATTAAGTATACATATAAAATATAAAACCAGAATAGAGTGCTGCCAGTGTTGCATGTGTTATGCACAAAGAGACAGGATGATAATGTTTAATACTGCTATGAGATACATGAAAGTTGATTCCAGCAATTGCACTATTTCATAATATAAGCAATTTTAGTCAGAAACTCTGGCAGAAATACAGTATGTGCAACATTTCATCTTCTTATTTCAAAGGAACTATAATATGATTATGTTTGTATTTTTCACAGATAAAGCTGAACAAATCAAGGGACGCTAGGTTTTAAATCATGCACATGTAGGGTTTATTAAACTATTTTTAAAAGAAACCATGTAATCAAAATATTTTTCCACTATGAAGTTTCTTTAGGCTCATTACAGTACTTCTGCATTTAATTTATACTAATCTCGGCATTTTTTGTTGGTTATTCACACAGAAATAAGAGACAAATAGTCTTATTATAGGATAAAGAGACAGAACTACAAAACTCACAAAACTTAGCCTTACTCACAAAACAATCACATCTACTTTCAATTTTTTTTAATTGATTATGTCAAGCATTTCCATACATGAGTTCTTACAGTGTCTCATCGTCCCTGTGACAGCAAATACCAAATGGGGCAGGTGTACAAGAATTATCCTAATGAGACTGAATAAGTAAAAAAAGCTGGTGAATTCCCAATACTGACAATGTCCCCTGCTAAAAGTATTTCCCTCCTGTGGAACTTTGCATTACTTGCACTAAAGCCAGTCTCATCTCCTGAGTGGTAGGCTACTTCACAGTATGTGCTGCTCATAAAGGTTTCTTTCCAAGAGACGATAATTAAAACCTTTAAATATAAACAGTATATATTAATGCTATAAATAATGCCTTGAAAGATTACTACAGAAAGGAAGAGAGTTTTATTCCTGCTCCTCCCTCTGCCAAGACAGAGATGGTTTTATCTACAGACCTCAGTCACAATGCCCGTGAGTAACGATTCTAGAAAACGAAACTGTAGAAAAGATTGATTTCTTGCAGAATGGAGTAATTTAATCTGTTACCACTCCAGTGTCCTTGTTTCTGCAGACATCACTACTCTGCTGTAGTAGTAGCACACATACGCAGCAAGATCCAGTGTTACGTGTAATAGTAAAAATTATCTGGATCTCACATTGCCCTTTTGGTTTACACTTGCCACACAAAGGGTAATGACAGTGAAGAGCTCCTCAGGTGACCAGACCATCCTTGTCCTCATACCACAGCAAATGCAGACATACAGCAGTCAGGAATCATATGAAAGGAGCAGAAGAAGCAAACATGCGCCGTTTGCCAACAAACCTGCCTGATGCAGCCGGTGCCATCTCTTCCAGAGACTGGCGGATGCCCTCCCACGGCATCCACCCAACGGCAGTTCCGCACAGCCTTCCAAGGACCGAGCACGTCTCTTCTGGATTAGAACGGGTGCTTTGGGTGCGATGTATTCATGCAAAAACAGCTGTGCAAATAGGGCCGACCTTGGGTTTGGGGTTTTGCTCCTATTCCTATGCATCTATCTTTCTTTGTCCTAAACACATGATTCTTCAAGTAGTCAGGCCTATTGCAACAGCTTTCATTTTAGCGTGGTTTTCAAAGGGAACAACAGTTTTGCAGCTGTGCTGTCCGTGCGGAAGCACACATATTTATACTCCAAAATTCTCCTGGAACTTTTGAATTCAACTCATTTCAATTAAAATGAGAGGTTAACAGCCTGAAAGAAATCAAGTTTCTACAACTTTGACGAAAACAGGTAGGAGAGAACTAAAATGCTATCGATACTTGAATGATTTATGCAGAGAGCACCATCAATATCAGGCATTGGGGGACCCACCTGGCAGAGCACCACCATAAATGTGACTTCTCCAAGAAAGGCTTCATGTGCACAATTGCTTAGCAACAAAAAAGTCCACAGGAAATGATGCTTTACTAACCATACCGTTCTAATAACTACTTATAATATAATATCCACAAGAAAGCTAGCTTCTTATTTGCTAAATCATTTTTTTTCTTTGTGGATTTCTTTTTCCTTGCAATTGAATTGTCCGATTCTGATAGCTATATACACTTCAATAACTTTTTAGACAGTGATACACATTCTTTGACAATTCTCAGGAGTTTTGACTTAGTTTCCCTGCGTTTTGCTCTTCTGTGTCTGCTTCAGCTCCCTTGCAGGGTGGAACACGCATTTCAATGACTTTTGTGCCCCAGGGGCTTAGAGGCTTGCCCATCTCTTTTTACAATAAATGCAAACAAACCATCAGTTAACAGACAGCTGCAACATCCTTCCAAAAGAACAACCTTTAAAAATATTGTTTACTTGTCTGAACACAAGATATCCTCCTACCCTTCAAAATAAGTGACTGATTGATGGGTAGGAAAAAGCATTTGCTTTGACACAATCAGACTGACATCAGTTTTCATGTTCTCTGCTGTCTGAATAGTATCAAGCTGATCAGATTTGTAATTCTTCTGAAGCACATCAAACGAAGCAAAAAACTGCAGTTCTTTCCGACGCTGGATTTGTCCATTTGTCCAATGTAAGTTAGTAACAAATTCAACTTCGATAAAAATCCATTCTATAAACCGCTTTTTACAACTCCTGAAATACAGAAATCACCAAACTTCTTACCACAACTTCATCTGGCAGGAAGATGAGCACAGATCAGAGGAGAGCTGCAACTTACCCAATTGTCATTTGCTCCTTAACTTGTATTACTTTTTTTTAATTGGCTGTTGCAGAATGCTAGCTCTAACCAAATTATTAACCAAGAAGGCATCAGGCAATAACATTCAAGAAAACACATGAGTTTATATCCAAGTGCAACTGGCAACCACTGATCCTACAAATGGCTTTTCTAATGCAGATAATTACAGATGTCCACGTAGGGAGGAAAAAGTTGGAGGGTCTGCATCTAATCTTGCAAGAAAGATGACCTCAACAACTGTATGCCTCAACTATTTTTGCAGTCATGGGCAATTTGAGATCACATGATGAGGTACACTATTCAACCCACTTCCCAAAATCAGCCGAGAGCATATACAACAGACTGATGTGCAAGCTGGATAAGGCCCCAGCCAGACTTCAACGGCCAAGATTGTGATATAGGTTGTACTGACTATTCTCTCGCCAGAAAAGCGGTGCATTTTAAAGTAAAGATCCGGCTGGGGACATAAAATCCATCTGGCAAAATCTTGCTACATTTAGATTTGTAGAGATACTGATTACATTTTCGTATGCTGTACATGCACGGGCCTTTTCTTGTTTTTTATACTTGTCCTATCTACCACATAGTACAAGGAAAGAGCGTCTGCATCTTTTCAAGACTTTATACTCCACTAACACACAGTTTTTCAGCATAGATATTTTTACTGAAAACAGCTCAATTCTGAAACCTATTAAAATAACATGTATTTTAAGTTATATTTTAAAGATACTTGTTTTATTCTTCTTTATAAAAGCAAAAATTCATCTCCATATACACTTATAAAGATAGAAAATTAGACTTCCTCTCAGGAATCCACTTCGAAATAATATAGAACAGATTTGTAAAACCTGTTTAACCCCGTCCGTTTTCAACTGTGCCTGAAGTACTATACGTGTTACACATGAAAGACTCATTAAGAAGAGCTTTTACTCCTGTCTCATTAAATAAGCCTCAGTGCATAAAATAACATGCAACATATGTATTTGAGACACTCCATATTAGGAAAACTACCGAACTCCTCAAAAATTTAAGAAACTCTCAAACAGTCTACAACCCCTTACGCATTCGATATCTCAAACAGTAAAACCTAAAAATCTGAATAGTTTGCTTTAGTTGCTTTTCACGTATAGAGATATGATCTCACGGTCTGAGTATGAAACTGGAAATCAAAATGTCTTACATAATGATTTGCCAAACTACACTATGGGAACCAACCAAATTGTACCAGTCTTCCCCCACTACAACAGAGAGAAATTCCTTTGCACTGAATTGATCAAATTTATTCAGTTAACAAAGAATACTTGAGACATTTGGCTTCTGAGAGTGAGTTTTAGAGAGTACTAAAGCATATGTTTAGTTACATGCTAAAACCAATTGAAATAGCATTTCTAGTTACTGAGAAATTCATTATTTCAAAATTTTTACTACTGGACAATTTATGTAGTCTTGCTAAAGAATGGTATCAGGTAAATTAGAAACCAAAGGACATTAATAATTACAAGAAATAAGTATCCAATTCTCCCTAGGCAAACAGAACTTCCACAACCTAATTTATAAAAATTATGTCTATAATTTGAAACATTATATCAAAGTAAAACACACGCTAGTGATTAAAAAAAAAAAAAAAGTAGACGCTTTCCAAGACCACTGACCAATCAAAAAAAAAAAAAAAGCTACAGGTAGGGAAATTTTAATAGAGAGTTATAACTTAGAAGCTTCTACAATGACAGAAGACTTGACAGAAGTCTTGAGAGACAGAAGCCTGAAGTCTGTACATATACTGCTCTGACAGTTTAATTGAATCAAGGTATCTAAAGATGTACAGACAGTAAAACCGAATAAAGTGCAAAAAGGAATCCGTAAACCATCAAAGAGAGTATTACAATTGGCTTTACCTTAGCTTCTTAATCGATTTAAATTCTCCACTTGACTGTTTTTACACATTTTAGAATGAAAACTAACATCCAAAAAGACACTTCTAAGTTTTTTCAAAAATGTATCAATTCTTAACGTATCAATTACCTTCTTCTTCTTGCAAAAGGATTGCTACTTCTGGCATTTCTTACAAAAAAGCTTTAACTTTGTTTGCCAAATGAGTCCTTTTATCTTCCATCTGTAGTCAACTACTGCTTGGGTCAAATAGTCCAGTGTTTTAATTTTATTTTAAGAGAGGAGGCACGAACTCAGAGAAAAGAGTTGTAAGTCCTGCAGTTTCAAATTCCTTTTGTAGCTCATCCAGTGTTGAATATTCTTTGACTTCAAATGTCTGAAACCTACATTGTAAAAGGGAAACTCATGAATATGCCTAGATTTGTCAGAATGTAATTATCGATTCTATTACTTTTCTATCCACAACAGTACTAAATTATACCTTTTGTGCCGTGACTGTACTTGTGTCTCACACAGTACACTCATCATTTTCTCTTTGCATTTTTTTCCGCTTGAGTCCACATCCACCTTAGAAGTTTTCTGAAGAATCAAGTACTCCTAAATGACAAAAAAGAACAAGTTATTAAATGTCATCTAGTATCTTTGACGTTTAGTAAAATGCAAAAATCTATATGAAACAAACAGATTTTTTCAGAATATAGCAATTAAACTTTGAAAGTGCCCATCCCAAAAAGTGCATGACCGCTTCTATTCACCAGCTTGAAGCCAAGCGCAGTCTTAAGTGATCTAGAGAACATGAGTTTGAAAAGCCAAAACATTCTCCTCCAATATCACCACAAAAACCTGCCTAATGCAGTGGGAGTTTCTAAGTACAGGCAAGAGGTTCAAAGCCCAGGCGTGTACTGGGAGCACCACGTGGTCTAAGTCAAGCAAAGAGACAGTTAGTAATGAGCTAGAAAGTCGTCTGTTATTAATTTCTCAACAGAAATTTTCTGTTTTCTGGGGCATGTGGGAAATACAGGAGACTGAACCTAGGCATATTACAGTCAGGAAACACAGGGAAGACAGGGCTATAATTACAGTGGGAAGCAAAGCAATACAGGCCACCAGTCTGCAAGTATCACTGGTTTCTTTCTCATAGAATATCTTATTTTCCTTAAACACAGAATAAAGTTGTTGGGCCTTTCTACTCTTCTAATGATCAATCTGTTTCCAAAATTGTTCATCTTAGAAAAACACACACAAAATATTCAGACACATAGGTTTCAGTGGTAAATCGATAGAACTAGTCAACATTCATTGTTCCTGCACCTTAATGTTGCTCCTGTCACCCTGAAGAAGAATCAATATTATCTTGCCCATGAACATCAGTCTTCCAGTCAGCCTTAGATCTGAAGCCCATTTTTCCAGAGTTTTGACATATTTTGCCTTTGCTCTCATGTGATCTAAATGCAAAAGGAGCATCCAGATACCATCCCCTGTACTTGTTCCGCTTGACAAAGTAGTTTTTTCATCGCAAACTGTTGCTGATTGCTTAATGACATATTTAAGGTGCTGCTGTATCCAAAGAATCAGATCGTGTACCATGGGTTCAGAAAGATGCTTCTTTGCTTGTTCGAGTAATTTATCTTTCACGTCCATACATTGGGCCCTTGTAAGCTGGTCTGAGTTAACAGAAATATCTGGCAGAATTGATGGATAATTGACTGGTAAATGAAATAACAGCTTTAAAAGTACATCTGTATCCAGCAGTTCTTTCACGCTGATTTGAATTCTAAATGTGATTCCATGTGTCTCTGGAAAGTATAAAACAAACAAACAAACAAAAAAACATTAATAGTTTGCTTGAAGTTGAACTATATATATATTATTAAGTCATTTTCTTTAACAATTCAACTCAAATGACTGCCATTCTAAATAAAATAAGGGATGTGGAAGGGTTTTCGGGGGGGTGGGGTGGGGGTGCAACCAATGGCTCAAGCTATTCTTGCAGGGAATCCTGAAATGAAACACTTCCATATCATACTGGAAGGAAAGTTATTAACACATTCCAAAAAGCATTCACACCTTTTGGCTCTTTCAAAGTCTAGACAAGCCAGTAATAAAGAATTGTCTCTCTTAGAAACACGTAAGTCGGCTTCTACAGCTCAATAGCAGCAGCAAGGACCGAAAATAGAGACTTTTCTGGATGGACTCAGCACTGCCCTGACTTTGCTCCTAGAGAAATCCATAAGACTTTAACATTAATACCAGTGCAATGCAAACAGACTAGTACTGAGTATTTTTTAAGACAACCATTCAAAAGCAGTTTCACAGTAAAGAGAGATTTGGAAATAAAAAAGTCAGATTCGTTGTCTCCTACAACTTCCAGAGAAAATATGCTTAATTCTTTTCTGCCAGCTTCTCTACAACAGTTGGATTGACACAATGAAAACATCTCTGCTGTACATCTCTCCCTAGATATTACATATATATATATGTGTGTGTATACTTATAAAAAATGTATGTGTATATATCTGCATATCTACTCAAAATCTTTTGTTTGTCTACTTTAGAATAGAATTATTTTCAGAGTGAAAACAATATATACAGTATGAACCAGGAAGGGCAAAAGACCACATCCTCCTGATAAATCACACAATCAAAGATGCTGAGTATGAAATTTATGTACAGTAGTTCCTGCAATAAAACCTTCTTGACTAAAACATTTCACAGAAAAACAATACAAAACTTCCTAAAGTGAAACGCGGGGACAAAGACCTAACCTACTTTTGCTCCTCTGCCATGAAGAAAGAGGGTATCAGATAAAGATGATCTTCTTCAGATGTTCTCTGTTTCACCCCTTTGATGCATTCTAAACATTCACCCCTTTTTCTTTAAAAAAAATGCTAAAATGTCAGGTTGATTCATTCTATAAGGGCAAGAGAAGCCAGATTTGAAAGGCAGATTTGAGCAGAACTGGATTTCAGAGGCGCTCTTTTGAAGTGACTTGCCGCCTTCTCCCCCTACCTTATCTTACTTTCATTTAAATGACAGTCCATTGAATTATGTTTGATTAGTACTGCTGATGACGCTAACCAGCATCAGTGCTCTTTTATATTTTTATATTTGAACCGTACTAAATACGTGAAAGAACCTAAAAGTGACTTGGACAGACAGAAGCACTTCAGAGAGCTTAGCCAAGGGGTTGTTTCCAAACCTCCCTCCTGAGTCATACAAGGAACTCTCAGAGGTTAGGGCAGTCGCAAAATAAGACAAGCGAACCCTCCAAACCCAATAATCAAACACTAGCATTATTATAAAGAAGTCTCCAAACACCTACAAACCACTGCTACCTAAACAGAATCACATCCAGTGCTGAAAGGAGTGGACACAAATCCAGTGAATTAAACGAACTTGGACCCAGTCATGCCCATACCTACGGGCACCACACGCCCAAGCTTCGTCCAATAGGAGTTGGTCCCCAGTCTTCTAAGACCCTACGAAAGGTTCCAGGCTATTTTTAAGGTGAGTTTATCCCATCTGGCAGCACGTGGCTCTCGTTCATGGGCAGCAGCTATGCAGGAGGACCTCAAGCCTTCCCGTTCCAATCTCTGTCTTCTGCTGCCCTGACAAACGTTTCATACTGGGCGCCAACTCCTCTGCCGCTACACCAGGCTCAGCACACATAACCGCAGGCAAGAAGAAAAGCCTGCAGTGCACCTCGTGGGACCCTCAGCGCCTCCTGGCCGCCACGAGGGTCCCCACACATGCGCACAGCAGCCCCTGCCCACCCGCCTCCTTCCAGCCGCCCCTCGCACGGCGCAGCCTCGCCAGGTACGCGCCAGCTGAAAGCGACCTGCACGGGGCAAAACGGGACCCGCGTTATTGTATTCCTGCCCAGGAATCACTTCATGTTCAGCTGCGCTGCCAAGAAATTTTAAAATGCACAGCCTATAAACGAGTTGAATACTACTCTATTGCCAGCCTAATTACAGCGACAGAGAAACGTGTTACCTTTCTGATAATCCTCCTAGGATTTTTTCACTAGCTCGTCACAACAGATCTCACCAACTCAGAAGTAACTGAGGGATAAACAGACCGGCCAACCTGGCCCCTTCGGCGAGGGCCTCCTGCTGCAGCCATCAGACCCTTAAGCCTGCAACAATCTCGCACCTTTCGCTGTGATGATGAACTAATCCGAAGGCAGCGGCGCAGCCTCGCGCCCCAAGGTGCATCACCCCGAGCCACCGCGAAAAGCCCAGCCGTGCTCATTTACATCTGCCTCAGACTCACTTTTAAAAAGGAGAGTCAGTTCAAAATGTTTGTGGGGCTACAGCATCTAAAGTTTATTTAAACGCTCCAGCGTCCATTTTCTGCACCAGCGCTGCAGCCGCTGGCAGAACAAAGAGCGAAGCACCATCGCTCTGCGTGACGGGGCTCTACAGAAATATTTCCTTTGTTTGCACACACTACAAGGGCTGAGTTGTCTCCACAGCGAAATGGTGATTATGTCTGAAATAAAAAGTTGGGTATGACCGTTCTGTTGGCATTTAATGTGCAAATAAGACTAAACTCGATACATTTTAACTCGTTTTCCCCCATAGCTGCATACTTATCAGCATATTTAGCTCTGGCATACTTCAGATTTTTCTTATGTTCCATGTCAACCAGACAGATAACCCCCTCCTCTCCTGCCCAAAGGCATTTTATGCAACACATGCAGTCTATTTTTAAATTCAGAAAATGGCACCTACTAACTTACAAGCTTAGAATATATAAATATATTTTTATAGCAAGCTTGGTGTGCAAACCAGAACAGAACAGATTAACAAGTAAATTATGGATTTCTATCTGCAACACTAACCTTTGTAAATAGGTATATAAGGTAAAAAAGATATGCTGTAATTATTTAAATTAATCAACACGTTGGTTTTGATAAAAACATATTTTACATCCTGCATTGTTAAATTCTGGAAAGCCAAAGTTTTCAGCATACCAAGAGATCTGCAAAAGCATTTTCTTATGTTCCTCAAAACCATAAATCCACAGTGGCCTCCTTTTTGATCCTGTGGATCTACACGCAAATTACTCTTAATGTATTAGAGACAGCTTAAGGTAACAGTCTTACTGAAAGTTACTTCTGTGCACTGTTTGTCAATGACAATTTATACGCTTTGAAGAGATAAAGCAAACATAAACTAATGAAGTTAATTGTATACAAAATAAAGGATTCTGTAGCTCCAAAGTAAAAGACACAGATTCCTAAAGTAAGAAAACTACCAATAAACATTTCTGTAAATAATTTTTTCAATTCCAGCAGAAAGCAATGGAAATCAACCAGATATGTATGATCCTAACATTTGATGAACACAGCCTGGCTAAAGGCCCTGCAAGGTCACATAACATCAATATAATAGCCTGTTGCTGTTGTGCACTCATGGCACCTCACCATATGTTCCAGGAAGGTTTCTAAGCCCGTTCCATCCTGACAACTTATAAACACTAAATCATTTTTCTGTATATGAAGAACAGAGAAGTATGTGTGTATATTTCTCCAACGGGTTTGGAGGAACAGAACCCGTATATGCAACGTTCAGATACGTTCACATTTTTTTTAAATAAATATCTGCTAAGCCTGGAAACTGTATTTGCAAACTATGCCTGAAATAACACTGCTGAACTTTTTTACTTTAGGAAAATAAAACTCAGCCAAAACATTTTATCCATCATATTTTAAAAACACACCTCTAAATACCAATCAAAAAAATGAAATGGCAGAACCACCTGCCTACACTGGAGCAAGAGGTGTGTCGTGCAGATCTAGACACAAAACAACTCTGCTTTTAGATCACCCCAGTTAATTGTGCTCCATGCAGACGCTAACGTCTTCATCTCTCTGAGACCGTCTATACACAAAGTCCTCTTTTCACATAACCACTTGCTGTTCTGCACAAATCTATTTCAACAAGTACTTTCAAATAAAAGTTTGAGGTTTATTCAATTAATTTCTTAGTAACTTTTTAGTTAAAGCGAGTCACTGAAGAGCAGCCACATGTACGTTCATACCAAAGCAGCAAAAAGTTATTTTCACAGAATGGCTGAGGTTGGCAGGGACCTCTGGAGGTCCTGTCCAACTCCCTGCTCAAACAGGACCACCTACAGCAGGCTGCCCACAGCTTTTGAGTATCCCCCAGGATGGAGACTCCACAACCTCTCTGGGCAATCTGTTCCAGTGCTCTGTCACCCTCACAGTAAAAAAGTGTTTCCTTATCGATCCCAGTTCTTTTAGTCTGAATACACACACAGACCAAGCCTGAAGGCAGGGCACCAACCCATTTTTAACAGCGTTCTCCGGGGTTTCCCCGCAGTCCGCCCAGCGGGAAGCTGCGTGCTGGCATGGCTGGGAGCTGGGCAGCACACCGCAAGGCTCCCGGACACCAGGAACGGCCAGTGATACAGGGCGTACGCATATTCTCTGTGTGTACATACGTATGTATCTCCAACAAATGTATAGGAGAGTTGTCACACCTGTGGTAAGCGCTAAGCAAAACGTCCTTATGCTCTGGATCTGAACAGACATGGACCCCTCTCATACCCCACCTGAGGCTTTCTTTAAGCCTGATAGTGACTGCCGATGCACACTGCAACTACCGAGATTTATCCTGCTTTGCTGAAGGGGCATCTTCACAGCACTGTGACAGCGCAGACTGACAAAAGTAATCTCTCGTGTTCTGACCAGCGTGGCCACCATGGGCGATGCAGAAAACGCGGAGTAAAGGTGTCCACAGCCACTGCGCTCCCAGCCCACAGCAACCGGCAGCTGACAGGAGCAGGTACCACAAATCAGCTCACCTTCCTACCTACAGCAAACACAAAAGATTAGCCTCAGTACCCTGTAACACCTCCAGCCACACGCGTATTGCTGAAGCCGGAGGACATTCAGCATGCCGCAAGGCCCAGGTTATTGCCTTATCCCCAGAGACGACTCGAGGCTGCTTACGCACAGCCACAGCTGCACTCCTCGTCAATATTACACGACGAATACCTGACCTTGTTACACGTGTGAGCTGCAACTGCGGATTTACCAAAACAGCAGCCAGCCCCTTCCCAGTGCTGCTCGTCACCCGCTGTTAATTACCCACGCGCCGCGAACGGCAGGAATTAAGGCGGTCGCTAGTTAGGACCGAGCGGGACCCGCTCGCATTTGTCCCCGCAGAGGCCGGCGGCGCGGGCGCTAACGGCAAGCGCTGAACGCGGCGCTGCCGCCGCGCAGCGCCCGCGGAGCAGCCCCGGAGCGCCGCGCAGGGCCCGCGGAGCAGCCCCGGAGCGCCGCGCAGGGCCCGCGGAGCAGCCCCGGAGCGCCGCGCAGGGCCCGCGGAGCAGCCCCGGAGCGCCGCGCAGCGCCCGCGGAGCAGCCCCGGAGCGCCGCGCAGGGCCCGCGGAGCAGCCCCGCAGCGCCGCGCCGGCCGCGCGGGGCAGCGGGACCAGCTCCGGCCCAGCCGGGTCCCGCCAGGGCAGCGCGGCGAGACCCTGCCGAGGGGGGCGACCCGCGGCTCTGGGCACGGGAGCGCGGCCGCCTTCACCTGAGACCGCCAGCACCTCGCAGGCGTCCGGCTCGCAGTAGATGGCGGCCAGGGCCGAGAGCTCCTGCAGCGCCAGCGCCGACATGGCCGCGGCTGCGCGCGCGGGCCCGGCTGGCGGCGGCGCCCCCTGCCGGCGGCGGGGGATCTCGGCGGCGCCGCCAGCCCGGCCGCTGCCGCCGCCGCTCGGGGCGGGCGGGCGGGGTGACGAGCAGCCCGGCAGCCTCCGAAGCAGCGAGCGGTAACCGGCGGCACCAGAGGCGGTGGCGGGAGCCTCGCTCCCCCGGCGCCCAACGAAGCGTCCGCCCGGTGCCGGCGCGGCGGTGTCTCGGGTGCGGGGCGGGCGCGGCCCTACCGGACCCACGGAAATACCGTCCGCACGGGGAGACAATCGGCTGAAGCGCCGCCACACACGCTCGCAGGGGGAAGCTGCAGCAGAATATAAATCTACGTTGCTTGTGTGCAACTACTGAGCGTTCCTAATCCCGTGAACAGCACCTCACTGAGGTCTCCTACAGCCGACGGTGGTCCCGACTCCCAGCTAGCATCACTCAAAAGAAACAGTCAATACCTTCCACTATTACAAAATCACTTTTAACAGCGAGGGGTGGGTGGTTTACTTCGTCAGAAAAGTATATCATGCTATCTTCAGTTCCCTAAATCCTGCCGAAACGAGAAGGAACACGAGGAGCCGAGGTGCGGGGGCAGCAGACGGAGCTGCCGGCGGCACCGGGGGCTGCGCTGGGAACCGGCCGTGGAAGCGCCTCCGTCTATTGTTAAGAACTTTCTTGCCCCTGGTCTTTCCCCTCTTCTCATCCACTTTGCATATTCCATTTTACATGTTTAAATAAAAAACTCAATGTAAATGTCTTTTAAATTGACACTATCACAAGACATTGAGGTCCCTGTGAATAAGTTACTGCACTCTGACATTTGGAAATCATCAAATGAGACAGTATAATGTCAGCTTGATATTTTTCACACTATGAAAATATCAGCTTCACGTCAAAAGATCTAAATTCCATCTTAATGTAATAAATTTTCTTGTGTTCACAGACTAGTGAAAATGCTAAATATTTAAATTTGAAATGAACTTCTACAGTTACAATCTGGTCTTCATATTCCATTATTATTAAATTGGAATTCAAGATCTTATTTTCATTCCTTTTTTTTAATGATTTCTTCAAACATTGCAGTGTTTGATGGAATGACATTAGCCATGTTCATTTCTCTAAATGGATGCTTTCCCATCAACATGTGGCAAATGAAGTTCAAAAAAAACCCTTGCTTTTTAGAGCCAGCCTATATTAAACCAGCCTCAGCATCGTGTCATAAATCGATATGCCACTGACAATACCAGCATTTTCCACTTTGCCTGACAAGGCAAACAGAATGCAACCTTTCATACGTAGGTAAGATTAATCTTCCCAGTGTTATTTGAAAAAGTAGTATCCTTTGCTTTCCACTCACTGTAATTATGGCCCAAATCAATTAGGTGTTGCGCCGAAAACCACTAGTTATTATATATAAAACTGTACATTTAGACCTGTTTTCCTCCGGCCTGAGAGGTGAATGAGAGAGGAGGAGTAGACAGACATTTGGGAAAAAAAGTGACAATTTGGAAAATCCATCTGCCTCTTCAACAGCCATTTCCACGCCAGCCACCCTGCCAACCCAGCTACCACAACCGTGAGCAGTCCTAAAAGCACGTACTCGAGAAGGCATTGATGGACCACTCCACAGAGTCCAAAAACCACTATGGTTGCCCATTTTGGGGTCACAAGACAAACACTAACGAGGAACCCATAACCACAGGTGATGTGACAGGCTGACCGACACACAAGTCACGTCCATCTCTCGGCACTGCTGTAGGACAACTGCGGCTCCTGGACTTTCTGCCACGACAATGCTGACACCTCTGCTGCAGCCGGAATGGGTTCCTACCAGCCACGACTCTTCTTAACTGAGTTAAATAGCACTGATTTCTCAGGCACCTTAGAAAGAAGACATTATTTCTGTTACTAACAACTGTGTCATTGCAATGGTAGAAGTTTTCCCAAAAGTGGCTTGTACAACAATGGTCAAGAGAAAGCAACATGAAAACCTGTAAAAATCACTCCAACTAAGCTAAAAGGCAGAAGCTTAAAGAAAATAGGAGTAGCAACCCCCATAATTGTGAAAAATTGTGGTAAAACACGGAGATGTTTTGCTCAGTATTCTCAAGTACAGCTAGTAGAAAAGTTCTCTCTTCTTTTTTGGCCCAAAGCACATGTTTTTTAAAGTTGGAATAAATTCATTTAACAAAAAACCCCAACCAAATAAACAAAAAACCAAAGAAACAGAAGACCCACACACACACAAAAAAAAACCCCACCACCAAACATGCTGCAAATTAAAGCTGCCGAAATTTGCGTGGTTTGTTCTATTCAGGATTTCCATGAAGTTTTGCTCTTTGGTTTTTGAAAATGAACTAATAAATTTTCATTTTTATATACATATATATATATATATATAGGCCTTCTCTAATTCGAGAAAAAATATCAGAGGAAAAATCTCTTCAATTACTTTTCATTTTAAGTATTTTAGAAGCAAGTTTTTTGAGGATTTGTGGTCTAGCAGTGCTTTTTAAAGGCACTTGCATTTATCCTCTATGCATAAAACTGCTCTAAGTCAATTCCCTAAGACACTTAATCTTTTGGCAGATGGAAACTCATTTTTAAAGTCTACTAATGATCAATTAAAGCATTAGCTATCTCTACAGACAGGAGGTTTATGGGGTCACGGCCTTCAGAAACTGGAGGCAAGAGCAGCAGCATGTTAGAAAAATAGCTAAAAATTTCTGTAGTTACCAGAAAATTGGCACTAGAAAACAAAAATCATGACTTAGTCTTTAATGGTGTATTTTTGCCATAATATGTTGAAGACAAATGTGATGTTTACTATTTTGTAAGAGAGGCCATGGTCCAAACCAAACATCCGCAAAAGAAACTATCTATTCTTTTATACATATTTTTTTTAAATGGGGCCTAATAACAATCCAAATATTTCCAATAAATTTACATTATCCTTTGAAAACTGGATTAATTCAGGCTCCAAAGATACGTACCCATGCTGCAAATACGCAGACCTATCTTGTAAGTAGCCACCATTGGAACTAGTGGGACTGTTTCCACCGATGCCAGCAGTAAATAAAGCATCACTTCACACATGCTCAAGGCCACACATTTAGGTTTGGAGTCCAGACTAGTACTCTGCCCACAAGTTCCTATACAATTCGATGTAAAAGTAGTAAGACCAAATAGACACAACTGTCACACTCATAAAAGAATTTAACATTCTTTCTCTAGGAGTTTCGCAAGCCTTTTTTTCTTGAAGTAGATGCACATGAGAGTGATGAATCATCTAGTAAAACTAAAAAGGATGCTTTTTACAAAATTACATATCCAGTATGACCATAGATTCCTACTATTACTAACATTGCCAAGGGAATCAATGCTTACTTGATTCACTGCTTATAGATCTTTGCCTGCAATTTACCTTGTACAAAGTAAGACAGCGTAATACATAGAACACATTTTCTTCCAGTGAATGTAAAAATGCATGAAGTTGCCTACCAAAAAATTGTTGAAAACTAGCAACGCTGTGTATTTTTCAAAAAAGCAGATATGTAAAGATGCATGTGCGATTCCAAAGACATAAGCACAGCAAGCATTATGAGTAGTATATTCTATCCTCCAAATAAGTTCATCTTCCATATCAAGTACATATCTGCTTGTGGAACCTTACTACATGGATTTTCCTCCAGGTGTAAGCAAAGGAAGACAAAGGATTAAGGTGTAATTTAATTTAGTAAGTGTTGGGGACAGGTCTCTCTAACAAATAAAGGAGTTGCATTTTTTAAATGGGCATTTCTACTCTCTATTAAAAAAATACAACATTAGTAAGAATCCAAAAATTAGGTAGTGCTCCTTAGTTTACCAGTTCCCTTCATTTTTAGCTGCTGAGCTACAGCAACTTTAATATCTGTGCCTTCATCTTGTGAACTTTGGCACATTTGCTGTTATTCCCCCACACTTTGACACAAGAGTTGAACAAACAAAATAGGAGTGCGTAAGATGACAGACTATTTATGATCATTTTCAGAGTACTAAGAGATCCTATGCCACTCTCAAGCCTTTTGGAGGAAGAACAATATTCATCATCGTATTTTTGATTTTACATAATTATTTACAGAACACATGGAAGTCCTGATAGTAAATACTTTCTGTAAACATTAGCATTGTTGTCCCACTTAACACTAAACTAGTATACCTCTTTCACATCATAATTAAAAAATGGTAATACAGAACACTTTGCTTTGGCAGTAAAAAATAGCAATAATCAACAACGGACACAAATATCTTCTTACCAGCAATACAATCTCGGTCTTCTATGACAAAGTAACACAGAAGTTCTAGGGTTTAGCTGAAAAATTCTTAAAGAGATAGGAGACAGAACCATTGGCTTACTATTGAAAGGGAGGAGTGCAGTTGTTTCGAGGGTAGAGGGAAAAAAAAGGGAAATTTAAAAAAAAAAATATTTTAAAAAAAGGTGACAGAAGAGCTATAGCCCACCCTTTCCAAAGTGTCTGCTACCAAGGGAAAAACATCACTGGATGACTCAGCCCAGCTGGGAGCTCCCAGCATCCCATGCCTGTGGATTACAGGACACCCGTGTTGGGCAGACACCAGCAGGACGTCCTGCGTGAGAGCAGAGCCAAACCAACACCACTCAGCAGGGAGGGTGTCGTGGGCACAGCAGCCCCGTGTTCGGTGCCCCCCTTGCCTGGCAGCACGGTACCTGGCACCTCAGCTGCAGGCTGGTCACTGGCTGCCTGAAGCGATGCCATGGCAAGAGGCAAAAACCAGGTATTTGAGCGCAGAACAGCCTCCCGCTCCAGGCAGTGCAGATCAGTACCGCTCCGGACTACATACGTAGGGTGCAAGACCTGATTGCAGTTGGACCGTAATGCCAGAGTCCTTTTCCGTCAATTAGTCACAGAGATTGCAGTTTCTGAGCACCGCTGTATCGCTGAAGAACGCATCTTCAGCTGCAGACAGGCCAGGAGAACTCTCCCAACTTCTTTATCTGCAGGAGTCAAACAGAATAGGTCAAGCAGGGCTTCAACACAGTAAAGCAGAATGCAGGTGAACTTTAGATACCTAAGTACACAACTGATCTAAAAAGCAGCCCTGCTTTAGGGACCGTGCCCATGTTTTCCCTTTTGCACGTGCCCAAGGTTAACCTGGTTTGAGATGCTGCGTTCCCAACTTCTGTTTCAGCCTGACTGGGAACTTGATGCTGCTGCAGAATTCCCTGCAGGGCCTGATCAGCGTGCTGCTTGGAGCTTCATGAACTTTCCACACCTTTCTATACTTAAAAGAAAGGATAGAAGTGTATTTATTCATGCATATACACACACATTACCTTTAATCTAGCCTAAACAATAGTTTTACAGTTAAAACATCCTCCCAAAATATAAAAAACATCCATTTAAATCAGTGGGTTTCAAGTTTACACTAAAATTCTAATCACTGACATCCATCTTCAGAGAAACAGTGAACTGCCAACACGTCATGCAGAAAGTAACCCAAACATAAAAGACAAAATTCCCTGTTTACTTCCTTAAGTCTTACTGCTTGTAAAAATGAGTTATTTTAATTTACACTCCAAGGATTATTGAAAAAAAAAAAATCCTTGCATTCCTCTCTTCAGAAGTTAGCCAGACTCAGGATGAATATATTTGTTATCATGTGCTTTTATTCCCAGAGATGCTGGTGTGGCAAACACTTGATTTTAGTCCTTGATTTTTGGTTCTGTATTCACCTAAGTAAATGAGTAGTATATATTCAAAGATGTGATTAGTTGTAACAGACTATAATATCATATGACACAAGCAAGAGCTCATCTTAGTAATTCTTACAGCTAAAAATATGATCACCAAATACCAAAGTTAAGAAAAGTATATTTATTTGACTCTCCTTTTTGTTTGATGACGAAGTAGTACATTAAATTAATAGTAGCACAGGAAAGAACAACTTTGAATCTATGTGAGATGGTACATAACAGAAGACGATAAACACATGAAGTGGCATGTAACACCTTTCACCAGATTTAGCAGAAATTACATTTCCATAATGCACTCAACATCACACTTTCAAAATCAAAGTCCTTCTTTCGTAGCGCCCGAAGTACTCAATACATTTTTCCATATTTAGCCATGAGAAATACAGAACTCTTTGTACATGAAGTTAACAAATGTATACATCAACCAACAAACCAACCACCACCCTAAAAAGCAGTAAGTCTCAGTCTTCACTGTTAGAACAGAGAGAAGCTCTTTCATTATCAGATATGCTTCATACAAGCTCACACATTTCTTATATCTCATACATACACTGCCTACTCAGAGTTGGTTTTTTTTTTCCCAAAAAACCCTATTTTCCTTTATATATATATATATATAATATATATATATGAATCAGTAAAAAGGTGACAAAGTAATAAGGAAAGTGGAGAGGGGTAAGAGTGTGGTTTTCTCTTAGGATTCTGGACTTCTGGGCAATACTTATTCCTATTACACAGGATAGTTGCCTCTGATGTAAGAACTATTCATCTCCATCAGTACCTTAAAGTATGGAAGCTTCCCTGCATATTTTTTTTCTAAATGAGAAGTTACTTCACTGAAACATTGAGGGGTTTTACCCTCAAGATAAAAAAAACAGCTTCCAGTGTCAGTTAACAACAAACACTCTCAGAAAATGAGTGCACAGCTGGTTCCCAGTTAAGGTTGTGAAGTTTCATAGAGGAAGCTTCTCCCATTTGAGAGCTACAATGTGCTACTCTCTTATTCCTTCCATTCCCAAGTGTTTTACATGAAGGGCTCATTCTCGAGACTACTATATGCCAAAAGGGAGAAACACCTTAAATTCAGGGGTATGTAGCACCTGAAATTCACCAAGCTATGCAAATGTAAAGCTATTACAGTAGAAGATTTTTTTTAAAAAGTTAGTTTCCCTTGTTAAGCAAAAACATGAAACAAATCTTTAAGCCACGCAGCATTAACATGCATCACTCCTGGAAAGTACTTAAATCAACCTTATTTCTTGGCACTTTTGATATCCTTTTAACCAAGTTATGTATCTGTAATATGCATCACTGTAATCACTATGTAGAAATGTGTATGATTGTGTACTCATACACTCTTGTGCGATTCCGTATTATATAAAAAAACATGCTATGGTACAGTTGATGAAGCTAAGAAGCAAAATATAGATGCACTGCATGACAGGTTCTTTAAGTAAGGCTTAATAATTCTGTCCTGAATGTATTACATGAGACACACATTAAAGACATGAAAATACTAAAAGAATATAGTTTTCTTACATCAGAATACAAACCTCTTAAATAAATAAATAGCCACTAAATATCAATATTACCTCCTTTTAAAAATGTTGTTTTAGAAGTAACTTACACTCATTTCCTGCTTTTAACAGGTGTTCTTCTGTTCAAAGATAAATTGAAGCTTAAGGCATGAGTGTATTCTCCTTTTCAAATTAACATACCTTTAAAAATACTCATACTACACTATACTTCAATGGGAATAAACTTGACTAAAGATTTTTGAGGAACCATGTGTTTGAACAGCTAAAGTGCCCATGTGAAAACAGACACATGCTTTTATATAGCTAATAAAACATGCAGTTTGAAACAGTCCAAATCTTTGACCCTTTATTAATCATCTAGGTATCCAAATACTGTAACTACATGAAACCGTTTATGAAATTTCCAGTTTTCACTATTTAAGTAATACTCCAAACTCCAGTCAGAATCAGAAACGTAATGTATTTGGTGTAGCACTGGAGTCATGAAATGAAAAGAAGCCAAGCTTACACAGAATCTGTGACAAAGATTTCCCAGCTCTTAAGAAAATTAAGATACATGTTTTTGCTACTATAATTTTATTATTTCATTCAAAACACCATAAAGCATCAGTGTACCTAACAACAGGTTTCCTCATCCTCCCTTCCCACCCCCAAAGAACAGTGGTGATGATGAAAATAATGACAGTTGCAGTGAAGTTCTGTTTCAAGTCCTAGGATTCACTTATCCAGAGTCTAGGAGGAAAGTGGTTTACTTTTCAACTACACGCCACAGGAGTAGTTATGAGGTCCACCGCCACCAAGCTACCTTCATTCTGTCCCACACAGCCGAGAGAGAGTCAAATGCGGGGCGAACATCCAGGATAGTGAACTGGTAGTTCTTATCTACTTCTCCACCATCATAGTAATCAATAACATATCGCACTTCTTTTCCACATCGGTCAACAATCCAGTCGTGTCTGTCAAAGGGAAGTTCATATCTGCAAAGACAGGTAATAGATCACACAGATATTTTAATGGATATTAGAAACCTGGGAGAGAGAGTGGAAGTCCTATTTAAGAAAATGTATTTATCCAGATACAGTCATAAGATTCACAGTAGTACTTCTCTCTTCTGGTAATTATAACTTGCAATTCCAGTTCTTAAACGTATTAAAATTAATTCTACACCATGTTTTCAGACACGTCCCCCTACCCTCCCACCTCCCGGAAGACCTTCTCCCCTGCCCACGTACCCCATCCACGAACGTATTCTGGCTCTTGGTGAATATTCCTTTGCTTTGCCTCCAAACCGCATCAGTGATGGTCCACACGGACATTCCCTGAGCACACAAATAAAAAAGTAGTAGCTTTTACCTTTTAAAACAGTCTTATTTTAAGTGTTTAAACCACTGTGGTAATTTAATTTAGTAACAGAAAAACTGAACAGGAGAAAGAGCAAAAGTAAAAAAAACAATTACAAGTGATCTAAACCAGCTTCTTAAAGGTCTGAAAAGTCCCCCAGTTTCTGACAGCGCATACTGCTGGTATGATAAAGTACCTTTGGTATGCTCCACACCATTGTTCTAACTTATCAACAGAGCAGTTCTCAGCACATCATATCCACAGATTTAGTAGATTAAAGAACAGAAAATTGTAATCAAAGCTACTGTGTGACAAAGGCCATGGAATTCCAGAGAAAAACTTCTACATACACAATGCTTAACTAGTCTGTCTCTTCTAGGAACAGGGACTGATGTAAAAAGTGACAGTTTTACACCAATCACTTTGAATCTAAGTTTACACCTCATATCTTTGTCATAACAAGAAGTTTTCAATTAAATAATTTCCAAATAGATACAATAAAAAGTAATTTATCCAAATCCACATTATACACACACCATCAAAACGCTCATCAGTTTTATCAATATAATAATTATTTAGTTCTAGTTAAGCTCTTCTGGACAATCTTCCTCCATATTTATCAAAATCCAGGCTCCTACAAAACCGTAACTTTTGAGACATATCGGCACCAGAATATTTCTGTGAAAACTAAAGAGGCATTCTACTTTAAAAGAGTTACAAGAGCAAGAGCTAAACCAAGGGATTTGCTTTTCATTTCATATGTACATACACAGCATGAAGAGCTTCCCACTTCAAAATCTCCTTCCAAGCTTGCTCATTATTTTGGTTGTGAATCTTAATAATGTTGGTCATGTCTTCACTTGTTATGTCATCATCTTTCCACCTCCATCTAAAAATTAAGAATTTGAAAACAGTTTACAACATTACAGCATAATTACTACACCTTCCTCAATTTATCTGATGTGCTTTTGAATCAAGAGATTTAAGGTTTTATGCAAGGACACAAAGCAAGTACGGAAACTTCCAGCTCATCTGCTTAAACATCTTGAGAACCACTTCATTTTCTGCATAGAAGTGTAGTTATGAGAGTTACCATCACAGAGATCCACAAATTCTAGTTAGCTAAATTAACAGCTTAGCTGGGTGAGAAAGTTACCAGAGTGTGCAAACATCAGCACATCCATGGTATTTGTAAAACTGCTTAGGAAAAACCCCACCTGCATTCCTAATGCACAGAAGTCCTGTATTCAACACATTTTGCATGCACTTAGAAATACCTTTAATCTGTCTGACCATGCACTATCACTATGCATGTGCTTCCTTTTCAACAGGCACAATACTGAGCACGTCTAAGTGTTTACAAGATCAAAACTTGTGCGTTCAATACAGACTGCCTATGACATATTGTCTTAAGAACAATATTGATACATACAAAAAAGAATTACTATTGTTTTAATAGTAATCGCCTTTAAAGTTGATCTGTTTGAGAATGACAAATAATTACAAAAGGATAAGGGAACAGCAGCACAGAAGGTTTTTTAGGTCACAGGAGACATTTATCATTCAGTTAGATCTTGCCTACACTGAATTTTTAAGATCACTGAAAACACCTATTTGTCAAACAATTTTCACATTTTTAGCAATTTTGCAAAGTCGAGTTACATGTTCTCACAATCACAGAATTTTTACTATCAGTTTATAGGATTAGCATGAAGTCGATTTGAGTGTGAAGGCTGCCAATCACGCAAAGTTTTGTCTATGCCTATGCACTGACTTTTAAGAAAATTTTCAGCTAGTGGCAGTTGCCTGACATTCCTACCATCTTGCTGATCACTAGAGGAGACATGGTCTTTGAGACCAGCTCATCTTTTAAAATGAAGCTGTTTATATGCTTAGAGTCCACAACCTCTTAAATAACACGTATATAAGTAATTATATTACTTAATGAATTTCAGGCTCACAGACTCCATCTGACAATTCCCAGTGTATTTACCCTTTTCTAAGCATAGCATTCCAGAACATTTGCTCTGAAGGGTAGACCCATTTCTTGTCAGAATGTGCTCTAGGAATGGAAGATTCTTCTCTAACAGTTGACAATGGAAATGGTTGATCTGGGGATGGCTGCTGATTAGGAGGAGGCATCTAGAAAACAAGGAGAATCAACAAACCAGAGTATGAATTTTTTTTTAGTGTTACAGTGTTCAAGAAAACTCAAAGCATAATCAATCAGCTGCTACAAAAATCAAGAAGTTCAGCCTTTATTTAAGTTGACGAAAATTCTCTTTCCTTTGCAGTAAAACTCTTTTCACATGTTTGTAATCTGAAGACTAAAGGAACCCCTTTGCCTAAACTTCAACTTTCAAAAAAGCAATGTTTTTTGTAAATTGGAGGAAATCTTGGAGAGATCTGAATCAGAATTTATCCATATTGCTATTACACAGAACCTAAAACCCACTATTGTAGCATAAAAACCATGCAAGCAACTAACAAATAGAAACAGACAGCAAAAGATATTTACAAACTGGAAAACTACCTTTTATCAAAAATATGTACGTTTCAAGAGAATGTTAAATAATATGTAACTTGTTTTTATACAAATATTTGCACATAAAACGAGAAAAAGCAGTGTTAAAAATTTTTAAAATTATATTTGACAGAGTTTCCAGCTTAGATGGTATCATTATTTACATTTTGGGAACAGTATTAATATTTCAGAAGAAACAAGACTGCAGAAAACATCTGAAAGAAGTGAAAGTTACCATATTGCTAGGATCTATGTCATCTTTCAACTGAGATGCACCAGGCTTCACTGGACATGCTACAAATTCATACGCTCTTTCTTGATGTGCAGGAACATCATCTGTGTTTTCAGGTCTATGATCAGGAGTCTTCATGTGCATTGGACAACCTGAAAACACAGGAAAAAAATCGCACATATTTTGTTACAAAATGAAAACTCCTAAGACATGACAGGAGATGGAAAACAGTTCATTGAATGCTCATGTAAATACAAACTGGTATTTTGCTTTTTCTTCTGAGCTTAGCAGCAGTTTTAACTGTACTCTTTCTTGCATTTTAGGACCCAGCACCATAGCAAGAGCTAAGGTTCCTTCATAGTCCTTGAATGCTCATTCCGCACCCCACGCTGGCCCCTATACTGAATGGTTTGTATTTAAGACTTCCACAGCAGTGTTAGTCCAATATGTGCTGATCATGTCAACACAAGAGCTGATATGCTCCTTCAGACACTCGTCTCATCCCACTCTTCTGCTACCCTTTTCCAGATGCATGTTCTCTAATGACAACCACCTGCTCCCAGTTACCACTTTCATCGAGGGCCCTGCAGCTCCCTGGTCCCTTGCAGGTGTAGCACTAGATGGGAACAGACCTGCAGAAGCCCTGTGAAATGTGACAACTGGGAGCAACCCACAGGTTCTACACCAAGCACCTGCTGTCTCCACAGACAAAGCAGTTTGCATGCTGTTCTGGTGAACAACTGAATCCTTTTCATGAAAAGCTACTTGAGAGCTATTTTTAGTGAAGAATTGTAGAATTATTCCTCTCTTTTTCTCCCAAATATTTTTTAATCTGTTTTCCATGTTAAGAGTTTATTTCATTTAAGTTTCAAGAACAATTACCGCTCCTTTTTTCCTGATGCATAGGACATTCTGAAGGGGGAGATGCCGCCTGATGGTGCCTGGGTGCACTGGGCGGCTGCGCTGCAGCGGCCGGGGAGGACGCGGACAAACCCATGGCTTCCACACGCTGGGCCTTGTAGTTCAAGTCTCTAGAGAAAAATAAGCAAACACCCGTGATACAAGCTACAACGGTTATTGATTAAGGTGAATGCAAGTATAGATGTTGCTGCGTGACGAACTACAAAATTAAATTAAAAAAAAAAAAAAAAAAACGGTTTGAGCAAGAAATATCCAGCCTAAATAACAACCCACGGCGCCGACCCGGGCTGACAGCGAAGGTGCCGGCGTGGGCACGGGCTGCGGGGCCAGGGGCTGCGGGGCTCCCCGCGCTCGCACGCACCTACAGCCGCCCCCGCGCCCACCCACGGCGGGACGATCCCGCCGCAGCCCCGCACGGGGCGGCCACACCCGCCCACCCTCCCTCGGGCAGGAAGCGCCTCGCGGAACGCCGTTACACGCTCCGTGACCGACCCCGCTGCCGCCGGCAAGGTCAAGCCCGCCTTCTGTGCCCAGCCGGCCCGGCCCGGCCCGGCGGTGTTCGCCCTCCCTCAGCACCCGCCTCCCGCCGCCGCGTTCCCAGGCGGAGCCGCCGCCTCCTCCTCCTCCTCACCTCAGCGCGGCCCGCGGCGCCGCTCCCGGGCCGACCGCAGCACCTCCGCACGCTCCCCGCCTCGCGAGAACGCGCCCCCCCCCAACCCGCTCCGCGCATGCGCCCGCCGCCGGGGCCCCGCCCACCGCCTCCGGCAGGGGCGGGGACAGCGCTGCGGAAGCCCCGCCCCCAGGGGACCGCCCCGCCTGGGCCGCGGGCACAGGCGCCGTTCTGCCGCCGTTCCGTTCCGCCGCCGTTCCGTTCCGCCGCCGTTCCGTTCCGCCGCCGTTCCGTTCCGCCGCCGTTCCGTTCCGCCGCCGTTCCGTTCCGCCAGGAGGGCGCACCGGGGGCCGCTCCCGCCTGTGGGCGGCGGCGTTCAGGGGCCAAGCGGCTGCGGGAGCGCCCCGCCGCGGGCTGCCGGCAGAAACGCCGCCTCCGCACACAGGGAACGATCCCCCAACGGGGACCGGACGCAGCACGCCCGGTTTTAGTTGTGGCCCGTTTAAAAAAGTTGTTTCCAAATTTTGCAACAGCAGCGACTGTGCCGAGGCTCGCGGGTAATCCCCGCACAGCTGAGTGAGCTACGCGTGGTCTGAAATCACGACGTGGTGTATGAAATAACGATCCCTTACAACTGCAAATAGTATTTTTTTTTAAGTAGAGAAAAAATTATGTACTAGCAACATGAATTAATATTACAAAGGTGTATCCTTAAAAAAAAAAACTTACTGAGATATTAAGGTTCCGTAAGGCGGTTTTTAAACCACCTAGTCGAGAAAAGTATCGCAGCTCTGTTAGATTAACTAAGAATATTGTCTTACTTCAGTGCCAGAAAATGCAGTTTAACTGTATGCATGGAAGATTGTGCATAACACTCTAGTTTGACAAGTCAGAAAATGGAGCTCATTTTGCATCAGAGCAAGGAAGGCGGCTGCCATCCATCCATCCATCCATCCATCCATCCATCCCTTCCTTCCTGACTACCGGCAGTAAGAGGTGGCTGTGCAGTGACAGCTGGACCAGGGAGTACAAACCCTGCAGGACCATTTCAATGTTCATCGCACAACGTGGACTCTCAACAGGCTGTCAAGTGCAAAAGGCACATGGGGAGACACAAGACAAACATTCACTATAAATATATAACGATTAGAATGGATTAAAAAAAACCCCTTAATTGTTTTTTTTAAATATCCTATTCATTGGAGCAATGAAAAATAAGGGAGGAATTTAAGCTTCAACTGACCCAGTTATTGCAGTAACCTGGGATGAAGAAAGTCCAAATTCAAATCTGGAACAGGGGTCTCTTGCACCCTCTGTATGTATTTTGGTGTAAAGAAAGGAATGAGTGATTCTGTCCCATTTATTTTGAAAAAGATCAGAAATATTAACAAAGACATTCTAAATCACACCGAAACAGTTCTAGCAAGTACTATTTCAAATTATATAACTACCTGAATTTAAAAAACCCCTTATTTTATACATTCCTCTCAAGGGTGCTTTTAAGAACATGGTCACATGTCATCTTTCAAAATAGGATCTTTCTTCTTAGCAAGGATATTGCCACTCAGTGTGAACATGAAATAAAAATACAAATATGAAGCAATATCAAATATCCATCCTTTCACTCATTTTTGCCCTTTTATAGTCTTTATTATGTGAGAGGAAATGGTTTCCTACCCTTTCTGCATGCAGAAACCATTAGCACAGCATATTGGGTCTGGAGTTAGGGAAGCGGCACCATGTCAGTAACTGAGTCTCTATATGCCTTAGAAAACACTGTGATTGCCTCCATCACTGCCCCAGTTTTAGGCATATTTGGCTTTGCTGAAATCTCTACATCTGCATTCCCAGCACAGCTGTGTAAGCAGCACTAAACAAGATAGAATCATTTTAGTGCTCACTTGCTGCACCTGACAATGCAGTTTAATACTCAGAGCCTCCTGCAGACCAGCTGACATCTCTGCTTCCAAGTGCTTCCAGTCCATGGCGGAACAACTCCGAGGCAGAACATTTTCTCCCTCTGATGTTCTCAAATGGGGAATTGGTTCTACACCTCCTCTCAGAGCACATTGTGTTATTGGTGTCAGTGTGCTGTCTCCCTGCTTTCCACCTTCACCACAAGCAACAACTGCACTACTTATTAGTCGTCGTAGAGATAAGAGTTTTCACCTTTTATAAGCCAAGTAGCAAATAGTTTTTCCTCAATGTAAAGCATTACAAATCACCACGGTCACAATCTCAACAGAACACACAATCTACCCTTAGGTGTACTGCACTGTGAACTCCAGAAAATCAGAACAAATTAAGAATATACTCACAACAGTAGTCCACCATCTAAAAAATGACAGATATCCACTGTGAAGATTAAATTTTAAAAAAAATACCTAATGCAGAATTATCACACCAATACATGTACAGAAAACAAAGTTTTCAGCAATAACACAGTAATTTTAAAAAGCAAAAAAGAGAAAATGAAGAGCAACTTTGCACCAGAACAGAAATGAATATACAAAATACTTTCTATATTCTGTGTCTTAGGGAGAGTGTGTTTCTCATTTTAAGCAAGACTTGTTGAATCTGTCAGGTAAAGAACAGCTCACCAAAAGGCATCTCTTGTTCGCAGCCACGCTCAGCCCTCCCTTCCCACCATTCACTGTTAGAAGCTGCCCAGTGCCAACCAAAAAGCTTCCCACCCAGCCCCCATTGTCCTTCCCCAAGCAGTCAGAAATCCGACCTACATATCGTAGCATCTGACCCCAAATAATGCTGCCAGACATTCCCAGGCTGAGTCACTTCCAAACAGACCAACTAGTTAATAAGTAGATTTCTACACCAACAATGTAAAATTAGTACCCTAAGAATATAATTTACAAATGGAACTAAATTCCCCTTAAAAGATGAGAGGGAAAAAGTGTAGTAAAAACCACAGGAATGCCTTGTGTTTTCTTCTAGTAATTTAACCATTGCACTACACAAAAGCAAACTCAAAGAAACATGAGCAATTCCTGTGCTTGGAAGCCAATGGTTAAGATATAAACCAGCGGGAACTTCCTCTGAGGATGCTCAGAGAAACCCCCAAGTTTTACCACACAATTCGTGCTTCCAAGACATATGATCGCTGCACATATAGAATCGAGGAATTGCCATATTAATGAACCTAATTGCCCATCTTGGTAAAGAACTATGTAGTGCATTGCATTTACAATATGCTGACAGCAGCAGCTCTTTATCCCTAGAGGCTTCAGACAACTGTCCAGCTTATGTCCCGAAGCATGTGGTAGTACAATACAGTGCAATATAATTGTATTATCCAATATAAGTTTTTCCTCAATACACGACATATCTAGTTTGTTACATATCTGGCCCCAGTGATGTTCTACATAGAACTTCACCCTTTAAAAGTCCAGCCATCCGAACAACAGCGTGGCCCAGACATCATACTCCCTCCCCAGCTTTTTTTAAAGACAGAGCACAAAATGCCAACATACCATATAAGCCAGTTGTTTTTGAACTGAACCCAAAGGAATTGTGCTTTCATGATGCATTCATTAGATGTACATAAGGTTTTACCATATTAAGAAAAAAAAAACACCACAAAATAAGAAACTGTGTTCCTTTCCTTTATTATGAAGTACCAATACTTTGCATACAACATGCAATTTATTGCTTATTGACATTATTGCATATATCAAAGGGGAAAAAGAAAAAAATCAGCCAATATAATTTTATGCAAGCTCCTAAACTGTTCAAACAAAATACAGAAATGCTTTACAATATCACTGAGATGCAAACAAATAATTCAGATTTTTTTAATAATAAAAAGTAAATTTAAATCCATAATATTTAACCATTCACCTTGTTACAACTGATAACTTTAATCACTGATCTGTAGAATTGCTATATCGCATTTCAAAGTTTTGTGCCATGGTAAGGATTGCTACTACAATCAGGCCACATCACTGTTCGAATTTAACAGTGTGATCCTGACATTTTGTGACAGTATTAGTATTTACTGCAAACCAGATTGTCAAGATTTTCCGGAAATCAGTCTAGCTGAATCTACAGTTTTTGTCCTTGCTCTGCACATAAGTTAGACATACTTATCAAGTTTCTTTTTATACAGAAGGTCATGTAAACATTTTTGAATTATAGGCTCCATTATTTATGCCTAACTTGTAACTCATTTGTTCCCGACAGCTTTTGTAATTTGGTTTTATATCAGCTGTGCTTGTGTTAAATTATTCTACATATATAAGTTTCTGTAGATATTGACGAAAACACTGGTATATGCATGCTAGAAGCAAATCCAGGATATTTGGATGTGTGCATATTAAGTGTGCAAATTATATAGCCGAGCTCATGATTAGCCCTTTTCCTCCTTTCCCCCTATTCATATGATGGATTTCTCTTGTGAAACTGGAATACGGTCACAATAAACAAAACCAATATATCCCACATTGCATCAAAAATGTTATGTTCTGTATTACAGATTAGTATTAATATTTAAGTGTTGCTTTCAAACCTAGCAAATTTTTTTAAAATACCAAAATTTAAAAACTTAGAAGACAATTTACATGCAACATGTTCCACCTGGGTGCAGATTCTCATATACTTAAATATTTATAGGCTCACAAAAGCATGCCTGTCCACAAGACAACTACAATGTTTGACATCCCACATATAGGTTAAAAATAAAGATACACTACAGAATATTTTAGTTCCTTTTATACTTTCAATAAGTAGGAAGTTATAAATAGCACACTGAATCATTTTATGGTTGATACCAAACCATGTTGAACTCTTCATAGTTCACTCTCTTAAAGACATTTCCTTTACAACTAGATTAAAAATTTAAATACATTGTTATAATTAGATGCCCTCTCAGTGCAGGACAGCACACAAAGAAGCTGATCACAAACGAATTTTTGCCAAAATATTTCTTATACCAAACAATACAATTTATTCTTCGTAGCTACCTTCCATTCTTTACTGAGCTATAAAGTGCTTGGTTATTATAAACAGGGCAAGAATATCAAAGGAGGTAGCTAGTAGAGATTTGTAATGGATAAGAAACCTCACCAAGTGTTACCACCTAAAAGTGTGATTTGATGCTTAATCCCAGATCTCTCAACATCCCAAGCAGCACATCTTTCATTTTCTCTACTACAAAAAGAACTTTCAAGTTGCTTTCAGAAAATCCTAAGGCCTTCATCTGTTCAACGAAGAGATTTTACCCAGGTTTGGATGAACATTTAAGTTCATAAATATTGATCACTTTTTCCATTTGCCTGCTGTCAGGATCTCAGCAACGAACTACTGTTCTTTTTCTAGCTGTCAAATGTATTCCACAGGCAGAGACACTCCACCAGGTACAAATCCTTCCTCATGAAGTTCCTTGTAGCCAGATAATGATGTTGTACAGTAGGCTATTAAAATATGAAAGAGGGCTGTCAAAGTCTTCCACACTTGCATTTTTTCATCTGAAAATTCTAGTCTCTTTCTATTTGCTTTATTGATGGCTTTCACCAGCAGCTAACACTGCACCAGATCCTAAGCTGGAGTAATTGTCAAGCAGCCCTTTATTTTCCTCTGAATGGCTCAGCACAAGCATCACAAAACAATTTTACAAACTTCTCTATTACATGATCTTTTACGGAAAGCTTGTAGGTACATATACTTAAAACACACATAAGTCCACAAGAAAAAGTCCTCTTCATACAACAATCTACAACCAATAACTCATTTTATAGAGCTTGAAAATGTTAAAGAATAAAGTTTTGTTTTCCACTGTGAACAGAGATACAGAAGTACCTAAACGTTTCTGCTACGTATCAGTCTGTAGTTCCAGCCACAGCAGCAGGAAGACATCTGGGTCCCTACACGTGTGTTCTGTCTCCTCCACCTCTCCTCTTTAAACCTGCCAGAACACATTTGCTCACTTGTGTAAGCTTTTACCGCTAGGTTAACGGTAGTTTTGCAATATGAGTAATATTCTCCCATAATCTTCTAAGATGGAAGTAATTATCTTCCAGACGCTGTAATTAATGTAATTTCTAATAAAGTTCAATATAAAATTTAGAATTGGTAAGAATTTATATATAAAGTCAGCTACTCTCATTTTCCCGTCCATAGGATATTTTTCATTATTTGACAGATTCTTATTTTTTAAGCAATTAAGTTATTAAACTATTGAGCTCACCCAAGATAGCACGTATTTACAGAGGTAGAGTAGGCTTCAGAGATGTAATTCTTACCACTGAAGAATGCACACAGACAACCCATAAAGCATCTCTGTAGTGTAAGGCTCTCGACTTCATTGAAATCCACTGGAACGCTCACCGAGAAAATTAATATTTGAAGTATGTTTCCTCTGTGCAAGCACTGTATCCACAAATCAATTATAAAAGCAAAATTTCACCTACCATTCCCCTGTAGTATTTCTGAAAGTGGTATTTACTCATCTTTTGATGAAAAAGTAAAGCCATAAAAAAGGGAAACTTGCATTCCTACATCCAGCCCTAGCAGTACAAATAGACCTTCCCATGATCATCATGCTAATTTTACATCACCTGGTACTAAAGAATGTAAAAGAAAAACAAGATATCTAAACGTTTTTTACAGGATTAACTCCTTCTATTCGATGTGTCCATGGCAAAGACACCTGGTGACATACCAAGAGTCTGCTTTTACACTAGACAATGCATCAGTTAAAAATACAAGTTTTAAGCCACTAATAAGATAATATTACATTCTAAAGGTAGCATTTGTTATGATGCTACTTATCATGCTTCTACTTTTTTGCATAAAAAAGCAAAGACACAAGCTTGCAACATTAAATTTCATCACTATTTCACCACGGTTTTTAAATTAATAAAGTGCAATCGGAGAATGGGTGCCACAGCTATCTAATTTGCTGTATTATAAGCTTATAATGGCAGGTAAAAAAATGCCCTATACTAATGTATTCAGTACATGACAACTTTGCAGACTGTTTACTACAGTCCTTGCTGAATACATAAGTGTTAATAATTTTTTTCATTAGAAAGTTTTCTTCTGACACATAGTAGATGCATCAGGGCATAACTGTAATACATTAAAAAAATAGAAAATTTAAACCTAATGCATTGCAAAATATTGTTTTAATTACATTAATTTTGTACAGCAATCCAAAATATTACATGTTTTAAAATAATTATCCCACTACTCTTCCATTATGGATTGTTGCCCAGAGTGGATTATGTAGGGGCTTTTTTTTTTGTTTGTTTTCAATCTAGTTTTAACATAATTTTGTTATAACTTGACTTAGGGTTTTTTTTTTCCCCCTATCAGACACAAGTCTATCCAGAAGTGAAGGAAATGGACCATTCTACTTAATGTTCTCCACTGGGAAGAAAAAAAAAAAAAAAAAAAAAAAAGAAAAAAAAAAAAGAAATGTTACAGATCAATGCTAGGAAGGGATGAATTTCAAAAAGTTTGCAAGAGTTATCACCTTAAGAATTGCTCCAAATAATTTTCTTATCAATGTTTTTCATCCTACTTCCCAAATAACAAATGCAGATTTCTACTTTCAAACATATCCTCCAAAGTGTTTGAGTTTACTCTATTTAAAATTTATTTTAGAAAGGAACAAGCTATTACAAAATTATTCCCTGATCTAATGACTTAAAAAGCACAAGAAAAAAGTATTTTGTGTGCACCTTTAGTCATAAAGGTGATAGAAACATAGAGCCTGTAGCCTAGATTTTGCATTAGATACACTGAAATCACTATTTTAAAAGAGACCAGGTTCTGCAAATGAGTACAAAAGGGGTCTGTTCCTTTCAGCACGGAGGTCGCAGGATCAGCTCTCCAAGGTGACGGATTTACTGGTACCCACGGAAGGTACCGCGCTCACCCAAATCGTACAGCTCAACAGATTAATCGCTGACTTCCCCAAGGCATAAACAGAACCTTTGTCCGCAGGCCTGAGGAGTATTAATAAGCACAGAATCAAAAAAATAGAAGTATTAATGATCCTTGACATCTCTCCCTTAACGAGGCAGGACTGGGAAATGGTTTGGGAACAAGCCGGCCCAGGTGCGCAGTGGGACTGGGCGTATCAAAGCGCGCGCGACGCCGGCCCGAGCAACAGTCCCAGCGTCGTTTCACCTGGGGAACCGAAGCGACCGCGGCCACCGCGGTTCTTGGGCAGTGCAGCCTCCCCCGGGGTGTCACAGACCCCCGCGTCCTGGGGGACGGGAAGGCCGCGTCCCTCACGCCGGGCCCAGGGCACCCGCGGCCCCCACTGCGGAGGGGACGGCCCGTGTCAGCCGCTGCGCTGCAGGAAAGCCAGTTATCCTACACAGGGTAAATATTTTATCTTTTTGTTTTAAAACAAACTGCTCAAACAGTCTGCACTGGGACGTGCAGGGAGGTACTCTGAGCGGAAATGGATGCTTTTAGCACACCTTACCAGAAGGGATAACAAATAACAAGTCATGTCAACAAACAAAGCCAAACAAACCCAGAAGTCAATCAGTCCCAATTCAGATATGGTCTAAAGTAAGCAAAACAAAACCAAGCTACATACAAATACAGCTCTCGACAATCATTTAAAAATAAAAGAAAAAACTATGAATTAGATACTAGACTCTTCCTAGATTGTAAGATTCCTCTCTGATGTCCTCCAAGCATTTAAGTTTGCAGAATAAGGAACAGAGTATCTCTTGACAAATACATGTTTTTTAAAAAAATAGAACGGTGTCCCTACAGAAGTGAACTGTCATTCTACGAAATTACCGTACAGCTTTACAGAAGTTTGGCACAGTTAATTCAATAATGTTTTTAGCCGACACCTCAGATTTCTGATGTGATCAACAAGGAAAACGTGACAAAACACCTCAACACTTGATACTAAATGTGTTATTTCTGCAATAAAAGAAAAAAAGTATTACTGCAAATTACACATCACATATGCAGAAGAATTTTATCTCTTTACAATTAAACTTTGCAACCAAATAGCTAATGGTTAAAAATACTCTTGAGAAGAGTAGTAGCACTTCTCAAAGGTAGTAGCAGCAAAGGAAAAAGCACTCAAATAAGAATGATGCTGTTTCCACACATAATTTACAATTCTATTAATATATTACAAAAAAAAAAAAATCCTTGGGCGATTTAGAAGATGTACTATTGCATGTAACCTAACACAGCAAAAGTGAATCCTGCCCATCAAAATCACAGAATTTCAACATTTTTAAGATATTATGTAGTCTTATAGTACAGCATTTTAGATAAAATTATTTCATAAATTTCCCAAAATGGTTTGCATTCACATAAGGCAGAACAAAAGGCAGTAAAAGACTTCACTGAATCAAAGCAAAATTTTTAGCTTTTCTTGCAAAAAATTAAAAAGTAGTCAAGAATTAAATCTTGATTGTTATTCCTAGAAGAAAACATAGAAATGTGCCAGGAAAATTGCACCATATCAGGAGTTTGGGGAGTTTTTTTTGTTTTCTAAAAAAAGAGTGATGTATTCACTGGATTTATAAAACACATTAATCTGAGAAACCTGAGTGAAACACTTCGAACACACTGGTGGACAACAAGCAAGGAAGCAGTCTGCTCCTTTCTAATTTCAGGAGCTTGTAACTGCTTAGAACAGACACGTGGAACTCAATGGTGTGAGCTTTTGCTTCTACTCCTCATGGGACAGGATCCGCCAAGCGTGGCCCTGGGTGTGCAGGCAGTGTGGCTGGGGACAGGAAGGTCAGTACAGAGGTTATACCTTGTTTCCTTAAGAGGAGCATCCCATGGCAGAAATGTGCACTGCTTCATTGAACCCTAATTATTTTCATAGCCGAAATTTCATCTTATGCATACGATTTCTAGTCAGATTTTCCATTTCTATGAGTTTTGGCTTCCTCCCGTCCAATAAGACAAATGACTTTGTAGCATCCTTTCGCAATTTTGACCATCCACATCACATTCATAACATCCAGGACAAAACTTGAGATAAGCCAGGCGCTCTGGGCTGCAAATCCTAATCTCTGGAAAGCTTCTGTTCCAAATGAAGAAATTACGTGGCTGTAATATACAGGCATGACGGCGATCCTCACGACGAAGAACACAACTGTCATCAGCACACCATTGATGATGTTGGCCTTTGAAGACTTGGGATATCCCAGTACTTCAAAAAACCACCTGCAAAAGAAGCGTTCACAGATACCAGGCAGTCTTGAAGCCATCTCATTAAAAAAAGGATATTTTTTCCTAATTAATAATTTTATTTATTAATTGCTTCCTCCCTTATAATTTCTAAATTATTGCACTGTGTTTTGGCTGAGTTGCAAATTATTCTTCTTGGCTACATATTTCCCCCCCGCACTTAAGCAGTGTGTGATATCCCGTACACTGCAGAATAACATGTAAAAAAAATCTTGATTTGAATTGTAAACCAGTTGACAACCAGTGTCAATTTCAGTGACTGTTGTGTAATACAATGTAATACAAATTCTCTTCTAAAATGATAAATACAAATTTATTACTTGTTACTATAGTTTGCACCAATGGGCAGCTAAAATTCTGTCTGTTTCCCTGAAAGTAATTCTAGCACTGTGTTTGGGTGTGATAATCTAGATAGAGCTCCAATTTCCAGTGTCTCAGACTTGGGATTTTCTGACTACTTCTGTTCAGCCTGAAACCAGAACTTCAGAACCAGATATGGAAAACGACACTGGACAGTGTCACAGGTGGGTACATTATGCATTGGAAAAGTTAAATCTAAAACCCCCCTCTCTCACTATTACTACTGAGTCCTAAGTAGTCTTAAAAAAAACCCCAAAAACCTTGCATATTAATTCCTTAGTAGACAGGCATAACTTATCTTTCACCTAGCACACAGAACCTGTGGGTTGAATTCCTAGAAAAAGGAACAATAAACTCTTCTAATGCTTTATCATTCACACGCAAACCAGAATAAATGCAAGGCAAATTTATGCAACAATGGCAGGTTGAAGACAGGACCAGAGGAAAGTTACTTAAATCATTATATTCATGATGGGGGATGGGGAAGGGAAGTAGAATAATCAGTTTATTTCCAAAAATATATGAGGGTAAAGCTGTTTAACAAAATAACAGTTCTAAAACTGTTTTTTAAAGTAATTTTTAGTTTAATTACCTACAGATTACAATCTAGGTAATTACTGATATACTAAAAAGATTTGCTAGACATCCGGCTCTAACAGAAATACTCCAGGATTTCATCAAGAGTGCAACTGAGACAATTAAAATCCAGGCACCAGAGGTGGCAGTCCAGCCTGGAAGCAGGATACCTCACCACAGCAACGCTTATCAGATGATGAAAAGAGAGACCTGATGTATTTGGTCAGACTAACAATCGGAGCCTGTACTTTTGTTGATATATACAATGCAGATTCCAAAAGTAATTTGAAAAAAGGTTTTAAAATATACTGTCATGTGCCAACATAGGTAACTGGACATCTGCTTAGCACCTTCCCTCTCCCAGCAAACTCAAGAAAAAAAGTCAGTAATTACAATTTTACCCACCATTGTTCACAATTAATTACATAAATTCTGATACTAACACTAAAAGATCTAAATGCTCAGCATGGAGACAACCTCCAATCAGACATCCCTAACAACACAGACAGGAAATACAAAGAAAATACTACAGTTCTGAGATTAGAATAACATTTTATATTTTAATAATAGCTATTTTGGTAATCCTAAGAATGTAAACAAGAAACATAATGTAAGTCACTATCATTATCCACTACTTACTGTTTCAAGGGTCTGGTTCTCTTCAAATTTAATGAAAACAAAACATTCATGGACTAATGAGATGACATCCCGTAGTGCAAGGGACTTTATTATCTCCTACAGTGATTTCCGTTTTTCTGAGAAAGCAGTAAATTTTGGTATTCAAAGACACGTGATCTCCCCGGAGGCATTTTAGAAGTATAACTTATATTACTTTTAATAGCCAGATGTATCACAACACTTCCTAACGCCACAGTCTGCAAGGTAAGCATCAGTACAGGTACTGCCCAAACCCAGGATGAAATCCTGTTTTGGCAGAAGTCAGTTGGTAGAATAGCCATTCACTAGGACATGAATTCCAATACAGAAACCTAGAATATAATACAACCTTTTTTCTATTTCTTTCTCTCCTCTTCCCTGTATTACTAAAATAAATTTAAAGAAGTGTTAATTTACTCCTCAGTTTCTCTGTGCACATGGAGCATTTAGACTATGAACTCCTATACAGCTCTACCTGGGCAACTGAAAGCAACCTCTGGAGAGTTCCATTACCCCACCCTGCCCTCCTGTAAGTTGAATTTGCCAAGCTAATGTTCAGAGGAGATCTCAGCACAACCTTTTTCATTCTTAGAGATCTGAGGAATGCTACAGTCATAAAATATTTTAGAGTTTACGGTCACAATGCAGTAATCGGTAATAGTCAAGATACCCTGTTCACAGGAGGATTACAGTCCCTATTTGCCTTACAAATCTTGTCCTTCCTCTACCAGACACTTGGAAAAGAAAACAGATGCCACACATGTAGGATCGGTAAAGCAGAAATACACCCCAAAAAGCACAGGTGAGGAATACGCATCTGATACACTGAAAGATCCGATCCTACATTGCGAAACCGCGGAGGAAGAGGAGAGGAGTGCAGCACTGCCCTGCACCACAGCCCCTCTCCCGAGGTGAATTCTTCCCCAGGCACATCCCTGTCCCCAGCTGGGCCATGGTGGCTGCGGAGCAAGGACAGAGGCCGCCCTCCCCAGGGCACCGGGACACGGCACCGAGCGCCTTCCCCTACCAGCAGACATTCAACAACAAAAAACAACTTCTGAAGTAACAGAAATAATACTAACAAAGATTAAAATTTTAAAGAGTTATGCAAAAACTCCCTAACCACTTACCGCTGATTGACAAAAGGAGTGGAGAACTCTGCAAGCAGACGGAAGTTTCCAAAATAAGCCAACAGACCTTTGCTCTGGTTAGCAAAACAAAACAGACACACACACACAAAAAAAATCAACAATGTAGATGTAAAATCTTGATTAAAGTCTTCAAGTATACATAGAATGATACAATGTCTCAACTTCTTTATTAAAACTGACAGGAGTTTGCCAGCTGTGGCAAACATCATCAAAATTTTGAAACGAGGTTTACTACAAAAGCTGCAATTGTCCTTCAGGTATCTCGAGTCAGTAAGTTCTTAATTAAAATAATTTTTTAAAAGACTTACAGTTAACTGGCAATGGAAAGCTAGCTAGAGAAGACTGGTACAAGCAGTCAGAAGTTATAATTACAATTATACTATTACTGTCTAAGAAAACTGTAAATATTTTGGATTTCTCAATGTTTAAACAAGTCCAAAAAGAAACACTGCAAGCTGAAGAAAAATGTCCCTGCATCGTTTTAGGAACGTGATTTGCCAAAGTGAAGATGAATTCGCAGCTCTTATCTGGCAGCAGAAAGGGCACATCAAGCCCTTCGTCGTCTCCCCCCGCTGCAGGAGCCCAGTGCCGCCGGGGACGGGGCAGGAGCAGCACGGCACCTCCACACCCGTGTCCCATACCTGCAGGTACAGCGACACCCGTGCACGTTGTAACCGAGCGCTTTCCTCCCAGTGACAAAGTACAAAAGATTTTTTTAAAAACACCTGTCAGTGGGTCTCCTGAACAACCTATGGAGTGTGTGTCATGGTGCCTCTGTGATCCACCACATGCACCAACACCCAAAACTTCAAGCATTTCATGTCAGTTCATGCTATGGACGGAAAATCTGTGTCCTTAACCAAATCCTCTCCTATCTCCAAGAGCAAGTTTTGAAATGAGATACTTATGAGAAACTTTCTCTGAAGAGAACAGAATGAGAGTAAAACAGAGACATCCGCAGGCAGAGCTATATCCAAACAGTAAGAACTGATTTAAAAGAAGTTCACACTAACACTACTCTTTCCATTTACTCCAGAAACAACTAATGAAATTTCTGCATCAGGGATTAGCCTTGGTAGTGGTATTTTCACTTCCCTAATATTCAGCTCTAATTCACTCTAATCTGTAATAATATTAGTAGATCTAATGATCTTCAACCTGAAACACAGTATTTAACTGTCAGCGTACTTCATCCCCTTTAAACCATTATACAAGAAATCTGACAGTAATCCGGCATCTCAACACTTTTAACATCATAAGCCTGGGATTCACACAGTAGGCAGGGAAAGAAGTGTGGTAAATGAAGTAAATTGTATTTTATAAAATTTCTTTATTTACTGAATGAGCTTTTCAAAAGAAATTCAGGAGCATTATTCTGGAGGTCAGTGGGATTTCTACCAAGTCACACGGGCATCTTTGAGAAATTCCAGCAGCAGCAGTGAGTAACTAAGTCTTTATCCTAGAATAGTATCCTTCTCTTCCCCTTTCCCCCTTCAATGTACGTGCGCCACAGATATTTATAGATATATACGGTTAATCATCCATTGTTGCCCCACCAAAGTAACCCTGAACAAGAAGTCTCAGACGATCAGTTTGTGCCATAACAGATTAAAAAACAAAAGCAAAAACCAACACCAAGAGGAAAAAGAAAGAAACACACCCCAGAAAAAAACCAAACAAATACACCCAACTGACTAGTACATTCACCAGAGTTAAGGATCACTGACCTGTGGCCTTGCAAATAGGATCACAAGCAGAACATAACCACTTCAAACCATTTCCTTCCAATTTTCCAACTAAATTCAGACATGGTTTTATTTGAAACACTTTTCTATAACCATGTGAAAAGCCCCTCTGTCAAAGCCTCTCTACAGCAAAGACTGAGAAGGGTTTTAATTTCAGCAGTTAAATAAGTTACACATTTTTGTTGAAGGACTGTAACATTGAAAAGGTGTGCACTTACCACAAATGGCTGATAAAACCACTTAGAAGGTAATGACAATTGAAAATATAAATATGCCTTTCACAAAGCTGATATACCAATCAATGAAGAATCTTTTAAGCATTAAACAAGTAAGACCTATAAAAGCATTGTCTTTAATACCATCTACTTATTACGTTACTGGAAAATACAGCACTCACCAGTACAAAATAGTAAGCGTACAGAGCTGCCAAATGATGTATTACAAAAAATTTGTCACCAATTGCCTTCCAGTAGTAAATAATAAGCAACAAATCTACAAAAGAAAAGAAATAATGATAAAGAACAATTTATTATACTACCATTGACCTCAGAATAGTGTTTCTCTAAGTTTTAGAGGTATAAATGCCAATATATGGCATCAGTAGAAACACACTGAATTAATTAGCTCTGAAGAGAGCATCTTTATGCTAAAGACTTTAGTCAAAGCATTAAGCAACTGTGTTCTTCCAACAGTTGCCATGAATTATCACTTTCCACATCAATGAAAGTACAGAGGCAATAGATTTAGCTGAAATATTTTGGAAGGAAAAAGTGGATTCTGAATCTCATAGCAAGACTTCATGCTTATGAACCCAAAAATTTCGAGCAAGTGACCAAAAAAAAAAAAAAAAAAAGGGGGCTACAGCATAGCCAACATACAAATATATGCAATAAATTAAGGGATCTATTCTGCTATTCTGGGGAACTTCTGAATCAGAAAGTAGTTATATTAGCAAGCAGGGAACCATTTACCAAAAATATTTTGCAAGGGGCACTTGGAATGAGAAGCATGTTTGCTTCATTTAATCAAAATTTTCCAATTACTACAAAACAATATAGCGGACCTGAGTTAAAGTTATAAGAAAAGCTCTGACAGAAAAGTTCCTTCTTCTCCTGTGATGGTCTGAGATTTCAGAAGACTTACTTTTCTGTACTGGAACAATCAATTTCTGCCCCTACTTTCTCCAAATGAGTGCTTCGGACTGGAATATTAGTGATGAAAGTTCCAAATCAAAGATTGTACCCCTGTGCCTTTTGTATCTCCAGGAAGTGCCTTGATCTCTTTTGTATTAGCTGTCCTCAGGCAGGACTCTTATCTCATCTGACAGAGCCACTCCACTTCCTATTAATTAAACATTAACTATATAAGAACATGAGAGAGAACGAGTGGCCAGGTTCAGGTCTCTTTTCAAAGGCATTCATTAATTCATAATGAAAGTCTAATGCATAATTATTCAAAAAAAGATACTAATGCATTTATACATGAGCGCTGAAGTTCTTATGGAAAAAAACAGTTACTTAAACTAACCCACAGTTTAACTGAGCGTGCTGATCACCAGATTGTCAGTTCCACTGGGGTGAGAAATCTACTTTGAGAGACAATCAAGTCCACAGCCCAGTCTCTGACCAGAGACTCCATCCTAACACGAAAAGTTTTCCCTGAAAATAGTCCAAGTCACAACAAGTTTTTGCTTTGATAAGTCAGTATTATCCCCACACACCATAAAAGAAAGCTCAAAAACATTTTCTATAATAACAAAATTCCCATGCCAATTTTAGTTAACAAGAAATAATTCAGAACACAAAACATATGCAGTGGTATATGCCATACCAAGAAAATACTTTAAAATTTCCATGTTTTACACATCACTAAATTTTGTTGTAAAGTGAGACTAAAAGGTGGATGGGCAGGATCCTAAGGCATCATTTCCCTCAGCTTGTATTGAGGGTTACTAAAATTCCTCTGTCAAGATTCTTAGGTCACAAGAAGAAACTTATCATAAAAGAGCTATGGGTTATAGACACCCTGACAGGAGTGAAGGGCACTGCTTTAACACCTTCTCAACTGGCAGAAGGACAAACTGAGCTGGAGTTGGTGGTTGTGTATCAAACCATCACAAAGCCACAGTGCTTGGGGAGATATCATTCCATCTTTCACATCCGCTGGCAAGATCCTGTGATTTTGCCACAACCCACAACTCCATTAGTGATTTTAAAAGCCACAGTAGAAACTGTACTGTATGCACATATCACATCTCCAAGCATTGTATAAATACATAGGCATAGCAACTCAATGTAAATATACAGGTTATGTGTGTTATATACATGTTGCATAATTACCAGAAATGAGGTAGCCTGTGGTAATAGCAATATTCAGTTTCACAATTGAAGGGTCACCCCTGTAAACACACCAAAAATACACAGTTACAGTCTTTATAACAAGGTAATTTGCAAAGGACATACAGTTATCAAACACACAATGTCCATCTGGTCACCTTATTCTTGGCTCATCAGTAAGGCATCACGAGATTTACTTAAGAAAGATCCCGATTCTTTTTCTAACCAGATATAAGACATTACTAACTACCCTGATCAGGACCAGCCCCTGCCTTGGGGTCGAGGCTGCCCCAAGAGCTTTGCTAGAGACTAGACCTGAAACCCACTAAGTACCCTGAGCTGGCTCCTCTGGAAACAGAAGAGCTTTTCCTGTTCATAAGAGGATGGATGCTTCTGAGGATAAACAGAGTAGAAGGAGACAAGAAAGAAATTCTTTGCCCGTTCTCTGAAGCCAAGGAGCATTTGAGGAGAAATGCTTTCAGAGTTGTTTCATGCCTTCTGTCCCTTCCCTTTTGGTGCCAAACGTTCAGCAGGCGAAGCTCTTAGTAGCAGACACACAACTTCAGCTCCTCTAGCATGTTCAACAAACCCAAACTTGTGAATGCAGCTCAAAAAGGGAAGCATCCACATTACAGCAAGTAACATTTGTTCTTTCCACCACTGTCCTCTGTGCATTCCGACTTCAAGGAGTTTGGTAAGGAAATCTCTTTTCCTTGGCATAAAGATCATTACCTTTTTCTTTTCTTTTTTAACTAAGTTGTGCATCTAATGTAGATATGTTTTGTGTAATTATGAACTCAGCTGCAAGTGACAGGTCTACAGATTCATAAAATGTGGACTGCTCAAGACGAGCTGTGAAAGCAATCTTTGTTGTAAACCTTTCAAGAAAAAAAAGGAACGCAACTGTGCTTACAGCCACTTCCAATACAAAGTCTAACTGAGCTAGAAAGCAGTAAAATGCTATTACTTAGCTATTATTTTTTAATCCTATTCGAACAAAACAGCAGAAAAGATTTCCTGTATTATTACAATCTGTTCACTAAATTTTAAGGCTTTCTTAGCATCTAAACCTAACTGCTTCCCTGAGTGAGAGAGTAGCTTACAGGAAAATAGGAGGACTCACAAAACCAGAATTCTGCCATTAGGTGAGGAAAAACATTACCAGGAGAGCCTAGAGCTCACTCCATCTCTTAAGATTGGCAATAAGGGCTCTGTTAACTGCAACTTGAGGCAGTAAAATTTTTCCATGGCTTCAAAACCTGGTTTCCTCAGCTATGTATGTTGTAGGCTGAGTGCTTCTTTAGGTGTAGTTCTTCTGAAAGTGACAGCTAGACATAGCACACAGACAGATGTGTTCTCTCACCACTTGAGCAGAAACTCTTTAAATAGTTACAGCCCTTCCCTTCGAGCTCCCAGCTGCAGCAATATCATAACCACACTTGTAAGTGTTCCCAACATACTTCAGCACATGATCACCAAGACTGAGCCTGCGCTCAAGAACCTTCACATTCTTCTCCAGAGAAGATGCAAAGGACTGAGTATATGAAATTGATTCCCTCGGTTCTGATTGCTAAGGAGGGATGTGTGGCAAATGAATTACACATGAGCATGCACAGGCAGATACAACAAACAAAAGTTGACATGACTGACTTTCGTCAAACTTCTTTGCAGATACAGAGTCATATAAAACGCCGATCAAACATCAGACTTCAAAGAGTATAATGACTGTGAAGTGGACAGTCACATGAAAAACCCTGCTCTTCTGTGAAGCTATAACTTAATTCAACTCTTTACATCTTCTTTACATTCACTTACAAACTCCTGAAACTAGATTGACAAATGTTTCTTGTGTCTTTCATACAAGGCTCCTGCAGAAAGGCTCCTGCATCCTTCATCGGTGACCAAGTCCCACAGCTGATGCCTGCATTTCAAAAGGCCATCAGACTTCCAGATCGAGCAGCCTTGCAGCAGCCCATCTGGCATTTCACGTGTCATTTGTTTTTTAACTCTTCAGTCTTATTCAACTAAAATCAAGACTATGTGGATTCGGCTACGAAGCAATGCAAAAATAATAAGCAACTTAAGATTCAATGTACAGCTAAGCCACAAAAAAGACTGGAAAAAATGGTTAAAGCTCTACATGGTCAGCTAAGGCTTTAAGTACTGTGTACTGGGAACCAATATGACATGTGGGGGAATGCACAGACTAATGCTAGCCTGAACAATGTAATGTAAAAGGTCAGCCTTAGAAGAAAATGTACAGCTGCAAATTCTAAGGAAACCACCCAACAATCCTGGCTTCACTGGTTGTATTTTATTTGCAGGCTGCATACAAGTACTTGTAAAGCCATAGGCAATATTATGTTTGGTTTTCCTTTGCACTTAATCACTTGCATGAACATTAATTCTAATCATTGAAACTGTTTTAGATACACGAAACGATACTTCACGCATTTTTAAATTATTAGTTTAGTAACTAAAAATACTGATTTCCACATCTAGAGTGTTCTGTGCAAGTCTAATTGACAAATTCCTGAAAACCATTAAGATAATTTTGACCGAGAAACAATTTACGGCAATACTGCCATGGAAAGCACCTGAAGATTTGATTTAAAGCACACAGATTAGACATACTCCCAGTTGACTTTTAAATATAAAGTTTTCTTTGCTCTACCAAATGTAAATAAAACCACTGACAGCAATCATTGGAAACATATCTAAACAGAAGAAACTATTTAGAAGCAAAACCAGAAATATAGAAAAAAATTCCCCTGAAGGCAAATAGATTTTTTTTCTTTTAAGATTTAATGTTTTTACACAATCTAGGATGCTAAGGCTCCATAAGTAAGATTAAGTTTTCAATATAGTATTCAGAAATATCTAAAATAACTTTTCTCAAACTTAAGAACAAAAAGTCATTTGATTTTTGCTTAATTTAATTTTTTCCTGGAATTATACCAGGAAAATTTAGTAAATGTGAAAACACAATTTACTTATCATCACCAAGAGGTTTTCATTCCTGCCATTCATGACTTCTTTTGTACTGTTTAGAACAAGGCCTATTCAAACAAAGCAGGATAAAAGCTTCTATCTGATAAAGCTTACCACAACACACACTGAGAGTTATAACAACATGCTGCTTTTCAGCATGGTTAACAGATCTCATAAGCTATTTAAGATATTTGGACTCTCTAAAGATACCAGAATGTAATGAAAAAAAATCCAAAACAGCCAACAATTTAATCATATATCACTACATACAAAAGAGGCCAATGTTACCTAAATTTGTCTTATGAATCAGTGTCACATTTATTAAAGCCACATAACAAGTCAGTGGCAGAGCACTTCAAGCACCCAATCCTGTCTAGTTCACTCTTCATTGTCATTAATTTACAATATCAAAAGAGCAGAACAAGCATCAGATGTTAAATTTATGTAAGTTTAAACTGACTCTCAGTGTGGTCCTTTGACAAGGCTAAAAGCAACAGTCTATGACAGAAATATGAAAAGAAACTTAAAATAGTTAGTTAGTCTTCAGGAAAAATATGTGCTCTTCCTTATACAGGGAAAGAGTTCCAGACGATGATGAGTGACATGTCAAAACACCAGTAGCAATCTGTAATTAATTCAACTGAAACAAAGCCATCTTGTTCCTGCTCCCTCAAAAAAGTGTGAAACAAAACAATGTAACTAGAAATCACGAAAACACAAGCCTAATATAGAATATTTTGTCAGCTAGAGAAAGTATTAGAAGTCCATTTATTAAATGGAAGACAGTACTTCAGACTTCCATTTTTTTTTAAAACAAAGATTGATAGAACCTTTATGGGAGGTAGAAATAAAAACATCTTAATTTAGCAATTTAGACATATACATTTGATACACATAATAGGCTTCCCCAGCTTTTTCTCACACACACACACTTTCCAGACCTGTAACAGCATTTCAATTTCACATTAAAATTATTATAGTAAAGAGCATAGTTTCAGTCATGCAAACTTTCAGTTACACTCTTGGTTCTACGCTTTAGTAATTTAATGTGCTATTTCAAATCAATTGCTTATATTTTATCTATTCCACTTCACAGAGACACAATACACTAAGACATTAAAACTGACAAAATAATTTTGAATTATCAAATAGTACATGCATGGACATATCACAACTGCATATTTTAATGGGAAATGAAACAATTATTTCAGTAACTAATACACTGCATGATTATTTTTTCCTCTCAATTATGTGTTTTTATTGTGTAAATATAACATATACATAACATGCCTTACCAGAGGTGGTCAGCATTAACAGCATCATCGTACAACAAAATATACAGGCAAAATCCACCAACCACCAAGGCGTGGAATGTGGACACTGTCCTGAAAAAGAGATCACAGTCACAAGGAGGTAATGCCATTCACAACTTTATATATTGTGCTTAAGGTAGGATGTTTCTGAAGACATTTTCAACTGCACCCAGATACCTCTGTGGAAGACAATCATCTCTTCTTCATGCTACATCCAACCACTTATACAATGACAGGTAGGAAAAACAGTCAAGAAGGAATCTATTTATTAGATTTGGGGCAGGGCGGTGGGGGTATTAAATAGGGTCTTAAAAGTAATCGAGATCTACATTTTCCCCCAATTGTCCTATATATTAATGAATCCTCAAAGACAACATGACATCCGGTTCTCTAACAAATATTTACTGTATTGTCCCATTTGCTGGAAAATCTGAATGCATTTCATATTCAGATCAGCCCACGAGTCCTGCAGCAAGAGGTTTCTCCGTTCTTTCAGGCACCAAATTAATAGCTGACCCACAATACATCTGCCAAGTTCAGGTTTTGAAAAGAAGGGTATTAAATGAAAAATCCTATCGATGAAATTTTCAGAAAGAATTTCTATCACATTTGATGTAGATTCTGGTTTTCAAAGAGAAAACTTTCGTAACAGAAGGTTGTAGCCAAGTATCCGAGGTATAAAAGCTGCAGGTTTGTATGAACTACCAGCTTGCAGCTTTGCTTTATGCTCCTCTTGTCCTGTGTAAAGTCACAGTAATCAGAGTTGCCTTGTCCATACTTGGGTACTACACACTTTTTTTCCCCAAGACACCAGTCTCAAGTATACAGGCTGCATGCACACTGTAGATAAACTCTGAATGTTAACAAGCCCTTAAAGAGAATTACCTATTGACAGAGGCCCCACAGGGTTTCTGCCAGCACAGTCAGGGTCAGTCCTGCCCTTTTGAGTCCACATGTATTCTTGGAAGGTAGAACAATGCAATGGGCACAGGTCCGAAATGTGTCACCTTGTTCCTCTAGCCAGGGGTTTAACACTACTATAATCTGCATCTCATTCTGTGTAGCTACTGTCTGCTTTCCTAAGTGTGACTAGGAAGAAGAAAAAATTAGGTGCCAAAATAGCTCTGATGAATCAGGGATACAATTTGAAAGATGAGAACTCTAAATTACATGCTGTGTGACCAGAAACACCTTTGCACTCACAGCATTAATAATATGCACACAAATGTATAGATGCTGTTTGTTATTAGTCTTGTCTTTGTACATGTTGAATGCATGTACTTGGAAGATATTCATATTTTAAATGTGCATTAGTCACTCTCAGGAGTCTAAACTCTGCCATGCAAGATTTGAAGAAAGCACCTTATTTCCTGTGACACTGCAAAGAAAGAATAGGTTATAATCCCTAGTCCCTTGCCAGAGGTTTTATTATTGTCTATTGGAATGAGAAGATTCTGTAACTTTTCATAGAAGAAATCTGTATTTACAATTTGTTTAAAGAGTGTCACCATGATATTTCCAGCAGTTTTTTCAATAGTGTTCAAAAAAAAAGGAATGGAGATTAATATATTATAAATAGTCAAATGTAGGAAGATGGATGAGAACATTTACTAACCATTATAGCACAGGTTGCTTTTTTTTTTTGCCTTTTTTTTTAAACAAAGGAAGAAAATTTAGTTATCAGAATTTTAATTATAACTAATAGCTTAATTAAAATGTCTACTCTTGCAACACAGAATTAAAAAAGAGCTAGGAACTTTGCTTCCTTTTTTAAATAAAGCCTGGTGTATAATACCAGTGCTTGAGAAATACCTGGGATTTTCAAACTTTAGGAGAGGATAACACAAAGAAGTAAAATTTGTCCTAAAATACAGCTCATTAGTTTACAGTTGCAATTTGTCTCAGGAGTAGCTGTTTATCCAAACCTTAGTGCTTAGAATACAAGCTGTACACAAGCACAGCACTTGAAGGGGGAGAGAGAGGAAAAGAAAAGAAAAAAAAAATAGAAAAAAATTTTTTAAAAAAGCAGATTTCCTCCTCCCTAACTCTGGACTTTGAAGTTTCTCCATAGAAGAGAGGACAGAAGAAGGGAAATAGTGCATCACTTCATTTTAACATGGAATCTAGGTCAAGCTATCAGGCTCTGCACACATCCTTGAAATTACTGTCAAAGCTTGCATCCTTTAACTCCTCATTAAACTGCAAAGAAAAGTTGCACTAAATTGCATACTCGTTCCTTTATTATTGAATGTATATATATATTTTCACAACTGCTTAACAGCAGTACAAACGTATTATAAAAGAGGTGACAGGAATTTATGCACAACAAATTAGAGTTATACTACATCTGTGCTGAAGTATAGTTTTTAACTCAATTTGAGTCTACATACTTAAGATTCCAGAAGTAATTACTTTATTGCTTCTTAATTCTTGGAAGGTCAGAATTAACAAATTGACAGTATGAAAAACACGGTCCAGAGCTGCAGCTCAAACGCCTGGTTACAAAACTCTCCAAACTGTAACAATATATTTTTCAATGCTGCAGCTCATTTCAGGCAGATGCCCAATTCCAGACCCAGCTGAGCTGATAAAAATGCATAACCATCCTCTGTGCCAGTTTCCTTCAGGACTGCCAACAGAACCATTTGTGTGAGCACTCCCAACACTATTCAATATAGGGCAAAATAACAACTATCTTCTTTTAAATCATTTAAGTTAATGCAACACATCTTACTGGGAGACAGTAACTTTTTCTACCTGCACAGCTGCCTGCAGAGTACATATACGTCTATCTACATTCTCTGAATATATAATATATTGGGGTGTCTCTTCATCTTGGTGAAACACTGGAGCGATGAGGCAGTTCGACAAAACACTGTGTTTGGTTAGCACAGTCAATCCTTTGTAGAAACGCAAGCACCGTTAGCCTGTCCGCCACTTCACGCCCCCCTCAGGTATAACATCAACAAGCTGCTGATGAACATGCTTTGTGTTTCACGCCTTCTGACTCCAGAGCTGGATGTAGCACTGGACCACGACTCATCTGTGTGCCAACATCTACATCCCACTATCAACCCCAAGGAAACATGGGGAAGGAAGTAAAAAGGACAGAGCCTGGGGAGCTATATCAACTTGAGAGTTAAACTACTTGCTAGAAAGTAGCCAAGAGATTACAGAGCAGCATACTTTCAGCACTCTTCCGATGTGTGGAACAATTCGTATGTTATTATGCAAAGTACTACAACTTAGCAGGCATGGGATAAGTTCTCAGAAAGCCTATTATGCAATTCAAGGGTCACTTGATGTGGCTTAGAGACAAAAGTTCAGCTCCAGCATGATAACAGTTCAGCCTAGTTTCCCTGACTGCCTCTATTATCAATTGTAACACAGAGGTAAACCTAAGATTGCATTGATACCATGAACTGGCATCCTACAAAGCTGTTACAGCAGATAGGTAATTATTCAATGATGGAACTGAAATTAAGATGGTGCCTTTAAGAACACTGCATGTGGACGTTTGCCAAACGGAAAGGCAAGACTATTTGAGTTGCTAATGCTGCCTAGAACAATGGAAACAACTTTAAAAGCATCCACCTGATATTGCCTTTAAACGGCACTGAGGAGGAACAGTGATATGACTAATGCATTTTGAATGCAATGACAGCCATACAGTACACATTTTTGAGGTTCAAATTCAAGAAACATCTGAAAAAGTAATAGGCTACTCAAGCATGCAGTTATACTGTACAAATTCATCTCAACTGGAGAAGCTTGTGTACTACATATACCCTTCCGGAGTAGTATATTGCAAATAAAACCTCAGTGGTCATCCCATTTGCAATTACTACTCTATACTTCCTTTATGGCTTAAAAGAGAGGAAAGCGCCCAGGAAAGATTCACAGGTAGAACAAGTTTCTAACAGCGCTCTGTCTGAGGAGACAAGTGCAATGCAGGTGGATCCATCCCAGTGACGGAGCTGCAGAAACACAAAGGGAGTGAGGATGGATTTTAGACTGAGTTTCCACAACTCCTCCCTGAATGTAGCTTCCCTTCCTCTTCTTGCAGTCTCCTTTCCCATCAACACACAGATGTACCTTTCTAACCCTGCCTCACCACAATACTACACCAAAGATCTATCAAATTTCTTGGAAAATCACAACTTATATAAAACAGGTTGTAGTGCAGTAGTACCAGGAGAACAGAGAGCAACTTGCTTTGCACCCAAAAGCATGACCAGAGATACACAAGCATTTAGCTCATGGAATAAATCACAATACATTTGATTTTCATGTATGTTTTGTGGAAGTGAATTTTGTACCTCTTCTCATTACTACAGGCATCACAGAGAAGCCATTTAAAATAAATCCACTTCAGCTTATTACCTCTCACCAGTCACTGTTTTCTTTTTTTCCCTGACTTTCACTTGGGCACCACCGTCTAACAAAGCATTTTGTGTACAAGTGTTTGTAATGTTGTATGTTCAAGAAGGGGCCTCAGCATTTTACACTCAATCTTTCAAGTGCCTGGAGCCATCCCTCTAGTCTTCACAGATGTTTAACTAATAACGTTTTCTGCAGTTTTATAGATACACACAGGTGGTTCAGGTGTTGCCAATGTCAGATAGGTCATTAGCTGCAGATTGTTTTGAACACTCTACCTTGAATTCCATTCGATCTTCCTTTTTTGGCTAAGATTGTTAAAACCAGGTGTTACTCGTGTTGACACCCAAGAGCTCAAAACATGGAACAGGAGCTGAAATACAGTAAAACTGGCAAGAGCAATGCCAATAGTCAGGTTGCTGAAGGAAGCCATTGTTCTTCAGCCTGTGAAGAGAAGCAGAAGGAAATTTCAGTCCATTTTCCATTTAAGTACTTTAAGCAGCTACAGAAAGTGTTTTTGACAGCTAACTTATGAACAGAAATATTATTCACTAAAAGTTTCATCCTGTTCAACATTTCTATGTAAGCCCTAATCGTATAAAAGTATCCCAAAACTGTTATATGTAAAAGTTGCATTTCAGTGGATTTTGTGTGTGTGTGTGTGTGTGTTGTTGCTGTTGTTTTCTGATTTGTTTTTTTATTAACATTTGCGTATGATACACGTGACTTTAGGCAATGAAAATGTATTTTATTTACAGAGAAAGGGCAGGGATGCTCACTGACCAGTGCCACCGCCAACTCTGAAGCCTCCACTCCTGCCCCAAGAAGTTCCAAAGTTAAAACTCATCTCATTCTTACCAGATTGACTGCTGCTGACAGGATTTTAAAAAGCAACAATGAAATCAGATAAGCATAGCAGAGAGTTTTTCAGGTCAGCCTCGGGAAGCAATAGTCTCACTGCAGCTTTACGTTTGCACAATCAACAGACATAGCAGTTCGCAACCTGCACTTAATTCACAGCTGCGGGCTTCTCTTGGTGATAGCGCACAGGACGGCGTATTGGAGCTTTTTTCTTCTTCACGTAGAAGTCTAAACTTTGCACAATTTCAGAGCACACTGAAAAGCTTCCTATCATCAGAGCTAATGCACTTTTCAGATGCTGGATGTTTAGCTATTCCATGTGGCCTAAATAAATAACTAAACAATTCCGAACATAAATGTCAGTTTCTAAATGCTTCAGTCATTTCTCCTGAGTCGCCAGTATTTTGCAAGACAGAATTATGGTGGTGTGAAGTGCTTTATATTCCAACACTGGCAAAGGCTACAAACTCATAAAAAGTCAATTTGTATTAAGTTGAGCAGAAAAGGGAAAAAATACATAGCTTCATCTAAAATATTTAAATATTTTTAATAGCCATTTAAATAACTTCTGTGACTTATTTTAGTTTTAGTGAAGAAAATACCTATAAATAAAATGAAAACTTAGGGGCTAGCATAATTTGATGTTACTACAACAACCTAATGGTCAACAAAACCCAGTACAATTATATAATACATTTATATCCATCTTTAGTTCACATGCACTATAGAATGAGAGATTGTGCCTTAGATTTTTGAAATTGTATCTGCATTGCAGACGGAAAGCAACTTGAACTCCAGAGAAGGAAAACAAACAAACAAACACAGAAAGATAAGTCCACCAGTAAAAATAATAATTTTTCAAAAAATTAAGTACAATATTCTCACCTGGTGGTGTAAATGGTGAGAATATTAAACCATGGTTTGCATTTAAACTTAGAACTTCAACAAATCTGTATTACACACAGATCGGGAAAAAAAATACTTTTGCCTTCAAAGATTGTTGAATCTTCTGCTTCTTAATCTCAAACTTCCTTCCCACCCGCCCCGCCTCGAATTTAAAACTTTCTCTGACTAGTACCCAGAGTAAAAGCTACAGCTATAGAAGCAGAATGTAGAATAAATAAGAGCAGATTTGCAGAGTGCAACTTGCATCCATATCAAATGGATTTCCAATGTTTACTTCAGACCAGCTTTAATGCTGTCCTAGGGAATCCAAGCTGTTAGACGGTATTTGATGTGTTCTTCAGGCCGATCCTCCTGCTCAGTTTAACTCAAAAAGAATCCAGCTTGCACGCTCTGGTACAGCTACGCAATACAAACCCAAGGGTGGTAAGTGACAGTGATCAGGAGATTCAGTTCATAAGTGCATTTTTACTCCAAACTAAAATTTTAATGTGCACACATTGCAGTGCATTGCAACAAAGTCTGGTTCATTCCAGCTGTTTATCTGATGACCTGTTCTAGTTCAGCAGCATAGTAGTCTTGCATACTTTTTAATGTTCATCTATTAAAACTTGCAGTTTCAAATACTATCGTGAGTATTCAGTATTCTCTCAAGTACTTTTTACACTGTTCTCCACATACTTCTCCATTTGCCTCCACTGGCCAAGAAACAAAATATTAACCAAATTGTATGCACTTTTTACACAGTTTGAAGTACTAGAGACAATGGGTGTTAAGGCCTATATTCTAAAACTTTTCCATTTGAAGGAATAAAACAAGCAATTAAATTTTAAATCTTACAGTTTAAACCCACTGCTAAGTGCTGTATGGTGCCCATTCCAGATCATACTCCTAGGGCCAAAACTGCTATTACATCATCTCATTTGTAGAAAGCAAGTCCTCTCTCGGACAACACAAGAGGAAAAAAAATCAGTTGATTTAATTCCTAAAGTGTGTGAAGGAAGCCAAAATGTATGTTGAAGACAATTCTCTTCAGAAAAATAGCAAAACCATTGACCATCAATCACACCTACTTCATCCTTTTGACTAAAATCTAGTAATTCTCATGATGCTACCAATTTTATTCACCTGCAGTGACTATAAGTAGTACCTCTGAGTTTCAAAGACACTGACATAATCCCTTGGACAAAAGAAATCCATGCTTTGTTTGGTTTCCTTAGCACCAGAAGATTTTATGAGACAAGTAATGTTTCAGTGTGTGACAGGTGTCCATAGTACAGGAGATTATGGAATTAAACAAAAAACCTCCCAACCAGCCCTTACAAGAAGTGAATCAGAGGAGCTAATCTTACTTCTAAGGAGCTTTTACAGGGAATTTGTTTTAAGAAAAATCAGTTGCGTGGAAAGTGCGTGATCTGACTTTCAGAAGTATTATGTACCTCTACGTCTCCGCAGTTCTAGCAGCAAGTACAAAACTGTGATTCCAGCAAGGGAGAGAGTTATGATGGCAGCAGAGAAGAAACCAGCCACCCGGCCCCTGTGGTTGGTCTCACAGATATTCATAAGGGCTTTGCAAGACTAATTTCAGAAAGTGATTTCATATATGCTTATCAAGATGCTGTTTAAGTACATTAAGTACCAAGTCCAGGAATAATTTCATGTTTTACTTAAGCAAATTAAGGCTGCTGTATTTTAATTCAATTCAAGGACCAGATGTAAACACACTGGTTCATGTGAGACAGAAGAACAGTTCAACTATAAACATTTTCTCATATCTCCAAGTTGTTTTCAACTATATCCTGTTTAATATGAAAATTAGCTGTTGTTTCCCAATGTTGTTGAACCAAAGCTTATCACTTAAAAGAAACATAATTAGCTTCTGATTACATGCAATTCCTTTGCCCTTAAGGCAATGGCCAGTTACTAAGTCAAAGGCAGCTTCAACTACACGATGTTTATTCTGCCCCAGTATCTTCTTATAGCTGTCCAGCAAAGTCTGATCAAGATACAGAACTTCATGGATTATATATGAGCACTTTATCCCCCAAACTGCATAGTCATTGATTACCATTCAGTCAGCTGATACAGTTTTTGAGTTAGTGGAAGGCTGCGTGGGGAGGGAGGTGTAGTGTAACTACTTTGCAATTCAGGAAAAAAGTATTCTATCCAGGTTGGTTCTTCACTATTAGTTTTTCAGCAGCGAATTTCCTGAATTACCCAAAATTACTCTCTCAACCATTCAGTTAGACAGTTAATTACAAATGACCAGACATTTACTCTGGCAGTTTTTCAATGTGGTCTTTAAGTAACTAAGTATCAACAAACACTGTAAACTAACAACTTTCGGCAAGGTATTGGTTACATATGGCCAGCACAGTACCAAATTGCTCCAGTAATTTTGAAAAAAATCTAACAACATAGCTTTTCAGTCATACCAGGTAAGAGCTGAAAATACACTCTTTTCATCTGCTATTAACATGCTGTGGTTTTCCCGCAATTCCGTTTCTACTTGAAATTTAGAAGAAAAAAACCAACAATATTAAGACTCAACATTCATTCACCCCCAATATGAAACCATTATGAACATCTGATAGAAATAAGTCCACCCATAACTGAAAGATAAAGGACCAGAATCAACTGCATTTAGCATTTCTGTTCTCCTCATTTCACTGTTTCCACATCAATTTTTCACATAATAAAAACAAGAAATGCAGCTGTACAGTCACAAGACATAGTAAGGAGGTACGGAGAAATGCATGAGGCCCACAGCCCCTACTTACTTCAAGGCTGGATTTCAAGATAAGTTGGATCAATTTCCAAACAAGATTACACCCTAAAGCTGCTAGTGATACCCGGACATCCTACTCAGCCCTGTGCTCTCCTGAGCTGCTCAAAACTGAAAGCCAAATCCAATTCTAAAACTTGCCACGCTGATTTGCAAAGAGCAAGGTGGGACTACTGACTGTTTGCTCATTTTATAACAGGCCTAGGAATAAAACATCTGCAGTGCTTGAGTTTTGCTGTGCTGCTCGTTCTGAATGGTAGTTTCTATTGCTCTGATTAGATGTACCTTACTTAGCTTAGTAAGCAGCATTAAGAAAACAAACAACAGAATTCAAGCTAGTCACAGCTTAAGCCATTCCCTTTCTAGGTAAGGCTGCTGATACCCCGAACTCCACTTTGCTGTCTGCTCTTAAAACTCCAAAACAACTGGCAGACTTGGCACGCTTTTTATAAAGACAGGTTAAGCAGGGCGAGCTTTACCTACACCACCGATGCCCTCAAAGCTGCAGGAAGTTTGCAGTCGGAAAGCAACGGGGAGGGGCAAAGCCCCCACATTCGGAGGCGGCACCGCGCGGAGGGGCGCGCAAGGAGCCCAACAGGCAAACTCCCGAGCAGCGCAGCGCTGAGCAGCAGCCGCCGGGCGCTCCCCCCGCGCCGGGCATTACCTAGCGCTCCCCGTCGGCCGAAGCGCCCGCTGTTCCACCGTGCCCGCCCGCGGCGGCAGCCCCGGACGGCTGGCAGGCAGGCAAGCAAGCAGACTGGCAGCCGCCGCACACACTCGCCGCGCTGGCTCGGACTAGGGCCACCCGCTGCGGGAGGAGGCGGAGAACCGGCGCACTTCGCGCTGCCGGAGCGGCGAGCACCGCCGCCTGCGGCCCGCGGCCCCCGGGGGCGGCGCCGCGCAGGGGCCGGCCCGTCGCAGGCGGAGGGAGGGAAGGAGCGAGCCCCTCCGCGCAGTCCCGCGGGGCGGGGGGAAGCGGCTGCACCGCCCCCGCCCCGCCAGCACCGGCCCCTCCGCACCCCGCGGGGTCCGCGGCCGCCTCCCTCCCTGCCCGCCCTCCGCACCTGGGAGCGGGGCTACCGACGCCGCGCCTCCGCCATGCTTCCCCGCAGCGGCGGGGACGGGACAGCCCCTCCCAGGCGCAGGATGCTCCGCTGGTGGCGGCGGGGACTCGGGCTGTGGCGATCGGGTTACGGCAGGCGTAGCCTTAAAGGGGCCGAGCCGCCGCGGCCACCTGCCGCCGAGCTCGGCTCGCTGCCTGGGAGGGGAGGGCGGCATCCCCGGCCCCTCCCGCCCGCCCGCCCCGCGCTGCCGGCCGCCGCCCCCGCCCACAGCAGCTCCCCGGGCCGCGCAGGCACGGGCTGCGAGCCGGCCGGCTGTGGGTGCCGCGCCGCCTGGGCAAACAGCCGCGCGGCAGCGGCGTTGGCTACGCTCAGTAAATAACCCGGGACGGCCCTTAAACCCGCGGTCAGCGCGGTTCGAAACGCTGCGCTGGCACAGCGCGACGCAGCGCCCGGCTGTGCGGGCAGCGAGCCCGCGGCCAGGAACCGTCCCGCCGGCCGCCCCGGCACCGCAGCTGCTGCCCCGGGCTGCGGAGCCTGCCCGCCGCCTCTGCGAGCTGCCAGAAGCGGTGCGTGTGTGCCGCGACGGACCCGCGGGTCCCCAAATCCTGCTGAATGCACGTGTCTGAGAACGGCTTATGTGTTGGAGGAGGAAAAATTCCTGTTAGCTCTAGCATCACACCTTCTGACAGCATTTTGGTCACTTTCCCTTTCATTTATGTAGCCCCATTGTCTGAAATACATAATGGGAAAATGCTGATGTGACTGTTGGCACGTTAAGAATCCATTTATGCACTCTCTGATGGCACCATACCGCACCATACTGCACAGGGTCATCAGTAACACACTCGTCATACAGACAGCGGGTATTGCTGATACTTGCAATTTTTGAAAATAAATGCTGTGGGTTTTCTCAAATTATTTTTCATTTTACATTTTTGAACTGTTGTATTTGAAAATCAAAGAGAAGCAAAAATACGTTGACAAAATTGAGTATTACGATGGTGGCTGGTTTTTTGCCAACTAGAAAGCATAATGGTCAGGACTCCCCTCTTGCCATGCTTCTATTTTACACATCCTAAACCACCTCAACTCTCTGTTCCCGTTAAGGATTCCTGATCTTTCAGATCAGACATTTTAAAATTCTCCTCTCTCCAACAACATAATGTTGAAGGTATTCACATACCTCACACTAGATTAAGCTGCATCTGTCAAAGAAATCATCTACCCCAACTATGTACACTAATCCCTCTTGCAAGATGCCTCGCGCGGCGGGAATGCCGTGGCTTAAGCATGAACAGAAACTGCTGCTGGCTTGCCTCAGTATGCCGATCTGTGAAACACAGAAACTTGGGCACTGATTAATGAGGCGCTGCCCCATCCTCGCTGTGGAAATGGTAACCTGTGGGAGGTGGGCGGGCACACCACCAGCATCTGCAGCTCTTTCAAGCCATCTCGGTTTAAACCATTGCTGAACATAAATGAACTGCCAGATCAGTGTTTGTGTAAACACTGGAACTACAGAAGTTTGACTTCCTATGGGCTCGTGTCTTATGGCTGACCAGCTTTTAAACTGAACCTTGTTAACGAAATTCCACAAGGCATTCTCAGCTAAGTGACGGAGGAGATCCCATTCCTGCTTCCAGTCTTCTTCCATTCCAGAAACAGATGGACAAATGAAGACAGCGATATCATACCAACACAATTGCTTAGTGAAATTGGGATAAAAACCTCATCTTTTACTCTCATATCATTTTATTCCTCATATAAGGAAGCTTTCAACCAATTTTCTATTATGTCTATGGTTTTTTAGTGAAGCAGAACATCCACTAAAACCTAAGAACTGCATGGTGGGATCATAAACCACTTTCAAGATGACATAAACTAGAAAAATTCTAAGATAATTTTTTCTACAGTAATTGACCTTCCAACGAACAGTCCTCACCTTTTGCTTAATCCAATATCACTGACTTTGCAGTTCCTTTATACATACTCCTTGCCCTCTTAAGTTGTAACAACTATGACAACAGTCTTCCATATGGACAAGCAGTGGACTTCTGGAGTGACAGATGACCTGCAGTGGCCATGAAGGCAGGAATGGCTGGCTTAGGGCCTGCAGGTGCAGACAAGGACTCTCCACGCATGGTTAAGAACCAAAGGCTCTGAACAACAAGCTGTGGCAGATTTAGCTGCCTTGTTTTATGATGTTATTTCTCCCAGCTGCCTGAGGTCATGATCAGTCTACTAGAGCACAACAATGAAAGTAGGTAGCTTTATAGTACGTCAACCTGTGACCTGGAGTCTCCACCACACACGTGATAACACCTAGCAGCAGCAGGGTAAAGCAGAGAGTTGAGAGTGGAAACTGAAGAGCTAACTCTGCCAGAGACCACCTAACAGAGCTCTAAGCCTCAAAATAACCCATCACCATTACGCACTTACACGTTAGGAAGGGTCTAGAAGCCAAACCAGACTCTCCCCAGACCTCTGTATCAGGCCTGTGTAGCACAGCCTACCAAACAATTCCTTTGGCCCAGGGTGCTGCGTGGGTGAAAGAAACTAGTTTGACCTGCCTCACTGCTCTCACCTTGGCACACGATCAGCATGTTGTCAAGCACGCAGCAGATCCTGACCAGAGGCAATACCATCTTTCAACACCACAACAACATGTGCTGGGTTGAGCGCTGCTGACTGGAAAGCTGAGAATGGTGATGCACTGAGGATTCCTGGCTGGCAATTGTTCTCCATGTTAGCATACAGCAGGATCTCCCTCGGTTTTTTGACAAAGAGAATTTGCAGATAAAAAGAGAACTGGCTATGGGGGAATGAAGGCATTGTAGTAGAAGGGAGGCCTGTAGACACAGTTAGATATGGCTACCATAAGTCCAGGTTGCCTTAGATTGGTTGTCTGTCCTCTTTTCCAACCAGAAATGTTCTCCAGAAAGATTTTGAGAACTGCCAGTATATCTGCAATTGTTGGGATCTAATAATCTTATTAAGTTGGATGTTCCTGCATATATGCAGCAACCTCACCTTGGATTTCCCATGTCCACCAATCCCAAAGAGATCCTCAGAGCAAACACACTAGGCCTATATCGCATGTGCAAAGCAATTCTCCCCAAAAAACCCGGAGTACTCTACCACTCCTACAAAGTGTTGCATGAAGTTACCACACAATTACTTTGAGCATTTCCAGTAAGTCTCAAAAGTATGAGGCTTAGTGTATTTGCACGATGCAACTTGTGCACCTATTTCTGCATCACAAATACAGTAGCCAAAGGGTGGGATAAGCAGCCACCAGAGCAGCATCACAGCAAACTGGTTGCTATACGTTGACCACAGTTGGGCTTTCACAGCTAATGCATCTCTTCCTCACTCCCTTGTGATGTGCGGCCACCATTTTCCAGCAGCTGCAAACGAAAGCTGTCACTGCTAAATGGTAACTGTCGAGATGCTTCCCAGTAACAAACGCAGCTTCTGAAGCTCAGCTTCAGCAGTGGAGGGGAGTATAGGCAATGGGCATGCTAAGGCAAGGTATAGAACAGAGATTTAGGAATACAACGTGAAAAATAAAATTATATTCCATGCCAATAGAAAGATCACAGGGAATGTAGGGAGGACATAGGTATCACAGTAGCATGTCCAGGTAACAGCATAATTCTGTTGGCTTCAGCTGAACCACCGTATTTACACTATGTAACAGAAAAATTGGCCTCCACTTTTCATCTATGCTTTAATTACTATAGAACCTTTTGGTCACATCATTGATTTTCACCTTCATGCCAGTTAGGACCAGGAATTCCCCTAAGTGAGGAACAAATTCTGCTCAAATGGAGGGATTCTGCTCAGACAGTACAGTAAAGAGAAGGTAGCCCAATGTAAGTTGAAGTCTGCAGTAATCCATCCTCAGCCAAGTTATACACACCTGCCCCGTACCCTTCTCCTTTTGTAACTGACTTCCCGGGTGGCACTTCAGGTATGCTAAAAATCTGTTGTCAGACGACTGCTTGTAGCTCCCACTAAAATCTATGAGAGTGATGTGACCATGAATAGAAAACTACATGGTACCCTTTCCGAAGTACACCTGTAATTTCAGAACCGTGCTTTCTCAGAACAGAGCCTGCCTCTGCCAAGAACAAAGCCTTTATCACAATTGCTGTACTGAAAAGTGAGGCATATGTGAAAAAGGAAAACACTTCTGGGGCACTTGAAAATTATTTCAGTTGTGGTTTTGAACTTACACAGGACGTAACTAATCTTTCTCTCTGAATTTACCAGTTGTAATAAGAATAGTCTCTTAATGAATGTTTAAAGCCTGATTGGTTTATGAAAGAAATTATATAACATGGTGTTCTAGCAGCAGTGAATTGAACTCAGTGATCTAAAAAATGGCTTAGATTTCTTTCCATCTTAGGAAGTTCCTAGGTTTACCTGTCTGAAGAAGGAGATATTCCCAGAAAATCAATTATACATGTAAGCAAAAATATCACAGACACGAAAGAACATATGAAAGAACAAGCACAATTCTCCTTTCACAACACTGTGAATCAAGAGTAACTCCACTGAAGCCAACGAGTTACACTGGTGTGAGTGAGAAAAGAACCAGCTCCATTGTCTGAAAATTGCTCGGGCCACCCATGGAGTCCAATTGCAGGAACTGTATGCAGCTAATATTGCAATGTTTAATTCAGAAAGCCGAAGACTGAAAAGAGGAGACTGAAAAGAAAGGCTCTGGATTCATTTCTAGCTAAAAAAACCTGAAAAACAGCAGGAAAAATGGGCAATCGAAAAGGAAAAAAAAGAAAAAAAAAATTTCCACTTATAAAAATCTTCCCTCCCCCAAAAAAATTTGCATAGAAAAAACAGACTGAATCTGTGTGCTTTGGTTTTTTGTTTGTTTGTTGTTCTGTTTTTTGTTTTTTGGTTGGTGGTGGTGGTTTTTTTTTTTTAAACACCCTGCATGTACCCAGTTAACAGTTGCTGAGCTGTTTGCTTCCCCGAAGAAAAAGTGTTATCTTCATTTTCCAAACAGCAGACACGTTTTGTGTGTTGATGCATATTGTGTTGTACTTACTGAGCGTCACAGAATGTGAGTCTTACCTTTCCAGCATAGGTCACTAACATATCCTGTCACATTTTTAGGTAGCGGTGTACTAAACAATACCTACATTTTCCCCCACTTTATTTTACTTCCTTTAAACACACCCTCCCTTTTTCATCTTAGATTGGTTAGTTTAGCTTTCCGAGCCCCTCACCTCCCCATGCAAAATAGCATTTCTGCCAGCAGTACTTGATACTCAGCAATGGAGCAAAGGCTTGTTTCTGGAAAGTTGCCTGGTCACTAACCTCCTCCTGTATCTCAGCCTCCCTTCTTCAGTTTTCTTTCAGTTTTTCTGTCTTGTCTTCTCCATTTCTCTCTCATCACACACTGTCTCTTTCATCTAGTTACACCTCACTTGCCGCATTACCCTCTTTATTGGTATTATTGTCCCGATTGTGGCCATCCAGAAGCTACTGAGGACCTGTAAAACAGCACATTGTGAGTTTGTTATGATGCATTACAAATCACTACACCAACGCACTATGTCAGCATTATGACAAAACATCAAACTGCATTAAGACAGACGTGCCAAATATGATCCACAGAACTCACGGGAACGCCATCTCGTTTTTTATTTTCCAGGTCATTCTGTCTCCTCTTTTTCCCCCCCGCCACATTATCCTCTATTTTCTTATCACCTTTTCCTTTTCTGTCACTTTACTTTCTTTCTCCCCACAGTCAACATCCCCTGGTTTACTTCATTGTCCACATCTCATTCCTCCATGCATTTTCTGTCCTCCAGTGTGGCCACACAAAGGACTATAACAGAGGCAGTACTGCAGCTTTGTTAAATGTGTCCTTGGCTCTTTAGCAGACAAAGCTGCACCTGGGTGCATCTTTGGGATCAGCAAACTCAGGCTCTAGAAAGCGTTCCATTCCCAAAGGCTTAAACCAGAGAGCTCCGAGATTAACACGACTTCTCTGTTCCCTAATCTCCAAGCTGGAGCACACCAGAAACAGCAGGAGGAAGCTTGAAATAATACCAGATTCTTTTCTTCACATGCACATATTTCCTTTTGCCTTGTGCGAGTTGAGGCTCTTAGCAACAAGAGCACTGTAGAGTGGGGTAGTGACTAGAATTTGATGATCTCAGAATAGCAGAAAACGAAAGAAGATGTACTTTGTAATGGCATACAATTGAAAAGCATGAAATTGGTGCCAAGCAATGCTAAAAACAAACAAATAATTTCCCAACAATTCAACACGCAAAGGGTCAGAAAGCAATGCTTTTTAAAATATTCGGACTGTTAATTAAAATCAGCATAATTCAAGTAGAGAAGAAAACAGTGCTTGTTGATACTAGGTATTTTGTTTTACATGAAAGCATCAGATTTTCAGGAGCAGCACATCAGGTAAAAAGGCAGAGCACATGCTTGGGATAGTATCACTCATCTGTATGCTAAAGATAGCTCTAAGCCTCGCTTAGATCTGTCCAAACTTTGGCACATGCTGTTGCAGCTGCACAGCATTTAACTATGGCTCTTTCAGCACGCACCACAGTGCAGAAAGAATGGTTTATTAAGATATTTTAATGGCAGATATATTCACTTGAAAAGGTTAAGTAGTTTCTTCAGACAATATAGTTTCCTCTGAGTGTCTGTCAATTTTTAAGATTTTGCAAAAATGTGTCTGTCATTTTTAGTGCTTTTTCCATCCTCTGTTGATCAGTTAAAGCCTTGAGGAAACAAGGAAGGAAAATTACTTGGCAGTGGAAGGAAACAATGAAACCTGGTGCACACTCACGTTATGTATGTCTAAATGCAGTTGAAATCCATTAAAAAAAACTGAATAAGACAAAAAAAATTGTTTTTCACATAGTTCTCAATAGAGTACTCAATAATGCTTGTAATAATTATATATTTTTTCAGATAACAACATGATTTTTAAATTGATATCTCTTAAGTATTATGTTTTTCTAACTTAATATTTTGGGATAGATATTAACATGGTGTAATACATTGTTTCAAAAGGAAACAGACTTTATGTCCTAATTTTGTCAGTTTAGGAGCTCCAGAATGTACTATTCATTTTTATTTTATTGTTAATAATGTCTTCTAGCAAGGACCCTGCTTCTAGCAGTGCTACTTGTTAATATTATAATTATTTGCAAATTTTGTATTGACACTATTCTAGCTTCTTACCTAGAGTTTAATTCTTAGTTTCCACTAATATCAGCAGGCCTAGCAATCTTCCCCCTTTCTGAAGCCTTGATCTGCATGTTATTTCATAGAGGCAGATTTCTGTGCCTCTGTGCAATTCTAGTCATATGAAGGAGATGATGCTCTGTACTGTAACTTCCAAACCTAAGATCTAAGACAGCAGTCCTGGTAAGAAAGATACAAAAAGAGAAGAAACAGTACATTTAAATACATCACTGCTAAACCACAGAATTAAAGTTTGCCTTTCAGCTCAAGTGAGGAATTTTTTTAGGTTTCCTGTTCCAATGACACTACTCAACACCATATACATTTTTTGCTGATGAGCAACACTCAGTCTGATTGACGTACTCAAGTATCTACAACTATTAGAAAAAAAAAATCTAAAACCCAAAGATCATTAAAAATAAAGAAAAATACAAAAATAATCCTAATTCTATATGTGATATATCTGAAAAAATGCTAAGGTGGAAGGGTTTCACCATAAAAATGTATCATGCAAACATTATAAACAGCTTTGAAAAGTCTCTTCGTGTATGGCACCAAATATATTGTGTAATTGAATAAGTTGCAGGAAAATTGCATTGTAATATACACTAATTACCTCATCTTGGGTTGTTGGGATTTTGTTCCAGTTTTGCACATTTACTCTTATTTTGTTGTACACATACACAGTTTGCTGTAATAATTCGGCTGGGACTGCTTAAAGAGCCAACATTTCAGCGCCTGTTCATTTGATTTGCTGAATAATGGGTATTACCCACCTGGAGTTCTTCTGTGATGTCCTCGTTTTCCATGTGAAAATTATGTCCCAGTGGAAACAGGAATCTCCACACTGAAAGTGGGAACTTTCAGATCCCAAATGTCTTGGGCAGCAGCACTTGTCCATAGGCAGGGCAAGGTGTTCCAGCCCTGGGCCATGTGTGTGCTCTGGACATGCCATACGCCACATGTATACACCCAGTGTTGGACCGGACATCTCTGACCCACCAGAGGTGCCAGACACACCGTGCAGCAAGCCCATGATGCTCAGAATTCAGCAAATTTGATGCTCATGTATACAGGCCATCTGAGCACTGAACAAACTCTTATACATCAGGTTATCTTAGGGAAAACTACATGAGCAGGTCATGCTCTGTGCCCTGTGTAATTATTCTTGCTTAAAAACCCCACATATTTCATTAAATCTCCTTGAAACAGGGATAGTCCTTTTCACCTGACTTTTGCATAGTGCCTGTCTCAAAGAATTCCTGCATGTTGTAATAAAAAAATAATCTGGATGAGAACATGGTACTTCATCCCACCCATCACCACTGTGGATGTTACAAAAATCGAGGTTTCTCGTGATCTGATTCTTAACTACAAAAATACACAAAAGGTGAAGGTAACAAGTCCAAGGCAGTAACTCCCATTTCACTTTGAAGAGCTTTTTTCCTTTGTGTGTATAAAGGTGATTGCAGTTTACCTTACAAACAGTTTCTCAATTAGATTTTTTTTTAATAACATTGAGGCTTATGCAAGCTCTTGGCTTGACTATTATCTAGTTATGAATTGCTTGTATTTACAATAGTACCAGTCTTCAGACACAAAAGTACATTTAAAAAGACAATATAGTTTGTCTTCAAAGTGCTCTAAAAAGAATATGAAATCACTTGTAAGATTCCCTATTTGGAAATTATTTCTATTATTTCTTTGTCTTTGGTCAGCATTAGTAAATCAGAAGCCGCCATGAAAACTCATGAGTGTTTCCACATGCATAACATTTTCTTTTCACTAATACATTAATCATCAGTCAGCAAAATAATTAATACCATAACTTAACTCTGAGCAATTGTCTTGTTATCAGTGTTTAATCCACAACGGGAATCAACCAACTCTTTTGACACCTTAACAATGCATTAAATTCACAATTACTAATGCAAATGGCATATGATTTCCTAACATCCACTTAATCTGTAATATAGGCAAGAGCATTCTGTTCTTGTACTGTCAAGCACAGAAGAAACAGTGTTACACATTACCTGTTGATGATGAAATAATTGTATGTTATCACATATTTAAAAACTGTTAGAATGTAGTGCAGAAGGTGAGTTATATTTGCTGTAGCTGGACTTCTGTGACAGCTTTTTGTTAACATAGTTTACTGTGCTTGACATCTTACATATTTTTAACTAAATAGACAGAAGAAATAGAAGGAATTTCAGATTTCAAAATTCTAATATTTTGTCTTGCAAGAATTATACACAAATGTACAGAAATTAAAATGCTGAGATAACTTGGCCAGCCCTTGCAAACCCTACAAAGAATTCAATGTATCTCCATTAAGAGCTACTGGAGCCATTACATTCAATTGACTTTAATAGGATTTGGACAAATCCCCAAACCTACAGCCATACCTGGCAACATCCCTGAAACAACAGTCAATAAATTACATATTTTTAAATACAACTGCATAAAGACAGGAGGAAAAGAAAAGACCATGTAGAGCAAAACCAGAACACATCATCTCTTCTTTTTAAATATGGCCAGTTCTTTCCCACACCAGCAAGTCATTAATTCAATGCTAGACCTTTAGAAACCTAAACAGCTCAGAAAACCACCCTTTCAACCCAGGAACCTGTCTTTACAGTGGAGGGTATCAGTTCTGATGCATTTTGTATGCTCATCAGGAGAGGATGGAGAGAGCGTGGGAGGGTGAGGGTCCCTCTAAGAATGCTGGGGACTGAAATCATGACCTGCAATGGCAGCAGCAACCCCCAGCTACCTGTTTTCAGTCTGGGAGAGGAAGAGGTCTGCTCTGATACAAGCCAACAGATGAGACCAGGCTCTCTCCCTGCACAACCAATGGCCAGTTTTCTGACAGGAGGAATCCAGGAAAGGCTAAACAAATGTACATTGCTCCTCATCCTCCTTACAGATCCACAGAAAGCTCAGGAAAACCCCAGTCAAAAGCAGCAGAGAATACACAGAGTACCCTGCATGCTAAACGCCAAGTACCCTGCAAATTTCATTTTACATTATAAACAGATTTGGAGATATATTTCCAGGAAGGTAATACCAGACTCCAAATCTATTTTTAGGAGTGTTTTTAAAAAAGGCCTTATTTTTACAGGCTGTGGCCCGAGGCACCCAGTGACCTCCAGGACACCCAGCACTTTTAAGATGTGAAACAAGAGTCTCTTTCTCCTGGCTTTTTTAATAGATAGAAGAACATTAGTTTATGTTACAGCAACTCCTCCCTAAACATTCTACCCATTAATTAGAGCAAGGTGCAATATGTCATTTTGGTGCCATCTACTACAAACATTCTTGCTTCATAAAGTCACACTCGTAATGTGCCCTGACGGTCACCAGACCTTGTGTCACCAAAGCTACAGGCTCTGGCTCTTCAGCCACCCTGTCTCGTGCAGTGGGTCAGAGAAACAGCTCCTGGCAGCGTGGCTCATGCCTGCTGCACAAAAACATTCTCCCCACAAATTACTACTTTGATTCTAAGTTCCTACGTGGTATTTAGACCCAGACAAATTTCTAAAAACAACCTACTCCCTCCTCCCCCACTTGCAAAGACAACACACAGAGAACTCGCCACTGCCAGAAAGAGGGAAACCTTGAGGTAGTGGGAGGGAAGGATACTTTAGCTACTGAGTTGGTGTAAACTCACACCCACTTTGCTCTGTGATGGCAGAGTGGGACACCACAGCACACCACAGGAAACTCAAGCGTAACGAATGGCAAACGCGAATGGGAGAAATAATCCCATTTTGACAGATAACGAATCTCATTATTTAGGGATTTGGTTCCAGCTTTTTGGCTGTTTAGGATAAGCAGCATTTAAGTGTTTGCAAATGTTGTATCTTTGTATCTAAAAAACAACGAGTTATCTTAAATATATACGAGAAGCACCGCTATAGCAGGAAGCACAGCACTAACTATAATGTTAACATAAATATTACAGATGTTATTGATTACAGATACGAATCAGGACTTTTAAGATTACATTCCTATAATTGTAATGACTCGCAAGAAAGTAAAACTGCACTTAGTCCAAAGTAATTGAAAGTAATTGCTGCTAAAAGGGACAAATTTTGCCACAGACTGGCTCTGATAACGTCCTAATTCTGCCATCAAGTGAGATCAGCCAGTAGCTTACGTATCAGCTGCCTGCTTCATCTTGTCCCCAGCTGATCCCCAATGGTCTAGTGCACTGATTTAATTAAAAATCCCCTTCTTTCCCAACAGCAGAACTTTTTACGACACTTATGATGATGTTACTGTTCTAGAGTCTTCCAGACGCAGCTTGCATTTCTAATATTAAGGAAGAATCATTAGAAACCCAGTCAGAAGTCTTCAGGTTTTCTCTAATCAAATAACGTAGTATCACTGCACTTAATGTTTCTAAGAACACTAGAAGCACATAAAAATAATTGTTTTCTGCAAAAAAACAAGTTTAGTTATACAGCATGTCTTGGTTTTCAGATCACACCTCTTATGAAATTATCTTGCAGAAAACAAGAAGAGTATTTAGTTACATTCAATACATTACTGAGGTTTAACATGATAAATGGTTCCACATTAAGACTTTTCCAGTAGCAAAGCCTGACTAAGAGGTTCCTGCCCTCTTTCTCACCCAGCTCCTCCTCCTATTTTGCTAGTTTACCCGAGTTGTGCTGATGCAACTGTTTGTGGAGCTGCACTCTACACCAAACCAAGGCAAAATGACCTCTTTTAAGAAAACAACAGTACAATCACTCTCATTCATCGATCTGCGTTTAGAATTAATAACTAGAAGAAAAAACAAAATTTTAAAATGCCAGTTAAGAAGTCATGAATATAAGGTGTATGGCAGCTCAATGGAAATACCCTCTAACACTTAAAGTTAGATCACTTAAAAGCGGAATGTCAGGAAGTGAATGATCATCTGACAGCCAAAGCTGCCTACATTTTACTTCAGGGAAAAGAACCCAAACCTTTTGTTTATATTCCAATTGCAGCCTTTCCTATTGGAGTCAACATAAACCGAAACTACAAAGACAGCAAGCTTTCCTCAATGCAATTTAGTCCTCACCAGTGTAACTTTCAAAGGAGACATGCACCAGCTGTACTAGTAAGCTTTCGCAGAGAATATTCCTATATATAGAAAGGACAGCAGCAGGCTTTTCTTTGGAACATTGTCTCACAAGCAGTAAATGGAAAAAGTACTATACCATTTCACAAACCCCTGTTTTTTTCTATTCAAGAGTTTCAGAGTTTTCTTTTGGACAGCAGTGGTTAATTATTTAGAATGAGCATGGTTTATTTTTACTTCGGAAGTTCAAAGCCAACTTTCTGCATCAGTAGCAGAGGTACCAGAGGCAGCCCTTCTAATTACAGCATCTGCATCACTTTCTGAAAAATGACTTTTCAGGCCAAGTGCACTGCTTCCTCCCCAAACAAATTACACGTTTACTTGCAGTATTATTAATTTTACAAACTGGAGGACAGTATCCAGCACTAGCCATTGCCCTCCTGGCAGAAGTCCTATACTTCACCTGTTTCGTGTTATTTAGCTAATGTGACCGTGATGCGCTAAACTTTGGGAGCGTTACTGATTTTTCATATTAATTTTCACACGCACGTCTAATGCTCAGAATATTCTTGAGGCACTCGGCAGATGGGAATCAATCACCAAGCACGCAAGGCAGTTGAATGACAGCAACCTGCTTGTTCCATGACTCTTACAGTTCTTGGACTGAAGTCACCCTGGTCCAGAACAGGGAGTTACCATGATGAAAAACCACAAATACGCCCATGTCCTCTACTGAGAAGAGACATAATTAGCAGTGTTATACTGCAAATGGGATCTTCATGGGCTCTACTCGATTTTCACAAAGGGAAAAAAAATCTGCAAAACTTTATAGCAACTAGGTTGCAGGCTGTTGTTTCAACCTTTAAATAGCTATTTTAACAGTCTCACCAAACTCCAACTCTTCCCTCAAGCCTTGCAATCTGCTGTGGATACTACTTGAAAGCTATATTCCTTATTCAAGCAGAATTCCCAATGAGTTAGAAGACTTCCAGCATTTGTTATAGGACTTTAAGGCAAACTCACTGCTTAGCTGCTTAGACTCCTTGAAAGTCAGAATCTTTGCTTTGCTTCCAAAGAACTGTCAGATCCTCAGTTTCCTAGTCCAAAGAACAGGTATTTCCCTGTATGCATCACTCTTAATTTTCCTCTTGTTTCCAAACAATCTGCCTAGCAAAAAAAAATCCCCACCCTTCCAACTTTGCTGGTTTTAGGTCAGTTTCTCATTAATTTCACCAAATAGCCTTACAGAAGAATTGGGTATAAGAAGGGGAAGTATGTACATACTGAAGAAATAACATGAAAAGCAGAAAATAAATTGAAGTTTTTTAGATCACTCTCAGCTGCTGATTCCAGGCGTGTTTCTCTGAATAAAACGCCTGATAAAAAAGCAGTTCTTTAACACTTCTTATGGTAGGTTAAAAAAAAAAAAAAAAAAGAAAGAAAAGAGCAAAGGAATGATATAAAAAAGCCTTGGGGAAAAATTCCTTAAAATAAACAGATTTCTAGCTACACCCCCTGCGGCAACCTGGGATACATTCTACATCAATGGTATTATTTTCACTGAAGAAAGTGAAATGGGAGAAAGATCACTACAGACAAAATTAGTATTTAAATAGCCTATAGAACTTACTGTCTTGTTTTAACATAGTTTATTTTCTGAAAAAGGACCATGGTGTTTTCTTCCTCTTTCTTCTGTAATTTAGAGACTTTAATCTCTACTGTCCCTAATTATTAGGTTTAGGTAGCTAATTAAGTTGAAAGCAAAATGAATTTTTGAAATTCATGCATCAACAGAACAATTAATGGAAACCTTGTTGTTTCCAAATGTCAATAATGATTAAGCAGTGAGATTTTTTTTGTGAGGTTACTCATTTGGGTGGAAGACTTTACCATGGTAATTCTTTTTAATAGTCTCTTCTTAAAACAACTGCAAAATTATATGTTGCACTGATGCAAAGAAACCCAAAACATAATCTGTAGAACTGAGACACAAATCAGCAAGATTCACTTTACTTCAGATCCTAAGATGGCAAAGGGTAGCTAAAAAGTATATATTTTACTTGTAAATTATGCAATAATCACTGTAATCCATGCCTGGCACAAGTTTTCGTTAAAAATGACAAAGAAATGTTCAGCTTCCAAGGCTGGCGGGGATACAAAAAGTCCAACTTGTTCAGAATAAGCAAAAGGAATAAAAACAGCCAGAGAAACCATGGCAGACAGACGCAGAATCGCAATGTGTTCGATCTATTGTGTTTGTGCACTTGAGGTATAAGTGCACAGCTGTTGTGTTTCACATGCTTGACGAGTCACTCCAAAAAGTTCTAGAATTCATTGACCGTGACTCAGAGGCCAAGAGGAAGGCCTTGCCCCTGGCACATAATTTAAGGACAACAACAAACATACTGTTTCATAATCATTAGATGTGGTACCATTCTCTTTCCAGCAAACACACACCTCATCTCAGATTAGTCCCGTGGCTGAGTCATCACAATCTCCCCAACAAAGACCAGATGCTGACAGAGATGAAAAGAGCGCTGATCTGGTGCTCCACACTTCTCGCTGAAATAAAAGGCTGAAGTATTAGAACGAATAAAAACAAGAGTTATGAGGGGCCGCAAAATATGAATACGCTTCATTTTATACATTATCGTCGGCTCTGTAAAATCGCGGTTCCACGTACACAAACATACCTGGCTAGCGCTCATGCCCGCGCACGCTTGCGGGAATCTGTAGGCGCCAGGGGAGCCCCGGGCCCGCTCCAGTGTGTCTCTCTCGGTTTTGAAGCGGTCAGACCTCCCTCCAGCCCGTGCAGCGCGGGGACAGGGGACACGGGGCCGGGCCCCGCGGCAGCACTGACCGCACCGGCCCGCTCCCCGGCCCCGCTCCCCACGGCAACGCTCCGGAGCTCCCTGGCGCGCCGGGCAGCAGCCGACGCGGTGCAGCCGCTTTCTGCCGTTCCCGCGGACAAGGGGCAGCTCTCGTCACACACGCCCCGCAGCACAGACCCGCCATCGCCACACTCGGGAAGCGGCTCGCACTTTATTACCGCGAACACGCACCACGCGTCCGAGGGCAACCGCGCGGTCCCGCTCGGGCGGCGAGACCAGGTGACAGCGTCCCCCAGCCCAGCCCCGGGCCGCCGCTGCTCTGGCACGGCCCAGCCGCCGCCGGCCTCTCAGCGCCCGCTGCTTGTCCCGCCGGGCTGGCCCGGCCCAGCCCGCTGCACCGCGGGGCGCTCTCCCGGCGCCACCACAGCCCTTGTGCAGCGGCGCTGCGGCAGCAGCCGGACGCGCGGGGAGGTTTGAGCCCCGCCGGCTGCCGTACGCCGGGAGGTGCTTCCGCGCGCAGCGGCGGGACGGCCCCGGCCGCGCCATGGAGCCTCTACTGCCTGTCGCCCTCCTCCTCCTTCTCTTGCTGCTCGTCCCCTTGGCGCTGCTGGCGAGGAGGCCCCGCGGCCGGCGGACACCTCCTCTCAGGCTCCTGGTGGTGGCCGGCTCCGGTGAGTAGGGGTTGCCGCCGGCGGGAGCGGACGGCGCCGCAGAGCGCCAGCGGAGGGCTCCAGGAACTACGGGTCCCGGCATGCAGCGCGGAGCGAGGGCGCAGGCGGCGTTCGCCAGCGTGTCCTGGTGCATGCCGGGAGTTGTAGTCGCGTTGGCAGTTCGGCAGTAGCGGGTGAGGGGCGGCCCGGCAGTAGCGGGTGCCGGGGGCCGCAGCCCGGAGTCCGACAGCGCTGCTCCCGGGCCCCACCCGCGCGGGTCGCGCCCTCGGGGCCGCCGCCTGTCTTTGGGTGTTTTAGTTCTTAATTTGAGTAGTTGTTAACGTTCATCTTTATTTGGGGCATTTTCATCCGTATCTATGTCTGACAGTTCAATTTCTGAACCTTCAGGCGGCACACGCGTTTCGTTAACGAATGTGTTGACTAAAACTGATGCAGGACAGACCTGTGCAGCTGCTTGGTCTTCTGACAGAAAATTATGGATGGCGATTCAGGGCAAGGTTTTCCAAAGATTGGTACGCTCCCTACAAACGTGGCATTTTGTAAGACTTTTACCCAAACCACGTCTCTGTTGTTTACTCACGAGAGTCTCACGTGAGTCTGTCAGAGGCAGCTCTGTTGTCCACGTGTGTCACCCCACGCTAAGGGGACGCACACGTGTCTGCTACTCCTTGTGACCTCGCCAAAGTTGCAGGGCAATTAACGTCCCCCCAAAATGAGGCTACCTCAAAAATTTGTAGTTGCCAAATCCAGGCAAGCTTTGATTTCAGCACCCCTGTGGTTTTTGCATACCGACTAATTGAGTAATAATCTCAGGTCTTTCAGCAATCTGAGTTTGACTGGCAGTTTTACAATTTTTCAGGTTGTCTTTACTTCCAGCAGGACTGGAAACGTGCTTGTTTTCCTTCAGTCCTATGGAATCTAGTTTGTACATATTAAAAAAATACAGTTGCTATACATAAGCATTCCAAGTGAAATAATTCATAAGTCAGTTAGGGTTGATATCATGTTCAAGCTTATTCTTTGAGACTTCTTGGAAGTAGGAATCTCCTGCTCTTCTGTGACTACTCAGATGATTGCATTAAAATTTGTGAAAGCTTCAACAAACCATTGCTCATGAGGCAGTCCTTCCAAAAATGTTTGAAAAATCCTGCATGAAATTCTGTGGAAAGGCGTCAAACTCTCACGCCTGGTGCAGCAGCACAGCGCCTGCTGCTCGGCAGGTGTTTGCCAGCCAGGAGCGTCTGACTTGGGGAGCAAAGGTCTCTACAAGGGTAATGGCCCTGGGCAGCAGGGCGTAACAGAAATACTTTTGCTTTACTGTTTTGGTCTGCAGCTTCCAGTAGAGTGAAAAGTAACACATCCAGTAAACCTTTATGCACACACTTACAGGTACAGTTTGATGTTAAGCCGATCTAGCCCAACAGGTAAAAGGTGAGCCGGCTCTACCCACACGCACCATCTTCCCTCTCTCCTCATCCACTGTTACAGGTATTCCTGTGACTCCAATTCAGGAAACTCAGCTGACAAAAAAAATATTAACCCTGCTCCCAAAACCCATAAAAAGTACACTCTCCCTTTCTCTCCAGTTCAGTGCCAGATTAGCTCCCGGAACAAGGTGACCTTGCACTTAAGAGGTTGCAACACCCATTCAAGGGCAGCAGTTAACACACTTGGCTGGAGCTGCACTGTTGTTTCTGTAAGCACCTGGCCTTTATGCTGGCATAGCTGTGGAGTGGAGTTGATGCCAGCTCGATGCCCATGTCATGAGCTGGGCTGGCACAGCACAGAGCGCAGGGCAGGGTCAGAGCGCAGTGCGCTGCCACGGCACAGCTCCTGGCTGCATCCCGGCCAGCTGCATCGCACCCCGGTGTGGCTTTGGAGTATACACTACCATATAATGCTTTGCCCAGTTGTTTTTGCACCATGTACAGGACATCGAACACAAATGTCGTACTTCTGTGTGATCCTGGTTCAGTCCCATTTAACTGAAAAGCTTCCATCAATATAGCCTCAGTGGGAGCTGAATCATCTTCATGTCATTACTTAAACAGTCTTAACAATCCTTTAATTAAATCCTCTACCCTCAGAAGAGTGTCACTAATAATAGTAGTACTAGTAAAAGTGACTAATTCAGCTGAAGAAATTTAAAGTTAGAACATGTTTCATATAACCAACTGCAGTTTATTTTGTTTTTACAGGTGGGCACACAACAGAAATCCTGAGGTTACTTAGCTGTTTGTCAGAGTCATACTCTCCTAGACATTATATTCTTGCAGACTCAGATGAGATGAGTGAAGCTAAAATACGTTCTTTTGAACAAAAAAGGGCGGAAACATTCTCCAATTCCCAGGTAACTTGTTAAATGTGCTCTTGTAAGATAAAATTATCTTAACATGAACTCTAATTCAAGGCAATTTGGAAGTGATTCTTTAAAAAGATGTTTTTAAGATCAGTAAGTGCTTTTGATTTTCTAAGTATTGAGAATCACTTGCACTGAAGTTCAGCTAAAGGTGGCATTTTGCACATACTGGTTTTTACATTTTTAAAAGTGAACTAGATAAAAAACTATTGATTAATGCTGTACTAGAAAGATAATGAAAACGCAAAGTAGATATACCAAAAAACAGCAAATGCCATTCTTGCTAATAGTTTTCACTACCACCTTCCTTACTTTCTTTTAAAATGGCCTTTACCTCTTGTTAACACGTTAATCCATTTGAAGCAATGAGGGAACATAATTGTAGCGAGAGCAGCTCAAGCTTCTTGCTCAATAAAAGTATGCACAAAATAAATCTCTCTCAATTTTGTATACCAGCTAGCCATAGAAGTGTTATTTGTAGCTATAAAAATACTGGAGCAGAAGTATGGTAGGGGTTTTTTTTTTAATAAATGTATTTTTTCAGTCTGGTATTTCCCTCGGTGACATGTATATTTTTGAAAGAAATTATATATAAAAATGTTTTCTCTAAGAAAACCTTAATTGAAATAGTATTATTTTTCTGTGTTTCTAGACTGTGTTTTGATTTGATTTTAAAATCGAGCATTAGTTACACATGTTTAAAAAGTATGCAGTACCTCTTAATATCAGATAGTTTTCTGGTTGATGACCTGAGCAAATGCTGAACTCCTAAAAGTCATGGAAGAAAATCTTGTTTATATTTTTATCAAATTTTTGCTTCCTTTGAGCTAGTTTGCTGTATGATTAACAGACAGCAGCGTGACTCTGAGGTTACTTGAAGTGTGATCTCATGTCCGGTGAAATTAGTGGACAGTATATTTTTATTTAGAAATTTGAATCAGTACAATGGAAGTGAACGTTCAGACTGCAAAAAAAATAGGCTTTTTTGAGCAAGCAGTACAGCATGCAATTATTTACATGGTATTGATTTAATACGGTGCACTTCTGATATTTGTGTTGTCTTCAGCTGTGCCACGGGGACAAAAGATTGTAGGACTCGGTACCAATGATTTTCAGAATAAACTCTTTTAATGTAAAGCAGCTGCTGCTCAGGTCAGCAACAGGCTCACTCAGGAATGACATTTTTAAGTTTGTTTACCCCACTTTCACCTTGGAACATGAAGGTTCCTTGCCTACCACAAGCTGCTGAATCAAGTGGAGATGATTTAGTTTAAAATCAAGTGTGTCAGTCTCTTCTCTCATTATGCACCGATTCTGAAAGTTTACTGAGGTGTCTGAAGGTATTTCCTGTTCAGAGAAATCTTGTTTGGTAGTCATTTACACAGTCACACACACTTACCTGAAAATTGTCCAACCCTAAATTATTTAATTGCTTAAAAAAATACATATTTTGAGTATTAAAGGATTATGCATTTTCTATTAGTTCACTTAGTTTTGCATCCCTTTCGTACCATCTCCAGCTGCTAACAGATCATGTAGCTGTATTTTCCTCCAGCATCAAAAGCCAGAGGAAACTGCATTTTGGCTGCATCCGAGTTTGCTCTCTGGATAACACATGCTTATTTTCCTTTGGCCATTCTTTTTTCACTGAACAAAAATATTTAGAGTGAAAATGGAAGATACATTTTGGAAAGTAAAGGTCACACGCCTATAACATGTTTGCTAACTTTCAGAGCGTGCTTTCAAGTAGCGTGTGTTTTGGCAATGGGGATGCTGGAGATCATCAAGCATTTAAAAATCATGTGTTAGTAGCTTCTTGCAGCTTTGAATAAATGAAAGGGAAAAGTCTGAATGCTTCAACCTGTGGTCATTCCCTTCCTCATCTTGTCAAGGAAGTAAATTTTTCCAGAACTAAGGATTGGACAGGAGATAGATTACAATAATGACCTAACAGAAAAATCAGTGTACGCATTTAACAAATTCCATTGTAAAAAAAAAAAAAAAAAAAACACAACCCACAACTATAATCAATTTCTCTTTTTGATCTGTGGTCTAGCCCAGTTCTAAAACCTACAAGTATTCAGGGAGAAGAAAAGGAAGCCAGAATGAGCATCTTGCTCACGAGAAGCAAAATGCTGCACATCTACCCACTAAATGTCTCTTGAAAAAAAAAAATCCAAAATGCCTCCTATGAAAAGCCTCTGCTCCTGCTATCAGTTTCCACTTTGTTCTCTGTTGCCCCCAGCTGGTAACCACAACTGTTCTGTAATACATGGATGACCCAAGAGCTGTTGCTCTGGGAACCTTCTGCGCTCAGCATGGAGAACCTGCTGCAGCTCCTGCTGACCCACTCGAGCAGCAGAAACACAGCTTAGATTTGTTGACTGAAGAATATGACTTCCTCACCAGCTCTTATGTGCCCATTTGTCATGTCCAAGATGAGCAACCAGATTAACTAACATTTCTATAATGCTCGTCTGACATGTTCTTTTCCATTTTATGTTTCATGAGAGATACCATGCTAAGAAATCTTGTTCCTCAACAGGATATTAACTACGTAAACCCAGTTTCTTTGCAAGCACTGCAGTATATTCAGTAGAGCATACTATAATAATTCACAGCAGTGGCAATTTTCCATCTACTTTTCCTTGCATACTTGGAAAACAACAATATTGACCAGGTAAAGGAGTACATCACTCGTTTTGAAATTGGAATACCCAGTCAACCATTGTAGAATTACCCATTTGGAACATTTGTCTTCAAGTAACAAAGAAGTTTGACTCCACCAAAGATGTAAGGAAAAATAAATGCAAAAATATGACACCATAGAAGATACGAGAGCAATTTGTTTGTAGTATCAGACATACTAGGTAGTTTTCCAGCAAAAGATGCATTAGGTGCCTTTGTCTGGAACACTAACAGTACTACATCAGATGAGAGGCTGGGATTGCAGAAGCACCTGGCAGTGGCTTTTAAACAAACAAACAAAATCTGGTTTTCTTTCTCAGCTTAATATTTAAGGATTGATTGATATGTGGGCTAAAGTCCTAGCATATCACATTAAAAAATGACATGCAAAGTTTCAAGCATGTTTTTTTAAAAGCATAGATAAAAATCAGTTTGATCTTTGCTTGAATTCTGTGAGTAAGTTTCTACTTTGATACTACTGATTGGGGTCCCTGGCAAGTTTCACTGAAACCAGGTGGTTTTGTGATGGAGAAAAATCACATACTTTTTTTTGGCAAGTGTTGTTTAACACCGTTCTTCCAGTGAAGGGAGCATCCTGAATACTTCCACTGAAACCTGATCTGCCTAGAACTACCTTATCATAGACATATTTCTTGCAGGACCAAATACTACACAAGGGTCTAAACTCTAGTTATGGAATTTCTTTTTATCACCTGCTCTCTTCCAGGTCTAAACTCCACTTACAGAATCTCTTTTTACTACCTGATTTTTTCTAAAGCTTCAAGAAATAGAGAGGTAGTGATAATAAGAATCCTGTTGAATGGGGAGCAGGGGGCATGCATATTTTTCCATATTCTGTTGTCAGACTAATGCAATCAGGGTTTCAACACCTGCAAATAAAACAAAACGACCAGTTCGTAACATCAGTTAATGCCTGCCAGCATCACCATAATTAAAGAACCTTATCACAGAGAAACAGGATCATTTCAGTCAAGAAAATTAACTTGATATTCTGCATTTAGAAGCAGGCTGGGTTTTGGTTTTTGTTTGTTTGGGTTTTGTGTTTTGTTGTTTTGGTTTTTTTTTTTTTTTAATTCTTTCCACCTTATACATTAAAGCCCCAGTTATTGCTATTCAAGACTGATTTGTAGTTGGTATTTACTGTACAGCTATTGGCAACATAATCTTTCCTGGTCATAAATCACCAAGGCTAAGCTATGACAATTAGCAATGCTATATTTGAAGTAACTGGGCAATTTTCAGTATTTATGATAATATTTAGAGTCTTTCACTCCCAATATGATTTCTGTCAGAGTGACAGTGATCTGGTGTCCCATATGAAGCAAGACAGTGACCATCATCCAGATCTAAACATGTCAACATCAATGAACAGTGCGCTGCAGCCAATATCTTTAGTTTTCATTTAAGCAGCCAAAAAATTCATTGGCATTGGGACTGCCTTCTGATGTAGCAATATTTTTCTTAGGCGCAGTTCCTCTTCATCAAGGTAAAAGCCATCTGTGAAGAATGCAGGAAGCCTAAATACTGTTAACTGCTTTTAGTGTTCCAAGATAAGCAGAAAACACCTGAGTTTTATTAATTTGATACTTTTTACACACAGTAAATAATCTCTACTTTTTCCTAGGAAAACAACAAAGAAAACTAGTTCTGAAACTTGTTTTTTCTTTAATGATAAGATGTTCCTTCCTGTTTCGTTATGCAAATATTTTGAATATGCATCTTGCATATCTTTTGAATAATCATTGAGTTCTCATTTAAAGGGCAGTGATATGTGCTGTTATCTTTTTAATAGTACTCACTGGACTTTGAGAAAAGTTGTTACGTTTTCTGCAGTGAAAATCCACAAAATTTAAACAAGCGAGAGGCAGAAGAGAGTCACTGTTTGAGATTGTATCTGATCAGTCCTAGACTTGTGTCTCGGTGACCACGAGATGGGGCACTGCGTTAACATACTGCCAGTGAAGCTGCTCTAGCTCAATTGTTTATTAACTTAGGAATGTTTTAAAGTAACATTAGAAGAGATTAAAAAATACATAGTTCTAGTATTTCATTTCACTTTATTGCCAGGAGCGCTAAGCACAACACTGAATAAGGCATCTAAGAAAAGGTTTCAAACCCAAATATTTCCAAGCTAGATTTTAAAAAACTTGGCACAGACAGATCTAATAACTCTATAGAAAGAGCAACAACAGTCTTGGAAAAATAACAACTCAGCTTATCGTGCTCTCTTCCAGTTCACCCTTGATCGCATTCCCAGAAGCCGTGAGGTTAGACAATCGTGGAGCTCCTCGGTGGTAACGACCCTGTACTCCATGCTTTACTCCCTTCCTTTGACCTACAAACTGAAACCAGATTTGGTAGGTAAACTTTGAATTATTGAGAACTTGCTAATCTGCACGATAAAAGCATTTGGAATATCAAGAAATTGCAGACTGTATCTCATACATATGCTTAGATTTACAGTTCACAAGAAAAGTACTTTTGAATGTAAAATTAAAGCTGAAAAAGATGCAGCAGCAATACACCAAGAGAGAGAGAACAGGTTGTACTACTGGTGAATTAGAGTAGCAAATACCAGTTTTCCCTCTCAGAGTTTTCAGGTAACATCAGAGAGTGTCACTCCCTAGTTCATGCTGGCAGGGCTGGCACAAATGAGGTTGCCGGTTCTTGATAATATCTCTTCAGGATTGCAACAGCACAAACTGTGCCTGAAAACCTGGTTATCCTGTGGGCTGGTCTTGCTCCTGAAATGGTATGACCAGTCTGGAATGGGCAGGTTCAGACCAGCAGAAATGTATACAGATTCAGTTCTTGTGCTTACATGGGCTTTTCAGCTACATGCATATTTATTTAGTATTTGGTTGACTGACATTAATTACCTGATGACAAAAAAATATCACTGTTGAAGTGGCAACTCCTCATACTTCAGTAACTTTTTCAAGCTTTTCACAAAACTGCACTGTCATGCTAATTACAACATTTATTTAAAAATCCACACACTTAATCAAGCCGGAAGTATTCAGGGTTGTCATATTAGAGAAATAAAATAATTAGATCAATAAAATTTTGTGTTAATGCAAGACTCAAAAGATAGTACACTGGACTCCCAGCTTTGAGTCCTACAATTCTTTAAAAGAAATTTTGGTTCAAGCTGGCTTTTAGCTAGAGCTACTGTCACCTTAAGGAATCAGTTATCCAGACCTGAGGGTTGTTTGGTTGGTTGGTTTTTTTAAGTATTATTTTACCAGAATTTCAAATTAATATTTTATGGGTTTTTAAATATTTTAATGAAACCTGTAAAAACTTCTGCAGTTACAAGATATTTTTCATAATTTAGTAGCAGCATATATACACCCACTGAAGATGTAAGCAGCCTTTTTCTAGCTCTCACTGTGAACTCTACAGCTAATTCTAAAGAGGCTTGTAAATATTTGTGGTGGTTTGAATGTTTAGAGAAGCTGCTGTGAGTAATTTGATCTCATTGGCTTCAATAGTACTGGTCAGTTCCTATCAAATCAAAAGCTACTTACTTGCTGGAGTTTTCAGAACAGTTTAGTGTGCAGAACAACAGAAGCAGCTTTTTGTAGGTTTTTTTTAAGCCCATTCTGAAAACTAGCATTAGGAGGGAGTAGAAGATGGCATACAGTGACATTATTTGCAGGGGGAAATAATAGAGAGATGTTTACCTGAAGTGGACATCTTACAGCAAAGGTGAGTAACAAATATTTAGGAATCACTTTGCTACACCACTGGTTTTATTTAATAGATATACTTTTTTAAACCTATTATTGCAAAAGAAATTGACTGCAAAAATCTCTACTGCGTAGCTTATTACCAAAAGCATCAACAGGACATCACATAAGAAGAGCAGGAAGTTACTAATCTAATTCCATGGTTTCTCTGTTTACAGGAGACATTTAAAGTGGCAGTGGGATTTACATGTAGAATTATTAGAAATGGTGTTGGAGTTGATATGCTGTGATAAGCTGTCAAAAGCCTAATGCTTTTGAAAAACATTTGACCTTGTAAAATTAAGAATACATTTTAGCAAGGCCTTTAAGCCCTTTGTAGCGTTTAAGGGAACAACTGGCTCAAAATGCTATCTAAAAGTCCTTATCCATGAGTAGAGAAGGGCTGGAGGGGAGGGTGTTCCCAAATATTATTTTGCCAGGCACCATCATCAACCACCACAGCAGCTGGTATTGCTGCTGGTAGGAACATCTCTGGCCTCGTGCCAAATCTTATACCACTTGAAAGCTGCTTGCATACTACTGCTTCTACACACATCTTAGTTTAAGATTTCTGTAAAATATAATAAGTCAGAGAGCTGTAAATATTTCAAAACATTTTTCAAACAAGAGTGATTTGGGGGTTAAAATGCCTCACATTGCCAGTGAAAAGATTCTGTGTGGTATGTGGAATAACTGGCAATATTTAATTGCCTTTAGAAGAAAATATTTGTGGTAAATTGCAATTCCCCCTACTCCTGGCAAAATGTAATGCTTAGTAGTTTAAAGAACTAGAAAGGGTGAGACAAATGCTAGCATTTACAGGACTCATCTAGAACTTTGGCACGACAATCAACACCCGAGTTTAGAAACAAGCACTGTATTACATCATGCTGAGGGCTTCATATTTTTGAACAGTAGAGCTTGTGGTACTGTACATTTTCAGTCTAGGCAACTGTTTTTGTTTAACTGCAGGAGGGAGAGACAACTTTGAATTGCTTCTAAGTCATTTGTACATTTGAGTGACTCCCAAATCCTTACACTTCCTTTTAGGCTTGTCAGAAATGTGTGTGGCTTTGAAGGAATGGCTGAAGTCTTCTCCAGACACCCAAAAGCTAGAGAAAAGCAGAAATTTTGTACTTTCCAAGGAATGTAGCGCAAGAATACTGTAAAGGGAGCCTGAACCATTAGGCTCACAAAGGCAAGATTTGGAGCAGATAGGCTTAGGCTGGCATAACTAGCATATCTGTGGAGCCAAAATAGCTCTAAAGGGGAAAGAGCAACCCTGGCTGCACAGGAGTTACTTTATATGTGCTTATTTACATGAGCACTGTGTCTCCTTTGTATCTCACACTGATCTTCTGGCAAAGCTTCTTAGTTTACTTTGCATGAGAAAGCAGTTCCATCTAACTCTTCTTCAACGTAGTGAGTTTAGAAAGAACTGAACAGCTTCCAAGAGACCTTTGCTGTCTTGCAGGACTTGACCTACACTTGAAATGGGCCTCCAGAGAGCCTAAGAAATGTAAAAGTTAGCTTAGTTGTTCAGTTTGAGATCATCTCCAAGAGGCCCATTTCTGACTTATGAACATCTGTGCTCTGCACAGTTAAGTCCCTTTAGAGGTATTAAACCAAGTAACAAAATTAAGATGTCAGAAGTGATGATCAGCTTCTGCTCCTATAGCAAAGAATTACAGAACTATAGGTATCAGAGTGTTTTGCAGGCTGGCCATACTATGCTGGACAGTTTTTACAACATGTCAACCTTAGACAGGCTTCCTATGTAGAGGCCTAAAATTCCAGGAAAGCAAGGCTTGTGCCAGCACACTCTGCCTACACCTTCCTTCCCCCAGAAAAGCTTTTAAAACCATTCATCAGCTGCAGCCAGATTTAATAGGCAGTCATAGACTCAAAGACTGCCAATTCCTACCACAAAAACAAGCAACTGGTCAGAGAAGAGGGACTTTTATTGCCTTCATTGAGAGAAAGGCTGAGAAGAAATGTAAAACCAGAATAAGATGTTAGAAGATCTACCATCTAGGGAAAGATGCAAATCCTACTTGGACAGTAACAGAAAACTAGACAAGCTGCACAGAGATTTTTCCCAAAGACAGAAAAGTTACAGAATCTTACATAGATTATTTGATGTCCAAAAAGGAATAAACTAATGTTACAGCCTTCCTATAATATGCTTGAGTCAGTAAGTTCAGAGGAAACCAGTCTTTGGTTCTCTTGCTGCTAACAGAACTATTGTCCTTGTTGTCTCTGAACCGATTCGCCAACCCTGAAACGAGGTCTCTGGGTGATCCAGCCCTTTGGCTGGGTCGTTATTATTCCAGTCATTCTGGCATACCTGAAATTCAAACTGAAAACTAAGGACATGTGTCCACCACACAGCAGAAAGCTGTACAGAAATTGCATCCAGTCCTTGTTTTCAGCCATAGATGCACTATGTAATTGGGTCAGTGATTTACTCTCCTTTAACGTAATTAAATTTCACCTAGAATTGCACAGAAATGCTGTGAGAAAAGCTCCGTTCGTTAGTGGATTGTGCATCCTGAACTCTTAGGGCCAGACTTTTTTTGCTTTTCTGGGGACACTTCTCAGCAGTTCCTACTGCCTCAGTGTTCTACAGAGTCTGAGACAAACAGATATTTTCAGATCACTGCTGTTTGGAAAAAGCCTGGGTTAAATCAGGCAAAGAAGGCCATCTTTCCACATTAAGGCCTCCTACCCATGGGAAGTCTGTAGTAAGAAGTTTACATTTGCACAGCAAGTACAACAAGCTCTCCTGTCTCCCTCCCACCAGCTGTCAGCTGAATGGGTGGTTTCCTTTTTAAACTTATTTCTAGAAGCCCAAAAGCTGCACAGCTGATTTTGCTTCTAGCAGTCTACCAGTTCTTTTATGACTGCACATCCCATCACACAGGCCTGGTCCCCTGACTGGCTAAATTCACTACAATGAGCTTCTGGAGTTGTTACAGAAGTGTTCACACAGTAAGCTATATGAAAGGAGATCATTATTTCATTTATCTAAGATTTTCCATTCTTCGTGCCCTGCTCAAAATGTCTTAAGTTCACAGCACTTTAATAAATTACTATGATGAATAATAAGTTATTGTCCTTTATGTCACAGTTCCTATTAGAACTTTGTGGAAAACTACAAAATCTGAGTGGTGGCATTTTTCCTCTATTTACTTCATAACAAGTGAACTTTGTATAATACAGTATTAAGTCTCTCTGGTGCATTCTTTTGTACACTGAATCTTTCCCCACTATTTATAATTCTTTTGGACCAGATTGATTTTACAGTATGTCTGATCTACTATTCTTCTGGGATCAAAACAGGCAAGAGTACAAACACCAGATTAAGACTGTCAGCAATACAAATTGTATAGTCTAAAAAGAAAACAAGTTAAGCCATCCAAATGTGTTTAACCTCTCGGTGTTAATGAAGACGAGTCTTATTCACCCCTCCTCTACCTTGTGTGCTGTGTACAGCTACCCTGCAGCCACAATGGGTAATTACCCTTTGCTGAGCACAGATAAATGTCTAAAGCTATTCAGATCAGTTAGTTTACTGCCAGGTTGTAGCTCTTTCTGTGACTTCCTGATAGACATGGCTATAGACACTACATTTCAGAGGGAGGGTAGAAATAGCAATAAATATGAACTGAGATCTTAGATTTAAGCAGAGTTTAAACTAAAGATGGATCAGTCTTAACTCCTCAGCTATCGGGTTCATTATGAACCTAATGAACACCCTGGTCACACTTCCATATATGATATAAAGCACGGTTTCAAGTAAACAGTGTCACTAAATCTGACCGCTGAACCAGGCCACTGGTACACAGATACGGATTGTAATACCTCTACGTTTTGCATTGTGAAGACATTTCAGGCAGGTATTTGATGCAGATTGTTGCTATACCAACTGCAGTGATTAGGCAGTAACCTCAAATATGTTTATATATACAAAATATCAGTTTTAGCTAACCTAAAATACTGCTTTCATGTTCTAGTTAAATGAATGCTTGACTAATGAAAGACACGTTGAGATTTGCAATTTCTCATTTCCTTTTGAGTAGAAGCAGGCTACTATAATAAGCAGTACTTTTTGATATCAGGAGATAAGCCCTTATTTTTAAATAGACTCTAGAAGGTTAGATGGTATTTCTCATGGTACTCTGACCAAGAGACTTTAGTCAGGTTCAGACTCAAACAAGGTGGCCCTTAAAACAATAACAACTTGCTGAAAGACAACTAGTACCTAGTGTTTATAGCTACAAATGTAGTTCGTTAACCACCATTTCATTTACTTGGCAAAAGCTTTTTACTGGATTGTTTCATGACCAGCTTTTTCACCCACATGGAGTCAAATTTCCTCTGCTTCCTACTAACTTAGCAGCAGCAATAAACCACAGACCCACCCCATGGAAATATAGGTAGGGAGTTTATTCTCCAGCCTGCATCTGCCTTGGTAGTATTGTTCTTTTTTAACCAACCTTCTATCCATCTCTGACAGTTTCTCACAAGATTCACTGGTGCCACTATCTCTTGACACAAACTTCTAGTGGAGATCATGATGTTTGGTTGGTCCCACTGGTCTGGGTGTTAATTTTTTTTATGACCAACACTAACATTCCAACAGACTTGAGCATTTAGTACCACTTTCTCACCTGTCATTTATTATTATTTTCAATTAATCGGTTCTATGTTTCTCATTTTACATGTCCCATTCTGCTTCCACATACCTGCAGAAGCATCATGCATCTAGACAGAAACTACCACTCCAAAGGCCTTTTAATCCCAATGACAGACCTGCCACATTTCACCTGAAATATAGGTGCAGTAAAGCAGGGTGCCTAAGGTTAGCTTCATTTAAAAAAAAAAAAAAAAAAAAAAAAAAAAAAAAGAGTCAAACTTGCATGTTTCTTTATGCATCAAAATCTAGATTCTCAAACCTTCCTCACTAAGTTGTTGCCTAACTTTTGAGGCTCTTAATGACTCAGTCATCTTTCTTTTTATGAGCTAAGCCCCTAGGCATACCCAGAAACAGACCCAAACTATTTGCATCTTTACAGTGTCAAATAGCCACATGCAGAGCCCAACTCCTGAGCTCTGCTGAGATCCAGAAACTAGGGCTTCCCTCACTACTTTGTGTGTGGATGCTGATCCAAATCACATCTGCTGGGCCTCTTCCTTTGTCTCTTGCCGCTGAGGGCACTTGGCTGGTAACTCTGGGTCAGGCCACTAAGTGCTTAGAAGGCAGAAGTGACAATGCCTTGTGCTGTTTAAACTAAATCCTGTTGTTAAATCAAGTTCCTGGTGCTTTTGTGGAACCTCTCCTTTTCTCCCGTAGAAAAATCCACTAGGCAGAATTTTTGTCTCCCTCTCTCCAAGCTTTTATAAAGTGAGAGCTGGGGAAATGATTGAGTTGGTGATGCTTCCCAATATATTTCATTCTATGCTGAAGATACTCAGGAAAAAAAAAAAAGTAGTGCACACTAGAAACCCAACTGCACAGTGTACTAATTTAAGTCCTTGCTCTTCCACTTCTCTCTTCCCATTCTGGCATTCACAGATCTTATTTCTCCTAGTTAGGTAATCTGCCTGTAGGACCACACATGTCTCTGCTTGTTTTGAAGAGCACCTCACCTACTGTGTGTATTGTATGAAAATAACAAGAACCAAACCAACAAGATGCACAGAAGTGGACTAGAAGGGTTTTGAGGGCAATGCCACAAGCTATAGGCACTGACCAGCCTGAGCACAAGCTGTTGCTATTGAACACTGTAACTACCTTTTTGCACCCGGATGATTCAAGTGATTTAGACGGTAGAAGATTAAAGTATACCCATGTATAATTCAATTCTACTTTAATTACCCAATTTACATCAGACTACACATCTAGATTTTTTGTCCTAGTCTGCATGCAGGTAAGTTCAAACAAAAAACAGGGTGTGGAGTTTTAGCTGGTTTTATTTTCAGGTTGTGGAGAAAAGTGAACTGGATAAGATCTTCACTATTCAAAAAGAATAAGCCAGTAGGTAGTGACCTTTATATTGTTTAAACAGAACCTGAAATTCTTCTTTCTCTCCACCAATAGCAGTAATAAACTTTTTTTTAACCTTAAAAAAAATATTAAAAATTCTAAGCTAGTTTTCCTTGAGGTTCAAAACCTGAATTTTCAGACATGTTAAAGAGCTAGACTGGCAAAAGCTTTAACGAGGACACTCCCTCCCACATACTTAAGTATTTATCTTCTCAATTCTCAGATTTCTCTTGTTTTTCTTATTAGCAAATATATTTATATTCCCTAGAAGAGATCTTATTTCTATGGTAACTGCATTACCTCCACGTAGACAAAGTAAGTTTCTCTTGAAACCTTTTAGAGTTACTCATTTGTGAAAGCAGTATCAATTTTTCTGTTTGCCGTCCAGGCTTAAATTGCAATCAAAGTTACAAACAGAAATTGATTCATAATGGATATGACCTTCTATGTGTGAATATATTTTAAAATAGTTATATTCAAAAGAAAATAGCACATACATTTTATCTTATTCTCAGAGTATGCTACTGAATCAGAACGCATACTAATAAAAAACAATATGCTCCATACCCGGAGATCTTCACTGAGAAGGATATACAGGAATCTTGATGCATCCTCTGTGAGGAGTAAATGATTGTTTTCCTGGTGTTAAAGTAAAAAATACTGGTATGAGAGAAAGAAAGCACTGTACACCAAATCCCATGGTGAGTTCACAGCAGAGCTGTGGGTACAACCCCAGTTTCTTGACTCTCCAGGCTTGCAGCTTGGCCATGAGCTCATAAGGTAAATATATTTACAATTAAAATGGGTGATATTGGTTCACCAGTGCTTTAGTTTAATTTTACAATTAGAGCATCTCCAATATTAAGAGATCTGGTCCCACAAGTGCAGGGGCTGTTCAGGAGACGCTGAGCAGGGACCTGAGCTGGGTCCCAGGGCAGCAAGCGGGAACAGCTGAGACCCAGACTCCAGGTTACAGCTGCCCCTGTGGGCAGCACTCAGTGCTTCTGTAGGTGAAGGAGAAAAACGGTCACCTTGCAGGGCACTGATGTGAAGTTTTCAAAACAGTAAGATAATACTAAAAGCAAGCAAGTGCTGATGAGCTCATTAGATGCTGTAATTTATGTAGCAGAATACAAATGAATTCATTGCAGATTTTCTCTTCTTGGGCCACAGAAGCAAACAACCTCCCCTCAGCAAAACAAGAACCACACAAACAAAACCATTCGTTATTACACCCTGAAATCATACGAGGTAATAAAATACTGCAATGTCAAACCCCCTAGCTCCTACCTGATGAGTGCAAGAGTCCAGAACTAGCCCTGACATTAAAATGAGCAAGTTGTTATGGTTTTTCTTTTACTTTTCCTTTCAGTGTCCAAGGACTTCTACTCAGCTTTCACTAAATGTGACTGTTCAGTTTCCCTGATACTCAATTAATTCTCTGCTCCATTTCCCTTGTTTCTGAAAGATCCTCCAGGTTATTCTATGGTCAGATTTGTGGTTTCATGAGGGAGGCTTTCTTTGTGTCAAGACAGAGTCTTCTGCCCCTGTTAGTTTTCTGTATCTATGTGTCATTGACTTGTGTTTATTGTTGCTTCTGGTACCTTTGCGAAAGATTTATTATTTTTGTCTGCTATTGTTTCTAGAATTTCTTAAAAGGTGATTTTTGTAAGGTTTCCATGTATTGTAACTTGCTATAGTTTTTTGTTGTTATGTAAGTCTAGCTACCAACAGCACAACATTTGGGTGTCTTTCATCAACTGAAAACATGCAATAAAAATATATAATGCCCAGATTACAGTCCCTTTAACTGCTGTCTCTAACTGGTGCATTTCCTTGCTGACCTTTGGAAACTCATTCCAAAGCCAGAATTCACTTCACCTAGCAAGGTGAAAACTTGTCAAACTTGGTCCAAATGGAGGAACTTTCTGCTGAAAATATTTTTGGCTGAGAAGTTTTGTCAGGTTGGTAGATGGTCCAAGTTGCTCGTCAAAGGTGATTGAGATCAGTTTATGTTCCTCCTTTTTCTTGATAGAGGAATTAAGGAATTTGGGTTTTTGTTTGTGGGGGTTTGGGCTTGTTTTTAAATAAAGCCTTATTTGCAAGCAGGAAAGCTTTTTTCCTAAATCTATTCTCTGAGAGTATGGTAGTATAGTCATGTTATAAAACTCCTTTTTCTTCTGTGCTAACTTCTTTTAAACTGTAATTCAAACTGGTTTTCTACTTCCTCTCTTCCATGCTTACTTTTTTTTTACCTCTTTCACTTGTCTTCCTTAAAACATCAGGAACAACTATTCTAGTTTCCCTGCCTTTTCTGACACACCATGAAGATATTTTCTGGGTTTTTGTATCTTAACACACTGAACAGTTATTTTTTGTTTGCATGTGTTAAATAGCCATTGAAATGAAGTGTTTTTCAACAAAAGCCAAGTTTTACCAGTCCAGCAAAAACACAAACAAAATTATTTTTAAAATTACTGCTTTTAGCCCACGCTTGTTCTGGAGAAGCAGAAAATACCTATTTTTTTCCCTACATTGTTAAAAGTATGTCTGTTTACTTCCACAGATAAACAAAGGTCATGCAGTTAACCCCAGCTTAGGTCAGTTTTGTATCACTCCACTAACCTTTGCCTCTTCTAATAGTTCTCTATCACCACCATCCATTCCCTTATTCTTACCTCCAGTTGTTCAGCACTGTGGGAAAGGGACCAGGACTGAGGAGACCACAGCAATGTCCTAAACACACTCTTGGGAGGTAGCTGGTGAGCAGCACAGTTGACCATCCACCCATGCTCCTCACCCCACAGCAGCAACCAGCACCCCCACACCACAAACCTGCCCAGCCCCAGGAAGCCGGGTGGTTTTTCTGCCCTTGTCCAGGTGGCAAAGGCCAATCTCTGTGGAAGTCGTTAAGGAGAACAGCTGGTGTCGACGGTTTCTTATGCAAAGCAAATCTCACCTTAGTTTTCCACTTTCTACTAAGTTTAGGGGGATTTACATTGTCCTCTCTTCGTTGTAATTTTGGAACATAAGAAATATTCTTGTGCTCATTAAAGATATACAGCAAATGTATGTTTACATATTTATAAGAAAAACTGCAAGTTTTCTGCTTTACTCATTTCTGTTTTAACCAGTGGCCTGACATTTAATCCCAGTGAAGCTCTGAACTATGTTTTCAGTGTTTTAGCTGGTAAATGTCATTCTGCTACAGTGCTGCATTCACCGCTCCAAAGCAGCTTTTATCAGCCGTGGCGCCGTGTGCCAGTGTTCCCAGTGTGCCAGACTGCTGGCTTAGCTTGTTTTCTTTCAGCAGCCGTAGAAAATATCTGAAACAGAAAGGCAAGAACTATTGCATTTTATATGAAAGTGATTAAAATGAAATTGCATTTATAGAGAGAGTTGCTAAGTATAAATGTTGCATTCTGATCCTTTATTTTTACACCTCCATTAATATACAGATTGATTCGTTTATTGTACTGTTTAAAAGTCTGGTTACATTTCATTGGTAAAGGATTTTAGCATGCTGGATTTGGTTTATAAGGCCTAGCTGTGAAGCCAGGCAGCCAGTGAGGTAATTTAACACTTAGCTGGACATTTGTTTGCATTAGAGGTGAATGTAAATGGTGTAACGAGACCTGAAGCACCAGCTTCTGGAACCACCCCTGACAGCTTGTTGGCAGCAAAGTTGGATAGTTCAGTGACCAAGAAAGTCCTTGGGCATTTGCAGCTCAGGAGTTCACAAAGGTGACACAAAAATTGTCTTTGGCCCCTTCTTTCCCCCTTTCTGCTGCCTCACCAAGGAAGGCTGAACCAAATAAACTAGAGATCTTCAGAGACATATCTCATGCAGCACAAATATGTTACAGGCAGCCTTGTAGCTAAAGTAAATAGATATTGGGAAACACTTAACCCTGAATAGCCAGCTGACCTTGTAGCGGCCCCGGTCCTTTCTTGCCCAATAGATGCCTGCTTCTCCACAGCTTACTAATGATTGCACTGGATTCCCCGAGAGATACTTGTATTCTGCTGGAGGGGAGAAACAAAAGCCTTGGTCTTTTCAAGGTAGAAGACATCAATCATTCTCCAAAATTTACTTCTGGCCAGTGTTTTGAAATTCACTAGTAGGACAGCTCATCTTCTCTCACATATTTAAGGAAGGGTGTAGATGATTCACTTCCTTTCCACCATCAACAAGTTCATATACTGGCAGGAGCAGAACAGCAGCATTTCAAGCTTGGAGATTCCACAACAGTTCCTCTTCTTTAGAATGTGCATATTGGTTTTGTCAGAAGTTTCCCCTGTATCCCTCGGTGAGCGTATGATGTTGGATTCCAAGCAGCAGGACCACTGGTCTCCCTTCCTGCTGACGGTGTGAAAGGGAGTAAGTAGGACTGGTCAGACCAGATTTTTGGAGGGGAATTGCCACTCCAACATGTGAACGACTGCACCAGTTCTGGGTACGACATGTCTCTAGACACGCACTGAAGGTTAACCCAAGGTTAATTTTTAATGATCAGAAAGGTTGATTAATAGTTGTGACTTACAGATCATGACCCCAAATTCAGATAGGGATCTATTTGTCTGTTGGCTTCAGCAGGTTTATACCAAAGTCTCCTTCATGAGACAGTTGCTAAACCTGAGCATTTCAGAATAGAAACACCTATAGTCAGAGTATTTTAGGGGCATTTTGCATACAGAGATCCTGTAGAGCCACATGTGCTTTGTCTGGTTTGAATGGGTATGTGTGGAAGGAGAAGGAGCAGAAGATGTAGGAGTTATGATCGGGTCATGTATTTTTAGAGATGCCTAGTCCATAATTTTCCTGATATTTTTTCCCACATGGAAGTACTTTTCCATGGATCAAAGGGCGTCTGAGAAGGAGCTTACAAATTATAAACAGTCAGTAGAAGCTATAAATTGAGCATATCATATCAAAACCTGGATATTGAAAAGGGGGTTTTTTATTATTTTAATTTTGATTTTTGCTTTTCTCTTTTGCACCTCAATAAAGTAATAACAGCAAGTCAGTGTGGCCTTTTGAGCTACATATAGATTCACAAATATATCCGTTTAGTATTATTTCTTTACATGATCTTTTGTGCCTACAATTAGTTTGGAATTCATTCTAGCATTTACCTTTGTGTGTGCATCTAGGCACAAGAATACCAAAAAGAGTGGAGCTACTAGCCAAGTTTAATAAAGGGGGGGAAGTAGGATGAAGTGTATGGCATGGTGGCTTGGTAAAGACCATTATTGTAATAATTCAGCTTTTTATAAAACCTGTTCTACAAGTCTCAGCTTCTGGGCTGAGGAGGATGTTAGGATTTCTACCAGATCAAAGTCATTTTTGCAACTGGTATTTTTTAGTATTAGACTCTGGAAAGTAAGGGACCGATCTGAAACTCTCTCCTTGCTTTAGACAACTGGGTTGATCTTTCACAGCAGATGGAGGCTAAAAGAGCGCGGAGCCAGGAGGAGCCCAGAAGGATGGGAGGTGGAAGGGCGCCCCGGAATAGGGGTGCAGAGGGAGATGGGTACCAGAGATCACAAAGAGAACCAGGGAAGAGAAGATGGGTGGGAGATGTCTCCGAGGGCTGGGCAAAGTGCAGGGAAACACTGAAATGGAAGACACCGAGGACAGAACAGGGGAGAGGGCTGTACAGCAACAGGGAAAGGGCTTGGGGAGCAACGAAGATGCGATGATATTTGTACTCCAGGTAGCTCTACGAAAGGCAAGTGTAGTTGCTGTTAAGTGGTGGTGCACGTTTTTATCTGTTCACTTAAAGGTGAATTTTGAATCTGAAATCAGTACTCAGGCTGAATATTCAACTTACAAAAAAAAAAAAGTATTAAATAAGTTTTTGGGACTGTTTTGGTGCTTCTCATGCACTTCTCTGAAATGGCCCAGATTGTGCAGCAGGGACGCTGGTGGCTTTTGCCTGCAAACACAGGAGAACACTTGTTTCTTGTGCCTATGTTTACATTACAGTAACAAATGTTATTACAAATAGACATACCTAAACATGCCTTAATTTAGATATCAAAAAGCAAACATAAAACCCATTCAGTTCAAATGCGGCTTCTCAATGCCTGTATAAAACCTCTATGCCCTCTGCAGTTGGTGCATCTGTTGCCATGTAGCAGCACAATCAACATCATTGCAAATTAATCAAACTTGTCAAGAAATAGGGCAAAATGCATGGTTTAGTTCACACGTGTGGAAAAGTTTCTTTGAAATGCTACAAGGCAGCATGTGGGGTTGGTTTGTGTCCTTGCTTGCCAAGACAAATGTATAAAAAATGTATCTTCATTCTCAGCAGATTGTAGAGTAGGTTTTAAAGTCCCAGCATGGATTTACCTGACATCAGTTTCAGCAGGTGGTTTGAAACTGTAGTATATTACTCTGATTTCAAAAATCGAGTATGCCAAGTTGATGTGTTCAGCTTCTTTGCTTCTTAGCTATTTATTTGCTAATATAAAAGAATTACACTGCTGCGATTTTCTTGTCCAAATATTTGTGGCTGTCAATACCCTAAAATCTCACCATTAAAACAGTATACAGCATGTTGCTTGTAAGGGACTTTCAGAAAATGTCAGCAAGTCTTGATTACGTAAATAGTTCAAATAAGATCAGAATAATTTTGCACACAATATTACATTCTCTTGATTCTCACAAGAAAACACTGCATTACGGTCACCACATCCCCAAGCTAGATTTTTGAGGCCATCTTAAAGGCAAAGGAAAGTAGAGAGGAGAGAATCTGGAATTCAGCAGCACCAAAGCTGCTGCTGATCTTAGCTGAAGCAAAGTGCTGTGAGCCAGTTTATCGGTGGGATCTTGCCACAAAGCAGGGAGGGAAGCATTCAGGAATGATTGCTACACCCCTGAAATAGAAACTCTGGTATTCTTTTTTCCACCACCAATGCAATATCTTTCACAAGCTGGTGAACTTGGAACAAAAAAAAATGTGAGTTTATAGGATATAGGGCCATGATTTTATAAAAGAACTCTTTATTTCCATGTAAACCCTAGCTGTGCAGAAAAGTGCTGATTACATGGTAGTAGTTAAATTTAGTAAGAAATTCCTTGCCTGAAATCAATTTTGATACCCACGTAGAGTGCCTAATATACCCTAGTTTAAACCTCTTAAGCAATCTGTTTTTCAGTTTACCAATGTCTAAAATTGAAAGACCACTTTATGTTACTGTTTTCATTTGTAAGTGAATTTAAGATCCACTGCTACAAGGACATGACATGTATTTACCAAAACACCTTCTTTTTGTATACTTGTTTCTGTGTACTAGTGTTTATTAAAAGAAAAAAGGAAAAAAAAAAAAAGAAAAAAAACAGTCATGCATGTCAGCTGGTAAATTCTGATGAAGGTCCTAATTCATCAGCACATTTTTGCTGAACTCTTAAGTGCTTTGCTGACTTAAGCCAAAGCTCAAGAGGTTTATACAAGAGGTTCATAACCGTATCCCAGGTTTAGTAATCCTAATTAAACTTCTTTCACCAGATTATGCCCTAATCTGTGCACAAATCTCATGATCGATACAACACAAAGCTGTCACTGAGGTTGGAAGCTGTTTTAGTTACCCATGAGTCAAGGAATTCTGCATCCTTCATAGAAATTAACTGCCATCTCAGAGGTCTTCTCCTCCTCCTTGACATGTAAAGAAAGATGATCTTTTTTGGCAGCTACTTTGAAATTATGTATTTTGTTTGCTGCATTCCTCCCCCTTTGTTTTTCGTATTCAGTTGCCTCTTCTGTTTTTTAAAATATCTTTGGAAGTAATTTTTCTGTAAATGTAATGTTATGTGAATATATACACTTTTAATTATTTACCGTATGAAAAAACTCATGTTTTACTTTTGTAAAATGTTTCATCTCTTTTAGATATTGTGCAATGGACCAGGAACATGTGTTCCTGTCTGTATATCTGCTCTTCTTCTTGGGCTTCTAGGAATAAAGAGAGCAATCATTGTGTATGTAGAGAGCATCTGCCGCGTGGAAACCTTATCCCTGTCTGGAAAGATTCTTTACTACTTTTCAGATTATTTCATCGTTCAGTGGCCTGGTCTAAAGGAAAAATATCCCAAGTCAGTATATCTTGGTCGAATCGTGTAACAACAGAAGACAAGCTTTACCTAAAATGAACTCTGCAAGCTCCTCACTGAAGAAATGCATTCATGTAGCAATTTATTTCCAAGGATTCCTGTCAAGAAATTAGGCTGGTACTGGAAAAGGAGACAATAATAAAGATAGCTCTATATTTAAGTACGTTTTTGTGTACTTGTGTTTATTGCCATCACGTAAATCTGTTCACCAATACCCTGTAATGGCCTTAAGTCTATGCTGTCTCTGTTTTCATCTAGCTTTCCTGCTATGTGAATGGCAATTTTTGTCTACAAATAAATATGGGAATTTGAATGAATGTAACATTTCCTGTAAGGAAACTTTGTGTAGTTTTCTAAATTGTAAGAAACAAAGTCTTGTTCTAGCACAACAGACTTTATTTCCTGTATGCTAGCAGTGAGGTCCCTTGTGAATCCTTAGAGTATAAAGGAAACTGTTATATTAAGTTGGCTTCATGACAGTTTGTACTCTACAGTCTTCCAAAACCCCCAAAGCATTTAACCAGTATCATTTTTCCTCTGGGCTTGTCAAAGCTGTCCTTATAATCTGTAGTGCACCTTTTGAAAATTGTTGCTCACTTCTTAAGATAAATAAAAAGGTGACAAGTGTCATGCTACAGGCACAGTACTTACAGATTTAAGATGTACTTTCTTCAAAGCTTATGTGCAAAAATCCTTAGCAGGTTTTCATCGTGGAGAACAAACTGTCACTTGGGAAAATTGAACTGGTTCAGGCTCTAAAATATAAAAAAGAAAAAAAAAAAGTGTTACTATCGCTAATAGGGGAAGGAACAGAATTTCCCTCTCTTTTCCTGATACAGTGAATTTGACTTTCAGTATATGCTGTTTTCTCATTTTAAGCACCTTACTTTCAGCAGTACAATATACACTTAAGATTTTATCATGGAAAATGGTATTCTGTACAGTGGAACAACTTTTAAAAGATATTTTGTTGGAGCTAAGTGTGTGAGAGTCTACTTTAGCATTTCACATTCATCTGGCAAAATGTAATTCTACACGCTGTTCCACCTAATAAAGCAACATAAACACATCTGTCATCTGTACACACACAGAGCTGTGTGTCTGGCTACAGAAACATCTACAAAGAAGAAAGCTCAAAGAGAAGCAGAAGCGCTCCGCAGAGCTGGGCTCGGTGGTGCCAACAGCAGCTCCTTGCGCTGCCACAGGAGGAGACTCGCTCCGAAGCCTCGTCCTCGGCGTCGCGTGTCAAAACGTTGCAGCAATTATCGTGGTAGGGAATGGGGGGTGGAACTTAGCTGAACAGAAATGGTGATTCCCGCTGTTAGGAAACAAGGGTGTAGAGGAATAGTCTGCTTTATGCAGAAAATCTTTAGAAATCATCAGAAAACATTATGCAGAAAATTACTGTCATGACATTGCGAGGGCCTGTGGGGAAGCCAGACGTTATAACCTGTCCAACAGGCTTAATAATCCTCAGTGTAAGTAGAGTCGCTTGATGTGGTCACATGTAAGTTCAGAACAGAGAGTTTTTGTGGTTTTTAACCTAGATTATGTCTGACATTAGAGCAGTTAACAGGTTAAGACTACGTGGGAAGGACTCTCTCTGCAGTACACAGTCAGGTCCTTGAAAATGACCTGGCTGAAGTAAATCTGATGTATGCAAGGGCTTTATTTCCCTAAACTGGAGTGAGGATTGTCTTATCAGGACTTTCTGCACAGTTGCAGATAGTTTGGTCAATTGGAGATAACACTAGACTTTATTATGGCTAATGGCAGTTTATTTTAGATTATTTAGATTATTTCGATTCTTGCTGTGAATCTTGCTTTCTGTTTTGCCAGGGAACTGGAGCAGAGGGAAGTGAGGACTGAGGCAGCCTCTTCCTCTGCCCCGGGTAAGGGGCAGCAGCGCAGGATCAACGCCCCCAGGCTTAGCGAAGCATGAGAAGAGGAAGGCGATGAATGCTCCCATTCATGCGCCACATACCGCGCCTGAGCAGCCGCTGGCCTGACAGCCAGGCAGACTCCTCTGCCTCCTCCCCAAACACAGCCAAGGCTCAGGCAGCGCCGGGTTCACACGCTGCTTCTGTTTAGAGAAAAGCAGAACGTGGCCCATCCGCATCCTGCTCTAGATTTACACCTCGGTGCGGCATCTCTGTTCCTTCACTAGAGCCAAGCCCAGGGCGGGTTTTCGGTTTTTGGTCCGCTTTCAAACTGTGGGTTCATAAACTTTGTGAGTCTGCCTTTGAATGCTGGGGAGTTCCAGGAATTTTCTTCCACCTGTTACCTGCATGGCAGTGACTACTGCTAAATGAAATCACTTGCCTGTTCAGACTTGTAGCCTCCCATGTAAGTGCTCTGATGGTAATGGTAGATTTCTTCACAAGAGGCTGTTCTGGAAAACTGAACTGGTGTAGGCCAGCTGATGTGGAGGAATCTCATTTTCAAGGACTTGGGAAGACTTTTTCTCCCTTACTGCCAGCCTTTTGGGGGAACAACACTGAGAGAATCTCTGTCTCTGTTCCCCAAACAGCATGTTCTTTACACTGATTGGTCAACCTGGTAAACACAGATTAAAATAGCAGATATAAAATCATTTTTAAACTGAATAATTGGCAACGAGAGAGTGGGATGGTACCCATTTCCTTGTATTTGTTGCCAATTTCCTTACTGGTTACTGGCTCAAGTGCCAAGTTGAGTTAAGGCCACTTACACTTTTCATCAGTTTATAATTAAGTCTTAGTAAGTGAAAACTTGGGTTAGAAATGACCCAGAAGTCTGTAAAGTTGAAGCAGCTAGAGCTCCTCAGGAGACCTCAGAAGTGGAAAGATCATAGCCTAACTCTGACCAAAGCCTTCAGCAAAACGCTGCATGACAACCGTAGGGGACAGAACACGTAAAAGAGTTCCTGGCTTGAATTCTGTTAAAGGAAGTCTTGTTATCAACTGGATTGACTTTTCCTTGAAAAGATTATCTCAAGTGACTGCTAGTTCTCTCCAAAAGCACGGTGGAGCTGAAGTAAACTAGCATTTTGTTATTGAGTAGCTCTTATCTTTTGTTTATAGTAGGTGGGTACAACCAAACTGTCATTGTTCTAGGGGAAAACTGCATTCTTCCTGCTCCCAGCATGGAACAGAAAACAGTGCTCCCAGGGTCTGTCCAAAGACTTAAAGGTCACTGACTGGATTCCTAGTGTTCAGACTCTTGGGTTTTGCTGTGTGTCATTCTTTCCCTTAAATATTAACATTGAGGCAAACACGTTTGTGTTGTGTACATGAGGGACGTTTGGATGAAATGTATTACCTCTTTTTTCTCTATTTCCGAAAGAGGAAAACATAGTATCTTACAGATTTAAAGTAAAATAGGGAAGAAAGATATTCCTAAAGAAAACAAGTATGACTTTATGGAAATATCATCATCAAAATTGGTAAAGATTCAAAAGAGAATAGAAGGCATCTAAAAATTCCTTCCCCAAGTCCTAGCCTGGAAGTCAAATTCTAAATGAGTTTAGTTATCAGATTGTTTTATCCAGATATGTATTAATTGACAAATATTAAGTATTCAGAGTTGCTTCTCTTTTGACCTGCTTGTCTTCTAACGGAGAGTTTATATTGCATGTACATTTAAAAAATGGGTTAATTTTATTCTAGAAAAGGAAGGGATGATAAAAGAGTACCGCCAGTTGTACTGTAATAAAATAACAATATGAGAAGAAGGCTGACTCTTGACAAAACCAGCTTAGAACATTATTTCCAAGTTATGCCAGAAAACAGCTAAACAGACTGATCTGAAAGCTAAACAGACAGATCTACTTTCAGCCAATGAACCAAATTTCTTACAACTCTGCAGTGACCATTCCAATAAAGTTAAGCTGCTCTGTAACATTTTTGCAAGCCATGAAGGATTTCTGGGGACAGCAGTCAAAGTTTCAAAAGTAACTTGAGAAGTTGTAGTCACACAATTCTTCAGACACCTGTTTTTCATGCAAGAATGCCCTGTCATAAGAGAGAACAGTTAATGCCGTGGAACAAAAGATTGCTGTATACAAAGTAGTACATGCGCCATGTTAGAGAAATGCAAATCATGTTTGCAAAGCAAAATGATCCTCTAATATCTGTGAAGGGGCCACAGAGCATTAACAGACATGGTAAGACCATCTTTTCCATCCTTTTTCCACCCCCAAAATGAGCTGATCAGCCTGCCTTAGCTAATGTGCTTTCACAAATCACACCCAAGCAGCAGCCTGTGTTCCTGAACAGGAGAGAAAGCGCCTGTCTGTGTGGAAGGGTGGCTCAGAGACAGGTAGGCAGCGGCACTTGCACAAAAACCTTTGCTTGGTTCAGTGCCAAGTGGCACAATCCCATTAAACACATTTTTGCCCCACAGTTCAGTCCTAGGCAAGCACTGCGAAAGGCTTGCTGTCACCATTTCTCTCTAACGCCCACGTCTGCTACGGCTCCGTGATGGAAATTAAGGGGTTTAACAGATCCTTGCTAGATGTCTTCACAGGTGCTCAAACACATTGTGCACACAGTACTTGTATTTCCCTTCGAATCATGTTTGTGTTGCCTTTCCGTCTGCTGATCGCTCCTGAAACCAAGTCAGCGTGGTGGGCTTTGGAGGCAGAGCACGGCAGCAGACACAAGCTGCTGATCTCACGCTGCTTTCATTTCTTCTTCAAAGGAACGGCTGCTCTCCCAGCTGGAGGCACAGGGAAAGAACGCAGGTGGTGTGCTTGGTAAAAGCCTGACAGACTACTGCTAGGTCATGCATGTCTTAGATGTTGAAGCTTTAAAAAGTATTTTTTTTTCTTTGATTTAAAACTTAGCGTGCCAATCAGAAATTTACATTTTTCTCTAACGTTGGCTATTTTAAGATAGTATAGCAGGGAAAATCAATAAAATTATTTTAATAAACATTTTCTGTGACAGACTGTGATACGCCCTCAACCTTGCATAGATCAGAGCAGATTGTGCTCATATTGTCCCTGTAGTACATTCACTGTTAGTCTGGACACAGGTAGAGCCTTCCCTTCCAGTCAAGCAAGGGACATCAACAACCATGGTGTACGTAAGAGCTTTGATCACTGGGGAATGTATCACAGACTTACTAGCACTAGGAATAGATTGTACAACCTTTAATCTACATTTTCAGACTGACCTCAGGAAATCAGTTCATGAAAGTAATTATGAGCTGGTTGCTGAATGTAGCATTTAAGATAACCATTCCCTAGGACATCAGTTTTTAATTATCATTTCATTAAAAAGAGCCTTCCATTCACTAGTAATGCTATGTAAATGAAGGACAGGTTACATGTGATGAACACACAAAGGTCATTTAACTGAAGCTTATTTAATTGTCAGTGCAGTAATGCACCGGGAGGGTGGTGTCTGTATTATGGGACAGAAAACCACAGTTCAGAAATTTTACAACAGAAGAGGAGGGCTTTCGAAGACACGTCCATCTGAAGCAAGTGGAGTTGTGTTCTTGTACGAGATCTGACGGTCACGGGAGGTGGAGAGCTGCGGGTCCTGGTGGCGGTGAGGCAGAGCACAAGCGGGCAGGTGTGGGGTGTTGGAAGCAGCTCCCTGGCTCTCGGTCATACTTGGATATTCCTGCTCTTCCACTGGCCCATGCTGAGACCAGGTAGCCAATAAACCCCTGGGTGTCCCAGGAGGAGGGTGAGGACCTAGGGGAGTGAGTGTCAAGCCCTTCTGGTTGTTGGCAGCACACTTTGAAACTAGATCTTTCTGAAACTTGGATTTAACTTGTTTTTAATCCACTGTACTTCCCTGTAACATGACGACGGTCTCATGACCAGCACTGTTGGAATCAATAGGAAGTACTTTGAGGCAAAGGTCACCTTGCAGAAAGCAGCTTCATAACAGACAGGATTTTGCATGAGAATGTAGGCAAACCAGTAGCTTTCACTGTAAGATCTCTGGACAGCATTTTTCATCTGCTGTTTCATGCTGCAGTGGTAATGGAGAAGGAGCAGAAAGTAACGCGTGATACAAGATCAGCCTGTGTTGACATGCTTGTTGAAACTCAGGTGGCTGTTCTGCACCGTGTAAAATTTCACCTTTAGTATTTCTTGCATCTTTTTTACCTCCTTGCCTCCCAAAAATGTAACATTTCTTATAATCCAGTTAATGGGTCAGACAGAAATATGCATGCAACAGAAATAAGCTATTTCACATTTAGCTGTGCCAGTGATAGGCTTTAACCATGCATGTATCTATAAAAAGATGTATTTGTTGACTGATAACAACAGGTTTACACATACTTTTTGTTATCTTTGCTCATACCTGAGGAACAAAGCTAAACAAGATATTTGATGTGTTTGTTATTCTCTGACCAGAGAGAGACTAGGGGCGATAGTAATAGTTAACAGACAAAGATGGGGAAAGTGACAGGGTCTCTGCAAGGAATGTTTCATGTTTCAAACAAGTTATAGCACTTTATCAGTTAAGATATTGTGCATAGTAAACAAGTCTATTGTGAATTGACGCTTCATTAATGGTAGCACAGACACTAGTCCAGTATCACCAGATTGTTGTCACTGTTCCACACAGAATATTTCATGTGGAGTTTGGAGGGCTCTTTTTTGTTGTGTTTTGGGTTTTTTTGGGGGGGTGGGGCATGTTTCAAGAGAAGGATGGTTTGTTTTGTTTAAAACACAAATCAGGTATTCCTGACTTTGCAATGAGATGACCTTCTGAACGGTACTGGGTTTAGACAGGTGCTCAAAGAGATTCTGTATGAATTTCAGAAAGAGAGAGAAAGAATATTCATAGATGAAGTCCTTGCACTATGCAGCAGATAATTTTTAAAAGAGTCCATATTACAAACTTACAGTATTTTTTTTTACTATTGAGATTTAAGAAGTATTTTAAACCAAGCAGTAAAGCTGTGCAAAATGCTGCCTCTTCTATGGATTGGTCCACAGTAAGTTCTTAAAATCAAACCTCCACTATTCGGTTTAAGAAAGAGTGGATATTTGTACTGTTATATCAACAGTCAGATCTGCTCCGTTAGCATTACTGTAAATTCTACTTTCGGCTGCCAGTAGCTTGGCAATTAGTGTTTCCTGCTTTATTGTTATACAGCGCAATTGAACTCTGCTGCTTTTCATTTATGATCCAGCTTGGGATGTCAGCTGACAGTGAAATGAATGTCCTAACCTCCAATTCAGTGGCTTAAAGGATATCTCCCCAACATTCACTGCCAAGATGAAGCCCAGAAATTATTATTCAGCAGCTGTAAGCAGGGCCTGTTTTTGCAGGCAACCATTTGTAAAAAAGCAAGCATGACAGCTGGGAATTGCTGTTAATGTTCTTTTTATATCCATACTGAAAAGCAGAGTATTAAAAGTAATGCTGCAGAATTTGTAAAGAAGCACTTAAGTGATATCTTAACAGCTCTGCACTAATATTTATAATAATTATTAAAAAATAATATGGCTGCCAAAAGGTACACTAAGTCAGATTTTGCAGTGTAGTTAGATAAAAAATAGACACCTTCAAAAATTATTGATATAGGGATCTCTGCTATTCTGTCACATACAGACAGAAGTTGGCCACTGACAAGCAAAGGTAGTAATCTCAGAGCACAATCACAATTCTAAGCATATTTTTAACCTAACTCCAAAATAGAGATAAATCCTGAAAATCTTCTTCTAACTTTTTTATTTAATAACAAGAACGAGGATAGAATAGGAAGGCTGTGGAAATACAGAGAGACCTGCTTCCATGTAAAGTACTGCTTTAGGAAAGACTGAACACGTAGTTCTGAGAAGAAAGAAACTATTGCTGCTGCCTTGTCCCCCTACCCCTTCCCCCCCAGTTCTTTCACGTTTATTGAAGATTCAGAATATATCAGACAATGCAATTAAGATTTTATACTGTGAAGACTGAATTTACTACTGGCCTGTAATACTAAACTGTGCTGGCTGCAATGTAATTAATATTTCTAGCATATCGTTCTCGTTTGCCGAGCTTCTCCTCTGAAGAAAGTTTATTATACAATGCAGATACAAAATAAAGTTCTCTGTTTACTTGCAGTTTTTAACCTCCATAACTAGAGTCTTCCTTTGTGTTTACAAGGAAATATTACCAGGAGATTCTACTTGCATGCAGCCCTCGCTCTACCCAACACAGCCCCCTTTTGGAGATAGGTCAACAGACAAAATACATGTGAGAACTGCAGGTACAGAACCGTACTGTCCCCAGTACTGCATTTATTACTGAGTAAGCACACCTGGCACACACAAAATACATCATTTTAATATCACTGAGTTTTAAACAATAGGTAATACTTGCATTAAAACTAAGCAAATAGCTGCTTTAGATATTAAATCTTTGTTTCAGTTTTGGAGAAAAAAAAGGAGGGGAGGGAACCTTCTCTACAGCACACACACACACACACACATAAAAAAGAAAGCAGAAAAAAAAAACCAAACCACCAAACCCCACACTCAACATCTTTTGGAAATTCTGAAGCTTTGTGGGATGCCATACAAGCATAAAATGGACAAGATTAATGATCTGGGATAAAGTGGCTATAAACCTCAGGATTCTGTATTCTGGTACAGTCTCAGTTATCTGAGCGTCAGCTATTCCTGAGTCCCTTCTCTCCCCCCGAGTCTGAATCACATCCTCTGACACTGGCTGAAGTACATTAACAGTGACATGGATTAATTGAAACCTCTCTTATCCAAACAGATTTGGGATCCTCACTGCTGTACTAACGGAGTCTCCAGCCACGGTAGCCCGCCTCTGGCTAAACGCCACCGCGTCTCAGCCAGTCACTCATCATGTGCCGCGCTCAGCAGCCTTTTCTCCTTTGCACCATTTCAGTCCCAAATAACCCTATAAACCACTCGGAATATCACTTGCTGTGTATTGTTTTGCTGTTGAAATTATGAATACCTTAACTTCTAAGTAAAGCTTTACCATGGAAGTTCAAAGAAGGATAATGAACTGAAGTCAACAAAAAGGCAGAAAACACCGCATTTTCTCAAGCTTGTAAGAATACTGTGTCAGATGTGGGAAATATTTCTGATGAGGAATTAGTCTCATGTAGCAAATACTGCCTAGATAATCAAAATTGGAAGAAGTCATGGAACTAGGCAGCAAGGAGGTTTCTGTTTCTTTTTCTTTTTCTATATTCAGATTTTGACTATTAAAACGAGAGTATTACTGGATAATTAACCAGCCTTTTAAAATATCACAATCACGCAAGCATAGTCTTGTTTCAGTAAATGTGTGTGAAGATTTTAACCACCAGAAAACTCACCTATTCATAGGCCAATACATTTTAAATATTTTAAATATTGGTACCTACATAAATAAGTTTGAATAACGCAACGTGAACTTCCATAAAAAGTTACCACATAGTATTTCAAATCAATTATCTTCTGAAGTTATTATTGGGGAACACAGTGGAGGATGAAGAGAAAAATGAGTTGAACACACCATTCCTTGAAAGATGTGAATTCGTCCAGACCCTGTTAAGAGTTGCACTCAAACAGAAGCAAGGGGAACAGGCTCAAGTGGCATAAAAATCAAGTTTTGGGATTCGTGGAGGGAGATAAAGTGTTCAGACCAATCTCAGATCATGCTGAGGAGGCGTCAGCCAAATGGTCAACGTAATTGCCTCTGTCCACATCCTGGGGAGCCAGAAATTGCCTCTTCAAAATATATATGTGAAAAGTTGTATTTATATGTAAATACGGAAAGTTAAAATGGTAGCTAAAATCCAAGAATTATGGAAGCACAAAATGTCTCTAATTCCCCAGTAGGGCCATCCCCTCCGAAATAGAGCAGAAAACTGATTCACGAAGCTCAACAGAAAAATAAGGAGAGTTTCAGGCTTCGAAGTCATTCTGCCTTGGAATTAACTGGTTACATCATTCATTTTTGCATCTGCTCAGAGTTTAAGAAGAGTGGGACACTTACTTAACATCAAGCTCTGCTCATGAGGGTGTTTGGCCAGCAGCCCCTTCTCGTGGCGCTCTGAGCGCTGCCTCGGCACCCGCAGCAGCACTGTCCCAGGCTGACACCGGCATCACCGCATGGCGCGAGGGACACTTGGTATTTCTCTCTGTCACTGCAGTACTACAGTTAAATACAGCTTGTCTGTCGGCAGCAGGTGTGCGTACCCGTGTCCTCTGCTCCCTGCCGCTGGCAGGTCCAATTCAGGTGTACGCTGGTCGCTTGGTCCAGGCCTCGGCGCTCTGACGTCCAGGGCTGCCGAGGAACCGGCCCCGTGAGCTTCAGGACCAACAGTGCAACTGATGGGAAGTTTTAAGAAGAGACATCAGAAACAAAATAATCAAGAAGGAAAAAGCCACCATTTTCAAGGAGTAGAGTGTTCTCTTTAACAGGAGCATGAAGATAACAGCACCGAGTTATTTGCCAACCAAAGTCTGCCATAAGTAGAGATACGAAAACTGAGTTATGATATTTTTTTGTTGTTGTTTGTGAAGTAAAAAAAAAAAAAAAAAGATGAAGGGGAACACGCAAGTCTCATCTCTGTCACAAGGAGCAGTTCTGGTAATGCACACTGTCCCTGCAGGCATGTGTTTTGCTTGGTGTGTTTTGCTATATTGTTCTTGTAGGTAAACATCACTGTGAAATAAAACTGATGGCTGTTAATATTTAGCTCGTTGAAAACGGAGTCAAACACTTCAATACATGTATGCTGGTGACACAGACTGTCTGCAAATGGTTTAGGTCCTACTGACGGAGCAGTGAAGCCTACCAAACAGGGAGGAGAAGTGACTCCCTGACCTACCTGCTGCAAGCCAACAAAATTACTTGCTGTTACGATGCTTGAGGAAGAAAATTGTGAAATATGTCAGGCATTTTGATTGCACAGCAAGCAATCTGAAGTCCTTTGTTGCCTTCTGCTTGTGTACTGGTTTTAGCAAGTTAAAAACCAATACCAGCAGCAAGCTCAGAGTCAGGGGGACAGGGAGCAGATGGAGGGGGGGACATGGTGACACGGGACCCCTGACACTAGTCAGGTTGCTTGTCAGTTATGTTTTTAGTCTTTTATATTAGCTCTATCCAGGAATATACTTTGGCACTATCCTCTAGCTATGGCCACACTGATAAGAATGCAACTATCATGTTTTAAGGGAAGGTCAGGAATCTCAAAAAATAAAGCACAAAAGTCTGCCTTAGGTTTATTTATCAAAGGCTATCACTGCCAGATAACAAAACCCCCCTCTGTTTTCATAAGAGGATGGAGGACAGAAGAAGACATGTTAGAATCAATTAAAAAGTGGTGGATTAAGAAGCAAGCATTGAGATATTTTAATATTCTGAAAATAGTTTTGTTTTAAATAAAGCTTAATCTCTACAAATGCAAACATGTAGATAAGTCTTCCACTTCAGCAATTTATTTTATCATGAATGTGAGTAACATTTATGTCCTTAAAAATTAGACACAAACGTGAGTCTTTCCCAAAAATAAGACTAGGACTCCCAGTCTTACAACTTCCAGAACTGATGCTTAAAAACCCTTCCTACATCAGGGATTTCCACGACCACCCCCTTTCAAGAAAACTCTGGGTTTATATTTCTTTTTTTTTTTCCACTGCAGTATTTTAGGTTTGGACCTATGTAATTCTCTGAGCATTTTGGCATCATGTGCATCTCTGAAGACATCTCCATATAAGGGAATTTACTCAAGCGATGTAGGGAAAACACAGATATCAGATAATAATTCCACGAAGGCCGAATTTGGCCCCATGATTCAAGTTTGTGGTATTCGTAAGACGTCCCTGTACTTAGTTTTTACAGATGTTGACTTTAAGACACTTGTAAGCCAGCCTTTTAGGTAGAATTAATGACTGCCAAGAAAACGTTGTCTTCTGTAGTCTGGTAGAGAGGAAAGAGGAGTGGGCTACAAACACCTCATAGCTCCTGTAATTGTTCTACAAGGCAAGAGGATCTCATATGGGATGAGAATAGACTCTGTTAAAGTAGGCAAGAAGCAATACAGCACACATACAGCATGACGTGTTTAATTAAAGCACTAAGGGCAGTGCTGCATACCCTCAAAGTCTTCCAAAATAATTAGAAGTATGAGCGCAGCAATGTTTTAAGTAAGTATTTGAGGTAACACATGAACAGATGTTATACAAGCTTATCTAGGACACTGATTATTTTCAAACGGAATCCTAAGAAATGAAAGATCAAGGACAGTTTTGGGTACTGCTAAGGCTCACCACTTGCTCTTCTGTAGAGTCTTATTTTGTGATTTCTTCAATGTTGCTGCGTGGTGTAGTAATGTTTGCTCTTAACAGGCATCAATCAGCAGGAAGAAGGGCTTAGTTAGCTTCCTGCCTCTTAGCTGAAGCTCAAAGGGGAAGCCGGTAGGACAGTTTTCTCCTGTGCTCACGAGGTCAGTACTCACACACTAGTATATTTTTCCCCTTGATCCTTAGAACTGTAACTCAGAAAGCTCAGAACATCCTTCCCTTCCTTAAAGTACCAGGTTATTGGAAAGCACTTTCTTTAGCCAGCCCCCCACACGTTACCTGCAGGCCGGTGAGCTCCATCGATGGCAGCTCCGCGCAGGAACCACTTGTCACCACGGTGACCTCCTGCCCACACCAAGCTACATAACTCCCTGCTCCAAGTCCCTCCTGCGCTCCTGTATTTGGAGCACTGGAGCTCCCACCCAGGAACCTACTCCTCTGCTCTGGGCAAAATCACACCCACACCTGCAACCACAAACACACACCCAGTGGTGCATTCTCTTCATCTTCTCCTGCCCAGCCCCAGGGCTGGTACCACCACCCTCCCCAGTTTGGAGCCCGGCTCCCTCCCTCAGAACAGCCACACCACTCAGCAAAACCTTCCTCCTCTCCTTGTGTATCGCCCTTGGAGCTGCTCCTGGCAAATTACCTTCCTGTACACAGTTTAGCTCTTCCAAACAATCCCTCTCTATCCTTCAGGGAAATCATCCTGCTCCTCCTCAGCTGAGGTAGTTGATTAAATCAAGGCCCTTTATCAGGATCAGATGGGTAGGAAGGAGACTGGCTAAGCCCAACTCCACGTGTAGGACTCGCCAGTCACCTCCTTACACGTCTTCAATCATCGCTGCTCAGTATGGCCTTGACACACAGCGGAACACAGAAATCACAATGCGTATTTGATAGTTTTCCATTGAGCCACATTAATTCTATAGATTACAGTGGAATTACACAACGGATAATTTAGGCTCAGGGAGTTTAATAGGACTACACATATGCTTACAATAATTCATGAGCAAGAATGTTTGTAAGATTATGGTCCATGTTTCCAAGAAAACAGACTTTGTCTCTTCAGAGCTCTTTTTCCTGAGTTTCCAACTGAAGTCATCAGTGCATGTTTATGATATTACATGTGGTTGCTGAAGAAGTTATTACAATGTCACAAAGAGGATTATGATTTCAGGTGGGGAATAATTCTCATACAAATCCTCTTTCCATACAAACAGCCTTAGTAATAAGGAATGTAGAAAAATAGGGCAAAGATAAGAGTTTTACACATAATGAGCCAGATTGCCCAGTATGCTCCAGCTGCTTTGTACTGCATTGATGGGCTTAAATTTGCTTTGTGTTTTCAGAATTATGCAAAACAGAATGTGTTTTTAACTGCGCTCAAATATTTCTTACACAACATTTTTCCGTGGGGTGTGAGCATATCACAGAATAAATAGCAGCAGTTACCCCAAAAGATTGGTAGCTTTCTTATCAGATGTTCAGTATCAGCGTAAAGACACCGAATTGTATTTGTGCCCTGCTCAGATAAGGTAAAAAATAAAAATGCTAAATGATTTATTAGAGCATAATTTAAACCTGATTGTCCAGCAAGAAAATATTATGCCATATTTTAGTCTGCTACTAATCAGGACCATTTTCTTTCAAAATTGATGCAATATATAATTTATGGAGCTGAGAAAAGTGTACCAATTGTAAATGTCTCAAACTTCCCAAGCCACTGTGTATTGTAGCAAAAATGATTGAGAGCATTAACAAATAAGGTCCTGATCCAACTTCACTTAAGTCAATGGAAACATTTCCAAGGATTTCAGAGGATATTGAATCTAGCCCTAAATCATGTGTTCTCTGAGGTCATGAAAGATGAGTTTATCCCAAAATGAATGTCTGAAAACTAATGAACTTTCATTATGTTTATGTGAGCCACCATGTCCCTCACCCCATTCTTCAGTTTCCTGCTTCTCTTGCACAGTTTCCTTTTCCCAATGGGTAGTTCAGGCAGTTCTGCTTCCTTTAATTAGGAACAGCCCTGGCTGTTTTTGTTAGAGGCTGTGCAGCAGTGGAGCACTTTCAGCTGAGCTGATCCACAGCATTGCAGTATAAAACCACCTCCTGGCTGCCCTGCGATTCCCTCAGGACTGTTACAGCCTGACAGGGCTCACACCGCACGTCTTTTGGAAGAGCCCCACTGGTTTCAACTGGAGTTAGACCAGACACTTAGCCCTGAATTTTTGCTGCAAAATGGGAGCACAGACCAGTTACTTCTGGGGGATGCTACGTAGGCGGCTGGGCGGGCCACAGCTCCAGCAGCCAGCCCTACAGGCTGCCGCTCGCTTCTTATGCAGCTGGTCCTATCGGTGGATTGTCTTCCGATTATTTTTCTTTCAAACTTGTTGAAATTTAACTGTATTTCAAAGGTTACTTTGTATGCCCAGGGTTATAGTAACACTGAAGAAAACGCAGTTCTGGTTTTTCAGGGAAGCACTTCTCTCAATGAGCCGAGTGTTGAATCTGTGCTCTCTTTCAAGAGTGGCTTTGTTGCCGAAGCCAGCGGTGGCGCAGGGCTCGCTGCCAGGCACGGGTGCTGCCCGGGCTGGACCAGTGTGATCCCACTGGTATGCCCAGCGCGCAAACCCCACGGATGCCCTGTGCTTTCCAAGGCGGGGTGGGACTCTGGGTGCAGAGCGGCCTGGCCGCCTGTCCCAGTGGTGGCCAGCGCAGCCCTGCCCCGGTCCATCAGCGCCGTGGGGAAGGAGCGACCCTCACCCAAAGCCAGAGGTGCCTCTCTCGCAGGGATTCATGCCCACATGGTGCAGAAGAACGATGAGCTCGAGATGAGCCTGTCATCCTGCTCCACTTTCACCTCACCGCGACGACTTGTGCGCTTTTTTCTGCCCCCTTTTCCCTGTCTCCCAGTGTTTTTCAAAGTTTCCTGTGATTTTGTAACCTTCAAAGGAATTTCAAAAGTAGTTCAAGACATCACGCGCTGCAAGAAGGCTGTTTGTGTGAGCGGGCGAGGCCCTTTCCAGCAGCCAGCCCATCCCGGGACCGGTCACTGCTCAGGCCGGGGGCTCCGGGCCCTCCCCTCCGCCGGCGGGCGGGAGCCCCCGCGCTCGCACCGTGCGGGACGGGCCTGGCAGAGCCCCTGCCGTCCTCCCCGACTTCCCCGCCAGCGCGCTCACCCGGCCCGGCGGGGGCACTTCGCCAGCCAGCGCGGGGAGGCGGGGAGGCGGGGAGCGGCGGGGAGCGGCGGTGCGGCGCCGGGCCGGGACCGCTGGTCCCTCACCGAGACCCCCTCTCCCGCCCCCCGCCGCGGGGGCGCCGCATGCGGTAGGAATCCGCGGCGGCGGCGCTTCCCCGCGGCGGCCCTGGGTGGCAGCGGATTCTTTCCCGCTGACGTTCCCCCGCGCCGCTCCGCTCCCGCCCCGGCCCGGCCCCCGCGGCGGGAGGGGCGGGGCCAGGCGGGGCGGGCGCCCCTCCCCCGCGGCCGCGCGCCCCCTCCCCAGGCGGGCCGGGAGGAGCCGCCGCAGCCCCGCGCCCCGATTGGCGCGCGGGCGGCCCCAACGGCCGCGGGGCCGGGCCGCGAGGGAGGGACTAGAACTTTCCGCGGCCGCGGGCGGACTCTCGCCTCAGCCCGGAGCCGCCAGCGCCTGCGATCAGCGCCCCCAGGCAGCGGGGACACCGCCGACATGACCCACTTCAACAAGGGGCCCTCCTATGGGCTGTCCGCCGAGGTCAAGAACAAGGTGCGGGCGGCGGCGCGGGGGTCGACCGGGCTTTGTCTGCGCCGGACCGACGGGGGCGGGACGGGACGGGACGCGGGGCTTCGCTGCCTCCAGGTCCCGGCGGGGCGGGGCGGGAAGGATGCTCCCGCTGCCGGCCCCGCGACAGCGCTGTCCTCCGCGGCGCCGCTCGCCAAACTTGCTGCCGCGGCGGGACCGCAGAGCTGTCAGCACCGGGCGGGCCCGTGCGCGGCGCCGCGTCCCGCGCTGCACCTGCTCGCGCCGGCAGCCCTGGCACGGGGCGTCCCGCTCCTCCCCGCGGGCGCTGCCCCCGCTCCTCTGGCCGGGACCGCGCGGGGCGGGGCGCCGCGGCCCGCAGCCGTCCCGAGCCCGCGTGGCGGCCGGCGGAGCGGCGGCAGTGCCGGGGCAGTGCCGGGGCAGGGCGCAGCCGGCCCGAGCCGAGCGGATGAACCGCGCGGCGCGTCCCGGCCCCCCGCGCGGCGCATTCCAGCCGCATGACATCATGGGCACGGGCGGCGTGCGGCCAATCGGCGTGGGCCCCGCACAGGCCGCGCATTGTCTGCCCGGCGCGGCCCCGCCCCGCCCCGCCCGGCGCGGGCACACAAAGGCGCGCGGGGGCGCCCGGCCGCGCGCTGCGGGGGGAGCGGGCCATGGGGGTCCCGGGGCCGCGCATCGGCGCCCGGAGCGCCGCCGGCAGGGACGGCCCGCCGGGCTGCGGTGTGACAGCGGCGTGTCACCGCGCCCGGTGCTTCGGGTAAACAGCACAAGAGTCGCCGCTGACAGTCGGCGGGCCCGCGGTGCGCCCCTTGTGCGCCCCTTGTGCGCCCCTTGTGCGCCCCTTGTGCGCCGCTTTGCTGAGCTGCTCTGACCTGTCTTGGGTTTTTTCTCACGTTCTGCGGAACAAAAGGTGCTTATGCCAGTGTCCTGTTACACAGTTAATTTGCAGTGAACCTGGCAAGAGGAAGAACCTTTGCCAAAAAAAAAATTACACCGGTACATAACTAGGGATAAGTAGGTGCTCTGTGTCTTTTCACAGGCTTAAATTCTGAACGTGGTGTTTAATAACTGGTTATTTCACACACGTCTGGTTTCAGACTTCAGCACTTCCCCAAATCCTGTTTTACTTGTGGTTGAGTAGAAAGGGGAGGAGGGAGGAAAGTATTTTGCCCTAAACATTGTAATTTATGTAGAAAGTCTAAGTTAATATGTTGGAAATGTTACAAAAGATACTTTTCTTTTTTTCTTTATTGGCTGTCTCAGGATGATTGTAGGGTTCTGCTGCAAAATTTGATGACATCATGGAACCAAATCTCTTCCATAGTGATTGCTCCCAACATCTAAACCCAGTGGTTTATCTATTACAGTGGCTTATCTATTACAGTCTAAAAAGAGACAATAAAACATATGCTGTATATTATTGCATGTGAATTAGGAAGAAAGTAAATGCTCTTCTACTTTAAAAAAATATTGACAGAATCATATAGGCTTAACAGTGATCCCTTATGGGAACAAGCTGGGAAGAAGTTCTTTGTTCTTTCTCTCTGTTTCTTATTGTCATCAGCTTCCTTAGGGCCTCCTGAGAGGAACTCTTCCAAGCCTGTGTATTAACAGAGCTTGAAACGGGTGTATTTTATGCCTCTATGCAAAGAGCCTTCTACTTTATCTTCCTGTGTCTGTTATTTCACTCAAGTTGTCTGCTTTCTTCAGTGCAAATATATTGCAGAGGGATGGATGTTCTGTGGCAGCTTCTGTTTACTTGTGTGCAGGCTTCTGCTGCAGTCCTTGGAAATGTCAGTACAGCAGTGTCATAAAAAGTTATTCAAATGCAAAGACAAATGAACTCACCTTCCTTAAAAAAACCAGGCAAACAAAAAACCAACTAACAACAAAAACTCCAGCAAAAGATATAGCTTTGAACTTTGAGAATGCTGCTTATACTTTAAGAGGTCAAATTTCAAAGCGATTATGTTATAAACACATATATTGTTTACCTCCTATCTAGTTATTTTACATGAGTCTGTGCATTAGATATGTGTCTGTTTCTCTGTATAATTCTAGAGGATCAGAGAATAATGTCTCTGTGAAGATCAGCAATTCCTTTCTCAGGATCCTTCTGTCTCATAAAGATTTGAAGAACAACATTTAGTTTCCAGCTCATGGTGGACCATTTTTAGATACTGATCTCAATCACACATTCTAAATCATAGACCTTTGTGCAAACTATTGTGTTATGTTAGGTTTTATTTTTTTTAATGTGGTGTTGGTTTGACGTTTGTAAGTAGCTATGGTACCTCCCTGCCTGAATGATGGTCAATGTTAGATGCTCTTGTTTGACATTTTCAGTGCTAAGCCCCAAGCAGTGTTTTTCTGCAGAAAACATGTGTGTTGATAGCTATGCTGCCTGAGAGCCCAGCTGTGCTGGGTAGAAAGTCTCTTGGTTTTGGGTTTTATTCTTTATTTTCTCATTTGGCATTGTATTAGCGTTCAGAGAAACCTTTTGTTTGCTATGGTATTTGAATAGATGAATATAACATCCTGATGCTTTATAAGAATTTTGTTTAATTGATGTTCAAGGTTCCATCTCTAAGCTTAACTTTGTTTAGTTTGGTTTTTAGGACTCTTTTTTTCTTTTCTTTTTTTTTTTTTTTTTTTGTGGTCCTTTGGAAGCTCTACCTTTCTCTTGTTTTGCTCCTTACCCTAGGTGAACCGATAAGGTGTTTGGTCTCTGTTATGAATCTCTTTTCCTCATTCCTACAAAGAAAGGATGGAATTTGTGTACCGGTTCCCAGCTGTAAGGAAATTTGTCTGCATGAGAAATATGCAGGTAGTCAAACTAGTGTAATCCCTTTGAAGCTGATTCCCTGTTTGCTTGAGATCACAGAAGATACTTGATCCAAAACAAATATTCAGTGAGGAGCCCTTTAAGCTGATTGAAATGGGAGTTTCTTCTGCAGGCAATAAATAATTTTCTTAAGCAATGGGAGAGTTTCTGCGGTATGAGGTTAGCATAGCTTGAGATGATGATGCAGTTAGATAAAGCTACAAACCAATGTTACATTTGTCTCTAATGTACAACTGAGGTAGGTAAGAAATCAGCAGCAGCTTTTGCTCCATTGTGTTGCTGCATAAGGTGTGCAGCAAGCAGGAACGCTGGGCAGGAGAGGTTCCAGTTCATTCAGCTGCTTCCTAGTGACTCTGCCCTGCCCATGGAAATGGTATTTATATCAGCCGGACACTTATCTTTTCCCCCTCTTATGTTTGATAGACTGCCAGTTGCATCTCCACGTGAAAGGAAGGATGGGCAGAAATACATCTTTATGGGGATTTAAACTTTACATAGCTTCTGGTTATCCCATGTCTTGACTCTGGTCTCTCACGTTCCTTCCAATCCATCCCCCTGTCACAAGCTGGCACTGGCCAGGACCATTTTCCAAAGTTTTTAAAGACAGCAAAGTAACTGAAGTGAGTTAGTCTGTCCCTGCAGCTGCCACCCTGAGAGGTCAAGTGCTAGTGGTATGGAAGAGAGAGGGAAACAAACTTTTTAAACTAGAGGCTGGTAGACAAACGAAGCCTGTAAACAAAATATTTCCTATTTTGCAAGTGTGCAGGAGGGCAGTGGTACTTCCTGCTTCCTTCTTGAGGGCAAATATGGATTAATGAAAAAGCAATGAAGTCTGTGGTGAATAATGCTAACCAGTCCCAGGTATGATTATTATGTTCCTTCTGAACATGCTGAGGAGAAGACTTCTGTAGTGTGTTTCACTTGCTCAGGCCAAATAAACAAATTTATTTGTCCAGAAATTACATTTTTATGAACATTTTTAACTGGAAACCAGACTGTTATCATTATCTTTCAGATTTTTTTTTTTTTTTTGTAGCTAGTGATTTGATAAGCTACATGAAGTTTTAGCTGCATGTAGTTGGACTGTTAGGCCTTCCTCTTTCTCACCCCCTCCTTTCAAAACTGTAATAATACCCTTTTCCTTTTTAGAATGTAACTGTTCCTACTATATACCCTTCTACACTTCCCGTAGACTATTTTCCTTTAGCAAACCTTTGCTCACTCAATTTTATGACCCTTATGTAAGAGTGCTTACTGGTGATAAAGTATTTCTATTGATGTTTTCTAAAAGGATGTAATAAAAATGAAGACTGCATTGGATAAAGGCAATGAGAACTTGTGCTTTGAGTGCACAGGTGAGTGTCTTCTGTGCTGATAACTGACAGTGTAGGATTTCTGCATTACTAATTGTCTTATACGTAGAGGTCTATGTAGCTTTTGAAGTAGTAATATCTTCAGTTTACAAGTTTGAAATTAAATTCAGGTATTTAGTTTAAAATAAAATCAGCTTGTGTGACCTTTCCATAATAAAAATCTTAAGTTTGTTGCAGGGAGAATAAGTTAAAAATCCGGTATTTTGATTATGTCAGAAATATTATAATAGGAATATATACACTGAGATTTTAGAAAGGAAATTTCAGAGGAAGTAGCAGAAGGGTTTTACAGGATCAAGCACTGAACTTCAGTTTGCTGCAATTAATGGTTTCTAATAGTTTATCACATCACATTTACTAGCTAAAAATGAGCTTCATTGTGCACAGCACTGAAACTTTTCTCTTTGTGTCCAATTTCTGTATTTTTTCTGAAGAACTGTGAAATTTTTCCAGTTGGATCCAGGCTTTAGTAACAAATCTGCAGTTCAAATTAACAACTTCATAACTTTGTCTTTTATATTTGTCTTCCAGAAATCTCTCGGTGTGTTAACCTTCAAGCATCGTATTTTTTTAATAGCAGCTCCCAAACCCCCTTTGTAATTTTAATATAGAGACGAACAAAGTGCTGAATGAAAATATCTACTTTAGGTTTAGTGAAGAAATCTGTCAATTAAATGCACAGAATGTATTCAACATAATAGTACTTAATGGTACAGTTTTGATGACTCAGTCAACAGCAAAACTGTCCACAAAACATAAATATGACAGTGGAATAATTCCATAGCTAAACTTAGTAAATCAGTGTTTGTCACAGTAACTACATGTATCACGTAAAACACGTTAGTGATTTAAACAATGATAACTTGTATTTTGTCAATCTTAAGATGCTTTTTTTTTAATGTATTAGCAACCAGATGATGAGTTGGAAATCCAACTGATTTCCATTATCACTGCCGGTTACTTTTTTCTGATGCTTATTTTTAATTTGACTGACAATACTGAATTTCAGTAACTTAGGTTGAACAACACTCCCTATCAAATGGTCCTGCTGGATGCTTCACTTCCAAATCACATGGTGTTCTTTTTCTGAGCAGAAGCCTCTTACACTTATGAGAATGTGTTTGCCACCTCAGTTGCTGAACCGTGAGTTTAGCCCTTTGCTGAAAATTTTGCAGAGGATTTTTTTTAAAGAAGCCCAGTGAAACATTAGCATTATTAAGCTGTAGTGACTTATTAACTTGTATTCTAGTGTAAGATCCCGTGTGTAAAGAGTTCTCATATTGATTGAGAAGCGGTATTAATGCAGCAGCCCTAATCAATAGCTACATGTTTTGGTTAGATTTTTTTTTTTTTTTTAAAGGAGGAAGGTATTCCAGCAGTGGAGAATCTTAAGTACAGTGTCTCCATTCATCTTCATCCTTCACTGTCTACCTCAGAGTGTCTGCCCTGCCGGTCCTGGTGTGTCTAATCAGTTTTCCTCTCTCACTGTTACTGTCTCAGGACAGGTCTGGTCTCTTGAGCACACATCAGGTGTAGGTTTCTAATTCTGTGGCTACTCCAATAGAATTATCAATACTACAGCAGTTATAAGTAGACCTACTAGCAGGTACAAACTAATAATGATACAACCTATGTAGCACTGAGTTGACATTCATACCTACAATACATCTCTTTCTATGATAAGCAGAAGCAAGTAATTTGCCGTGCAAACACTTCCCTTGCTAGCACTTTGGACGTTAGCACCCCTGCCATCTGATCAAAGCCTCCAGTGTTTGTCAGCCAAGCATTGCCTGTTCTGCACACTTGCCCAAGCCCACAAACAAGGGGACTTGCCCTGGGGATCCCCTGCACAGCCCCACTAGGCAGGCGTACCCCATCTCCAGGGTCACTGTTCGGTGGCCCGCAAGTAGGTGAGATGAAACAAACCTGTGAAAGCAGCCGCCTTAGTGACATCTGGCAGTTGTTGCTGTAAACAGCTGACGGGGAGTTAATTTCTTTTTCTCGATGGTTTAAATCCCTAGTAAGCCTTGACCTGCCATTGCCACAGTGACAGTTGTCTTTTGGAATCCTCCTGTGTCTCAAAACTGTCACTTGGAAGAGCACACAGCCGTTCTTGAACTGTGAGATATGTATTGCTGCCCCGTGGTAAGCCCTGTGTGATGGATGTCATTTCCAGTTCTGTCTCTTGGCTCACACCATTTTTTCTAGGAGGAAGGCGATGAATGGCATCCATAGCCAGGATTAGCTGCCGCTGCCTCTCGAACATCAAAGCAGAGGTGGAGCACTGGACCAGTCTGCTCCTGTGTGGGCACAGGACAGCACAGACAGGAGCTGCCAGCGCTGCCGCCAGCAAAGCGCGGTGCCTGGGGAAGTTAGGAGAGAGGATGTTTGCTGTGAAATTTGTCTATGTTTAACCTCAGGAGCAACACTGTCTGCACTTCAAATTCAAAGCGCTTTCTGTGAATTTATAAAATGTATTATAGTGACCTTGTTTCTGGTGGATTAATAAACTTTTACTAAAGCTTTTACTGGTCATAGTCATAAAACTTGCTGACGTTAACGTTAAAGAGTGTGGGATAAATATCAAGTCTTGCGTCCTTTACATGTAACCTGACAGGGTAAGTCCTAGGGCCAGAACACCTCTGAAGAAAGCAAATTGAGTTTGACAGTCATGACAATTAAATGGGATTAGTAGTCTCAGAAAATAAGACATCTAATTTGCATAACAGTATTGTTTAAAATGTACAGATGACAGCTTTTTGTGTGGTTTCAGAGTCAGACTTAGTTTAAAATTTAGAGAAAAATACCTATTATATTCCTGTTGCTGAGTCAGTGCCCTTAAAAGATGGATGGATGCACACATTGTTTTGCGATAATGGCACATCAGTTGGTTTGTGTGTTGTTTGGTTTTTGGGGGGTTTTTTCCCCTCATCTCAGCTTTTTTTGTAAGAACATTAATTTGGAGGCTTTTTCTTGCCTCCAACTAATTCATAATTTGCCTTGAAGACTAAAGGATAGAAACTTCACTGTACTCAGAATTGTTAGCTTCTGTAGCTATGTAACACCGTATACACTCTACATCTGACACATCCTTTTAAGGCAAACTTTGTAGAGATTCCCATCCCCTATGGAACTGTACAGGAAAGGCCTTCAGTAAAAATGGGCTTGAGGCCAGGACACGTAGGGCAATTTGAAACAGATTTTTTCTAAGTGAGATCATGTGAAAATCCTTCTTTTTGTAAGAGGGACTCTTTTTGCTTAAAAATGCTTTTTCTACATATCTGATTCTGAAGAACTGTTAACTTGTATAGCTATATTCAGCAGCAAATGCAGTCGTCTGAGTATTTTTGATTTTGCAGTAATACCTCAGAGTAACTTATGTTGTTTCTATTTAGTGGGATTGAACTACAGTGTTTTTCTCAAAAACAGTTTTGACTTTCTGTGAGTGGTTCTATGTTTGGGGCTTTTTTTCTTTAAAAATAAACAAACCCCTCAAACTTCCCCCTCCCTTATTTCCTCCTTTTTTTTTTTTTTCCTTCCTCCTCCTCAAACAATTGCAGAATGTAGTAGATATTAGGAGCAGAGACATAATTAAACTTCTTGTTGCTTATATATGCCATCTCCTAGGTGAAGCAGCTGTGATTCTGGATGTATAAGTTACAGAGCTGGGAAGGCGTTGGTGAGAGCGGAGGATCGCGCCGCGCAGCGCTGCTCTCACAGGGCCATGGCAGCAAGGCACCGCTAAATATTTAACTAAATATTTCTGCACCGTCTGGCCTTGGTTTCCTTGCTGTTCTGAAGTGCTTTCATGAAAATAGGATCTGATATACTGTATCAAATCCTAGCTGGTTGAATTATAGATGGATTCTAAACAGGTCTTCCTACCTTGCTTTGCATGTTTGGACCATGGCTGTTCACAAAGTAAAAATGGACGTTACTACTATAAAAACCTTTCTTTACTTTCCTGCCAAGAGAGCTCTCCTGTTATATTGCTGTCCTGTTGACTTTTCCACTGCTACAGCCTCTTATTTATAGACAGAGAACATCATCTTAGTATTTCTGATTTTGCTTGAATAACAGAAATTTAATTGAAAAGTGTTTTTCTGTTGTCCCTAATTAATTGACAAAGCGCTAGAAGTCTTGCCAGCAGAAGATCAGGGATAACAGACACCTGCACTTGGGAAGGGATTTGGTTATACGTAAATGTTTGTGGTGAAAGGCAGCTCTTACCTCGCTGCTAACGGGGGCCCTGCAGAACATGTCCCTTCTGAGCTGAGCATGGACGGAGCAGAACTCGGAGCTCAGGCCAGCATGCACCAGGCTGAAGGATGTGCTGGAGCAGGACCTGTTCTGTGGCTCCTGTTGAGATTCCCACCACCGGACCAGCTTGAGCTGCCACTGCTTTTGGTTAACTTTATAACGCTGCGTGGGATCAATTTGAAGTTACATTATATATCGTATGTGAAAGTCACTACACTGTTAAGTCAATGAAGCATATGTAGTGCAGACACATATCTAGTGTTCTAAGACTAAATGTTCTTTGCTTATTTTTGTAAGATGTCCCCTTACCTTGCTGACATCATTGTATTAATCATGCACCAATAAAAGTAAAAAGTACAAGTAACTTTTTAGAAAAGGCAATAGTCTTCATTTTTTTATTATGGTCTGTCTTGATAGCATCCTTTATCATTGATAAATAATGGCGTGAAAATGTTTGTGATATAGAAAGCTACTTCTATTTGAAAAAAAACTAGCAGCTTTTAATAAAAAGAGCTAACAAAAAAGCTGTGAGATTGAACAGGGCTAAAGAACTGGTCTTTGAATGGATGGAAAAGAATGGGAACGAAACATAACTGACAAAGTTAGAGTTCAGTCAGAGCACCCGAGCATTCCGTTCTATGGAAGATTAATGGAACCTTAAATGATTGAGGATTGAGACCTGTCTCACACTTCATTTGCAGTACAGTGTTGCACACAGGTACTGCTGCTGGTGCATGTCAAACCTGCAGTGAATTAAGGTGTGCAGCGTAGCGAGCCTACAGCTGACCTTGAGGTATCCAGAATTCTGGATGCAGTGTGTATGTGCATCCCCCACCCACCCCAGCAGTGCTGCCTGTTCTTCCTGCACCTGCTTAATTGCTGAATGTTGGTTTAGAAGTTACTACGGGGTGTTTAGCCAGAACCTCTTACTTAGCAGTTTGACTGTCTTTCCTACTTCAACAATAGCACTTTCTTTTGTACTAGTTATAAACTTTAGTATAGCAGGTTTATAGCTTGGTTTTTCCGTATCTTAAACTACATTTTCATTAAATAAAAAGTTGAGCTAGAAGTCCTTCTAATAATAAACTTAAAAAAAAAACCCAACTTGTCCAGCTGTTTGCTATACAGATTTTATGATTTATATAGAACTGCCAATAGGAGCTATGTAGATTTCAAATGCTCTATCTTACTTTTCTTAGACTTTCTTCAGTAATCTTCTAAATGTCACTTGTAGGCCTTTAAAGATGGATATTATTACAAAATTAAGTAAACATTTTCTAATGTATTTATGGTCATCACTTTTTTAATATCATATTAATTGTAGATCATATTCTTCTTATAACTCTTTTTATATGTTTAAAGCACAACTTGCCTGGGTGGCCATATCCAAAGTATTTTTTGATGTTTCCTGGAGTATAGTTAACAGTGTATATCACCTACTGAACTTTAATTGGTCAGAGGTACACCCAGGAAGGGGGCAGGGGTTGGAGGGCAGGGAGCAGCAGAAGCTGATTATTATGTTTTATTCTTTATGCTGAATTCATTATTACCTTTTTTTTTTTTGTGGTAGTAAAGCAAAACAATAGTATGAAGCAGCCGATAGTCAAGATCTTCTAAAGCTTAAGGTGTGAAATCTGCATTTCTTGTGCTTCTGCTAAGAAAATTGGACATGTGGAGGATTTACCTCAACCAGAAAAATGTGCTATGTGTGAATTCAGAGATTTTCATCTACTACCTTTATGAAAGGTGAATCTAGCAGACTTTGCTATCTAGTAGACTTTGCTATCTAGTGGAAGCTAAAGAACTTTTCAAGAAATCGCATCTTTCACCTAAATTACAAAAAGCACAGATTGAATCATTTTGTGCAAAGATGAAGTGGTGGTAAGAATGAGAGAAATCTGTATTTTCCTTATGAATACTTGTCACAGGTAACTCAGTTAGCCTGTTCAGCTAATGGGAGTCTCATGGATTTAAATCAGAAGAGGCTGACAGGTGACCCAATATGATCAGGGCACTGGGTGGGAAACACTGAGCACTAGCTGGGAAATGCCTCTTACTGTGGGACCTGCCACATCATCTGGTCCATTTCTCAGTCAAGCCCAAGCCTGGGATCTTGAGTGGCAGCGAACAGTCAAGTGTCCGAGCTTGCTGGGCAGGGGCAAAGGAGGTGCAAAAGCAGCAGTCTTGAGGTTTACTTTTGAAAAGGGTGCTGAGAAAATGCAGCACAGGCTGTGCCTTTGCTGGAGAGGCAGAAGCAATGTGCATTTTGAGTAACATTTCGCAAAGCTTGCATCAACAGACGTCATTTTTCTTTAACTTTTTTGAGAGGTATGTTTGAGTTACTAATTAGCTGCTTGCTGCTGTAAAACACAATCCTGCTGTTGTTGGTAAGTGAAGAGGGTTTGAAGAGAAGAAAAAAGGTGTGGAGAGATACTCAGACTAAAATAGTCAGATTTTGTGGTCCTATTTGGAAGGTGATGTTGGAAGGCCTGTCAACACAGTTGGGCCTTGGAAAAGGGCTACAGAGTCACAATAGTTTGCTTGTAATGTGACATATTTTTAAAGCTGTTGTATTGGGGAGAAAAATAAGTAAACTTGAAAGAATATATGATTTCCTGGATTGCTGTAGTAGCAATAGATTAGAAAAGTACTCTCAGAAAGACATGGTGATCATTAATCTTACTGTTTCTGTTGCAGGCTCCTTCTAGCTTTTGAGAGCTGTTTAACCAGAGGAACTTCCTGGTGTACTGCTAGGAAAACTAGGTTCTTTTCAGATTTTTTTTTTTTCCTGCTTATGCACCAAATTGTTTTGTTAGATTATTTCCTCCTCACCCCCAAAACAAGAGCAACTACCCATCACTGCAGTCTGTCCAGACCAATATTTCCAGTGCCGTGCTCAGCACTTCGTTTCAGAAGACCTCCCAGCTAGTGGTGTTGGATCCTGCCCAGGTTTGCTGTGTCATATCACAGCTCAAGCCAGTCGTACTGGATGTGGCTTTCAAAGCCAGGGGAATCTGTTCTCCTCAGGGAATAACAGGCTTTTGTGATGCAGGCTGGATCAACACACTCTTAACTGAGAAGAAACTTCATATCCCAGTGCTTTTTAAACTGAAAATAGCGACTATTTCAAAGAATAGGTAGTGAAGATTACTAAAACTGTATTCTGCGAAGAAATATAAACTGTTCAGCAATATACGGACTAAAGATACAGTGCAATATCAAGAAGTATGATGTATGGTGGCAGGACCAGAAGGTGCTACGGTTGAAAGTGGAAGCTGATGACTAAGGAGAATTAGAGTTGTAAGCCAGAAAACTGTGACTCTGACAAGAAGCGATAAGAACAAGAACTGTGAGAAAAAGCGTGAGGAAGACTAGAATGGGGGAAGAGCATTGTAGAAGTTGCAGAGAATGAGAGAGAACCACAATTTGGTCCAAGGCAGGCACACACCTGAGCTGTTAGCACACTCCGAGGGGAGAGATGGTGGGGGTTGCTCCGTGAGTAGTTTGCAAGCTGCCACAAAATCACACTGGACAGCCAGGCAGTAGAACACTTAGTTCTTCCAGCCTGCTGATCTGGCAACAAACGCCATGCATGACTGTGGGTATCCTACTTGTAGGATGACTCGGAAACTTTGAGGCATGGCTTGTTCTTACTTCACAGAGTTTAAACTGGTGCCCATGGGAAGCGCACCAGGAATTTTGGATTAATGGTCATCCGCCTTTAGAGATTGTAGCCTAAATTTTGATTTACAGAGAAAACAGGTGTTGGCAAATTATCAATTATGCTACAAATAACAAAAAATACTGTTGAATATTATGCAAAATGGATGCATCTTTAAAGTTTTTGTGCTAGGTAGCATAGTGAGATATACTGAGATGTTTCAATATTAGCATTAACGCAGTACAACAGTCCATAGTGACAGAAAAAAAATACACGTTCAAATACAAGGCCATACTTAATGGTGGCTTTCTGTTCTTAAGTACTTCTCCCTTTGGTTTTCATCTGGATTTTTACATTCCCTTTACTTTTGGGTTTCTCGTGCACAAATATACCTCTTCTGGAGTTTGCTTTTGATGCCATCCTGGTCAACATACATGAAATTAGCAGGGAATTTGAATTTGTCCTTATGATGAAAGGCCATTAGGTTGGTAACTCAGATAGCAAGAAGCTCCACTTGACAATAACCTTGGTATCCTGTCACTCCCTCTTCTAACCCACTTTCAGTAAAAATCAAAACCTTGTATTTTCCCACTGTCTTAGGTTCTCCATCTCAACTTAAAGGCTATGCCATTTATTTACTCCATGACTAAATAACCACTTTGTTGGCAGACAACTAGAACTGTAGAGCAGAAAAATATTGTCTATGTCCTTGTCACTCCCCCTCACCTCTAAAGCTGCAAATTAGGTAGGTACAGTAATCTATTTACACCATAGAATTTTAACCCAGAAGTTTTAACTCAGTTGTATAATTAAAAAAAAAAATCTGGAAACCCATTCTTCCTGCTTATAAGAATAACACTTACTGTTCTTTGCCATTTTCTTGGTAATTTGCATAGCCAGTAAACTATTAACACTTTTTGTCCCAGATGTCTTGCTGTGTAAATTTCAGACATGAGATTCAGAACTGTGTCTTGTAACAGCAGGTGATGAACAGAATGGGGCAGCTCAGGTGCCGGTAGCTTCAGTTCCGGAGGATAATTTGGGACTGGCTGTGTAACCTGCCTCACTCCCACTTCTGAGGAGTAAGGGCTTCTAAGAGCTTCTGCCTTGATATCAGGAGATAATTATGCTTTCATCTTCCCCCTTACCATCATAAAGACTTTAAAAGAGAAGGAGATCTAATTGGAAACTAGTGCCAAGCAAACAATAAAGAAGTATCATCATGGGTATCTTTGGCCTCTGCAAGACAAATCATTCCTGAGGGTAGTACTTATTTCAATGAAAGGATGTTTTTAGGCACCACTGAAAGCATTTAAAAAAAAAAAAAATCAGTTTCAGTTCCAAATTAATAACACTTGAAAAGTTGGTATAGGAACAAACTGCTGCTTAAAACTTAAAATGTAAAACTTTAGGTGTTAAAAGGTGAAGTTTTCCCTTAGTTATCTTTATTTGCTTTCAATAATTTATGACTTAAATGTGTAAAAGTAAAATTAATATTAAACCCACTGGCTAAACCCGGATTAAATTCAGTATGAGATGAATATGCTTCCATACTTATAAGAAATCTGGTAAGCTTTCTCTACTCAGTCTTTTTTTGACTGAAAACCTGTTAATTTTGTGTCACTTCAAGCAAGGATACGGATTTCGTCCTATGAAGAATATTAACATCTAAAACTGAGGGCTTTATTTATTTTTCTATTCACTTTCGTGAAAAAGTATGTGTGTAACCTGTTCTTATACGATCTTGGAGTATTTATCTTGCTGTATGTGGCCCTGTACTTTATCTACCTTGGAAAACAGCAACATAAAACCTATTTTGCTGCACTTTTATATGTATATAAATCTGAGGGTTTGTTGACAAACACCGTTCCTGCGATAGAGATGTTCACTCACTTTGACAAGCAGGTGCTTCTGTTCTTAAAACTTCAGATCAAAGAGCAGTTTCTTCAAATGCTTACTAGTACTTTAACTTTAGCATGCTGCATGTTAAACATTTGGTCCCTGTTGTGGGGGCATAAAGCCTGAAGCTTTAGTGAAAAATTTCATCGGAACTAAGAAGTGCAAGATGTTATGACATGACGTGTAACTTTGAAAGTTTTATCTTTTATAACCTGCTTTTTAAGTCTCAGTGACTTGTAAAAAACTATGCAGCGTGCTTAAACTCTTTTTTGAGATACTGTTACAGTTTTTTTCCAGAGTAGCAGCAATATAGACGGCTGAACTCTTAAACTGGAGATTTGGCATATACAGAGCCTTTAGTGTACAGTGTGTACTGTGTAATTTGGAAAAGATTAGTATAAAAGGACAATCGAAAGTCCATATGATATCACTTATGGTGTGAAATACTGGTTAACATCATCACTCAAACTGCACATGCTGCAGGCACATTGAGTAACTTTAATGATCTCTCTGTGTCCCTTGAAGTTGGCCAACATAACTTCGTTTGTTTCCAGGACTCCATACACTTGATAAAAACAGTGATGATTGCTGTTCTCGTGCTACAGATGGAGGGAGGGCTTTCATACTGTGAGAGGTCCCAAACAGGAAAGTCCTACCTGAACAGAATAAGAGGCGAGAATCGGGTGTGAAGTTGCCAGAGGAATAAAATTTAACCCAAGGATTCTAGCCTTAGGCATACATTGGCATAGATGTATGTATATCACATCACCTGCTAGTTATTAGCTGCATCTGACATTCAAAGATGAATCTTGGCATGTAAAACAGAAATGACCTAATAAGAGGAAGAAGTGACTTCTTGGATCCCCAAGTTCTCGTCCTTCTACTCAACAACAACTCCAGCCCTATAATTGAAGTGCATCAGTTTTTGGTAACAGAGAAGAAGTGTTTAATTTATCTGTAATAGAAGATTACTATACTAAAAAGAAAAAAAATATATTTTTAGCTGAAATACTGGTATTAGTGTAACTGGGGTTTGCTGCTTCTGTATCATTAACGAGTCAGTCTTTAGTGCTGGCTGTACACAACAGTCACTGTTTAGCAGGATAAGCATCTGAGACAGTTTAGTTCCTGATAAACTTGAATTTGTGTCCATTGGTATTATGTTAAAATTGCCCGAATGTGTGTGAAGCTCAGGAAAAAGCCAAATCTAATGTGATATTAACTGGTATTAAAGAACCTCACGCTCAAAATGTTCTCTTACTGCATGGAGAAGTTTTCTAGATTTCTGCCTCCTTCCTCACAAATTCAGATACAACTGGAGTGTTTTGCAGAGTTGTAACTAAAGTTGGGATTTTATACAGCTATAGTTGAAAATGAGTAGGTGAATTATTTTTTTAAATCAAATTAGAAACCAGTTCAAAAGGACAGCAATACATGAACCCAATTTTTCTGCAACTGCTTTTTGCTTGTGACTTTCAGTAGTAAGGTGATGTATACTGTCAGTCTTGTAAAGACTACTTGTAGTAGAACTATTAAATTCCTACTTATTATTATGCAAAAGATTACCTTTCAGTTTATCATCAAATTTTGTGTAGCTTTTTCTAAACTGAATACAAAGACAACTCCTCCATATTATGAACTTTACTAGCAGTCAAGAACTTGTAATAAGCAAGTAACACCTACTCTTTTCCTCCCACCAGCTTAGATCATCCATCATTTTCACCACTTGTATTACCTTTGAAAGGAAAAAAAGTTATTTCTAACTATTAAATCTGTATCTCTGAAGCATCAGCAAAAAGAATAGCATTTACGACTGTATATATATCTTTCAAGATTTGTCAGAACAAAGTAATTAACAATTGGCTTCCTGCTGTCTGATTTTAAACTTTTGTAAAACCTTTATATCTATTGCTACAATTGAAGCTTTTCTACAGTGTTCTGAAACCGTAGCTTTTTTCATGGCACCGATGATGAATACTTTGAATGAAGCTGCTTTAGTAGATGATATTTTCTTTTGCTATGGACTTTTAAGATTTAAGTATCTTCCATGGAAGTTCAGTACTTTAAATGGATCAAATTTTGGCGTGTTGATTAGTAGTAATGGAAAAAGGCATAAATTTTTTTCATTTATATCAATGCTTCCAACTTCCCCTCATAGATAGAAATCAGAGGAAAACTGGAACAACGCTGATAGGCATGTGGAAAATATGAAGTATTCACTAACTTAGTGTTACATAACCCCTGGTTGTGCCATCGGATTGAGGACGCTAAGGATTCAGAGCAAGCGTAACCTGGTGCCTGACCTGTCACTCTCCCTGCTTAACTCCTTCTTGTCACATGTTTAAAACCAGACTCCTAAGTTTCCATGTCTTTAGCTTTTCAGGTAGTTTCTTTGAAAATTAATCTATCAACACACTTCACTCTTCATAACATAGTTTCCCACCATTTCAAAATCAAAACACAAGTTTTGCCCAAATTTAAGTAAAACTGTACAGTAGCAAAGACAATTCAGAAAATTAGCAGATTTAACAGCAATGCTTTTAGTGGCAATAAGACAAGTTTTCTCACATGTATAAGCATTTTTTATTTCCTATCTCTAGATAAGCACTGTAATGATACTGCATGACACTTTAAAACCTCTTGAAAAACTCAAGATTTGAACCCATGTGAAAGTACTCCAACATAAAGTAAACGTTTTCCAGGAGAAGTGATAAAATTCCATCCGATTACTTCTAAGTTCCCCAAGCAATAAGGCAGCAATTTAACGTTCAGCTCAGTTGTAATCTCAAATATGGAATGCACTTAGTATTAAATGATGAAAATTTTTGCCATTTTTTCCTTTTATATGCTTGCCAAGAAAGATTAAAATAGCCACACTTGCAGAAGTCTTCAGGGTTCTCACTCTTATTGGCTTCCATATTTACTTTTTTTTTTTTTTTTTTTTAGTATGAGGACAGAGGAGATAGAGTCAGATCTTTAAAATGTGTCTCTTGATGACATGATTACAGACTTAATTTCCTCTGTAAAAAAAAAATTAAGCTGTTCCTGGTGTTCAAAAATAAATGAAGTTGTAGAAAGACAGTTCCAGTTGTATACCAGACTATTCCAGCTGCAGGATGGCTAAACTATGACTTAGCGTTTCCTTTAAGCTGCACTGAAACAGAAACTGCCTGAATTTTCAGAAAGCAAAGTATCTATTACATTTCTAACTAAAGAATTGTGGAAGAGATTAGCTTAAGCCCTTCTTTGTATCAATATGCATGTTAGAACGGTGAATTTCACATAGTCTGAACTGTCAACATACAAATGACCAGCCCAAATTGTCCACTCCCTTCTAACTGGCATATCAGAACATCCCATGTTCTGGTCTTTCTACAAATCCTGTTTTTTCTTTTGAACCGCTGTACAGAAATATATTATCTACTGTACATCTCATCTGTACACATAGCTTAGGATTTTGTGGGCGAGATCACTTTTGTAAGATCTTTTTATGTTCTAATGTGTAGTAAGGGTAGGATGGTATGTTTCACTCTTCTGGGGACGTTTTGGGATGGGTCTCCTTTGCACAAATATTTACTTTCACACAAAATAACTGACCTCATGTCCAAGACTGCTGCTCTTCTGTAAGTTTGAACAAGCTAGTTTGAGTTCTGCCAAATGTTCTGGGGGAGACAAACTAAGATCACATAAGCCTTGTTTCCATAGGAAATAAAAATAGCCATGAAAAGTAGTTTGTAAGCTATTCAGCAGGTTAGGAAGGAGAAAATTGATAACAGCTTCCTCATATACTGTTTTCAAATGTTAACATTTCTGGTAGCCCCTCAGAAAAGGGGCTGCCCACCCCCTGCTATTACTGCCATCACTATAAATGATGTGGTTGTGCTGCCTCATAGCAGCTCCTCCTGTGCAGCCGTGAACTCCAGCCTGCTTTTCTCATCTTAGCTGCCTAATATCCAAAAGATGTGAATAAAAATTAAAATGAAAAAAAAAAAATCATGACACTTTCCTCACACTGGGCAGTATTACCTGAGCTTTCTTCCTTTTTTTCTTCAATGAGAAAAGGGACATCTTGATTATATTAGACCAGCTTTGGTCTAAGCACTGAAGTACTTGTTATCTTGTACAGAATATTGCACAAAATTTTACATCTCTGTCAAGATCTGAATAAGAGAATGGGCTAGTCCATTATCCTGATCTGTAACTAAGGCACCATAGCACCACTATTACAAATAGTCTAAGGAAAATAAGTATTACACAGAGAAGTTTTTGAAGTAAAGCCAGAGATACAGGAATTTTCCATTCCCCTTAGAAGAAAAATAGAGAACAGAACACTGTAATTTTTAGTTTGGTCAGTTTGGAGTTTGGGATTACTAATGCTAGCCAAAATGTAGAAATCGCCTCTATCCAAGTAATTCAGATTGGTTGGAATAATCTCCTGCAGTATAAATAGCTGCTAATATCTGGCCTTTCTGGGCTGAAGTCTAAGACTATATGTAAAACGTCTGAACTTTACATTTTGATCTGAATGTGAACAGCTTTACATGAGTTTCTTGCTAGGAATTTGTAAGTAACTGGTAGTAGCTGAGCTCATTTTCCATTAGTTAGAAATAACACGAGTACATTCTGTGCTGGCCTGTCAGGTTTCTCACAGTGGCGCTCTCATTCCCCGTCGTGCTCACTGACCCATGCGGGACAACATCTAACGAAGGTTCGAGTGTGTTGCCAACCTCTGCACTAGCGGAGTTTATTTACATCTTAAAATCTAGTGTTAGATAACTTGTTTTGTTTGCAGGAAAAGTAGCAATGCTTCCAATGACAGAATCCCTTTTCTCCAACTCACCAGTACGGAAAAGTATTGCAAAAGTAAGAGGTTTAGGCTGAAGGAAGGCTGAGCTGCTTTTAGTCTCTTCAGGGGAGAGGAACGAAGGGCAGAGAGTGGCATGTGGGCCTGTTAGCTGCTCGCATCGCTGAAGTTTCCTGGTTTTAAGCATTCCATTCACATGGATTGATTTCTAGTGACTGAAGCATAACTGACACACTTAGTAAGGTCTGAACATCTGGAAAAGGAGTTTTAAGTCACCGTGCTAGCAACTCTGGGTCTCTGGTGCCTTTAACTGCAAAGACCATTGCAGGTTTTCTCTTTGTACACTAATGGTGCAGTAACTTTGCAATTAAAACATGAGATCAGAGTCTTCCAGCAAGGCCAAAGAAAAGAGAAATAGCAGGCACACTAAAGCTTAAATTTAAAAGAGCCACACACACAACCCCCAGAATCTCCAGTAAGATAACTCAATGTTGTAGCAGAAGGGCAAAACTTACGGTTCATCTCCATTAATCATAACCTTGCTAAAAAGAGCAAACCCACCATAGTAATCTTTGGCAGAACAACTTATAACGTATTACATAAGAGTTCCTGTCTATAAATCTGCACTTGAGCAGTAGTACTGACGACATGGTATTTCAGAGTTCTTGTGTTCATAACACACTATTTCACTTTTGTAGTTCCTGCTAAAGTAGAACTTGGGTAGAATATTCTTTTTGAAAAAGTCATCATTCCTCTAAAGCTGTCAAAAGCCTATTGACAAGCTCCAGCAATTCTTACAGTAGGAAGAACTGTTAAGTGTTTCAAAGCGCTATTTTAAAATAAAGATTTAATAAAGCCACAAACATTATCGTAAAAGGGATGAAGACTTGCACATGTACCCTGATATTTAAAACACAGTACTGGCTAAAGGCTGTAGCATACTCTTTGAAACAGATTTTGGGGGAAGCACTTGCAGTTTTCTCTCATGAAGTAACTTTATAACTACTTGTGTTACAGATTGCCCTGAAATACGACCCCCAGATAGAAGAAGATCTGCGTAACTGGATAGAAGAGGTTACAGGGCTGAGCATTGGTACAAACTTCCAACTGGGATTAAAAGATGGCATAATCTTATGCGAGTAAGCATTTATTAAGTAACCTTATTTTTAGCAGTTTTCCACTTTTGAGGAACTAAGGAGGGACTTTCTGAAGACTCCCCCTTCAAACACATCAACAATAACAGTCAAAGTTAGCTGACCGTAGGGTGGGAGACAGCTTCATTGAAATTGTGGAGAAGAATGAAAACTTAAATCTCCTTTATATTTCAGCAAAATTTCTAAATTTAATGCTGAAGCTCTTTTCTATAATAGTCAAATGGCACACAAAAAATTCTTACGGTGTGTTAGACTTGTTGGACATGAGATCCGAGCTAGGCACTCTGTATAAACGAGAACATTAACCATTTTGATGAAAGTAATGCAACTAATAAAGCGTGAATGAAAATATATAATGCCTGCACAGATGGTATAAGGTTGAGATTTATTGTTTAAGCATTTCCCTTTTTTTCACCTCCCCAGGCTTATAAATAAGCTGCAGCCAGGATCAGTGAAGAAAATTAATCAATCAAAACTAAATTGGCACCAGGTAAAACAAAAAAAACCCCCAAAACTCCACCTCTAACCCCTCCAACTCCCAGACAGTTCTTTTGTTCTGTATTAACAAATTTGCTGTGGATATGGTACACCTTAAATCTGAATAGCACCAAGTTTTGTTTATGATACGTACACAACAGTTGAGGATATTGCATACATGAAAAGCATTTGACAGAAAGCAACTATATCTGAGCTTGGGCATAAATGGTAGTTGAGTATACATATTTAATAGTAATGCTTTAACTGTTAGATGAAATTTCAGATAGAAGAAGAACGTAGTGACATATAGCAAGGCCTTTTTCCAAGTTAAAAAAAAAAAGCTGTTAACTCTTTATTAAATTACAACTGGAGTTTTCCATCCAGGCAGTGCTGCAGGGTCAACAGCTCGCCTATACTTGGACATTCGAGGTCACTTTATGAAGTGTGCTCCTGAGAAAGCAGCTGGAGAGGATGGGGAGGTAGAGGACTTCAACAGTCTCAGAATAAATGGTTGTGTAACAGAATTCAGAAAACAATATGGTGCAAACTACAGTATGTATTTTTTTTCAGTGTATCCAGATTTGATTTCCTATGAGTGTTCTAGGGAGCACTTCCCCCCACAAGGGACCATCAAAGGCAACATGCATTTAGAACATGCATTGACAGAGTTGCTGGTTAGAGTTGACTGCCTATACTGTTGCTGAGTCTAGCTTACTACCACTATATCAGCCTCTTGTTTTTATAGGCATTGAACACTTCTAAATACGGTGGAGAATTTTTATTAAAAAAAAAAAAATTGAATACCTCTAAAAACTTCAGAAGGAAAAATGAAATTCAGTCTTTACTCCTTATATTCCATATTGCTTTCCAATTTCTACAGCGCACAGTACTAAAAAGTGCTAACAAACCCCAAAAGCTTAGTTGAATTTGTCCCAGGAGTTGTGCAAGATAATACCTTCAAACCAAGTTAAATGTTCTTACTATCCACATAGTTTTTCTTTTACTCAAAATTATCAATGGCTGAAGTCAAATAGCACGGACACTATGGTCAATTTTCCAATTTGAAGCAAATTTTAGATCAGGATTTCTTTTAGAAGGGCACAGTTGAGGCAGTTTTGTCAAAGACCCCTCTAACAAAGTATATGATTCTCACTGATGGAGAAATGCTGGGCTAGATAAACCCTTAGATTGATTTCTAAGTCAATATTAAAACTAATGAAAAATAATATCAAACTTCCTACCAGTCACTCTTAACCACGTCAACTGTTTTATCCAGTTTGCACAAGGCAATGAACTTACATTAAACAAGCAAAAACAAACAAACCAACCAACACCAGAAAGCCTTAAAATTACGTAGTTTCTAAATTGAAACACTGAGTAGAAACCTGGCTTTTTTGTTTCTGTTTAGCTGGAGAACATTGGGAATTTTATCAAAGCCATCCAAGTCTACGGCATGAAGCCACACGATATTTTTGAAGCAAATGATCTTTTTGAAAATGGAAATATGACTCAAGTACAGACTACCTTAGTGGCCCTGGCAGGTCTGGTAAGTATTTGTATCCCTGGAATTGGCACAAATCTACATGGCAGTCCAGACGCACCCTTTCCACTTGTAGATACAGAAAACAGCATACAGCCTGTTTGGGGGGATAGACAGATACTGCTGCGAGTCCGAGATCCTGCAGAGGTGGCACTTGAGAGGGCTGTGTCCTACCGCATCCCTCCAGGGAAGGCTGGGAGTTCAGAGCCATGATTCTTGACTGCAGGTGGCCTTGCTCTGGAGCTGCATCTCCACACACAGAACCAGGGAGGCTCACAGGACGCTAATCCCTGCAGAACATCCTGCTGACAAGATACTTGGGTCGCTTTGGGCTGCCACCTGCAAATGGCGTGGCGAACCGTTACCTCCTCTCACCCCCAGCACAAGAGTTTCTCATAAGAGATGAACCTGCTTGTGGCATCACTTGAGAGCCCAGGGTCAGGAAAACCAGCGTTCCAGTAGCAGAAGACATACTTCATACACTAAATACTATATTTTCCCTCCCCCTAAATAGGCAAAAACCAAAGGTTTTCACGCTACAATTGATATTGGTGTCAAATATGCAGAGAAACAAGCACGAAGTTTTGATGCGGGAAAACTAAAAGCTGGTCAAAGTGTAATTGGCCTGCAGGTAAGTATGAAATTCAAGTTTGCAGTTAATCTGTTATATTTGAGAAGGACTTTCCTGTTTCAACTGACATTGTTTATGCAAAAACAGTTGCAGAATTACAATATATTCTTATCACAGAAGGAGGTATGAGGTTTTAATTCTTTTAAGCAGTTAATTTGCTTTATAAACTCAAGTGAGTGACTGGAAAATTCTTCTGTTTGTTTTAAATCTGCAATAGGAGTGATAAGGAGGGAAGGAACAGCTAATCTTAGCAGTATCACCTCTGTCTCCTACAGTGGTTTTAAAGTAGGTGTCTTTGGATGGCTAAGGCTCCTTATATGGTAGTAGCCTTTTTTCTCTCCACTTTCCTTAATAGTCATGAAAACCCCATAATAACTGTTATAAAAATCTTAAAATTCCTGTGGTAGAGAAGTAGTGGTGATGCAATTAAATCATTACTGTCCAGAATAAAAGTGAATTATTACATTTTGATGCATACAGCCATTCTAATTGTACATGCAGTTGGGCAGACGCCAGTCACTGAAATCCCTTAGGTTGACAGTTGCCATTATTTTTCCTTTTGAACATCAGTATGGAGAAAGGGTAATTTGTTACAGGTAGTGGTCAAGCTACATGAGGAAAGCCTGCACCATAGTGACTTTTTCCGTCAGCCATCAGAGTTACCAGGCATATTTGTTTCCTTAGACTGTGCTTGCTGTACAAATAAAACCCACTTTTTCTGTCCACCTCTTCTTTCCCCTGATAAAGATGGGCACCAACAAGTGCGCCAGTCAGGCAGGCATGACTGCTTATGGAACGAGAAGACACCTCTATGATCCAAAAATGCAAACTGATAAGCCGTTTGACCAGACGACAATTAGCCTACAGATGGGCACTAACAAAGGAGCCAGTCAGGTAAGCAGGGCTGCGTGTGACCCAGGAACCGTGGAGACCCGGTCGGGTAGGAGAGTCCCTGAGTTGCGTGCAGTAGCAAAGTCTAACTGGCAGCAGCGAGAGGGTAAAGCTCAGCTGTACTTTTACGCAGTAAAAAGAAAGAAAAACTGAAGCTTCTTATCACTAACCAGCATGTTCTGTGCTGAATATCTTAAGGCACGAAAATGAGCTGCTGCCTCTAGAATTTCCAATTGGTTCCGTGTTATACTAGAAGAAAACAGTAACTTCATTTCTAGTATTAACCAGACAGAGGCAAAAAAGAAATTGCTTCCTGGGCACTACCTCAGTCTGAACACCTAGAACATTCTCTCCAAAGAGGGAAATAAACTGGACATTTCTGCAAGGACTTTATTCTGTGACTTACCTACTAGCTGTAGGTAAACACAGCTGCTGTGCTGTGTCTTGCTCTACTTTGATTGCTACTTTCTAGCACTTCCAGTAAGGTGTACTCATTGTAATCATAAATGTAGTAGTTACAGGTCTTGACCTGCTTACTGAACCTCTACAATCCTGTTTTATTAGGCGGGTATGCTGGCGCCAGGTACCAGGAGAGACATCTACGATCAGAAGCACATATTGCAACCTGTGGATAACTCAACTATTTCATTACAAATGGGTACCAACAAAGTAGCTTCACAGAAGGGAATGAGTGTGTATGGGCTTGGACGACAAGTGTATGACCCCAAGTACTGTGCTGCACCAACAGAACCTGTCATTCATAACGGCAGCCAAGGGACAGGAACTAACGGGTCAGAAATCAGCGATAGCGATTATCAGGCAGAATACCCTGATGACTATCATGGAGAGTACCAAGATGACTATCAAAGAGATTACCATGGTCAGTACAGTGACCAGGGCATTGATTATTAGCTTTGCCTCAAGAGTTCAGTATTAGTCCATTATTTTATTCAGTAAGAACGAAACTAGCCTTGTGGAATTGTTACCTGTCTTTCCTACACACTACGCTTTATGTACCTAAAGAAATATTGCCTTACATACATTCCTTTTTCCTTTCTCTGCCCCTTCCCTGTCTAGTTGCCTTTAGTGCTGTAACGATTGTAGTGTACAGCATAAACAATAACTGCATATGAAGTAAAAGGAATACTGTGAAAGGGGGAGTGCTCTTGTACAGCCAGGTTGTCTAATAAGGAGCTATGCATTTTCACAATCTCTACTTAAGTAGGTATTTACATACCACATTAAGCCTTCATTTTACATATTTACAGCTTTTCTGTTTTCCAGATGAGGTAAAAGAATTTCATGCTTAAGGTTAATTGTGGTCTTTGCCAATTAAATCTAAGACATCATGTTAGTGATTTAAATATCATTCCTATGTTTCTAAGGTAATGTTTGCTAATGGTAAGTCCTGCATTAGACATAAGTGTGCATATGTGATTGTGTATTCATTCCATTATCAACACTGACCAAACTTAGAAATAGTTATCTTACTAAAAAGGGAGCTTGTACAAAGTCTTGAGCCAACAGAAGTCCCATGATTGATGGTGCATTTACCTTTTATTGTGCCATAATATATCCATGTAGAAATGCTTTTTCTTCCTTGAACTGTATTTATTGCCACACTTCTCAAACTGATCCCAGTGTATTTTTATAAATAAATATTTTTTCTTAAAGGTATGTAGAAGGTCCCGTCTCATTTGTTGTGCTACCGTTCTTAGAGATTAGATGCCACAGAAATTATTCCCAGATCAGCATTGCCTTTGCCTGTGTTAAGGGTAATGTAGAACTGCTTGCTGTCTGTTGCAGTTTGGGTTCTTTCTTTTCCATGGGATTTAAACTAATAACCTTGTAAAAGTCTCTTGGGAGTATGTGACAGTGACTTCACAGCAAAGGAATGTAGCTTCACAGCAGAGTTCACTTCCCCTCTCCATGACCGTGAGGCTGTGACCAGAAATACTGTTCACTAAATCCCTGCCCTTTCTCAAGGCAAATGAGGAGCTGCACGTTTAACACTGTGTCTGCCTCAGCCTGTAGCCTTCACACCATCACTCTGAGAACTCACAACACCCTTGCTTTAGAGCAGGTAAAGAGACATCCCAACCTTTGCGCCTGCTGGTTTGCAATCTGAGTCCTTTAGTTACTGATAGCAGAGCTTTACTCCTAAGTGGAAAATGCTTCCTTCTCACCACAGAGTGTATACAGGCTCTACTAATTTACCTGGACTGGTTTTAACAGAGGAAAAAAAAAAGAGTATCCTATCAATGGGGGCCAGCATTGCTGATCCTAACCCTTGTAAAAAAAATAAAGGTATTTTTAAAGTATTTACTGCAGATTAAACTTACTTGCAAGTTCTGTACTTGTGAAGGAGTCTTCCCTCAAGACTAGAAATTGTTTGTGCTTTGCTCCATTAATTTCTATTCTCTGATGTGGTGATCTTTCAGTTAGTCTATTTATTAAGTCTTAAGCTTATTTATTTCACAAAACTTAAATTTGAAAGGACCTCTGGAGGTCACTGATCCAGGCCCTGCATCTGAGGCAAGAGAATTACTACCAAGATGTCTGTTAAGACCTGCTCTTGAACTCTACCATTTCCCCCCCTTCAAAATACTGGCTATTTAACAAGTTACAACTATTGTATTGAATGCAGAAAGACAGTGCTATGATCAACAACAAAACATTTGTTGTTTTCATAGTTTGGGTGAAAGCAGGGTCTCTTTTTGAAAGCCTGAACCGCACCCTCCTGCTCTTTTTGAATCCAAAACTTACAGTTTAAACTGCTTGCACACATTTATTACGTACATACTTGAACAGAGGAAACAACAAACTGCTCTCAGTATGCCTCTGCTCGTTGATCCACAGAGGTATTCAGTGGAATCATAACTGAATTAAGTGAGAGTTTGACGTAGACACCAAGCAAGACCGAAACCTGAACACTTAGTCATTTCTTGGTATACAGACACTAGTAGTCCCCATCTCCTATTTTTAAGGATATAGTTACAAAAGTACCTTTCATTCCTCTGAATCCAGTCTTCATAGCTGCAGGAAAGGAGTCCACACAGTATTGGGCTGCTTTGTGGGGCAGATGGTGAAATACCACAACTGACTTGGACAAGCATCAGTACCTGAACTAGTACCAATTCTGTATTCACATGAGCTGTGCCTACACCCAAGCCCACCACCTCCTTCCAGCCCGCTCTGTAGGAGCCTGCAGGCAGTACCCTGCAGGGGAAAGCAGCACTGAGAAACGAGCGCTAAGCAGCATCAGCTTCTCTAGGGATGCTTTATCCTTCTGCCTCAGGTGAGGACTCTGCTACACAGGAATGCTACAGTTGGAGGTTGTTGACACAGTTGCTGGTGGAATGTCTCTAAGGCTGGGAGGTCCTGTGTTGCACCTGAAAGCTATAAAGCTTATAAAGCTATGTTTTGTGAACAAAATTTAATTAAAAGGTATACATTCAGAACTCTTCTGTAAAACTGTTAATATACGTGACTCTCAAAACATATTATCACAGTTGTAATTTCTGATTAGGGGCAGTACAGCATTGCTTAAATCAAACACACTCAAATACAGCTTAATTGGGATTTTTCAGTAGCTTTCTCTTTACAAAGCAAACCAAAATTGTAGTAGGAAGTTCCTGAGTCAAGGGCCAAAACATGTAGTGTGAGTATCAAATACAAATGGGAAAAAAAAGTGTAATAAGAACTGTTTGGGATTTTTTATGGTTTTTTTGGTTGGTTGGTTGGTTTTGGTTGGTTGGTCGTTTTTTTGGGTGAGTTTTTTTTTTTACTTCCAAGTAAACCTACTAGTGCTTGTAAATTGGTAAACATCATTTTTACATTGTGGAGACACTACTACTTGGAAGCAATCTTACCAGGACCTGCAGCAGAGGAAATGTTTTGCCCCTCTGTAAGTATCATATGGGCACACTTTCTCCTGGTGAGAGAGCTATTGCTTGTTCTGCATGATTTTCAGTTCCTACAGCATCCACAAGCCAGACATCAGAAGTACCCAGGCGTACAGTTTTAAATAATGAGCAGTAGTGAGTCACAGCCAGTAGATCATCAGCTTCACCTGCCAGGCAGAAAGTAATTAATCTGTTTCTTTCCCCTTTTCACCATCTATCCGATATTCCTCAACTTCTTGAAGCAGCTCATATTAAAATAAAGGAAAGTTAGTTAAATGAAGAATAAAAAGCAAGTGTTTCATAGCATTCCCTAGCAGAGAACTAGTCTCCTTTCAACAGCAAGAGATCAGATACAGTATTTAGCTGAAACATTTGTCACTCAGGCTATCAATAAGCTTTTCTGTATGTCACTTACATGCTGTGACTAATCAAAGGTTTATCAATCTTCATTACGGCAGCTTATGAGTCACTTACCTGCAGTAATGTCTCACTTCCTATACTGATATATACTTTACTGAAATCCCTGGTTGAAGTCATCTTCCCATTCAAACCTCTCCTCAAACGAAATGTGAGAGAAGCTTTTGAACAAAGAAAATAAAATCACATGCCACCAAGTAAAATCTAAAACCACCCCATACTCAGAATGAGGTGGAGCCCACGAACATGTATCTTAACAAGGATCCAGATACAAAGTTCAATCAAACCTCAGAACTGCACACAAGAAAATGCTGACAGACTGTTACCAAGGTTTGTTCTTTTTCTACACTTATCATGTTCCTCTTCTGACTAAAGCCCTGACAGTCTCTTCACTACATTCCTCCATGATACTTTATGTTTCACATTCATGTTACAGCTAACATTTCTATAAAGTAGTATTTATAACATCCTTTTATTTTTGTCCAGCCACTGTTCATCTGCTACTTTTTTGTCAAACTTTAAATCCAGATACAAAATTTTTCTGTTTGCTTTGTCTTTTCAGTTGCAAAGGGAAAGCAGTTGTTTATTTATGAAAAAGGGACTATTCCTCATCTGCCCTTTGGAGAGGAGCCAGCGCATAGTTAATGATACTAACTTGTAAAAACACTGCCCAAAGAGTATCATTAAAAGAAAGACACCTACCTCATAACCATTAATTATCTTGACCAGAGAGAATTTCTGTCAAGGGTAATTTCTATCAATGAGCTCAGCACTGTTCCTTAATTTGTTGCACTGGCTGTTTAGATATACAGAATAAATCAGGAAACAGTTATCTCAGAGTGCCTCCTCTACAAATGTTTCTATGTTTACTGATCCAGAGGTGACTGGGCCAGTGTTCCCAGAGAAGCACGGAAAAACCCCGTGTTAGCTAGCACACCAAAAAATTAAAAAGACAGCTCCATGACCTTGTCAACTTTGTATTTTTAGTCAGACAACATAGAAATTTACAAGGAGTTTGTTTATTAACAACTTTCAGCCCATGATAACAAGTATATTAATAAAAATCAGATGTGCTGACACACAGAATACATTATTCATACAAACATTGTGTGTCATTTTACCAGAGCAGAAGGTACATCAGAGACTTAGAGAATGAATACTTTGTCCTGGGGTATTCGTAACCTTTACTTTTTTTCTGTGACTGTTTTTGCTATTGCTGGTCTGACTTCATGCTTCCTGGTGCACTTCACATTCAAGTCTACAAAGAGAGAAAAAATAAGTCAAATAATGCATAGCACTAGTCCTGTTACTGCATTTAAATGCCGTAAGAGTAAACTGGGAAAATAATTAAGGTTATTTTGTGTCTCAAATCCACAATCCTCTCGCAGGGAATACCCCACCCTGGTTTCTGTGCTTGGCAAAAACATTACTGAAGAATGCAATAACAGACCCAAACAATGAAAAATGAAATACAACTATCCCTCCCTGTAGCAATAAACTGAAGCAGTGCTCTGTAGCCCAACTGCCTATAGCAGAATGCCCACAAAATTGTGTGAGAGTTCACTAGAGCCTGGTACCTCTTGAAAGATAAAGAAAACCCACCAAGATCTGTCACAGTTGTGTCAGAAGTAGCTAGCAGGGCACAAGACACTAGTAGTAGTGTCCAGTAGGTGTAGGTGCTGGAGCGCTTGGTAGGTGCCAGTGCTTGGCCCCCCTGTGCTGGGGGAAAATCAGTCCATATACTGAACTTGCTGGGGCAGCTTCTCAGGTTGGGCAATTCGCAATATTTTTTCAGATGTCAGTTAGTGAGCGTTTACTCTCAGGACTTCCCCAAGCCTGGGTGTGGGGGGACATTCCCTTCTGGCACTTCAGCTTTTTTACCCCAGCATAAAAGAGAGTAAATAAACATATACATGGACGGAAAAGAAAGAAAGCAGCAGGGTGGGGATGGAGAAGGAAGACACTGTTCTTACAGCTCTGGAACTTCAGCAGTTCCAACAGGAAATCAGGCAGCCCACCACTCTTCTGACTTTGCTACAGCAGATATGTGAAGGACTATCTAAACAGGATTTATCTCCCACCCCCTTGCCATTGTCTGATCTTTCTCCTCCTCTGCTGGGCACACTGGGGAATGGGAAGAAGGATGAGAATAAATATTTGATCCATCCATTTTGCACAAACAGAGGGTTTCCTGAGGAGGGAAAGCAATAGAAGGAAAAACAGGACACTGCATGTTGCTTGCTCTGAGACATCAGGAGATACATGAGAGTCTACATCCATTCTTCTTGGGACATAGAGCCAAACACATTAGCTGGCAGACAAATACATATCTCACACTCCTGTCTCACCATAGGTTGGAGCTCTGTCCCATCTTCATTGTCCTGGAAAGGTCTCATGCTTCTGTGTCTTTGCCCTTCTGTTAACTTGTTACTCTGACTCACAAAAGTCTACAAGCAAAAACCAGGGTGAGATCATTTGGGAATGTAAACCATCATGTAAATAAAAATACCTGGTAAAGGAAGATAATTAGCCCAAGACTGAGAAACTGTAGCTGGTTCCTAGCTGGAAGACACTGAGTGACACCAGGAGGGACTCTGGAGAGACAGCATGGGTGAGGAATGCAACTGGGAAGGAGGAATCAAGAATGTCTGTTGCAACTGCTGCTACAGGAATGAGGACACTGGCTGTCTGAAATCCCTCACCCAGCTCTCCACCCACTGCCACATATTGTCCTGAAGGCCACAGAGCCTCCCTTCCACCCCCAGATGTTTGTAACCCAACTGTAACACAGACGTCTCAAATCAAATGCCTTTATGTCTTGGGAAACTCCAAGTTCTTGGCTACGTAACCTTACTCTTGATCATGCAATGGGGAGGAGTTTGGATGTGCTGCCCCCAGTTTTTCCATACAAGGTTATACAGCCTGCCCTGCTTGGAAGACTCCTTACCCCTGTGGCTAAGTCCTCTCTTCACCCAAGGCCCTAGGGCATGGCTAATTACAAGTAATTAAGACCAGACTTAAAGAGAAACTACCACAAAGTTTGGAAGTGGAGAAAGGAAAGCCTCTGTTTCATGAAGTAGAATTGGCTTAAGAACTATTTTAACATTTGGCAAAACAGAGAGAGAAGAACAGAGGTCAAGGTTTTAGAGTTTTCCATTCAGTAACATATTCCTATTTGGGACACGTGCTTAAGTACTGTTCTGAATCAAGGCCAAATAATATGTATCTGCTTTCTTCTGTACAAGGGGTTAAGCCTATCTTTAGGCTGCCTTTTTGTTGGTTTTCGTTTTCAACAAAATTCTATGAAAATTACAGGGAATCTAACAGCAGCATTAAAAACAAAACAAAACCCAGTTCTTCTGACACTCTCCTGAAGAAATCCATCCAGAAGATTCATATCATATGAGCTATTCTGGCTGCTGAGTTTGTTTTTCATGAATTACTAAGATTTTCTTTGTCGCATGGTTTATGAAGGAAAAGACAGAACTGGCAAAAACAGCATGAAAGGAAAAAAACATCTGCATCTTCAAATATTCTCTTAACATGAAAGTGATAGTATATATGCATTCAAATGCTTCAGATACAGCTATTAACTAAAGCTCTCCATCACTATTAGCAATGTAATGGACTGTGACACACGGAAATGCTTGTAATACAATACAGCAATTATGAGGGTAAAGACACAGAACAATCAGTCCAGAAGCAGAAGAATTTAATCAAGAGACAAGACAGTATTTTGCCAAAAGAATCTGTATAGGGATGAAGCAGAGCAACTTGAGTTTGCATTAAGCTTTTTCAGAACTACAGCATGCATAGGATGTGGATGGCTACCTGACCTGCTGCTGGCAGCAAGAAGCTCCTTGTTGTTTACTTTTGCTCATCACTTTACAGTAAGTCACAACAAATATAAACATCTAATCTTACAGCACCCTATGGATTAGTCTCTGCAGCTAGCTTATCTATTTATTTATATTTGTTATTACCAAAAATATATTAAACATATATCTAGTAAGGCCTACAAAGTCAGTCATTACTTAGAATCATCAAAGCCTTCCGCTTGGAAGAGACCCTCAGGATCATTGAGTCCAACCATAATCTAACTCTAGCACCGAACCATGTCCCTAAGAACCTTGTCTAACTGCCTTTTAAACACCTGCAGGGACGATGACTCCATCACTGCCCTGAGCAGCCTGTTCCACTGCTTCACAACCCCTTCCATGAAGAATTTTTTCCTAATATCCAATATAAATTTTTTCCTAAATCAAATCTACTTACAGGCTATGATCTAAAAGAAGGCAGCAGATCACAACTAGCACACAGGAGCCAGAGGGAGCCATCTACTTCAGTTTATAAATTCATCTATGATTTGTGTCCTTGAGCCCATCTTGTTCTAAGGTGTTGGAAAGGTAACAGCATGGGTTGTGAGTTCAAATTACTATGTCTTGGGGAAAGAAAAAGCTCCAAAAGCTTAGAACGGCTCACATATCTTTGCTGTTATCACTGAAGTTTACCAGCAGTTCCTGATCCACGAAGTATGGCTTCTCTGCAGATCCATCATTTGTTTCCATATCAATAGCAAAGCAAAGGAACATGGCATCTGCTGTCACTTCAAATACAGAGAGAAAGCTGTGGGACATCAGGTAGGCAAAAAATCCAATCAGCAACAGAGGAACTACCCAAGCTTGCAACTCCCGATGGTAGTTGAATGCCATCAATCCTCCAAAAACAGTAAAACACACAACAAACACCTGTAAAGGGCAGTAAGAGAGAAATGCAGCCTCATTAATCATGTAGAAACGTTTCTTAAAAAAAAAAACAACCCCCCCCACTCCACCCCCCGCAACCCCTAAGGCAAACACATTACAACCTATATTTTAACAGCACATCTCATCTAGGAGAAAGGTATGCACTTTCTGGCATCACACAATCGTCACACTTTGTGTTCTACTCAGTGTGTAAATTCTGTAGGGCAGAGGCAATCTTTTACTACACATTTATCAAAGACTCATTGCAATGGGAACTGTAAGAGGGACGCCAAGGACACTGCCGTAATGCAACCAAATAACTCTGTAAAGATATAAAAAGGATTAAATTCCTCAAACATCTCTTATGAACTCATTTTACAGCATTAACAACACTGAGTTTAACAAAGATAAACCTTATTTACTTCGGGTGTGAGAAAAGAGAATCGAACCCTGATTTTTCACTTCATTCTTACAGAACAGTACTCTTACCTTTCCTAAAAATAGCATAAAATCTCCGAAACAGCTAATGGATGCAAGTTTAGCAGAACTCTTCGCGAAAATAAAGACAGCATCCTTTGCTGACATACAAAAATTTGTCCCATTTATGGCTGTAGTTGTGTATGCATGCTGAAATAAGAGAAGATAATAATGCAGTAAAAAAGGACTCTTACAATCTAGATTTTACTTAGGGAAAATACAAAGCCTTAAACTCTATTTGGAAATATTAATTTTATGAATATAAAGAGTTATTTTGCACAATATGGCAATTTTTTAAAGTGACTATAATAACTATGCTTCTATTTCCAAATAGTTTTTCTACATAATTTCCACCATTAGCAATTGCTAGAACAGTGACCAAATAAATTTCTGAACACGCTTCTATCCATTTTATTTTAAAACACTGAAGTTCTCTACCCTATTTTTTGTTAATGAATATGACACAACAACTACAAAGCATGCACTTACCTGGAGTCACACTATCCAAACTTACTTGCTTATTTTCTGCGAATCTATCACCAATACTGCTGGTAAACTATGTAAGTGGAACAAACCAATTTATGTAGTTGCCAAGTCATTTAAAAGTTGATGACAAAAAAAGCTTTTATACACAGCCCTTTCAAACTATTCATATACTACTGAAATTCGAGCTTATGGCTATTAGCCATAAAATAAACCTTTTCATGCAAGATGAAACCAATTGTGAAAATGACTGGAAAGGAACAGCTAAAGGATCCTGGACTAGACCAGTGGGTGTTATGTCACAAAAACCCCCCAGAATTTCAACAGACTGTAGGGTCCCTCTCAGTTTTTTGAGGTCTTGAGAATTTTACAAGATTTCTCATTGTGGAGACTTGCCAAGACAGATGGGGAGGACAGAATATTTACCTTCATGAATTGGATTATTTTAGCACTTGTTGTGCATAACTTGACATATATGTCCCATTTATGGAACTCAACAAAGATTTGAAACTGTGTCCAAAATATCAGCTTAGAAAAACAGCACTCAAGATACCTGAAATATATGCTGAACTTTACCAGCAAGTCTTATGAGTAGTTTCCCTTTACTCTAAATATTAGAAGGTGGATTATGCCACAAAATATTAGGTACATCTGGTACAGTCAGTAAGAACCACAGTGTGCAAGGGATTACTGTTCTGAAAGAATTTATATACCCCAACATGCACTTGGTGCTTAGATTACTTTCTGTTTCACCTGGAAGTGAAAAAAAAATAACTGGGTTGCTGAAAGTAAATTATACTGGCCTACTGCAAAACAGTTCCTGGCCAAAAATCTGTTTTTTCTTACAAATCAAAATATAAAATAGCTTCAGATATCTGAAGGCAGAGAAAGCTTATTTCTGCGGAGTCCAGTTTTACCCTATAGCAATTTCTGTAATCTACTGTAGTGTAGCAAAACTATATCGACATTATCTTAAAACGTTAGAAAGAAAGAAATTATATGCAAAGATCCTTTGTCTCTTTATTGTGGATATTATTTATTTTATATATGACAAAGGATTTTTTTTTCCTCTGACTGTAAGCAAAAAAGAGTAGAAGGAAACAGTGACATCCTGTAAATACTGTACTTGCATAGTAGCAAATACATCCCTAAATGGAAAAAGTACAAATAAAGACCATGGATTTATTGCCCACTCTAAGAAAAATCGAAAACTCCACTGAACTCTACAGAAACATGTAGAGTATCTGCATAAACATCTGTTTAACCAAGCAAGCTCGCTTCATTCCTAAATAGGAAAAAATGCTTTCTGTGAACTTTTGTTTATGCTGACACTGTTCCTGTCCCCAGGGAGGGTCGTAACAGGACGGGCAGACAGGTGTACCTGTTGGCTCCACCAGGCAGTGGCTACACCATCATTGCCTTCCCAGTTGCCTGCTCCTCCGAAAGAGCAGCACCCTTGTCCCCTGCCTCACTCAGCAACAGCTCTGCCAGCAGCCCCCTGCCAGCCGCTGCGGAACCCACTGCCTGCCAGCCTGCCCGCAGCAGCCTGGGCCCGGGACACACCGCAGGAGAGCAGGTGGTTCGGCAGGGCCAGCGCCAGCCTCGCTGGGTACCCCTTCCTCAGGACAAGCCCAGGGCAGATGGCCTCCAGTCAGGCTCCCTCTGTCTTCCGTCTGTAGCTGTCACTGAGTATTTCAAACATGGGTAGACTTATCTTTATAACATGCTGTGAGCTAAGTCTGTTCCATCATTCCCGTTAATAGACAGGAAATTGAGACACAAAGTGGAAAAGGGTTTTCTAAGTTTATTTCTGTCCCTTAAGAACTAAATCCACAGACCAGATCCTGATCTGGTGAGGTCAGTATAAATTTTGCCAATAAATTAATCAGAGATTGTGTATTCTTTATAAATAGCAAAAAATGTCTGGTTTCAAAAATTAAAAAGAATGTTGAAAATCCATGTGCACTTGTACAAACACTGTTTCCAAACTTAAAATAAATAACCATTTGTTTGCACACTTGAATTAGCCACTTTGGTATCTGAGGAATGTGCAATGAAAAGAATTTCTGATATTTATTAACTAGAGCAGGTATCTTGGAAAGACTGAAAATACTGCTGGAGACTGAATACTACCTGCATAGGGATTTGTCATGTTACAAACCAGTTGATAAAAAATGGCATTTATGACAATCACAACTTCAACAAATCAAGTAAGTATCAACTAGTCATAACATTCAAGCAAGAAAGGCAGCCAGGTAATAATCCAAACTTGTAGACAGAATATGATAGAGACAGAAATGAGAGAACTGTTGAAGGCTACAAAACTAGTCATTGTCACACGTGAAGCAAGAATGTTACTAGTACAAGCTGAAGACCTTTCAGCAAAAAATACATTTCTGGGGAAAAAAAAATATTTGGAGGGTTTCTTGTTCAGCCTAGACTGTGGATCCATACACTTTCCTCACAATTCTTAAGTTTCCCATTTAAATCCCATACCCTCATCCCATCCAGCCACACAGAAATCTACATGTACTCACTAACAATATTTATCTAACATTTAAGCAAATGTATGTTTCCATGAAACTCAGAGTTGCACAGAAATAAGCTCAAATGATTTCTCATTCTTACCCACCAAAGAACACCTAACACATGCAAGCTATTACCAATATTTGCAAATCATTTTGTAGTTTGGACTAAGATGCTTAGATATCCCATCAATTTTCCAGTTGCAGAATATGTGCAACAACCCAATCCCTTTTAAAGAAAAGACAGTTGCGAAGGCTAAGATGGTAGAGGACCATCAGTTAAGAACCTGCTATCATTTAGAAGCAGGTTATTTAAGTGTTTTGGGTTTGGGGTTTTTTTTACAGGACATCTTATCTTTTCCCATGCACAAAAGCTCTAGTGGACTTAGAAACGTTTGAGGGAAGGGCAGCAGGAATGATCCAAAAGGTATGGAATGTCTTCTGTCTGGGGAACAACTGAGTACACCAGGCTCTTCTGTCTGGAAAAGAGATGACTGAAGGAGGATGCGGTGAGAGGGCTAAAAAATCAGGAGAAATGCAGAGAGGGTAGGCAAGGTTAGATGGCTCACTGTTTCTTCCAGAACAAAGACTAGGCAGGGGAAGCACCATATGAAGCAGTAGGGGCCAACTTTGAAAACAGATGGTATTTCTCTTCACTGTAAGCCTGTAAGCTGTGAACTGCTGGACAAAGGATGCTCTAGCTGCTAAAAGTTCACATGAGCTCAAGCGAGACTGGGAAAATTCAGGGAAAAGGAATCCACTGAGAGTTATTAAACACGCAGAACACAAACCCAGCTCAAGAAGTCTCTAGGCTGAAAACAGATTCAGAAACAGCCACTGGGGACAGGGAAATACACACTCACTCTACCTTAGCATTCACTCACAGCTGATCTTGGAGATGGGATACTGAGCTAGACAGAGATTCAGTCTGGCCCAACATAGGGCCAATATTATGGGTTATATCTTTGCTTAATGAACTGATGTTTTACAATGGTAGTCTCTGCTATGGTGACAAGCAAGTAATAATGGCATCGACAGCATGCCATTGACCAGAAAGCGTGGGAGACAGTGGGTCAGGAAAAGTCTTTTTCTTTGTACCAGCAAGTTGGTACCGTATCACCACCTTTGTGAAGAACACAAGCCTTCTCTGGCTTGGAGCCTGGGAACTAGACACTAGTTTCTCAGTGTTAGGACGAATAAATAAGGAATGTGAATGTTTACATATTTCCAAATACCACAGTATGAAAAAAAAAAAGCATTTAAAGAATACATCCTTCTGTGCCTTACAACACAGAATGTCAAGGGTCTTGGAAAAATTGACCTGCTAGTTTCATGAGAAAGGCGCTGTGGCTCAGACACAGGCCATAAGTTCCCCAACTGTTGTGAATAATTGCTACTTTGTGTAACAGCTGAATTCAGTCCACCATTCTAGGACTTGCTTTAATAAAATGAGCTTGGGGAAGAGGATTGCCATAGCAACAGAGTCTTCTTAAAAAAGGAGCAGGAGACATGCTGGTCTCAGATCCTACTTTGGCTTTTTCTGCTCTGCTGGTATTTTCAGCCCGAGCTGATCTTGCTGCCGCCAGCTCTCTTGGGGGCTGCCCTGGTGAGCTACACCCACTGCAATGCTGTGCAGCTCAGGCAGGACTTTTAAATGTCCAAGCTTGCAAGTGTCACAGCTGCCAGTGGAATCTCCTCAGAAAACAAAATCCAGTGGTAGCAAGAGGCAATGACATTTCTGTGGCTGCTGTACAGCAGTTAGTGACCCAGTGAGACAGATGCATTTCACAGATAGTGGTCAGAAATTAGAGCAATGTGGGCCTGTGAGGCCCCACCAAAGAGCTGAGGACATGTAAGACTGGAAGGGACTTTCAGCTACTCCAGTCCCTGGCTATTTCAGATTAGCACATTATATGATTTCTTCTCTTAAGTGGAGAGCTCCCTCTTTAAACTACTCAGGGCTTTTCTCTCTCCCAGCTCTTACATTTGGAGCTATTCCAGACCGTTATCCCTCTGGTCCTTAGGAACCTTCTTCCAACTTCCAGACAACATTTACTCATGAACAGCTTACACCTACTCACTCTTCTGCTGATCTTGTCTTGGCTCTTATCCCTCCCTACTGTTTCTCTTCTTGATATACTCATAGATGGCTAATGGCCTTGCTCTTACCATTCGCTTGTCACAGTAGACACACCAGGATATTCCAGTCCCCCTCTGTGAGAGAAGCCAGATCACCTAACCAGCAAATGGTACAATGACATTTATCTCCGTCTGTCTGGTACAAGTATTTCATCTCATACCTTCCAGACTGAACCTGCCCTTTCTGCAGCCTTGTTAAGTAAAGGCTATTGTCCTGTGGTTTACAAATACACAGAGAATATCCTCCTTCCCCACTTCTAACAAATAATCAGACAGCTAATATACAAACAGTTATTTTTGATTCTTAGGCTAATTGCCATCTATAAGAAACCCTGCAATAGACTTCACAATTTTCCCAAGCAGTCTGAGAAGCACAACTTTCTTTTATCTCTATTACAACTTATATTTGCAGTCTGGACCTACTGGACAAGATCTTGTCTTTCAACTTTCCTACTTCTTTGTGTCATCTACTCCCTCCATGGCTGTCATCCAGTGGGCAGGACCAACACAGCTGTCTCCTGGGAGGGTAGCTGGGTGTCCTCTCCTGCAGCATCTCACTGCTACACCTGGGCTCCATTTCAAGCACAGGGGATCAACCACGAGGATCCTGCTTTAAGTGCCCATTGCATCATGATTACACCATTACTGGAGTTGCTTACAGTGGCTTCTGCCGTTAATGCGACAGTGTTCTCATTTGGGACTTCTGAAATGCAAGCAAACGGAACATTTCCAGAGAGCTGTTCATAAATTGCTGTGCTTAAAAGCACTGAATTATTGGTCACTCACTTCATTGCCTTTTATTTTCTTTCCCTCTCTCTTTTTTTTTTTTTAATTTTTAATGGGACAGGGGAGAGGAGAAATGTTATCAAAGCAAGAATTAGTCAGTCTTGTTCATCCCTATTCCCTACATGATTCACCCTACAGAGAAAGTAAAGACCTAAGGAATTTTATATCCTGTTTATTGCATACATAAAGGCTCTAGAGGGAAAATAACATATTTAAAATGCAAGTTCACTGAAGAGGAACATTTTCACCAACCGTATTTTCAAGACAATCAAAAATTTAGCTGAACATCGAGAAGCAATTTTGCCAGTAACATTAAACTGCAATATTGGTTTTGGGAGGAAAAAGAAGTATTTGATGGGATGAGGCACAATGCGTTTGGCAGTGCAGAGAAGAACTATACTTACATTAGCATGCATGAATTTTGGTTTTATCTAGGTCACTTCTCCACAAGGCATTTAACCACAGCCTCCTGATAGGCTTCCATCCAAAGTTTAAGAGACAATCAACTGCCATGGATATACGACCACAAGACAGACTTGCTTCTGATTTTTCACAGTAGACAGTTGCTGTCTTTCAGGATCAGTGAAAGGTCTCAAGACCAGCAACTGCAGGCTAACAGCCCACCGACCTCAGCAATGGCCACCACAGGGCCCCGAATGCCACACTGCAAGGAACCGTGCTGATCAAAATAGAGAAACCACATACTGCTCAGCTGCTCCTTCAGAAATCTACGTGCTGCACTTTGCAGCAGTTGCTTGCCAACTGGCTGCAGATGAACCCAAAGCAGACACAGAAAAACAAAACTATCCTGAAATAGATATCTTGTTAAAAAAAAAAAAGAAGTCACTGCAACAAGGCTGTAAAGAAAAAAAAAAAAAGGCGAGCGCTTTGATGTATCAAAAGAGATGTATCATAAGACTGCCACTACAACTTAAGAAAGCAGGAGACAGACAGACCTTGTCTGTTGTCTCCCAAACCACATTAAAAAACCAGTCTATTCTTTCTACAGAAGAGAAATTTCAGTCTCCCAGATTTTACTTGAGATGATTTGATATGTTTATCTGGAACATACTGAAACCATCAGAGCCAGAAGATGAAAAATCTGTGGTAATTCTGACAAGTGTTGGCAAACAGAACTGTCAAGTAAGGATAATGACTTTATATTCACAAAGCACTTTTCATCCAGATAGAACCCAGAGTGCTTTACAATTGTTACTAATGGATTATACACACACATGAATCACTTTGCCCATGACTGAAATGGAACAGCTTAAGGAGTGAACTGTTTAACAGCACATAGCAACATTACACCACAGTTTAGCACAGGATCCAGTTGCAAATCCAAGTGAAATTTAGGAAGGCAAAATGTAATTATCCACATTGCAATCTGCACAGGATGCTGGGTTTACATTACCCCTCCTCCAACAACCGCCACTGAAAATATGGCAACCATCAGCATCTAGCACAGCACTCTGCCTTGATGGGAAGATGACAGAGTACCTTTGTTGGCCACATTTCAGTTAAGCTCTAGGAGATCTGAACAAAACTTAGCTGAGCCTGCAGAGAACAAGTCACTTCAGGGATGCATGCAACTATCAAAATCAGTGTTAAATCCCACCTGAAAGATGGCATCTCAGCCCAAAAAGTACTCTTTATAATAGAACACTTGGTCTATACTGCATGGGAGGAAAGAAGTTCGCACTCTATCCACCAGCGTTACTTCCTCCAGCACCTGCTTCTCATCTGTAGGTTTCCCAAAGGGAAAACTAGACTATGTTTAATCTCAATTAAACTTCTGAATGAAGGAGCAGAAATAATCTAAATCACTTAAACAATATAACAATAGGTTGAAGAAAATAATGCAGAAGTGATTTTTTTTTTTTTTAGAGTTTCAGGTAATTATATACTTATTAATATAGTGGAAGTAATAGTAGAATAAAAGGCAAAAATATAATAAGGAATGTTAACACACGCAATGAGCTTTGGACCAACTGTTATAACAGCTGTTCCACATTTCAGTAATTTCAACTCACACAAAACTAAAAACCTGAACTAAAAAATACTTTTAAAATGTTAGAAACATTTAGGTTAGGTATAAGCAATTTTTAACCCTTCCCAAGTCCTACTCTCAAATCCATGTTCAACACCCACGTGAAATTTTAAGGCTGTACCCAGCAGCTTTCTCAGATCTCAGTCAGAGCCCCTAAGAGTTCAGTACCTCTGTTAATCAAACCATATGATAAGATGTTTAAAACAGCAGACTTCTATCTTTTTTACTCCCTTTGTTTCCTTTTGTTTGTTTGTTTTGGGGTTTTTTTTTAAATTTGAATGCAGATTTTGCAAAACTGAAGATGAAGGTTTTCAATCTGAGTCAAAATATATTTTTTTAAGAAATAGGCTGGAATATATTCTTTATAGAAAAAAAAAAAAAAAGAAGAAAAAATAGACACATGAATTACTCTATGAAATGCAATGACCTGAGACCAATGTTACCCCTTCATACGGATAAAATTTCAACTAAAATCTTACAGCGTGTTCTTGCTTTTCTTCTCTAATCCTTGCCCAAATTGCCCTGGATTTGGAGCACGTGGAACACCATCATCTTTGCCAAAAAGATATTCAAACAAACAATTGTCTAAGAGCAAACACAGTATTATGATCATTAGGTTGAAAACCACAACTCATATAAAAACAGAAATCTGCCTACAATAGATTAGGAAACAGGAAATCTTTAAAGGGAACAAGAGCTACAATACAGCCTTCTAAAACAAAAGGAAGAACATTACAGTAATTAATTCTTCTTTTAACAAACACATAGCATACAACAGTTGGAGAAAGTAAACACTAGGATGCTGGATACCTCTTTGAAAGGCAGGAAGCCAAGGGGAAAGGGTGACTACAAATAGAAAGCCTGGAGTCAAAACGAACTGAGATTCCTCACCAAGGCTGTGACCATAAGATCTGTTTAAAAAACCTAAGTCTGGAAAACTCATTGTCTAGAACAAGATTTCACTGCACAAGTATTTAATCTAGGCTGAACTAAGCGAAAAACTTTTTCTTCGTAGTTGTCCAAGCTTAAGTTTAATTTACGCACCTAATTTAGAGAAGAAGTCAGACCCTTTATCAGAATTGTCTTGTTTACTTCACTATTGCCCACGGCAATGAGAACAAAGAATGCAACAGTCAGAGAGTTAGGAATCAGCATGAACATCTGATTCCCTTTCACATTAAGAATACCACAGTAACCAGAGATAACAAAAGGGGACTGACAAAGAGAAAAATTAACTATTTACAATGATGTATATAGAGCTGGAAAACATTTGGAGAAAAGGATCAGGAAGGAAAAACTAGGAGTCAAGTATCTGAAAAACTGCTGTATGTCAGAAATCATACATGTCCAATAAAAATACATTTGAAACAAAACTTCTAATAGAATAAGGATGTCTTTCAATGAAAGAGAATATTATATCATCTGGCTTTTTTATCATGGATCATATTCCCAGATATATTGATAATGGAAATCAGCCAGGAGTTCAACTTTCTTTACTCAGGACTTTCAGGTGGAAAATACTGTATCCAATTTAATGACACAGCTCCAGGTGGGTTTCTTACTTCTTCATTGCTTCTTTCCACCTGGACCCTCTGCATTTCAGTAGTCTGTCTGGCACAACTCAAGAAGATGTTAAGTCTTCTTACATTCAGGAATCGTGAGTGGCCCCCTAAAAGGGCCATCTCAAGCTCTAGTAAGTTTTCTAAAATCTTGCACCCTGCATGTTTGTCAATTTTCTGTTTCTTTGCAATAAGTCCCATCTACACTTGAAGGCTTTTTTGCTTGTTTAGTTTAGTTGGCCAGCAGGTAACTGGCTTGCATGCACTGGGTGTTACTTTAATCATACTAAACAGAGCTAGCATGCACACATGGTTCCTAGCCTACGTATGCAGATGGTTCAGTGACAGACAGATGACAGAGCATACCTGGTTAAAGTATCTTAAGCAACTTTCCTGGCACCAAAACCAGCAGAAACAGCACTTGAACAGGCACTTTGCACATGCACTCTCCTGCAATAAAATGAAATGTTTGGTGATTGGACACAGAATTAGACTCAGACAAAACTGCCATTTTAGAAGAAACTTGCTTTACAGGTGACTGACTCTTCCAATAAAGCATTCACTTAGGCAGCAGATATTTCCTTTTGGATTACAGGAACTGTTTTTAATTCAGACCCTTCCCTTCAGTATTAATGGCTGATGAGCTATTTTTTTTTTCTTCCTGTGGATGGGAGACTCTTCTCTGGGAAAAGAAAATAAGTGCTGCAGCAGTTTTGTGAGCTAACAGCTGCTTGGAGAACAAAACAGACAGGCAAGTCAGTAACCCTTACAGCACTTAGCAGTGGTCAGGGAGTACAGCAGCAGACTTTGAAACCTTCACAGTTTTGAAATGACTGGTACCTTAATGAACAAAAGAATGGGCAGAAGGGCTTATATCCACGTGCATGTATTTACTTAGAGCATACATTCATTTTCCAGGACAAGAGGAAAAAGCATGCATTAGAACAGACCCTTCATAGACCATTGATCTATATTAATTCCATATCATAAACAGAGCAGAAAACTCAATGTTTGTTCCACACCCCCCACCCCCATCACATCACAAGCTCAGAACTGTTCATCATATAAAGATTCTACCAAGCAAGTGAGGAAAAAGACATCTTGGTAGCCATGGTAGCCTTCTAAATTTAACTGATTGTTTTTCTCAGCAAAAGGAAATTCAGTTCAGTGATACTTGAGCCTTTTTAACCTTCTTTTTCCAGAGGTCAGACTGATTTTGTTTTGTTTTGGAAAGCAGAGATCTCCCAGTCAGTATATGAAAACCTCAGGTCCCCACAACTACCACTGTTCATGCAGAAACCATGAATCTCCCAACTTTTTTCCAAATAAGTTCTTTAAATTATTCCAGGAATAATTACTTTAACATGGTGACTGTACATGCAAACTCCTGACAGCAGAGAAATACTTTAATCTTGCCCTGTATTGCTGGGGAGATGATTTTAGTAAAACTGTATTAATCTCAGTAAGTACTATTTACTAAAAACCTAGAGCAAGGGACTTCAACTTCAATCTCCTCTCTGATTCTGCTTGAAGACTGCTGCATAGAAATCATCTGCAAATTTACCTGCAAGCTTGCAGACTGTGGCTTTTCCTCCTTTTCACAGAAAACAGCAACATTTTTTAAGAGTGGCAAAGTCTGAGTGAGCTCTGTGAGAATGCAGCATCACTTCCCCATCCTTTAGTACCACTACTCCAGCCCCCTATGGAAAGATCTTTGATGGAAAGCGGCCATAGCCTGTCCTTTCTCCCATGGGAAGGAGCAGGGTTACTTTGTGGGGGGATCCTTCTGTGGACCGAGGACATAAGCTGGCCTTTAAACAGCACTTTATAGGGTCTTTAGGAGCAGTTACAGCTATGGGTCATGTCACATCCTCAGCTGGATGCTTGGCAACTGGACCAAAAGGAGCTTGTAGCACACTGCTACAGATGCAAATAATCTTTCTTTGCTACTTAAATCTTCTACAGTTATTCAGATTACAAAATTGTATACCCAACAAGTCCACTTATTTATTCTGCTTCCTCTACAGGCAGAAACTATCTTCCTTCTAGAACAACCCTTCTCACCTATCATCTTTAAATAACATTCTCAGTTGAGCCAACTCACCAGGCTCTATAACCAAGGCTTTCATATGAAAGTCACATAAACCCTGACACACATCTTTCAGCTACCTTATAACAAGGGACTTTTATTTAAGCATTCACAAACTATACCCCGCACACATGCCTCATAGGTACCAGGGATGGTCAATGTAAATACTCTGTCATTACTATCCATAACATGCTTCAAGGCCAAGGTAAACTCTAGAGGAAAAGACCTACATTTAAAAACTTTGCCTAAATCCTTCTCTGAAGTCAGAGTTCTGCAGTCATGACACTCCTCTCTCCTTGCCGAAGAGCCAGAACTAACTGCAATGGTATGTTTCTAGCAGAAGAGAAGAAATGTAGAGATGCGTGAAAGATAGAAGGCAAGCAACAATAAAAACAGCCCAGCTATATTTTTTATATATCTTAAAAGATGTGGTTTGGATCCTACACAAATCTCTGGAATAGTTCTTATTTCATACATTCTTTCCATAAACTCATGTTACAAGGCAGATGAAATCTTTTCTAAGAGATATTTTATATGCCATAATTATGTTCTTTCTTACCCTTGCTTTTTAAAAATGTATTATGTGAAGATTTTAAAGGGAGCATTCTGCCGAATTTTGCCTTTGTCCTTCATAAAAACCTTTATATATAAACACTAAATAAAGGTGGGTTTGATATTGTTGTTTTCTGCTCTTAAAAATCTCTGAGTTGAGAGAAAAAAAAAGGAAACACATGGAAAAAGCTTTCTTCATGAAAAAAATTGGATAAAATATAAAATCCACATTATATCATCCATTTTTAAGCAAGAATTTTTTTGCATGGATCCTATCTTTTAGCTATCATTTTTACAGTGTTCCAGAAGTATATACATACCTTTTGTTTTAGGATATTATAAAGGTACAAGAGAACAATCCTTGGTATTCTCAGTATTGTGATTAAAAGTGAGCCTTTTACAGCAGTTCCTAGATGATAGCAAAAAAGAACTGATATGGAAGACAGGACCGGGTGAGGTGGTGGGATATTTTTATTTCTAGAAAGAAAAACAAACAATTTATAAATGTTTCAGAAACTTATTTAAGAAGATATACATTGTACCTTTTCAGTATTCGGAAATTTAAAGAATTAAGCTGCATCTCCTTTCCCACTTGAACAACCTCAGTTTTCCTACCAACTTCATCTGAATGTTCACCCTAGTCCAAAGGAAAGCTGCCAAGTTTATAACTTTTATTGGATTAGTTTAATTCTTAAGCAATGACTGTTTTGATATATTCAGTAGTGAAAAAATATCTAGAAAAAAACTACAATGGAAAATGCCAGAAGTGAAGAACAGCTAAAAACATTTCCTTGAACACCTCTCTCCAGTTTCTGTCACTTCTCTTTTTCTCCACAATCTTTCATTTGACTGTTGTTTCTGTAAGATTTTAGTCTGAAGGAATTAATCTGCTATTTCTGTTTTAGTGATAAAATTAAAACTAGGAAAAAAAAATCACAAGCTCTCACATGTAAAACTGAGGTCTATCTACTTCCGTTGTTGCAATTTGGTTGAATTCTGGTTTACATTTTGTTCAGATAATTAATGCTTTTTTTTCCCCACTGAATTAGATTTGTTTTAAAATGGAATACACAAAAGAGGAATATCATACTATATGTTAAGCATTATAATTTGGCCTAAAAAGCTTGTAATTCTACTGCACTCTAATCCGTATTGTTTTGGAGAAATAGTGTTTCCCAAAATTAAAAAGCAAAGACAAAAAATTGGCCTAAATACAAGTTTTATTTTCTTGGTTCCCTTATAAAGGTCAGTTTAATGTCAATCATTTGCAGAGAGTAGTATGACACAGCTCTCAAGAATTTATATGAAAACCAGAAAATGAGCTTAAAGCCACTCCCCACCCCTCTTCAAATGCTGAAAAAAGCCAAAATCCACAAGATATACACTATAAATACCTTAAGAAATGTTTTAGAGTATTAAAAAAAACCCAAACAAACAAACCGATCAATAGTCATAAATAGCCCTTCTATAAAGCAACTCTTAAGCAACGGGCCCAACCCTGAAAAATTTACTTCGGCAACAGAACCAGAAGCAGTTTGACTAAGTAGTTAACTAAAGATCAGACCTTATATCACAAATAAGATGTCTTATTTTCATAAGTGATTCCTTCAAAACCTCTGTTATCTTGAAAAATTAATAGTTTGCACAAGAAACTAAAAAATAAAAAGGCAGTGACTGGTTGGGGCTATAAAGCTCTACAAATATATTTTTATTAAATCCTAACTTCAGCAAGGATTTAAATCATATACACTACATCAAGATAGGCATCACAGTTCTGCAAGAATCCTGAAGGTATCATTGCAGTTCATTCAAAACACTAAATACTTTGCAGCTGAGAAGCTGTATTTAAATATGTGAATATACCGCATTATTTTAAATAGGAAATTCCAGCAAAGCCATTGCTGCATTTATTATTTTTGGTCTTACAACTAGGGGATCAGCTTGGGGGATAGTAGAATTTAATACTGAATAAGGCAGGGGTTTTTTTAAGTCATCAGGTTTCTGTGTCAGAAATGCATATATCACAATATACATGCGTTATTCTATCCATACAGTACCACTGTTTATTTTTCCCCTCATATACTACCTTACATATGACAGTCTCAGTTAGATCTCAGAATATGAAAGATTAAGTTTCTGCAAGTTATATGTTTACCAAGGATGAGAAATACAGAAAGGACAAAGTTTAGTCTAGTGTTAATAACTTACTTACTACTGAAGAGAGAATTGAAGAAGGGTTTTGATATTTTTAACAGGATGGTTAATGAGCAGGAATGTCAAAATCTGAAGTATAGTTTAGATAAATTTATACACATTTGGATGCTTTGCCACACCTTCTTTTCCTAGCAAAGGAACTCTCACAAGAACAGGGTCTGACGAGGTTTCTTGTTTTGCTTCCAAACAGATTAGAAAAAGAACACAGATCTTCCTTGTAATTCTGGCTCAGAGTAGAAAACATTGAAAAACAGTTAGCTAAACACAAGAGGTGATGCTTGTGACTCTAAGGAAGATCTAGATTGGCTCCACCATCCACCTACATCCACTTACCCTTAAGGATGAAGCTTCACCCAGCCCTATATATTATATGGCTGCAATCCTGAAATGACTTCTGCACAAGCATACCGTCAGCCACATGTATAAGGTTTTGTAGGCAGTTCACACTGTGCACTGAACTCTGTGCATGTAGACTCCACTGCATGCACACAAGGTATCAGGACAAAACAGGAATCTGCCTGATAGAACTGGTTACAGAACAGACTAGGGCCACAGCTTGCTTTTCCTCTTTGGTATTCCTATTTTATGTTACCACGGGATTGTTTGATTTACACAGAACACTCCTATTCCAAAATCCTGTGAAGCTGTACTCAATACCACATCATCTTTTAATGGCTTTCTTTCTTCAGTGCTGCCAACTGTATTTTCTTGTGAGCCTGTGACACTCAGTATCTTTCTTAACAGTGCCTTGAATCAAACTTTTTTGTGTGAAGAAAAAAATGAAATCTTGACACACCCAAAAGACATAGACATTTGAAAGGAAAAAAAAAAAAAAGAAAAAGAAAAATAGGATTCCTTTAAAAGTCTGTCCTTCCATTTGGAACTGTGCTTATAGTTTTCTTCAATCCTGCCTCATCTGTTTCAAAGACTGTCTAAAAAGAGACTTCTTGTAAAATACTTTCAAAGTGTTAAGGAATGTATTATATATTCCTCAAGGAAATATGAACCCCAGTTTTTAAGCAAATACAATAAATTACAAGACTTATAATTATCAGACTAACACAGAACCCACAGAGTGTACTTCCAACTGCCCTTTTACCTGCTCTCAAAACCTCCAGGGACAGGTCTAACTACATACATGCTGATGGCTCTTTTACATGGGTTAGGTCAAGTATGCAAGTAGGGCAAAGGATGCTCATAATATTGCAGATGTATTTGGTAAGGGAGGAGGAATCATTTAAAAATTTGGTCCTAGTTCATCTCTCAATGACTTTAGTGCAAATTTATAAACCTGGATTTTTGACTTACTGGGAGATGTATGTATTTCACCTCTCACTGAACCTATCAGAATTTGTGGTGCTGAACACCTTAGAGTCAAGTGGAAAACTCCAATCCTGCAAATGCTTATATACTTCCTTAATTTCAACCCTGTGCAGTGGCATACATGCTGTTACTGAACAAGCTCAAACATGGACAGGACAGTGATGTCTGTGACCTGGGTCAAGTTACCATACCACCTTCTTTAATTCCAGAGAGGGGAAAAGCCTCACCTCACTGAAAAGGTCAATATAAACACAACACCTAAGCACACTAAGATGAAAATAAACTCTAATGTAAAACAGCAATAGTAACAAAGAAGCCTTTTTGAAAGACCGAGCCCTTTTCACAAGTCATAAAAAGTAACCATTAAGCAAAAAGTTCTACTTATTAAATTAATAAAATCTTTCATGTATTCATTTTTCAGCTGAAAGAAAAGGAGGCAAAATCCGTTTTCAGTGGTGGTACTGCAGGTCAAATATATGCCACCTGTAAAGCTAATCCAGCTAAACTGAGCCCCTGCCCTCCCCATTTGAAACTCCAGTGTGGTTGTTGGCTGCGCAGCACATTTCTGCGTGTGCTGTGGAAGGAGATTTCCGCAGGGAAAGGCCATGCCATTTCCTCAGAGCACTTACAAGCCAAGAAGAAAGCCTCTCTGTGAGGTATCATAAACAAACTCCTGTGACATGCCTTTATGATGCTGCCCCAGGGAATACATTAAAAACACACGGCAGACAAACTCAGAATTGCTGGAACAGCTTGAGATAACCCTTGCCCTTGATGGTGCGACTGCTCTTGCAGCCACCCCTCCTCTCCCCATTCCTGCAGCGCTGTACGTCTCTGCAGATCTATGCTGACAGCCTAAATGCCAGGAAGAGGGATCACCACCACAGAAAAATTGCATTTCCTTTTCCAAGCACAACTATCTCAACACAGCACATGTCACCTGGCATGCAAGAGGAGTGCTTAACAGTAGAGGTACAAAATTATTCCAACGCAATTGGGTGCAGGAACCTTCTGTGCTCTGCAGCTAGTTCCTGCAGCAGTAAAAAATAGCTGGAAAGCGGAAGACCCTAACAGAGCAGTAAATGTCATCACAGCAGGTGCTTCCCTGCTCTGTGTGAAGAAGATATGGACAGTGTCTTTGCCTGGGGGATCTGGATCATGTTTTGTACCAAAATGCACTGCAGCACACAATCTAGTAAGTCAGTGAAACTGCTTTTCTTTCCTGTGTTTTCTCAAGCAAGCCTATTTAAATGAACACTTACTGCCTCAGCATTCAGCTGCTAAAGCTGAACCAATAGCTAAACCTTGAGGAACACAAATTTTCTTTGAAGAGCAGCACATTATCCACAGAACCACAGCCATGGTATTTACTTGTGATCATAGCTTTAACAGGAAAAAAGGAGAGTACATAAGAAATGAGAGTTCCTCTCTTTACAGATCCTATCATGGTATGTAAAATAGTAGTGTGAGACGGTGTCACTCTACAGATCTCAACCTTTGAAAAATCAGCATTTGAGGTTTTGTCTGCTCTTTTACTAACACCAGTTCAGTGGCATGGCTGTTGGCCATGTGAAAATCTTAGCAGAGACAGGCTCCTGATACATGTTAAACACTGCCCTGCCTTGGCTTTTTGGATGGGATGACAAAACCTCGCTTAAAACAACGGTGGGCACTGGCTGTTAGCAGGTCTTCCAGTTCTGCTGCTTTGGCTGGAGCAGAGCTGCTGTCGGCTGCAAGCAGGGACTGTGCTGCTGCCTCTGCTGGGCTGGGGGGTAGCTCACCATTTGGAAACCTTTCAGCAGGAGGCCTTCCTATCAGCAACTGAGACATCCAGGAATAGATTCTAGAGACCAGTAACAGAAACCTGCTACCTAGGTTCTGGGGAAGCCCAAAGCTTCCCTCCGGAGCTGCCTGAGCCCCATGATTGCAGGCAGCTGAGGCCAGTGCTCCAGGGTCCCCAGGACCTCTCCTGCCAGGCTGCAGCCTGTGCCTTAAATGTAATTTCGGCAGAGTCAACTGCGCTTGTATCAAGCTTGTATCAAGGTTCAGTTTGGCCTGGTAACTCCAGCAGTAGGGGCGAGTCACATCAATATCATACACAGTGTAAAATTTTACTCAAGGTCTTGCAACAAGCAACATTATTTTATATTAAATTGTATTCCAAGATACTGACATCAATTGCAGTCTATTTGAGACTATTTTACCTAGAAAGATTGAAAATAAATGCTTGAAAATTCCCCCAACTATATGGGGGCAATTCTGCACTCACCTGTTGAAGTAACAAGTAACCACTGCCCCAGCAATTGTCATTTGCTGACAGGCAAGAATGAATTCACTAGTCCAGATCAGGCCAACGAAATGGTACCATGCCATGTAGGAAATTCCAGACAGAGCTCTGTATTCTACCTGTCCTCCTGGAGCTGTCTGTGCAGTACCTGGAGTTGGGATTACACAACTGGATTATCATAACACACCAGACAAGGAAAAAAAAAAGTACATATAAGTGCTTCTGTACCCTTTTTCTTAACTTTTCTTCAATAAAAATAGAGATAAATTCAAGTGCTAGTTAATTCTACCTATTCTAACAGAGAGCCAAAATTTTGTAATTCAAACAGAATTTTGAAAAATAAAATCTTATAAAAAGCAAAAGCTTGGGTTTAAATTGGGATTGAGACACGGCTGCCAATAACGTCAAGAGGATAAATTAGTAAAGAATTCTGAGAAAATATTACTCAAGATTTGAGTAATCAAATGCTTCAGAAGTAAATGAAATCTTCATTTTCTTCATTTAAATTTGAAATAAATTCATAGTCAGTTATGAAATGCTTTAGATTTTTTTTATAAGAAGTAAAAGAGAAAGACTGCAGAAAAATATTAAGGATGCATAACTTTACCACTGCAACAAAACAAAATTATTCTTTTAATTACTATTACTATTTAGAAGATCACAACTAGTTTTCTATTCTCCATACTTTGCAATCTTTGTGCAAAATGCAGGCACATAAAGGCAACCTCTCAGAAAAAAAAAGAAAACAAAGCAGACATCTGTTAGTATATGCTCCAATGTTACTATTGTATTCAGGAACATTGACAAATTCACTTATTCATGCTAAAAAAAATTGTCTCCACTTCTGTTAATAGCAAATAATTTATTCCATATTCAAGAGATGGCTTTTCACAGAAGATGTGGGTAACTTAGAAAACTTAGCAACCAGACCTTTATTTATGCAATCCTATTTATGCCACTTGACTCAGAAGTCTAGTCAGGGGATAATGGCACCAGGATATTTCTCCTAGTGAAAGGTCTCTAGGTCCATAACCTGCTACTTTTTTTATCTTACCAAGCCTTAAGTCTATTAACCTTAAAGATAAACATGTTCACAGAATACAATGGTTTCTGGGGGTGAACAGTTTCTAACTCCATGAAAGAAATAACAAAGTGAGACACAGAATTGTCTATTACTTCTAGAACAGCATTATAACTTAAGCTTTAATACTTCATGTTCTCCCACTGGGCAGCACACCACCTTCAAGTTCAACACTACCACAGATACAAAGCTATCTATGAAATGGTTCACTTATTTCTGACCTATTTTTCTATAGCCACAGACTTCATACTCAAAAATAGGTACAAATAAAAACAATAAAGATTTGTTTTCAGCAGTACCATCAGGTTTAGACAAGCTTTATAACTTTTCAGAACCAAGGTCTGTTTGTCTGTAAATTATGAAAATTATTCATATACTCCACAGCAGCACTGCAAAATTAGATGCTCAGAGAAGAGCTATTGGTTATTCAAAGGCAAGAAGGAAAGAGTAAGTCTATGAATAAATTTAGAGCCTACAAACTAAGCATTCATCCCAGAGCTGAGTCAATCTTATTCTCAGCACTCATCATCAAGACTTGCATCCATCAGCACAGTACGGCTGGCCTCACGGAGGAGTTTGTAGGTCCTGTATCAGGCTTGTTCATCAAGGCAGCCTTTGCTGAGGTGCAAACACAGACGCATGTTCTAGCTATTTTATTTTCTGAAAGGTTATCAATTTTAGCTAAACAGGCAAGCTCTTTCTAGTGCTGCATAGTTGGTCGTTCACAGAAATATTGTTGCTTCTGTTATATTCAAGTGTATTTTAAGCAAGTGGTGTGAGAAAGCTACTACTCGTATCTCAGATCTCATCTCACAAACCGTCAGCCATTCCTCCCCATCCCCTGCCTCCCTGGTTTTAAGTTTGGATGCAAAAGATTTTTTTCCTTTCTATTTCTTTTTTTTTTTTAAAGGGAATTTTTGAGGAAAGATTCATTTACCTCAGTACATTAAAATAGGCCATGTGCTATACAATTCCTTCTTGTTCTAATGCAAGTGATTGGTCAATGAAATGCAAGGTGGTCTCCTACCTCCCCATTTTTATGCAAAGACGTTATGCCATTTGGTAGCAGAATCAAGCACATTTTCCACCATACAATCCACCTGACCATTTCTTTTCCAAAAAAAAGCACATTTTACGTTTTGCTTCTCTAGTTTTGTCATGAAGACTGACAAGTGTATGTATGATAAACTAATTCCATTTTTTTTTTTTTTACCAGCGTACTGAAATAATCACCTGCAGTAACAACAGTAATGGCTTTGTCTTTCCTGACCAGCTTTACACATGTGCATGTGCACAGTGCTGTGCTCTACTGCATAGAAATCTGGCACATCCACTTGTGAGTTCACCATTGATCGCTTTGCTGTCTAGGTATGGTAAACCCATTTTGTTACCTCACAGAAATCTGTTTACCAACATAAACATCTGTGTCTGACTGATACCCTGTCTTCTGGATCTACCATGCATGCATAATTTTGCCAACAGAATTACATGCAATGCTATTTTTCATATGTCAATCTTAGCAGCAGAGATAAACTCTACAGTTATTCTAGATACCCTGTTGAGAAAAGTATATGCCATTTTCCTCATCACCCCACTGCGATCTACCTGTTCACAAAAGCCAAACTTTCTCAACAAAGCCCTGAAATATGGTTTCATTTGTCAATAGAATATCTTTCTCCAACTACATAATCACAAATCTTTCTGATGTATTATACTATATACTCTTAGTGGTAACATTAAGAAGTTGGTAAAGAATTCAAGTCTCTACAGCTGAATTACCAAATCTGAAAACCTCTGATCAGTACAAATGTCGATCTACTGCAAACAATTCAAAGAAGTATTGTTAACAACGCAAACAGGCACAAGTGTTTGTAGCAGAATTCAGAGGAGTTTCTTCATCTGTCTCTGCAGCCCAGTGCTGCGCCACTATGGCAGTCGGCACAGCAATGCAATGACACAAAAGTCTGTGTGCACAGACAGTACCATTAGCTACATTTTGGCACTTTCAGACTTATGTCAGATGCTCTTATTTGGCAACTGCTGCTGTAAGGTTTTGCTGATGCCTGGAGCAATAGGCTGTTGTAAGGGATAAAAATTCCTGGGAAGTCTAGTTCAGCAACTTGCTTATCAGAAACAAAGAATCACTGACCAGAAAATGCTAGGAGCCTGTTTATCAGCTCCTGTTAACATGAAAATATGATAAGCCCTTCTCATTGCTAAGTAAGGAAAGGTTCTGGCATCACACACTGAATCTTCATGCTTCCTGCAACAGAATTTATTGTGTTATTTTATTTAGCTTTTTTCCATGCAGTGGTATTTACAGCTAAGCTAGCTGACTGTAATTGGAATGTCAAGGGCCCTGCAGGAAATACATTTTTATTGCTGGGTTTGCTACTGCACAGCCCTATGTGGCAGTTCTACTGCTCACTTGCCTGTAGGGTGCACCTTCATTAGACAACAATTTCACATCGTGTTCTCATCCTACGTTACATGCACAGTATTTATGCCATGTGGACTTCACAGTTTCCACATGCTGGGAAGTTGAAAGACATGCTTTGCTGTGCCACAAGGCCACTTCAGTTCTGCAGTGAAATGCCGCACAAATTAGCAAACAATAAGACTCAATGACCCTAAGACATATCAGCTGTTCCAAAGCACAGCTGAATTCCATTCCTAGCCAGCTAATGGTTCTAACTGGTGCCACTGTTTGTGCTGTCTCAAGTCTCATGGAGTCTGGCATTTCTCCTAGTTTTCTAGGTCTGGAATTCACTCAGTCTTTGCTGCTCTTATAGATTCTGAATTACCAAGGTACTTAAGCAGGTGCCTGTCTTAAAATGCATAAGTAGTCCCACTGATTTTAATATGATTATCCATGTGTTTCACATTAGTCATATGCATAAGTACCTTTCCAAGTGTGGGCTATAGTTCCCTATAGCTCCCAAGAAGATAGTCTTTTCTCAGAGTAACACTAACTTTTAGAGAGGATGTAAATAAGCTGCCTGTGTGGTCACATAACAATCAGGTGCACCATAGCTGAAGCGAGTATTGAGTGCTCCAGAGCTGCAAGATCCAGAGGTGCTATAAATATGATATAACTAGAGAAGATTCTGGGAAAATGTTAAGAACAGGTGCACCATAGCAGCAAGCCAATTTCACTTGCCCATCTCTTTGTATTAGACAAAAGACTAGTGTCTTTGTAAACATTTCAATTTTTTTCAGCTTTCTTGGTATATTTGCATTTAAAATACAGTCTGCATAGCTGCAGAAACTATATTTGTGAGTTAAAAAAAAAGTCAAACTTTCAAAAACAAGAAAACCACCACCTGTATTTTACAAACTGAATTCTGGATAGGCAACTATTTGTTGATGGAGAAAATAGATTACTCAAAGAGAGAGTGTCTTGGGAGATCTTCAGAGAAGTACTCTCAGCTGTTACAAAAAGTCCCCAAAACCGAAAACCAAAAGAAATGTCTTCCATTCACAAGGCAATTGTAGAAAACTGGTAGAAAATACAAAGGTGTTCTGCCAATGCATTACTATCCATAAAGTACTATATTTATTTCTTTTTATGGGATGTGTAGGTACTAGTCATCCTAGAACATTAAAACCACTCCCAACAAGCTACCTTCCTGTGAGCTGCTTTAACAGGCAGCATTTCAGAGGGCTCATATTTGGGTTGAAAATTTGAAATGGAATCTAAAGGGATATTCTCAATATCGAATCTAGTCCACTGCTCATCTTCCAAGTTCTGAAGTACAAAACAAATCCGAGGTATAGTATGGGACTGGAAATCTAAACAACTATCATACTTTTTGCCAATACCGACCTCCTGTGGCACCTCAACAAATCTCCTCAACCTGAAAGCTGGATAATATATTCCTTCACTACCTCCCCATATCATTAAAAGGCTAAAATTGCCTCTGTTGTCTTCAAAGTCCTCTCAGGAGGAGTTACTCTGTAACCAGAGCAGCTGTATACAAGTAAGCAGATTCAGAAGTGACTTCCCCACACTTCTTGATCGGTGCCCAGCGGGCACTGCAGCTGCTGCAGGTCATTTACATGCTATTTACATCAACACCTCAACCCCTGGACCTTGCTAAGAACTCCCTTTACACGTGTTGAGTAACAACAGCCACCATTTAACATGGGCACCTTAACAAAAAGAGTAATTATAAACACAAACAATAAAATTAATATAATTTAATTTCAACCAGAAAAATAATTATGGCATTTTTCCATCTGCATTCATGCTTAGGCTGTAACTTAGAATTGGTTTGGCTTATTTATCAAATGCATATTATCTTCTAAATATTAACATGCTTGCTGTTAACAGAAAAATCTTACAAGGATTGACATTTACACTAAAAATATCCTGGCAGAAGATCTCAGTCAAAAAGCATGTTTTACTAAATTCCTCATATAAGCAATATATTGACAGTTAAATGCCTGGAAATGACTTTCTCTTCTTATGCTAAATCTTCAAAAAGTCAATTATTTCAAAACTGAGAGCATCCTAGAAACTTTAACATTGTTCTACTGTGCAGCAAGATTATGCTGCCCTCTGTACTGTACTGTTTGTATCATTCGCTGGAAAACATCAGCATTCCTATTACGCTAGGGAGAAGACAAAAAATAAAATACCTTTGAGCCAAGAGATGTGTGCTGCACTATGAATATAATAGCAGGTCACAAAGTGTTTGAATCCTACTCTCCAAGGAAGCAGGAAAAAAAAAAAAAAGTAGAATGGAGGTGTCTTGCAGGAAACAGAGAATATTACCAATGAAGCAAAATGACACAACCTGGAAAATGCAGAAAAAGCCTCTCAAGGGCCATTGTCACTGAGTTTTATTTTCCTGTGAATACATGTGGAATTTGCTTTGGGGTATAATATGCAAGTCACTACTTTCTTGCAAAGTCTGTAAAAGCATCCAGGAAATACCTGACTAGTTCCCCATCCTGCACTTACCATCAAGCTGTTTCTGTCATATCACCTAAAATACTTCTACTCTTCTATTGATTGTGGTGCCTTTGGATACAACAGACTCAGCTGGCATTTTCAAAATTTAGATTTAACAAGGGGAAGCTTCACATCCTTGTGTGTGCATTTTAAGGGAACCAGTGAATGGTAATTGGCCAGCTCAGCTTAATATCAAGGGTGTAATTATTTCTTCTAATAGTTGTTGTTAATTATATATTTAGCAAATCTGTGTGTTATCATTCATTTTCTTTACCTGCTACTAGATTACTATGGTTAATGTTTATCTTAAATTGCATCTGATCCAAGCAGGTGCATGAAATGAACAGTTGGCTGATGGCTCAGGAGATGCTCCTTTCTATGAAGGACTGGTCTGAAGTAGCCCACAAGGCCAGTTTGAAAACTACTGCTGCCTGCCTAATATGGGCATAAATGGGATGAAGATTTTGCAGACAAGCTAACAACCACACAAAGTTGTGTCTCATATGCAACGCTGCCTCTGTTGTAAATGGAAAATTCAACTCGGAGTATGGAAAAGGAATATCCATGACACCTAAAGCAAAGTGAATCTGCTTGACTACGTAGTCCACCAGGAACAACTTACAAAGAGACTACAGGCTGGGCATTTGGCCTTGCTAGGTCTGACCCTTTCGCAGCAGAAGCAGATTATCAGCCAGACAAGTATTTCAAGCAGCCATTTCTGACGGACATGAACTACTGAGGGAAAGGCAGCAGAAACAGAGACACCCTTGCAAACCTGCGTGACTCTCCAATGAAAGCTGGAGGAAAACAGATCCTAGTCTAGCTTAAGCAATAGGTGAGGGATGTGCAATGGACTCAGACAGATGGACTCTCATGTTACAAGTGAAGTGGGTCTTGTACAGAGCCAGAATTAACGGGTTGAGACTGAGATGGAAGCAGTTGTGATGGAAGAGGAGTGAGGTACTAGACCCATGGAGGTGGGAAATACTGCCAGTTTTGCCAAATGGGCTCAGCTACAGAAAGGTTAGAGTCTTTTCTGGACTAGCAGGGATCTGTAAGCCTGCACAGAGGAGTTACTGCAGTCACTGTCTCAAGGGATGGTGGAAACATGAGATAAAATGCTAACACATAAGCATTTGAAGAGCTAGGCTATGTTTGGTTTTCCACACAGAAACCACTGCCAGAATTCAGAGAACAGAAAACCCACGAATAAATACAGGAATGACAAACTGTCTCTATCTGCATCAATTCTGCATCAGCTGCAGCCCAAAGGACAACAACTGACTCCTAGCAGTGGCCCTAGAAATTTAAAATGAAAACAAACAAAAAAACCCCAAACCCCAAATCATAATGCTTCCTGTGTACAACGGCTGATGTCTGCATTAGGAGTTATCCCCAGAGCTATGCAGAGTTTAGCTTCCCTTCTTTAGGTGATGCTGCACGGAAGAACAAACTCTCCCTCCCTTGGATGGTGTGATGCTGGGCCAAGGGACAGCATCCAAACTACCCTGGTTCAAACAGTGACAGATCTCATAGTGGTATGTCCCTCAATAGTACCACTTTCATACTCAAAATCTGTTATTGCAGATCTTTCATAGAGATTGACTATTTCTACAGAGCACCTCCCCTACAACTGCAAGAATCTCTGGATTAATTTGAATACTGTTGTACCAGTCTAAATAATGATAGCAGTTGTCACTGAACTACTGCTCTGAAAACAACATTCTGTCTCCATGACAATTGTTTATAGTCAGAGGACATTAACATACTCGTTTCATAATAACCCCACTAAAAGCCGTCTCCTCCCTCCTGTTACTTTCTTTATTTAAATATATCAAACATATACTCTACCTACCACAATCTGATAATAAATTAAATAATTGAGAAAGAACAAAACATATAGGAGCAAAAATCTCTCTTCTGTAGTGCTATGACTCACAGAACTATGGCAATGTTGAAGACTCCAACAAGTGGGGGGGAAAAAAAAAAAAAAAAAAGATAAAAAAAGGACAGAGTAACACAGCTGCGTAACAATGCTAGCCCACACTTTGTACACTAAAGGTGAGAGGTCTCATAGTTAAGAAGTGAATCTAGGAAACAGATAACATTCATCCAAAAATATGAAAAGTACATACTTACCTGCAGTTCCTAAGCTAAGTAGCACAGCAACCCAAAATATCCAGAACACAATGAGAATCAGAAAGGTCCAGAGTGGTTGGAACAAGAGGAAAGGAATTCTGCCAATGATTTTACCAACAATTCGAAAGAGCTGTACAGTGAACTGAAGCCTCTTTCTTAGTACAAATATAAGGGAAATCAGAATAACCTGTTATAGGAAATAAAAAGACAAATTGTTTGGTGGGGTTTTTTTTTTTGCTCCTTAAGAAAAGTATCAGTGTTGTCAAATGTGGGATCGGGGGTGCAGATTTCACAAAGACATGACAGCAGGGCATTTTACACAAACTTACTGTGTACTGGAAAAGCTTTCTGAGACATCAAAGGTCTCATGAAATACAAATGGTCTGTGCACTCATATTGAGCAATGACTTCTTTAACATTGCAACATCAAGTGAAAAAATCACTTTAAAAGTTGCAAGCCACAGTCAGATTTTCTGTTGGAAAACAAGTTCAATGAGAAAAAAGCAGAATTTAACCCAGTAACTTAAGGCCTAGACACCGCTGCCCACGCTTTACTACCCGGTTCATTGTCTGCGAGAGCTACCACTCCTTTCTCCTACTGACAGGGTAGGCTGAATCCACAGATCTCACATTCATATTGAGCCAGTGCCTGTATGTTCACTCAACACAATTCTCCAGTTAGCTGATGCAGAGAAGAATAGGGATGGAACACAATTCTTGCATTTCTACACCACCAATGCTAATAGTGTTTGGACAGGGTTGAAGTGTGGCAGAGCCCTGTGCTAACAAACAAATTTCACAATGAAGATATAAAACTATTTAAACGAGTGTAAGCAGATCTTCTAATTGATTCTCATTTTCAAATCTGAAAGGAATGAGGAATTACTTTTACTGTTGCAGAACCACGGTAGTTCAAGTTTCAAGTTACAGCCTCTGCCATTGCTTAGGGTAAAATGCTACTTACAGTAACTATTGTTGAGAAGACAGCATATCCAAGTAGAAATTTTACATTTTCCTTTTCTGTTTCCAATTCAGTGCTGGGATCGTTCTTGTAGTCATAATAGAGCCACCAGAGAACACCTGAGACAACTGAGCAAACAAGAGCAGGATGAAGGCGGGCAGCACACCCCAGGCTGCGGCACACTGCTGTTGGCAGGCTGATGTCTGCCCAGTCTCCCTCGAGAGTCTCTCGCCCTTCTGCCTAACCCAAGTTCAGCTCAGGAAGACTGTCACGTAGCAGAGAGGTACAGTGTCAACGATCACAGAGAAAATTCACATAATGTTCTGTTAGTCTGAGGTAAAGCCACAGCAGAATGCTTGGTTTTCTTGCGGTTATTCTAAAGCTCAGGCACATAATTTCATTGAGGAGATACAAAGCTAACTTTTATGGAATGACAAGCTTTAGGTGGAGACATTCCTATAGCTCTCCCTTTCTAAAGCAGGCAATGTAGAACTTCACTAAATTTTCTTTGAAACAGTAGCATTTTAATAACTGCAGTGATCTGCCAGAAGAAATGTTGTTTCCAGGCATCTACGAAAAAAATAAAACTCATCATCATCCCACACTCAGCAGCTGGAACAGCACAGCCAGATCTTGGCACCCAAAGGCGGGCAGGGCTCAGCTTGGAAATGGATGCGGTAAGCTTAAGGTCACTGAGGATGGCCATGGAGAAAAAGGAAGGGTAGCTGTTTGTTCAGCTGCCTCTCCTTCAGTTCAGTGAGACGATCCATTTAACTAAGCATATGCTAAAAGGTAAATATACTTACATAACAACCCAAATATAACCAGTGCAATCAAAGTATGGACCAGAAGTGTCCGAATGAATCTGAAGGCTAAAACCAGTATAAAAGAGAAGGCTGAAAAATATACAAAATCAGTTTATTATGAATGTCACAACACATTTAACTTAACTCTTTATGCTTTAAAAATAAATGTAAGGTTCTTGCAGAATTTGGGCTTTCATTTATAAACAGTAGTCTCAAAAGCAACAGCATTTAGTAAAGCTGGCAAACTTTTTAATATTTAAAACACACAGTTACCTATAACTTACTAATAATGAACTTATAACTGAAGTATTTCATCTTGGGAATTATCAGCTTTTCAACAATATTTTGTATAAAATTTAAGTTAAAATGTTCATGCTGATGCCATTTTTTTCATAAACAATTTCTTACAGTCCCCTGAAATGAGGCATATGATCATATGAAAGAACACGGAATCTGATATTTCATAGACTTGTATTTCATCAGCCTACTAAATGTCTCCTTGTAAAACACAATCACTCTTTCTTAAAAACAACTCTGCCCAGAAAATACGAAAAAGATCACTGCTAAACTAAAAACATAAAGTTAATCAAAACATTTGAAACCTCACATTTTAATTTAATATCATTATTTACATCTAATTCATAACCTTACCTAGTGCAAGGACACTCAGTCCTATCACAGTATCTCTTCCTGCCAATATTCCACTTAGAATTCGATGAAAAACATCCATTTCATTAACCATACTTATTAAGACAGATGCATATTTGGAATAGCATTCAGGATTTTGTGGAACACATCGATTAAATAATGGAAAAGATTTACTGGAAGGTTAAAAACAAAGATGGTTAAAAAAAATTAATTACTGGGCAGTTTCAAATCCAGGGAGATCCATTCCACCGTCCTCTTTCAAGCCCTCTGCAGCACCCCACCGGCATCCTCAACAGTTTTGCAGCCACGGATTGCCAGTCTGATCTGTAACCTGGCAGGCAACCTGCCCGCCTGGGAGACCTTCCACACGGAGTCTGAAACAACGGGGCACTGGGCATGGGAGTGGTCTGTTGCAAATGGTAGTTTTATGTTTCATCTGCAAAATATCAACTCCTAGCAGCATCATGCCTGTGTCACTGTTCCAGAACATCCATTCAAGATCAACCAGGGGACAAAACCAACTACTATGTCAATCACCATCAGCATGTAGCTCCTATTCCCGTTCTAGTCTGGCTTCACCTGCTTTGCTCCAATGCTTTTATGTAAAACCTAAACTCATGCTAACATAGATGTAAGCTACGTTGTAGACAATTCTAGGTCACAAACGTTTTGTACTTTTTAATGATATTTAAGCATTCTGAAAGCCACATCAAAACAACGTTTGTAAGGTACAATTAACACCACCAAATATTTACATATGAAATTTTTTGTCACTCCCAATCAAGATTCTTGAATATATTTAATGTCCCACTTCAGCAACGCTGTACTACAACAGTCAAAGGCACATTCATACTTAAAAAGGCTTGTTCGTCAACAGTTAAAAATTCTGACCAGCTTTGCTTCTACTATGAAATATTACTGTGCAAGATGAATAACTTTCCCAAGTTCCTTGCCAAAATGAAAAAACCCTAAGAAGTCAAAGAAATCAGTAAAATATCCCATATTTTTTCATTGGTTTACATGCTCTCCTTTGATCCACTGTATGTAATGTTTTTATGTGTCTTCTGTTCTCTTCTGTTTGCTTTTTTCCTCTATTTTATTTTGTTCAGAGCATACGATGGCTCTGCCAATATGCAGACTCCAATTCTCCACTGTATTTTCATGACGCAGTGGAATTTAAAATCATGGGTTTAAAGATTTTGACTCACAAATGCCAAATGCTACAGACAGTGCCATCCACAGACCTGTGCTTCAAGCCAGCTGGCTATGAAATAATTGATAGAAATTTCTGGGTTCAGGATAGTAGGCAAGGCCCAAGACCACAGCTCCTCTTCCTTGGCACTGAGGGAGAGAGCCAAAGTCTGTGCAGGAAATAAGCTGTTTCTCATATGGAGAGTTTTCCCCCTGATTTGGAGAGAAAAAAATCTCTAAATGGTAGAGGAATGGAGGGAATGTAGTCCTTGTTCATTCTGTGGGACAGGAGACTCACGTGTTCACAGGCATACATGAGAACTCATAAGGACATGTGTACAGAAAAAAATAAAGCGAAACCATTCTGACTGTAAAGCATCAAGTCAAATACAAAACGTGAGGAAGTTAACAATCCTTAAGGAGCTGTTCGGACTCAAGGGTGTTGTAAAGTACCCAGTGATTCTTACCTTGGTGGAACTGGCAGTGTGGGACACAGTTCAGCTGCCTTTGGATTTAGTGTGTAACTGGAAATGTTCAGGTTGTAAACGCAAAGACAAGAACCTATTAAAAAAATATAAAAGGTAACTTAATATTTGTTAAAGTTTTAGAGAAAAACACATTATCAATTAAGTTTTGTTTACGCTTCTGCTTTGATCCCTTAGCAGGCCATATTAATCCCTGATATTCCAGTGGGTATGTAAATAACAAATTAGTTAATTGGGTAGATATAAAGGAACCTCTGCGGAATCTTTTTCCTTCCAGACTTAACCGTGATTACCATTTACTGATCTTCCTGAAGGGCAAACACACTATTTGTTCCACAGTGCAATACTTTAAGCTCCTATTCATTAAGATAACAGAAAAACCTAAACTGACAAAAACGACAATAGAACTAGGCCCCTCATAAGTTAGAACAGAATATATGTCTATCCAGAAACTTAACATTTTCTGGGCTTTAGGCTAAATACTACCAGGTACTCCGTTCATAATGCTCTGTTCCGTTTTATAATGCTTCTGGGAAAGAAAGGCTGGATACATTCAAGCCATTCAAAATGCAGTACAGCCCTCTCCCTCAAGATAAACATGCAAGCAGTTTTAGCATGTAGATGGAATTTCATGCAATTATATTAAGTTACACTGAATGTACTTATATCACTTATATCACAGCTTTCTGTACATACTAAGTGATGGTATGATACGCCCAAATGAAATTAGAACAGATGCTGTCAATTTAGATAGCAATCCTTCCCAATCAAAACAACAAAACAAAAAAGAATGGAATTCTGACCTCCAATAAAAATAGCCATTAATGTTCATATGGTCTGCAGTTTATGCATACCCTATGGAATAAGGATTAGGCTACAGGTTATTATATTTACATGTTGGACATGAATGAACTGGAGCCGCCTCTTGTACAATAGCTACTTCCAATGTCATATCTATCTTGAACACCAGAATAAAATTAAAAAATTTACAAGTGGAAGAGAAAACTTTGGGATCTGATGTCTAAAGGGACAACAACATGTGTGTACCTCTGAAATTAATAATTCCGCCATAGTTTTAATTAAATTTAAAAGAAACAGTTGGACAAGTTTCTCAAACAGCACGTGAGCTCTGTCCACCTACTGGCACCCCCACCAAACTGCATTAGTTCATTCTCAGCAGCCAGATTTCTGCTGGATAATCTCAGCAAGTGTAGGAATTAATCAACAACTTTTGAATTTGCAGAAGAGAGCTGTAGCACTTCTAGAAACTATGGCTTTGAAATAAAGCAAAGCCAAGACATTTTATTTTCTGTTGCCATGGACTACTCAGGAAATTAACAGTAAGAAGTTACTCCCTAGCGTAGCAAACATTAAGAATAACAAAGTGGAAGCTGCTCAACTGTTCTACAGATACACCAAGATATTAATATTCCCTGTTGCACACCATTGTTCCTTGCAAAACTCTGGAGGTCTTCCAAAGAGTTGAGTTGCTCTTGTGGACAACTAGACACGCACAAGGAAACTGAACTGATTTTGAGGTTTGGCATTTCCAGGCTGCATGAATTCAGAAAGAACACATACCTAGAAAGAAAAAAAGATCCTCTTTTCAACAAACAAGATTTCTGCTTTTTATAGATTTAAATTCTGAGCCTTCTTTCCACCTTTTGAAGCCCTACAAAGCAAATGAAACTTTTTTTCCACATATAATGGAAAAAATAGAGTTTGAAGTCAGAATTTAAGAAGCAATTTGAAAATATACTATAGTTGTACACTTGATTTTATGTTCCTAAATGGGATCAGAAGCTGCCAAGGTGGGTGCCATTCTACAAGGACAAGTTCATGGGAGTCAACAGAATGAGTGGAAACTTCAACATGCAACTTTGTTAAGTACAAAGATTTGCCACATAGAATGACTGCTGCTCTGGCCAAAGTCCTATTTAAGATTTTACTTAAGAAGCAGCCAGCATAAAGCATAACAATGTAGCACATTTCAAACTCTGTCTCAACTTTCTAGTTTCACTCACCATTTTGCACCATTCTCACACCTTTTTTTGACTTTCAATACAAGCATGTATATATATATATACATGTATATGATTGACATCTAGAAGATGTATATCTTATTAAGTTCTCAAACATTTAATTTATTTAGACATTCTCTGATGTACTTACTTTTTATTAGTCATGTCTTGTCCAGAAAGGGGTGCCCCTTTTACAGGAGTGTTCTTTCTACCACATACGTTCCCGAAGCTGTCATATCCAAGTACAAGTCTTTCTGCTGCACCAGCCATCACAGCATAGCCAGTTATAAACATCTGTTAAAATATTTTTAATGTGAAATCATGCTTCAGTATCTTTTCCTTCCCATTCAATAAATACTCTTCTAAGCCTATGCATTTTTGACTTGCAGATGCAAACAGTTAAATCTAAAATTCGCACCTCTGCCCAAGGCTGGAGCAAGTAATACAGACAAGTTTAGCCCTATTGCCTCCTTAGAGCTTTCCCTCATCTATTGCTGAAAGTATATAAATTAAGCAGAGTATCGCAGGAGAAGAAAGATGGGGTTCCTGATTAAAATAATATGAAAGTAGTATTAAGGTGCAAAAACTGCCTCTACTGAAGTTTGTTTGTGTCACTAAGCAAGGTCACTCAAATGGTAATTTTTCATATGTGCTCACTGCTTCCCATTTTCCAGGGTGCCCTTCAAGACACACCTGGGCAATATATGTTGAGCCCTTGCAGCTGCTAGTGAATTTATTTCTCATTAAAATGCAGGTTACCTGAAATTTCCGAAAGATGCATTCTTTGACAGACGTGAAAAACCTGGAGAGAGCCACACTGTGGAGTTAGGTGACACTGCACTGATCTTTCAGATGCCCTGCTGCTAGATCACAGCCCCAGCAGATCAGCTCCCTGTAAACCCCAGTGGCAGCTAAGCACTTCCGTTCGCCAAGCAGCAGCAACTCTTAGTCAATATAAGACACTCTGCCTAGGAATACAGCTTAAACCCTCCCCATGTACCCCATGAGGGCCTAAACACCCCTTGAAAAGAACTTTTCCAAGTGCCAAGAGGTAGTAATTCTTCTTCTGGGAAGCTGGTGAAACCTTGGGCATGACTTTACCCAGAGGGTTATTTACAGCACTCCAACTATTGAAGAACTCAGTGATTCAATCACCTCCTCTGTCCCATGGGTTTTAAACCACATTTCACACACACCAAGGACAATATACTAAGCTCTATGGCTACATGTCAACTGCTGGCAGCAGTAAATCTTCTCAGTCCCACATTAACCACAAAGAGTTTGCTGAATATCAGCTGTGCTGGAGACAGATTGCACATATCAGATCCAGCACAACTGATTTCTTAAAGGGTTTAGAGCCTTTATTTGTTTGGGGTCTGTTTTGGTTTTTTGTCTTTTTTTGTTTGGTTGGTTTTGATTTTTTACTTTTAACACTTGTGACTTAAGATGGGATCTGGGCAAAAACTGAATCTTGTACTCAAACATACAAATATGTGCTTCCTTAGTCCCCAATGTAGTCTCATTTTTGCTTATATGTTTGCAGTCTAACTAGTTAAGTAATATTTTTATAAAATTATGACTGCATGTTAATGCCATCTTAATATGGAGATCTTTGTAGAGACTCCATAATTAAAGCTGACATACTACTTGTGTATGTGATATTGGTTACAATAACAAAATATTTTCAGATCCAGTTTATTTACATCGCACTTATTTGTTATTAATAGTTCTCAGAAGAAAAAGAAGAAAAGAGCTGGCATTGTAACTCAAACTGAAACATGCTTTCAGAAAAATTCTGGCATTCCTTCTAAAGATGGACATTACAGGTCCATTGCCACCAGTATAGGGAATACTGTGTACATGTGACTTTTTTTTTTTTTTTTAAGTGCAGAATGCTGGATACAAGCCACAAATATTGTTAAGTAATGTATGACTACGACTGCTGGAGGGGTGTGTCTATACGTGCCAGTGACAAGCATTTCCACAGAGTTACTAACATGGTTTCAGTTTTCAATTTTTTTCACTATGTGAACAAATCAGTGATGGTAATTTCAGTTTAGATTTAGTACAACACTGTGCAGAACACCATTAACTTTGGACCTGACTTTTCTTTCAGAAAAAAAAAAGCATGCTCACCAAACCAGCCCAGAAAAGAAAAAAAAGGAGCAACCAGAGGGTGTCTGTGCACTTTCTGTAAATGACTGGTCTCCATTCCCTTAGTTCAGAAACACTATCTCCGGAATCCTAGAAAGAAAGAAAGAAAGAAAGACAAACTTCCTGTGAAATTAAAATCGAGTTTCAAACACCTGAGATTTCTGAAAAAGCATAACCTTGCCCTTAAAATGGCAAACAACTGGTAGCCCTCTACCTGCAACAGCTGCGCAGCTCGTCCACAGCGAGGTGCACTGCCACCCCCTTCCCACCGCCCGCAGCCCCGCACGGCCCGGGGCAGGTCCGGCCCCCGCCGCCGGCCCAACTTTTTCTCTCCACCATCCCCCGCCATCTTCCCACCCCCGCTGCCCCGGGCACCGTTCCGGCCGGCCGCTCACCTGCTGCCGGCCCCCGCGCCGCTCCATGCTCCCGCCTGCCGGGCAGGGCCGGGCCGCGCCGCCGTGTTGCGCGGAAGCGGCCGGCGGGCCCGGGGCGCAGCTGGCTCGGCGACCGTGGCGGGGCGGCGCTCGCCGGGGAACGGCACCAGCGCCCGCCGTGCGCGCCGCGGGGCCGTGCGGCTCCGGGAGGAGCGCTGCGGCCGGGCGGTGGCACCGCCGGCAGCTCCTCCTGCCGCTGTGGCCGGGCACTGCCAGCCCCGTCCCAACCGCTCCTCCCGGAGCCGCACGGCGGGCGGGCCGCTGTCCCGCTGGGCAGCTGCGTTTGCAGGAGTAAACGGCATTTCTCTCGCCGCCGGGCCGGGGGTCGGCGACCCCTCTGCGGGTGCGCGGCGGAGCTCGCCTGCCCTATCCCGGAACGATTGATTTTCCCGGGTAGCCGGCTGGGTGGCTTCGGCTGGGGCAGGCAGCGCTCGGGCACAGCTGTCCCCAGCAGCGCGGCTGGCGGCTCCGGGGCACGGGGGACGCCGCGCAGCTGCTCAGCGGGGGGGGCTCTTCCTCCCCGGGGGGAGCGGCACAGAGAGGGACTGGGTAATGCTGCCCCTCGTCCACAGTCACAAGTGTGCGCCGGCCGGAGTGGGAGGTTTCTTTTTCACCGTTAATTAGTTTAGTTATGGGAACAACCGCAGATTCATTATTGCCAGTACAAAAAGTGGGCTGTTCCATTGTATGAAGGCAACTGATACTGATACCTGTTTAGCTATTCTGGCTGCATTATCAATATACAGTCAGTCATAGATCCTTTGCAGCTTTTGTTTGTTGTTTGCATGGTTACTTTACACTGATGTGATGTTAAACCATGATTACCTCTCATCGATGTCTGTATGAATTTTGCATGCACAGGAATAACTGCACTGAATTAGATCAGTGCGTAACTTGACTGACCAATAAATGCAGAAATTATTAGCCATTTTTAATAACTTGTTTTCTCAGTGTTGTCCCTATTGTCTTTTTATGTGTTCACCAGGTTCAGCTCAATAATCTAGAGAAAACTGATATCACAAAGTGAAAAGATATTAAAAGTATGTCTTTGTTCCCCTCCTGACAGTCAATGGAAAAAATGCCCTTGTTAAGAAGTAATACACCACCTGCAACTGCCATAAAATTGAATTTAGTTGAAGCTGTTCTGGAAAACTGTTTAAGAGTTGGTCCATCTTGTACAGAAGACAGAGCATTAGGCTGGTTTTCCTTGGAAAAAAATAACTTATTCCAGTTTCGAAGTGAAAATGCAGAATGAAACTCTGGTGACAAACTAACATAGATGGAAGTAAATTGCTAATATCAGAAACTGAGATTAAAACAAATAAACAAAAAATCTCTGCCCCAGAGCGTTTCAGAATGCATCTAAACTAACTGGAAATAAATATATTTTCAAAACAGTTAACTTGTGCAATGTGTCTGAAATTGACTTTTAAACCGATTTAACAGAGCTTGATACAATTCTGATTTAAATTTATACCACTACCACCCCCCTCCAAGAAGTGGTTCTGAGAAACCATTTAGTTTCCAGCCAACTCACAGTTCCTGTGTTTATCAGCATTGCACCCTTTAATGCTCATTATTCATCCATTTGTAGAGAGTTTTCATAATTTGTGTGCAAATTAGAGTAAAATTCTAAAATTTAATACATGTTGCAAAAGTAATTTTGTGTCTATAGAACCTAAATAGAAAAAATAACTTTTCCTGCACTTTGCACTATTGCGCTTTAAAAATACGTGAAAAAGTCACTCTTCCCTTTAAATGTAAATATGAAATTTCACGTGAAACATTTTTATAAGACATCTTCAGTATTTTGATTATATCAAGAAAAATAATCAAAATTATTAATAACTTTGAACCTAGACACAAAAAGTAACCTCATTATCTTACCAAGAAAAATCATTCTAAAGCAACAATGTCATTGATGAAGGCTGATATTAGAATTTGTTGTCTTGCTGTCATCACATGCTAATATTAGCTTTCATTGCTGATCTGGCCCTTTTTACATTATTCTCCTTTGTGTTACATTCTTATTGTGCATATAGGAAAACATCAAGCAGAACAAATATTTTTAATAAAATCCGGATTCCAAGCAACTGAAGTTTATGGAAAAACACTGGAATCAGCAGAAAGGCCTGCTTTTACTGAGCAATATCAATCACAATTCACATAGCCTAAGAAAAGTTGTCTTATACTTGATAGCAAATAACTCAGTATTAAAATGGGATTTTTAAAAAAATTGTAAATAAAATATTTTAATTGTAAGGTTTTTTTCCTAAATTTCAAACATGACCAAATAAAACATTGTTTAGTGACAGATGAGTAATTTTATCGTACGTCACTAGGTGGCGGTCTGCTCCTTGTTTAGAGTTACACTACCATTTCTGGTTGGTGAGAAGAGGCTTAAGGTATGATTAGCCAGTATTCACTGATGAAGACCTTCATGTTACAGTTGAAGAAAACACCAGCAAGCAAGACTCAGATCAGATATGAGATTTAAACATCCACATCCAAAATGTAATACGCAAACTCTTGCTTCTTATTTGTCCAATTCTGCAAGGGCCCAAATTGCTAAGATTGATTTCAAACTTTGTCTTACCGCCTTCCTGGGAAGGAGCCTGGTTCTGCAGCTGAGTAGTTCAAGCACTCAGTGGGAAGTAGGGAGTTTTAGAATTGACATTTTGTAGGGTTGATCCCGTTTAACCTAAAATAGGAATGAGATAAAAAATAGTTCTGGAAAAAGAGTACTGGATCGCAGAACTGTTTGTTTTTTGAGAGCTCTAATGACTTAGCCAGAGAGGTATACACTGGCTTCTGCCCTGTCTCTCTGGTGAGGAGCTTTTGGTTGCAATCCCCTGGTCTACATGCTGACTTTCTAATATGCTTCATCTAAGTCTTCTATCCAACTACAGCCACAATCCTGGGAGATTAGTATCATGAGGGTCCACATTTACTTATGAGTCTTCACTGCTCTCTCAAGTATGTAATATTTCTTGTAAAGGCCAAAAAATATTTAAAAGCCTGGAGTACTCAGGAACTCACAGTGACTTAATTGTGAATTAAGACTGTAAACATTCAACCTGCTTGGTGTGTTGTGGGGGGGCAACCACGGAAAGGGAGATTAACACTGACATTTTCAAGACTACTTGTAGTTTTTAAGAGCTTTTTTCACATGTTGCCCATCTTCAGATGTGTTTATCAACATCGGTAACAGAAATACTGCAGTAGTGAAAACTCATGGGCATTTTTCTCTGGTTTCAATTCTTTGTTTTTCACAATGTGACCCAGAATATACAGAAGAAAATCAGATGTAAACTCAAGCTTCCTGACCCCAAACCTCTGTTTTAATCACAGGGTTCTTCTTGTTTCTTATATGTTGTTTATTCACAGACAGTGAATCCTTGTGCTGCCATGGCTGACTTTCTCACCTGGTTAAAACTGGGCCAGGAATGTGGGTTGGGAGCCGAAAGTCTTAAATGAAAGCACAACAGTTCCTTGCTAGACTGGTTAAGCAAGATGACTATCCCTATCTGTATCCCCTTCTGGTTCAGAAAAGGAACAGAGACCAATTACTTTAATAGCAGGACACAGCAACTGAGAAAGTCAACCTAAAAGCAAGCAGTTTCTGTCTAATTCTGTCTAATTACTCTTAAATGATGTTGCTTGTGTACAGTAGCTTTGCAAGTATGTGCTATTCTCCATATGTAGCCATGTTACTTGGAATATCCTGAATTGAAACACCCAGAGACTGAACATAATGCCACTTACTATGTTCAAGCTGCTAGTCAGGTTCTTTGACAATTTCTACTCTAAAACCTGGTGTTTATGACCTTGCCTCGGTTGAAGCATTCAGTCTGAAATTTCTCATGGCAGGCATTGAAGATTTTTTGACATCTTTAGCACAAATTATTCAGTCATTTCTAAGAATGAAATTAGAGAAGCAGACATTATGGTATCCTTTTTGGGGTAGTAGTAAAGAAATTCTAATACATGATTTGGATCAGAGATTTTTAATGGACAAGGAGAAAGAAGTGATTTCTGCCTTTTGTCATATCTGAGAAACTTCATCCACATTTGCCCAAATCATTTTGATAGATCACAGTGTATGCTCTATCAACTTGCTGAGCTTCGTAGCTGAGGAATCTGAAGACTGTGTCTGAATGGTGTACTCCTGAGCTGTCTGAGACAGTTTGGACTACCCTGAAACATGCTTCTGGCCTGCCACAGACTTTCACTGTTCTGCCTGTGCCTCAGGGATTGTCCTGATGGTGGCCAGGTACAATGGACAAAGAAGGAACCTGAGAGCTAAGGGAGGCTGAGATTGGTATAGGGAGGTATATAACTGGCCAGGGAAGAAGAAGGTAGATCAGGGAAGCATGAAAGCTATGTGCGGATTAAACAAGCAATAGTGCAAGTCCTGAAGGTACACAAAGATTAAGACTATGGGGAATGAGCAAAGGAATCTGGGTCTGCTACCACTCCCTTTCACAACTTGATTATCACCTTTCCCCTGCTGACAGCAAACATCCACAATGCGGACTTGAAAGTGCCATGTCACACTCAGGCCTGACTAACAACTGAAATCACCCTACCAGGTGTCTGATCAACCTGCCAGTACTGTCAGTTACTCTACTGGATCAGCTGGCAGAGGTCTGTCCTATGTATCTAGGGAATACAGTCCTTCTGATGACTTGAGTTAGTGTCTTTATAATACTCCATGTTAGCTTTTCTGTTTGCTCATGTAGAAAATCCCACCTGATAATACATTTACAGCTGGAAAGTTAACTACTCACAAAAGATAAAATAAACAATATTTTTTCCTAGTAATCTGATGATTTTTGAGATGTTCCACTTCTCAGCCGTAAAAGCCTCTTGAATTTAACAAGTTAATAAACAATTAATAAGCCACTTATTTCCAGTTTCCAATGAACATCAGTCCCACCATTTTCTAGGTATTGCCAATGCATTGAGGAGCTCTGTTTTTTATTTCAGAATACTGATTATTGAATAGATTATCCAGGGATCTAGAAGAATAGAGTATATACATCTTATAGCCCAGCTATATAGCTTTAGATTACTACTGCTAGTGACCACCCCTCCTGTGAGTTACCAACTACATGAATAATTCAAGGAAGGATTATAATGCCACAAAGTTAATTTGTTCCACTTTCCACACAAGCAAGCAGAGATCTGCACAAAGAGCCCTTTCATCCCTGTCAATATGCAAGTTAGAGTACAGTCTGACCCTAGAAAAGTGTTTTCAGTGTGTTTGCTTAGCTGAATCTGATAATAAACTTTAGAGCTGACTCATTTCAAGGTTTTAGAACAGAGCAAGAGGATCAGCGTTTCAGGATTATGCGGTATTTGGTATACCAACCCAGACAAGAAATAGCACTAGAGCTGCAGCTTTGTGGAATGTCAGAATTACAAAGTACCTACTCAGTGTTCTGACTGGTAAATGGCATGAGTAGTGTAAGACGAAGGAGCTTGAATTGGAACTATTTGTGTTGTTCAGACCTGTTAATGTCCCTCTCCAGTCCAAAGAGTAGACATGCCGGTACATCTGAATGCATCAATGCAGACAACAAAGAAGTAATTGTATTGCTCTTCAAAACAACACCACCACAAACAAACAAACAAGACAAAAACCCCAAACAAACAAACAAAACAAAACAAAACAAAACAAACACACACCAAAAAAACCCAAAAACCACACCAGAGAAAGGAATTGCTTGAGTTTCAGAGAGACTGAAAAATGAAAGAAGTGGATTTGTAAGGTCGGAGAAGGGTGTCATGTTCTGTAAATTATGTAAATGGAAAGAAGGATGGAAGGCATTCTTGACGGCAGCAAAGAAAACTGAATAACCTAGGATAAACCCAAGTCATACAGGCAGCTAGCACACGGTTTCAAGCTGGACCACATGGAGTCTGTAGAAATATCTGTGATCTACGCAGTCAGGTCTAGTTCTGAATGAAAAGGATGAGAGGTTTCATTAACTGAGTGGAGACTAAGGCAGCGTGGTTTTTATCAACGCTGAGATAAGCAACAGATTCATTACAAGGGCTAGAGGAAGTTTTCTGTGCAAGCACAAGATCTTTCATTGATAGTTTAGTTCTTGTAAGGACAATTTGTATTAATGGATTCAGATACTGAATGTTTACCAACAAAAACTAATCATGTCGAATCCAGACAGCTTGGACAGTAGCCTCGACGTGAGGCCCTTCTGGAAGTGCCGCGTCTGCACCGAGAGCTGCTGCTGCTGCCGCAGATTTCGCCACATGATGTCACTCTCGGCCAGTTTTGTCAGCTCTGATCTTTGCCGAGAGCAGAAGGGTTAGGAACTCCACATGGCAAGCCCATATATAGAGCATCACTTTGTTTACAGTATCTTCTCAGTGGCTGAACCGCTTTTCAGTGGTTCCTCTAGCAAATACTTGAGACTAATTTCATAGATCTATTGTGTCTAGATTTTTATTGTACAGAGGTTCAAAAGCAGGTACAATTCTATCTGTTTTATAGTTGTCTTTTTAAAACAAAACCTGTTACTGTATAGTGAGGCTTAGACGGCAGCATATATTTTCTTTTTTTTTCCTTCTTCTTACAAATAACACAGTTTTTATATAGAGAAGGCATTACACCATCTAGTCTATTCAAACCTAATGCTCCCAACTGCACCGCAGGTAGTCAGCAAAGAATCTATGCAAGCTGTTAGGTTAGTTGTAGACTTTGTTGTATTCACTGCACAATGAGGCCTATTGCCACTATTCCTGTAAATAAGAATAATCATTACTTTAGTCTGGAGTTCCAGGATAAAGTTTTTCACGTGCAATAATGCGTTTCTGCATAATTTTATAAAACTGGACAATATCCAAAGTTCCACTGCAGTGCACATTAAAAAGACTAAAAGACATGGCATCTTCATTGCTTGAAAAGAGAATACTGAACATCCTGCTTTTGTCAGCCTGTTAATAGTGGGAGGAAAGGCGACTATCTATTTCCCTACTGCCAATAAGCTCCCCTGCCAGAGAATCAAGAACCTGCTCTATCAACACTGATGTTTGAACAGCAAGTTTAAAAAATCTGTATGTGGCTAGTCATGTTGAGTCAGATAATGGCCTACAAGATGTCTGTTATTCATCTGGCCTATTCTTTATACTACCTTTGGTTTACCTTCATGTTTCTACAGAGACTTCTCATAAATTACCTGCTCAATTAAAGTTTCACCTTAATTACTCATGAGAAGAAAATAAACAGTGAATGGAATGCAGCTGTGGAACCAGCAGTCAGTGGCAGCATTACAGAATATGTGATGGCATGAGTTACGTATACGGCTTATTCATCTTCATTAAAGCTATACTGAATCAGCACCAAGGCCACATATGAGAATCTCTCTCAGATGAGTAGCTCTAACTCATAGGACTTCTGTAGTCATCCTTACAGGCACAACTATTTATAGGACAAGGGTCAACAGCTGAAATATTTGCTAAGAACAGTGGTCCAGTTCTGCAAACACTAATTAAGTGTTGACTAGCTAGAGAAATAATTCCAACTCTATTAAGAATTCCTGAGATCCAACATGGTATGCTACCGTTTCAGAGAGAGGAGCCCTGAAATCTGAAGTCTATTCCCTGACGTTTTAATTTTCCCTGTTATCCAAAATAATCTAGAATATTGTTACACGTTATGTATCAGACTCTCTCATAAGAACTTATCCTGCACATACGCATGAAGTTCAGCTAGTTAGAGCAGCTGGATTCTAAAAACAGAAGCCTCACATCTCCATGTCATAGGCCAGCACTACTCTGTTTCGGGGCTCCATCAATTTGCCTCCTGGTACTTCGGGTATCAATATATAGTTTAATAAAATTTTTAATTGCTTCACTTTAATGTTTCCATTGATTACTTAAAGTGAAAGAAGAAACAGTTTTCCTACAATAGCAGTAAGATCAATATTCACTAATTTTGTAGTACTGTCGCTAAAGTTAATTTTGCTCCATTTCTAAGATTAAATGCTTGCATTCTTCTGAGATTCCTTTTCAAGTAATAACAGTGCTTTTTTAATAACAACTCATCATTCTGCTCGTAACTTTTACTGCAGAATTCTAATGCAGCTTATAAGCAATGTTACTTTGTAAAATGCTTTTGTGGTAGTGGTAAAATTAGATATCGTACTACTTTTGTAGTAGACATGGAGATCTATGTAAAGAAAAATGTACCTCAATGTCTAGATAGTGTTGCAGTGTTGATTTATTTTAACCATTGCACATAAACCAAGGAGCGTTACTCATCTGTTGTGATTAAAAACCAAAACAACTATTCCTAGTCTGTCACATTATCGGTAATGTTATGGGATACCTACTGTACTTTGATAATAATCATGCAATTAAAAAAAGTTATCATTCTACTAGCTGTTCCTACAAAAGCTACATTTTTCCCAGTGGAGTAAACTATTAGGTAATGTATGATTCAAAAACAAATGATGGAAGGTAGAAATATCTTATTTGAGCAGCTATTTGGGGAAACAACATTTTGCAGCAATCATTGCATGTTTAACAATGGAAAGATACTTTGAAAAGAGGATGTTGACCCTCTTTCTAGTGACTAAAATTTGAAGGAGCCTGAGCAATGGCAATATAATAGTTTCCTGTTCACGTAACGTGTTTGCACAACATGATGTTGCTGATAACACTAACTAGTAAAGCGTATAACACTCAAAGGTTGTGCATGTGTCTGGGAATTCCCATGGTCCTTCCTGTCTACCAGTAAAGTGTATTTGTAGGAATAAGACAAAACATCCATGGGCTAATTGTGCAAACTCTTATTCATACAGTTTGCTACTCTTCACCCTGTTGACCTGTGAACTTTACACTTCAAATTTCTGTATTTAAATAGTCAATTATGTAGCTAATAGTAATCCACTTTTCTGTCAACACTTGGCTCAGAAAATAAATAACATGCCATAACAACAAGATTTTAAATTCGATTCTGGTTTGTGTATGTAACTGCTCTAGGAGAGTCAGAGGCAAAAAGGTAATTTACCCTGTTTCTGGCTTTTCTTTGAACCCATAGAAACCCGTAGGTCAGGTAGTGGTCTAGGTGCTATTGCTGCAAGCAGTGTTTTGAAGCACACCAGGACATACCAGCAACTTGCACTCAGAGTGTTCCCCCACACAATTGTTTGTAGTAATTTGCTTGCTCGTTCTTACGGGGAAAATTTGCATATGATTTGGGTTTTATGTAGGGATCTGGCCTTTAGTAAGCTTCTCCCTTCTTCTATGTCTCACTCACTTGCTGTTAAGCAAGTATCTTCACCTCTTCATTACTCAGCCCTGCCTCTTCCTTGGTACACTGGGAGCAGCTGTGTTCATCTACTGTCATAAAGCACTCTCAGATCTATTTGTAAAATATGAATTATCTTTGCCATGAACAGCTTTGTTCATTACATTAATTTGATTATGGTCTGCTATGGACCATACTTGATGTAAGCAGAAAAATATGTATATTGCATATAAGTTATAACTTTGATACTATTCACATAACAAGATTGCTGAAGTTCTAAATACAGTGGGCAGTATACATCCGTTTTCCTATTTCCAGCTGCTTTATTTAAAAAAAATTCAAATATGCAATTTTGTACTAGAAAAATAGGTATCAAACCCAAATATATTTATTTTAGATAATGTAATCTAAATAAAAACATTAAACTGATATGTTTCCCCCAGGAATCAGCTATCTGCAAGAAGCTTCAACATTCATATCACTGGCAGTCACAGCTGGAGCCAAATTTCCTTGGATTTTTTTTGAAAATCATTAGTAAACCCAACAGTCTTGTATGCCATCTCTCCACAGAACAATGCAATTTCTGCTCTCACTAGGACACGGTCCCAGAGAAGTATATATTATACGTGTATCTTATGCTTTGAACCAGATAATTTTAGTATGTGTGATCTGCATTAACTTATCACTTTTCTTCTAAGAGGTTTATGAAACAAATGCTGGGATCCAAAGTAAATACTATTTCGGCTATTATTTAACAATGCATGTCATGGATGTATCCTGTTAAATGGCACCTTAGCAGAGCTGTGGCAAGTAGCTACGAGGTTATTTATGCATCTTAACAAGCTGTGCTTCATGTTTCAGTTCTTGTTACTGTGGAATGTCCTAAAGTCTCTGTTTAAAATTAAAAGCATGAAGACACTTATTTTCCAAATATGGTAAACTGCCAGTGTGGACAAGGCAGTGTGTTTCTTTGTACCTTATTTTTAAAGGTCTTCTGTTAATATATTTGTAAATCAAGCCACTAGTCATGTCTTTCCTGTTGTAGCTTGCTTTGCAGGCTTTTCCATAAGAAAACAATGCCAGCACTTTAGTACTCTAGAACACTTCAGATTTCTGGAAGTATCTGTAATTTTGATAACTGGAAGGAAGCTCCTTATTGCTCATACTCATGTTTGTTGCAAGTTTTTATAGTTTAGAAACCCTCATGTGCAAATCTCACTTCCTTCCCTCTAGTAATCGGTGAAGTAGCTTTTTAATACTGACTGAAGTTTTATTTTTCATGCAGTTGCCTATTCTTCTTTAGATTCAATTAATCTATTGCATGTGGCAAACAATGCTAGGTGTAATACAGAAAATTTGGTGGGATATGGAAAACAAAACTGATATCTCAAAAGCTCCAAGGTAAGAAGCAAAAGTTTCTGCAACAGAAAAGTTAAGGAGAGGGAGAGAGAGAGGAGTGATGTGCCTCAGGACAATGATACTAAGCACTTGGGTCATCAGGGAGGAAATAGGCATTCTGAGCATAGACAGCAAACTTACTTAGACGATCTTTTGCTATTTTGTCTTTGTTCTTATAATACAAACAGAACAAATTCAAAAATCTCATGAGTCTCACTTCTAGTCATTATTTCAATGGCAAAATACAGAAATAGACCAAATCATGTCTGTCTACTCAGAAACATTCAGAAAGATTGTAAATATTAAACAAAAGAACAGTAAGGTTTGGGGACAAAACCAAAAGCAGGCATTCAATATGATTCTCATCTGTTATTGCTCCCCTTTAGGGGGAAAGTAGGATGTGGAAGAAGATACGCTAGTTACCAGTATTTGCTGTCCTTCCTAATGTCTCAGCGAATTTATGTTGTAGCTGTCATATCTCATGCCTGAACCTCTTCAGGTATGGAAACATCTTTGTCAGACTGTCTCAATTTTCCAGGGTTTGTGCATATTGATTCAGGGACTTTGAGTTAGGCATACTATTATTTACCAATGTTGTCCAATCTTTGGGGCTCTCAGAGTAACTTCTGAGATACCATCTGTAACAGTAGTTACTGTATATAAATTCTCCTGCTGAAATGAAGCTGATTGAATAATTATTTATTTGACTGATTAAGCCTTTTCTTCTGCTTATGAAAAGTCAGTGACTTTTTTTTATGTTGACTTATTCAATCCATTTTTTTTTCCTTTTTTTACTTTGTTATGATCAGTTCTAAACATGTCTGTTTGACTGTGGCTGGCTGAACAAAAGTATGTGTTACTGTTTGTTTCTGATGATAAGAGTCTGAAAACTTTTATGGAACAAATACTGAACAAGCAGTTTCATAATACACATTCTGCACTGGTAAATTTAAATGCTCAAGTGTTCTTGCATGTAAAACAGATGGAACCATGAACAAGGTAAATTGATTAATTTATATACTCAACTTGCTGATAATAAAAAGCATAGATGTTATTTGCCTCATGCTTTAAAAAAATATGATTGATATATGGGTAGCAACACCAATTAGTGTGTAATTGTCAATATCTTGCATATTATTAGTAAAACTGAGGAGGTAATTGTCTGAATTATCTGTGTTGAAACAGTGATAACAAAGTAATATCAGAGCCTGAAAAATAAAACTGTACTAATAGTTAAAAACTATAGTTAAATAACTGATAGTTAAAACTATATTAATACTAATCATTGATACCTAACCTGTTTTGACTCAGGCCTACCCACTTGCTGGCATCTTTTCCAGGGGTATATATGCCTGTTTACAAGCATGATGTGACCATACATTTAACCTGAAAGTAATGGTAGTGTGAGGATACAGGTGGCCAGATACTTATAGTTTCAGGGCATCCCTGAATCACAATGTAGCAAACCAGTTGGTAACCAGAGGTACACACTACAAGGTGATGTTCGCCTTGCATTGTATTCTAAACTGAAAAGTAAATTGTTAGGTCACAATATTGTGAACCTTCAGTAGGAATATGAACAGCTGAAACAGCAGTATATATGGATATATAAGCAGACAGTGGACCGGTGAGCAGACAATGCAAAACTACCTGGCTATGCTTTGATTCATAGAAATTAGTGGGCCAGGCACAACGAGAGATGGGCAAATTCATTACTTTGTTTCATTCTTCTGAAAGGGAGCCATATAAGGAGGACGGAAAACAGAATATGCAGGACTGGTTTGTTTGTTGCTAATATACTCCTTTTGCGTTTTACTTCATCTTTTTTAGCCTGTTACACCTAGTTTGGGAAAGAGAAAACAAATGAAAAGTGGATAAAGGAAAAACGGGTGATAGAGACTGACTCATCCGTAATCACAGCCTCATCAGACATTGCTTGCGTGATGCAGGTGGTCTAAATTGGGGTAGCCCTGTTGTTAGAGCCTGTTGGACAGACAGAAAATGTCTCTGGAACTGCCCAGCTGGAATTTTTACAAGAGTTACAACTGACTGAAAAGAGCTGTAATAAGAGATGACGTGGACAAATATACTCAGTAAAGTCTAATAAAAATAAACCTTGTGTGTATGCCTATACTTCAGGTCGAACTCTCGGCTGGCAGTAATAATCCTGTTACTCAGGAACACTGCAGGTCAGCAGGACATCAGAAGGGAATATGCAAAACTGCAAAAAGATTATTTCTCCATCCACCTCACATATGCATGGCAGTGCACACAGTTGGCAGAGTTGTATCAGTGTTTCCTAGCAAACATAGACTGCCCACAGCTCCCACAGGCCCAAAAGTCATATTATGTCTATATCCTCTGTATTTTTCATTAATATGTGTAGAACAGTTATGCTTAATGCTGTAAAGCAGTAACACTGTGCTTACCCAAACAATAAGTACTTTACTTTTTAATCTTGCCCCAAAATACCAAATAATGGTGGGTTATGTAATGGCTTTTCCTCAATGAAGTCAAGCAGCCACCTTACCAGAAAAGGCTGCAAACACCAATCAAGACTAAATTCTATGCTCAACCATGCAGTGACAGGGTACAGTACAAAGATGAATGTTTTCCCTGCTGCAAGGGTCCTTCTGAGACAGAGAAGGGACCCCAGAATATATTCCAGGGCTTGACTTTGCCTCTCTGGAAGGAAGCAGATAACTATTCCTGACGTTTCATCTCTCCCAAGCCATAGTGTTTTGAAAACGTAGGGTCTAGTCTGGAGTTTGGTAACGTTGTATACTCTAACTGAAGATACATTGCATGAACTGTGTAAAGTGAATTTGCCATGCTACTTTTTCTGCTCTAAGGCTTTAAGAGGATGCCAAAATGAACAGGCAGGAGGAAACCCTGTATCGTGAAGACAGACTATATATAGGGTCCACATCTGGTATCAGTGATGTCATAGAAATCACAGAAGCAAAAATTTTAATTGTTGAAATAGTCCCTTCCTTCTTCACCAGAAAGCCAGCACTTTCTCTAAAGTTGAGTCTGCACCAGTTTTGACTGAAGTGATCTGATCAGGGTTTTGACACTTTCCCAGGGTATCTCTTCAATAGTAAAAATATTGTTCTGTCATTAACCTGCAGATTATTTCTGGTCCCTAGAATTACTCAAGTAATCTTTTTCTTTCCCATTCAACTATTCATTGTTATGATGTTATTCCATTCCCAGAATTGTAAGTAATCATCTTACTCCCTCTGTCAGTTAGTTATTGGCTGATTAGGAAACAGTATAAAAATGTCTAAAGTGAATTGGGCTGAAAGACTGTAAATAATGCAGTAAGGAGCTATGCAGTATCTTCAAAGCTTTTAAACACAACAATATTTACCTAACAATCATCTCTGAAGTATATTCTTTAGGAAACAGCTGCTCTAAACAGTCTTCCCAGTCCATGGCTAAAAATTAAAACAAAACTAAGGAAAACCATGAAACTTGAAACACGAGATGTCATTACCTCTCCTTCATTTACACTATACAGAGTCTAGCCTTGTTCAATTTAATGTGTTTATTCCTCTGGAAAAATCATGACTGCCAAAACCAACAACTTGATGGATGATGATTAGCAGTAAATGCACAAAGTTTATATTATGTTATGCATGTAGTCCTTAAGAAGTCATAACAAAATTGAGTCATTGCCTTGATTAACTTAATCAGACATAGAAGATGTCTCAGATGGGAAGTGAAGCTTGAGGAATCTTATGTAAGTAATGCTGGCTTCTGAAAATTTGTATTTCTCCAGCAAGGACAAAAACATCTTTCCACACTAACAAGACACTTTTGTAAGTCAGTCCTGATGGTACTTGGTTCAGTGCAGATGCTGCAGAAGACACAATGCCAAATTCATCCCTCGTGCCAGAGCCAGGGCTATTATCTGCAGGATGCAAGTGATGAAATTTGCGAATTATGATCCTCTTTGACATACTTGCGTGACGCGTTTTAAGAAATACAGTTTTACTAGATCATGCAAAAAAGAGGGATGTGAAACTCCTTGAACTCCATCACCCTGAAGACACTGAAGGGAATACTGTTTCAGTTTGAATCAACTTCAAATGTAAGCAAATGGATATTAAATATTTCGATTCATGAATATTTCAACGTGCTTTTTACTGGCTGAAGATATATAAATAATACAGTATTTTGGCATTCTGGCACTTATTTTTTTCAGAACTCTGAAAAATGTCAACATTTCACTTGCGATGAAAACGTAATATTTGTTTTAATGATGGCATTCTCCATTCTGATTTTTACATTACTGGGTGAGTTGACATGTCTGTGCTTTGTTTTGATAAGACTACAGACAATGTATGTTAAGAGTTAAACATTCATAAAATACTTCTGTTAATATGAAAATGTTCTCAATGCACTAATGAAATACTATAAGTAAAATTGAAGTTTTCACTCTGGACATGTTTTTGTAAAACAAAAATGCTGTTTACTCTCTCTCAAAGTGTGTGAAGTCTGAAACTTAACTGAAATTCCTCTCTACCAAATGAGTCTCAGAGGTTGAAGGAACTGTGGATTTTCATCTAAGACTTTAACTGTAACTCTATTAGGAAGGATCCAGACACTACTGGAACTGGATTTCAGACCCTAATAATTGATTTGACAGCCTTTGATAGTGATTTAAACTAACACAGAGACATGTCACAACAAGATGAGAAGATAGTGTGTTTGGTTTTACAGTGTATGTCAAGGTCAGGGACCCTATTACCAGAAATAAAGATGGTTTTATTTTCTTCTGAAATAGAAATGATCCAAAATGTATGTGCTTAGATAGTATTTGAGAACTCTCTTGGTTATGTCAAATCTGAAACTATAAAGGACTTCACACTTCCATTTACTTAAGCAGACAGAAAAAAAAAAGATAGAAAACAAGGTTGAAATATATAAAATTTACTTAATGCCATAATGACAAGAAGAAATCAAGATAGACAAATTTCTTGCAGTTTAAGAGTACTTGTGTTTTAGGAGTAACGATAACTGCAGTTATCAGTGGACTCAGTCTAAGGTGAAGAAGGTCAGGCCATAAAGAGTACAATATAGAAAATATTTAATCATGTGAAATCAGCCACAGAATGTAACGAGTGAGCCACAACAGGTCAGAGCCACAACAGGTCAGAGCCACAACAGGTCACTGCAGAGACCTGCCCTACTGGGAGTCATCTGTGAGTTGTGTTACTTGAAATCTTGTCCTGTAGTCACTTCATGTCTATCTGGCAGATCAACATTTAGATTACTTCACCTAGTAAAGCATAAACACAGTGTTCATTTGAAAAGACTAAACCACAAATTACCGAGGTCTGGGCAGTGTCTGCTTTCAATTTTATATATGCCACCAAGCAGTCATGACAAAGGACCGTGAGAATGAGCTCAAAGTTTGTGGAGAGGGAGAAGACAGGAGACACAGAGTCTGGAGTACTGGGACAAGGTGTAGTGCCAGCTGGGATGAAGCACAGAGCTTCAGGGCCCTGGGCTGAGAGAGGTGGTAGGACAGGCAGGGCAGCACTGAGGAGCTGTTGCCCCAGCGCTGTTTTGGAGACAGAGCATACATGGTGAATTGAAGCTTAGAGGCTGGGAGGATGATGGGAGTCAGGTGTGGTGAGAAGGCAGATAGCAGGGCAGGGTTCCAGAGGCAAGGCAGGCATGAAGGAGTGAGACCTGGGGCAAGGGAGGACCATGAGAACAAACTCTGAGCATAATGAGGAGGTGCAGCTCGTGGCACCTCTTCAGATGTGGGGCAGGCACAGAGGTATGAGGCTTGGGGCTGAGGAGGGCCACCAGGATGGGCCAGAAATATAGCAAGTCCCTGGCAGGGCTTCTGGAGCATGGGCACATGCTGGGGCTCAGGGTATCAGGGGAGGGCTGCCATGCCCAGCAGATGCTAATGAGCTTGGCCAGGACAGGCATGGGTTTGGGGACCAGGCTGCAGTGAGAATAAAGAGCAGCACAGCTGAGAGCCTATGGAATGTTAAAATGGCTTGGTGGTCAGACAATGGTAAACAGGAAGGAGAAAGAAAGAAATCACATAGAGCAAGTGGCAACATGCTCTGTCCCATGATACCCCCTAGAAACGCTTGGCAAAAAATGAGTGGCTGTCTCAAGTAGAATCACAGAATTGATTTATATCAAATAGCGACAACATTTCTAAGGGGCTAAAAACTGTCTTGAGTGCATCACTGTACAAGGCAAGAGACTATAGCCTGATACTGTATTTTTCTCTGTGGCAAAGCTGATTGAAGAGTTTGCCATTCTCTCCTTTTCCTCTTCTTCAGCAGAAGGCTTACCTTTAATATCTGCTCTGCCATGGAACAAATCACATTTCTAAATTATTTTAAACTTAAGAAGTGAAATAGTTCATGGTATCATTATTGTTGCTGTTTTTATTATTTTGCGCTTTTTTTGCCAAAATCTGTCCTTTCCCCAGTTTAAAAAAGCAACATGAACTGTACACTCCCTATAGATAGCTAAAACTGCACATCTAAAATCCCCAAAGAACTCCTATGTATGAAACTTGCTGAGTAATGCTACCCCTTAAAAAAAACTGCTCCAACTCTTGCAAACTATTTGCTCTTCAGACCACATCCTCTAGAAACAGATCTTACTACTCCATGTTGCATAATGTCTGTGGCAGTCGTGCTTTTTATCATCTTTATTGGCACTTAAGAAGTATACAAATATTTTCCAGTCATTTTGCTTGTTATGTCTCTGTATGGTTATACTAAACGCTGTGTCAGAAATTGCTATGAATAGGACACTGTTACATTCCTTAGCACTGAGCAGTACTCTTTGTTTAGAAAGAGGAAGTATAATTTAAAACTGAGCTTTTTTTTTTTCCCTGTATGGTGCTAACTATGCATGTACATATATATTTACACACATGCATATGTATGTTACATGCATATGTATACATGTGTATATAGCAATACATACACATACTGCTACACACCTGACAAAATACTGTATTTCTGAATGTTATTGTTCATATGTCCTATAATCAAAACACAATATCTTAAACATAAAAAATTGTACAACCAACCTGCATTACAGATACATTTTAGAGTTTAATGCCTACTGGTAACAAGTCAGAAGTAAGTACCAGAATAGTTAATTTTATGTCATAGGAAAGAAAACCCAATACGGAAAAATAACAGTGAAATCAAAAGGAAGGAGCTGTTTTCTATCTACCTTACTAAAAGCTTACCATATCTTAATTCTGTATTCTTTGTGAGCCCTAAATTCCTATCAAAGTTGATAAAGCACAGTGAAGTGAAAGCTGGGGTTTTAAAAACCTATTCACACAGATTTGTGATTGGCATTACTACAACAGTTATCTTCAGGACACTGGAACGGAGAGATGAAAATTTGTTTACCTCGGAAACAGATCTTAGTGTAACAATAAGAATCTATACACCCAGGTTATCATCCAGGTCTTATTTTTTTTTCTGGTTAAACATTTCCATGATTAAAGGTGTCAGGAAAGATGAGATGTGGAAGCTATGATAGCATGGTATTGAGTACTTAACCTCTAAACACCTTGGAGGTGGGTATATAAAAATATGAAATTAATTCTCTAACATTTATCAGAAACTGCAGTGAAATCTGCAGTGAAATCTGTTACAATAAGAGAATACATTTTTCTATTTTAATGGAGTAGCTTTTGAAGTCGTATAACCTTTAGCCACTGTCTCTTACACACATGGAATATATTGGAGAGAAACTTCATCTGATCTCTACATCAGATTATATTTGTTGATTTCAATTCCTTTGCCAAAGGCTTTTCTCCACTGACCTAGAAATTTTGCGTATTATGTACATTACTTTATGCCTCTTCCTTTGATGTGTGACTACAGTCAATCAAATACTATTATTATTTCATGGGACATTCATTTTATAAACTGTGAGAAAATACCATGGTTCTCACAACTACCTTTGAGCAGAGCAAATATTGAAAAAAAATATGTCCTATCCTTGCAGCAAATATAAATATATATATATATTTTGAAATATAAATAAATGCTCCACAGCTGTCAGCAGAACTGATAAAGTTTGTGTGTGGCTTTGGCCAAGGCAGTTAAATCTCTGTGACCGAGTTTCCTTATCGGAGAATGAAAGATAGTATCAACTAGACCTCCACCTTCCTTTTATAGTGTTTCTTAGATTAAAAAAACCAAACCAACCAACCAACCAACAACACCCAACCAACCTAGCCCATATATATATATATATAGAGAGAGTTGTTAGTATCCTTACTTTGGTTTGCTTTCTCCAAATTACCTTGAAATGTCTCATAGTTGCCTACTATACACTACCACAATGAAGTAGTAATTTATAGAATAAGATCAGTAATCATAACAGTTTTGAACTACTTGAAGATAATTAGTTTGGGCTCAGAGGTAGGGAAAGCTCAAAAATTAAAACTTGGGTTTAGTTTTAAAGGCACAGTAGGCATTTAACTGTATCTTTGAACTCTTTGAACCTATCAAGATTCCAAAATAGTGATGGTGGCTTCACAAAAAGTGATCATCCTCCCCAAAGCATTTCTGACTATCATATTTGCTTTTATTTGTGATGGAAATAACACCAGCACAGTATTTCTTAAGGAATTTCAATGCTTTTGGGGTTGATGTTGGTCAGAAGTCATAAGTCTCTGGTTTAGGAGGCTGTTTAATCCCATCTTGTAGCATATGTAAATTTGGTATGAGATGGTACAACTAAAACAGTATTGTGATGAACGAGCTTTTCATCTTTGGGAACTTGATTAAATTCTGGCTTGGATCACACACACAAGCAATTTTAAGCTTAACACAGGAAGAATATTTGTGATTAGCAAATAATATAATGCATAACTATTCGGTGCCCAGAATATGCGAAGAATAAGACACAAAATACTAAACAAGAGAGCGGCTACCATGCATTCAGTTTGGCCAATAACGCTACAAATACAGACAGACATTTTGCACAATCATGACCTCTTAATGTTGAGATTGTAATTTTTCATGTACTTTTTTCTAAGCTACTAAATAATGTTTAAGCTATGTGGTTTCGTAATGATAGCATAAGATGTGTGTCTGTTTGCCTGACGATGCAAACCATAAAGAATGCCTGACATTTATTGGTTTCGTTCATTTCTGAGCATTATTTCAGGTACTGTCTGAGGCTATCTATATGCTAGACATTCTGAAGCCTGATTGCTTACAGGATGTCTGTCTTCATGCAGTATTGTGACATGCGGAATCAGACAGCACTTTTTTGCTAATGCAAATGTTATAGATTCAGAGAACCCTCAACTGGGAAATTGATTCTGAGGAAGCTTAGTCCTGTTGACATTGAAGGCGTGAATCTGTTTTCATCAGCATTATGTATAGGCTTTATTGGTAGGAATTATATTGACTTCTGAAGTAGCATCTAGTAGGTATAAACATTTATGCACACGTTCAGCCTACACTTTGATAGCTCTGCTTATACAGTGTTTTAAACATAAGTGTCTGTTTATAACCAAACTGTGTATCCGGATGCTCTGAAAACAAGTCTGTGCTTACACATGGGCTCTGGGTGATTTTGCTAACATTGGAAATAGACCACTTGTGTGCCTTCTACACTGTTAAAAAGCCCTATTAGTAGCATGGGTAAGCTAGACATGGACATAGTTATGCATGCTCAGCCCAAGTCTGCCACTGTACATCCCATAATACTTTGCAGCAATATCCAATGACAACCAGGCTGCTATACTGTTCCATGAATTGATGTTTCACACAGAAGGGCCTTACCAGAAATACAGGTTACAAAGCCTGCCTTAAGCAATGTAGATATCTGAAAGAACACATCAAGCTCTTAGTTTGCTTGGTCTTGGGACTCATATTTCATTTAGCAGCATAAAGGTAGACTACATACAAAAAGAGTATTAAGAGTTGCTTCATAACATGTTTCCAAATTAATAAATAGAAATAAGAGATCTTTCTTTATAAAACCTTTGCAACATTTTCAACAGATTTTGTTTCCAAATTTATTATTTCCAAATACTCTGGAAGAACCAGAAATTCAATATTCAATATCTTCCTGTAGAGTCTTGGAACACTGCTGGAGTGGGAGGCCGCTGGCAGAGTTCTGGGTACATGGGAACAGACATTAAGAGCAAAGTTCCTTTGAGTTTGGAAAGATTTCAGCCATACATTTGACTTGAGAAAACCATCTGTCTCTGTTTATTTCCAGCACATTTCCAGCTGAGACAGATGATTGTCATTAGCCTGTTGGTGGGGTTTGGCTTCCTGAGGCAGTGTCATGCTCTCCACTGCTAGCTATTGCTTTTTCAGTTTCTGAATGAAGAACTTTCCTCCACTACCATACAAATGCTATTTCTTACTTCTGCACATGATCATAAAACATCACTGCTCTGCAGCCATGAAATTGCAGTCTTGATGAATTTTCATTCATTTAATGTACATGTGTAAATCCTTTGGTATTATTCAAAAAGTGGTGAAAAAAAATTTCAAAGTAGTAACAAATCGAGTAACAAACAAACAAACAAACAAAAATCAAGAAATATCAAGACTCGGTAACTTATAAACACAGGAAAGGCTGTGTAGACTCTACATCCAGCATACATAACTGCCTGTCTTCTCATATTCTTATTACAATTCTTATTACAGTACAGTGTTTTCAATGCACTCTGAGAAACCCATTTTTGGGTGTTGTTTTGGTTTTTTTGTGCTTTTCTTTTTTCCTCAGCAGTAACCACTGTTGTAGGTCAGAAGTAGACAGGACAAGAGAAAGAAAGAAATTGTGCTGATGCAAAACTCAGATGCTAAGAAAAAACTTATTGTAGACTACTTTGATGGAAAAATATTGGTAAAAGTTAATGAAGGCTCACCAGAACAGACACAAGCATAACAGGTCAGAAGCCAGCTCTTTTTTTTTTTTTTTTTTTTTTTTTAAAAAATCAGTCCAGCTACGTATTTCCAAGCCTGTATTTGGATGGCATATTTTAAGAAGTTGAAAAAAATACAACTGGATGCCAAAACCCTCATTTTTCAAAATAGTTTCTACTAGTGCACTATATCCTCATTACTTATCTGGTTTCTGTTTGCAATAAAGCTGCAATAAATCAGCACATTCCTGGTATTGACTGGGTCTACCTACTCACAATTGTGGTTAACAGTGGTTAAGAAAACTCAGTGCAGCTGGGTTTCTAAGAAAATAAGCTAAAGTGCTGGCCCTAGAGCTGATAGAAGGAGGAATCAAATGGCTTTGCTCAGCTTTCTTTTAACCAAACACTTACTGCACATATTAGTGGAAACACATTCTACTATAATAATTTGTCTGTCATTAAGGTTTCCTTTTTACCAGTGTGGGAAAAGAAACATATTCAGCTGGCTTCACTGCTGGCCCCTCATGTCTGTCTGTTTGATGCGAGGCACTCATGAGAGTTACTTTTTTGTGGCTTTTTAGACTGGAATTTTGTGTGTTGGGGAATAGAAAAATTAATTAAATGTCTCATCTGTGGCTTAAAATCTATGCCAAGAAGATGACTGGAAAGTTTCTTAAATTAAAAGTCATATTTTACAGAAAGAAAATCCCTCGGTATCAAAAAAATATCTGGTGTTTGCTTTTTGGTAGTTGCAAACGTTCAATTCACAGAATAGCCAGTTTGTTTTCAGAGATTAAAATATCAGTTTTTAAATTCAGTATCTTTCACCCCATCACTCAACTCTCAAGTGCTTTATATTTCTCAGCTCCAGGAATCTGGAAAAGATTGATATAAAAGTGGGAGGCTGTGGAAAAGGAAGAACATCTGACTCATGCAATTTGAGATCTTGGCCAAACCACTCTGCAAGGAGGAGGTAGAATGTCCTGAGAAAAATGAAAACTAGATGTTGGAAACAAGAAATGCCAACTGTGTTCAATAGGTCTGTGTGAATCTCTGCATTTGCTATATTACTCTAAACATGTACTCAGCTACATACATTTAAAATTAATGTGACAAAAAAATCACAAAAGTAAAAACTGAATTAACGAAACCAATTAAAATAACTGCAAACTTACTAGGGCCTCTCTGTGTTTGAAAGAATAGTTCAGGTATTTTATATTAAAATTATGTTGACATCTGTAAATATTAAGAAGGCTGATCACTACAGAAGTAAACCAGAAGTTTTCTTTTGACTAAAAATCTATTTTTATGCTCGAAAGTGATGCAATCCATCGTTTAATTAAAAGTTTGTACTCAAAGACAACTCTGTTTTGGAAAAGAATAAACCCCTTTTTATTTTTGGAACTGTTATAGTAGGCTGCTGTTATCCATGTGACTTTAGTCAGCTATCATCTTTTTCTTACTAGTTGATAGCTGGGTTTTATTGCTTATTTGCCTTTATTGTATGTATGGGAGCTCTGTTTTTAACAAGCAGAAGTTCATACAGTGGTGACCTCTATGAAATCTATCAACAACTGAGATTTCAAAATATTTCCTTTGCACACAAAAAATTAAGTAATTGGGGCACCATAACTGTGCAGATTGCAGCAGGGCATACGGGACCTCTCCAAATGCAATCAAGTGGAGAGGCCTGATGGGACAGGAGCAGCACACAGACACCCCTAAGCACTGGCTCAGGTCCCAGCCCTCTGGGATGGCCACCTTCACCTGTAGTAGGAGCAGTGCAAGAGGAGCTGGATATAGGGGCAGGCACTGGGACTTGTTCCCTCCTTATTAGACCCCAGACTGGCCAAAGGGCATACATGCTTAAGATGATTTTTTTTTTTCCCATGCAGTGGGCTGAATCACTCCATTCTTTTTGATTTGACTAGCAATAAGATACAAACGTTTTCTGTTGGAGCCGTGACAAACATTGCTTGGGCTGGGTCACCTGTATGTAATGGCAAACGTGAACAATATAGCCATGGGAAAATATAGATCCAGAAGATGTGGTAAAGGGGAAGGAGCAGCAAAAACAACTCTATAGCAGATACTGGTGAAGCAACAACCGCAACTCTTAATAACAAATCCTGTGAATAATTAAACCCCACTAATAACTAGCAGTGAATCCAACAGAAACTACAGGAAAATCAGCCCTGTTAGCAGTCATAGCAACGCCTTGCATAGCACTGCAGTTGTAACAGCAGCAATTCTAGGGAGAGAACTAACAGTAATTTCTGCTCATCTGTGAAACCATATGTCCCTGCTGTGGCACTGGAAGATGCTACAGGAAATATGGAAGTCCTCTTATAAATGGAGTATAGTTAACTGAGAAGCCACTGCAAAAAACATTTGAGATCAACAACTTACAAAGGATGAAAGAGCCACTCAGATAGATTACTGTCTCACTGGGAAATGCCACACAGTGAGCATGAGGAGCAGGGCAGTGAAACACTACAGATTTCTCTACGCAGCCAATCTAGATAACATTGGCCCAAGTAAGGAAACTCAGTGGTGGTAAAATTGGCAGAAAATGCCCCAGAAATCCAGCCTTGAGCAGTAGCCTGATAGTTCAGAGATTTGCATGTATCTGGAGACTGAAAACAAGAGGCATATTGCAAAGGTCATATGAGCAAGGCAAATTAAAACAACTGCTGTACCTTTGAGACAGGCGTTGGTCCAACTAGTGGTTTGTATTTCAGCTACAAGAGACAATTTGCCTGATGAAAAATTACTTGCAAATGGAAGTAGGGTGCCAGCTGAGAGCTGGGAAAGGGATGCATCTTGTAAGTGGCAAACCCAAGTGTTGAGACTTCATTGGCACTGTTGGGCTCAGGTTATTGTGTGTGTTGTCAAGTAATATGAAGATTCAGCAGTTGCAAGAGGCATACGGATGAAGAAAACAAGGTCTTTCTTGTGATCAGGAGGTGACAAGAACGGAGGCTGCCCCTTTGTGTAGCATCTCATTCTATGTTTCAGATACTAGAGAAGATCGACCAGATAATGGTTTTTTGTCATGTCTGTGTATGCATGTGGGCTGCCTCTGTGACAATGTACATTTCTAGACCATGCACAAGACGACATGCAAGATATTAATTGTGGTACCTAGTATAGACCTAAGACTGAGATGCATGGGCCTGTCTCCTGAAAACAGTCTTGGAACATTTAATGGGAAAATATTGTCCTCCTCCTGACCCTCACTTGTTGATCATTAGCCAGTATCCTGCTGAAAACAATGCTGAAACAGCAGGGAGATGTCTGTAGCCCAAAGGAAATTGAGAAAAAAACATTTTGAGTGCAGCGTAGTACAGAAACTCTGGGGAAATATCTTAGGAAGCAGACTGCTCCCACAAACCCTCTGCAACTGGCTGACATTCTCTGGTACCAAGACAGACTTTGTCCAAGGTCAGAGAACCGTGTGCTTTGTACATGCTGTTCAGCAGATGGTTGATCAGCTTCCTTTATTCTGAGATTTCCTGGGGATGATAATCCCCACCACAGTGGCAGTACAGGGGACTGAAACCATCTGAAAAGAGACAATATGTTCTTTGGGCTTTTCACCATTTGAATGGCTATATGAGAGGCAGCCCAGCAAAATACCGGAGTTCTTCCAGGAATACGATCAGAGAGTGTATTTGATCTTCTGTCTTTGGTAGTAAGCGAAGCATTCAAATCTAATATTTATTCATTTTCTTGGATTAAAGAAACATTAGAAGGCCCCAGGAAAGCATATTATGCAACCACACCTGATATGACACAGGCACACAGTATGGGTCCCAGACTTCAGAGCACCTCACTGCATGTTCTGGGCCCTGACAGGTTCAGAGTCTCCTGTTTATGCTATACAGAATCCCAACAATATTTCAGAAACTGCTCTAATTTCCAGATAGGTGATACACCTTGGTGATCTCTGCCAACCACTTTGTGAGCAGAACTCTTGTAGAACGTGCAAACTGCCCAGGAGCCTCTGTGTTGACTTGGCTAAATGTCAAGTCAGGCATGAATAGACAAAGCATTTGAGGTATTAAAACATGAATAGACAAAGCCTGAGGAATTAAACCTTCTTTCATCAAGACTTAAGATAAGCCCTGTTTAGGTAAGGTAAGATTTCCACTGGAATCTCCTGCTCTATTAAGCAACTAAGGACATTTTTGGGATGGTTTCAATGATCACAAAACCATTAGCTGATTTGCTAGGAACAGGAAAGGAGAGCGTATGCTACAGTGTAGAAAAGACCTATATGGATGCACTTGGCAAGATACAAACCCAAATACATAGCATTCTGGATTTTACTCTGTAGATGGATGCTTCTGAATGGTGTTATTACTCCTGTGGGATTTTGGTTGCCACTCAGTGGCTGACATAATTAATTACTACTTTACTATGTGTGTAATGCGATCAGTGTTAAGTTCACTGAAAAAAAAAATGTACACAGCTCTTTCAAGATATGCATGTAATTTCTTTGCTGTAGGTAAAAGTTACTTAATTTCTTCTATTTTTCTTTTTATTCTATTCCTTTTCAATCTATTGAAGTTGTTGAACAGCCTGTGGAGTCCAGTGCTACACTGTGAACTTATTCCAATGAATACATAATAGAATTGGGTTCTCTGATTGTATTTTGCTCGGAATAGCACCCACAGGCCAGAAACAGCATTGGTATGAAGCCTTGACATACTTCAGCTTAGGGTTGTGCACTTTTGTTCAGTATATTGCTTGCAAACTGCTAGATTATGATGAGAGTCATAAAAACTTTACCACCATTTCATGTGATAATATCCGTGTTACAGAAATCCACATATAGGTGATTTTCACTTCATTTAACGTTGTTGTCTATCTAACAGAACTGCTTAAAGATTCCAGAGGGCTTATGGCAAAAAATTGTGGACTTTCCATTGCAAAATGGATTACATAAAGTGGAAGCCCTTTTCAACCCTTCAAAGGAAGAAACAGAAGACAAACTGTCTCATTTCTGCCTCCTCCTTTGAGACACAGAATTACACCCAAGCTACAATACAAACTCCATCCTGTGGTTCTGATCTGCTTCGCTATGAAAAATACAGGAATTTTACTATAATACCTGCCTACATCTCACTATTTAACATCTGACCAGTGGCTATTTTAGTAATATACCACGTAAATGAACTTCAATTATTAATATAGAGAGATAGCTACATGAGTATTGAAAAAGTATGGGGAAGATGTTTGCTTTTTAATGAAGTCTTTGGCTAGCAGCATGGCTAGTCTTAAATGATGATTCGGTCCTGAACTGAGAATTTACTTTTGCAGATAATGAACTGAACGTGTTAATAAATTATTAGCTATATACTGGTAGTCTGTAGATAACTCCAGATTGCCCAAGTATTTCCAAAGCCGCTGAAGCTGTTCTGCATCTTTTGCTTCTTTCCTGTAGTTACACAAGGAATTTTGCATACACTCTGAGTGTGGCTCATCTGCTTTGATGTGTGGCAATTTCTGGAATTACCATGTGTGCTCAGAGCCACTCATCATATAATGCATGATGTTATGGGAAAAAAGCAGAGCTTGGAAAAAGATATTTTGAAATCAAGTATAGTCACCACGCTTGTGGGTATGGATTCATATCAACAGCAGCTCTATCATGAGGCACAAGAATCCTTCATTACCTATTCTCTTTATTATTATGTTTTGAATGAAGAGTTAAAAATTTAAAACAGAAATTCACTACTAAATCTCGTAGGTCCAATAGTCATTGGAGGTGCCTTTTAGTTGTGTTTTGGTGTTTCGTTTTGGTTTTTTTTCTGAAATAGGCTGAATTTGCATACGAGACAAGCTTTACAGGGGGGAAAAAAAAATAATCAATTCTCCTAGCTTTCTTACACTGTTGTGGTTTTGGTTTTTTTTTTTTTTAAAACTAATCTTTATCTACAGTACTTCTGTTAAATCCCCTCTATGCTCTATTCATTTGTTTTATCTCTAAGTTTTACTAACTTCTAATAGCCTTGCATAAATACAAGGAAAAGAATCATACAGATGGAACAAAGAGAAACAGGATCAGACAAAGCAAGTAAAGACTTAAATAGAATTGGACTGATATTAATTGCTAAATGAACATGAATTATACAAGATGAATACACGATACTGTACAAAATCCTACCAGCAATCAGCTCACTACTTCAAATGAAAATGCTTTCATTTTGGCAAAGTTTATTAAGTGTATGAATACTTATGAAGGTAAATTCAGAGACAAATTCCAGAAATAAATGAAATAAACACTGAGCTTTTACTGAATGTAGGATCCTAATAGCGCTTGAATACCAGAAGATATAGTGTCCAGCTGATACTGCATCTCTGGAGATTGCTATAGTTCTGATTTTCAAAGCCATTCAAACCCCTATCACTGCTTACTGAAGCCACATAGAATTGACAGCTGAAGGAACTGCTCTGTTTTGTCAGTTTTAGGCAGCAATTTAGTATTGTCTCAAAATAAACTAAATCTGAAATTAGCACAAGGATAAGAATATGGTCAAAAGACCTGTTACCTGTAATTCAGCTTGGTTAGTACAATAATCATCCTGCTGTTGGGGTCTAATATCTAGGCTATATATCTAGTATTAGCCGAAATGAGTATTCTAAGAAAACACACCCTCTATTTTTTATAAGACCAGAGTTTTAGTATGACATTGAGATATCTGTGAATTTCTCTCACTGTAGTTCTAAAAACCAAACAGAGAAGGCACACTCCCAATTAATTTGTAGGTGCTTGGAAAAGCAGAGTCATATCTGGCATGACATGTTAACCAGAGTAAATAAAGAAAAGCATTGAAAACAGAGAAATGCAGTCTTAGTAAAAATAAACACAATTTCAAGTAACTAAGGCAATTGATGGAAAAAACTTATTAAACCCCAGGAAAACAAAGAAAGTAGCACTACAGTAAGTTGATTAGAGCAAGAAGGTTAAAAAACCAAACACAACAACAACAAAAATTGTAATTTCTGTTTAAACTGACTTTGATGCATTTTGAGCTACCACATATAACCCCGAGGAATTTAACATTTATTTAATCAAGTGAAAGTGTAGAACTTCACTTAACAGTGATTTTTCACTCAGTAGTGACATTTTGATAACTAGCAGTGATTTTGTTGTGTGGGTTTTTTTTTTTTTTGCATACCAAATATATAGAACAAAAAGTATGGAATGTTATATGCCCTCTTTAGAGTTCTTAACCCCTCAGAATAAAAGAATTCTTATCTCCAACTAATTTAGAGTCAAGATGTGGGAAAACTGCCCTGATATGACCAATGTGTACATATACAAATATACATATTCATGCTCCACAGACTGTCTGTTTAAACGGAACTATTTAAAATGAGTAGAATAAAAGCACATTTTTTTCCCACAAGTATTACTTATATGATACATTTTTGTCTAGCTGTTAGTAGGATTTGAACTCCATCTACACTGTCTAGAATTAAAAAATTAGGAAAAAAAGGAAGTGGAAAGATAACTGTGTTTCCTTCCTAATTTTCAGAGGGCTAAGCACTGCCACTTGATGGCCATTTCTATTGCATAACTAAAAGAACCAAAGAAAAACAGAATACCCAGAAGATATGCTGCAGAGTGCATGCTGCTTTTACAGTGGAGTAAACTAGAGTGCAGGGTCAGTTGCGGTCTTTCACTCCTATGAAAGTGTGACAAACTGAGAAGTTTTGAGTACCAGGGACCAGGACATCCTCAGAACCACATCCGAAGGAGGAATTTCATGCTTAGGAACTAAAACCATTAAGACATTTCTTGGCAGTTTAGCAGTCTTCAACCCTGAAACAGGTTATGTTGCAGACGTTCCTCTGAAAGCCAGGGCTCTGTAGCAGCAAGCTAAATGAGTTGGAAAGCAGGCAGACAAGTCTCCATAACAAGGTACTGCATGGTGTCAGAAGACCTTTAAAATATACATATTCTTTGCCAAATATTCATCTAAACAAATCAGTTTTCTAGTGAAAACCTGTTTAACAGAAAATTGGTGACCATTCCTACTTATCAACTTTTTATAAGATCCCCATTCACAAATGAGAGAAACAGTCTATTTCTTACATAATTTGTCCCACTGAGCTATTCAAAATAAGATTTGCAGATCCAACTAAAACTGAAAAGCTAAACCAATAAAAACCTAGTCAGCGGAAGGGAAAGGAATCTCACATTCTGTGTCCTCCTCCAATGTTATGAAACAAAAATAATCAATTTTTTAGACTCTATTAATCTTTAACAGCTCATCTTTAACAGACAGACATTAAGAGCTACAACTTCTATTAACTTTAAAGAAATTATACAAGGAATAAACCTCTAACATTGGTTTGTGCTCTGTTTTATAAACATAGGAAATTCTCTAAGTTCTAAACCTTTTTTCAACATATTAAGTCCTATCTTTAAACTCTGTGCTACCAGATAGACAAAACATCTCACATGGATAGCATTCTAATAACACAACTTTCACGTCAGAAAATAAGCAGTATGCAATTATTGTAAAAGCAGCTTTTTTCTGGAAAGGATATGCATGATCTCATAGCCTGCAGATGTGCACTGAAAACTGCCTCTGGTCTCCTTCCTAGAGTACCAGATGGTCCTCACATCATGAGATTCCTCTTATGTTTGAGTATTGCAGTTTATATGCTTAGTCACTAGAGCTATAAATAGTATAATTCCTACTAAATTTATTTACCAACAGCATTCATCAGCCCCTTTCACAGGAAATTCTCTCTTAATGGAATAGTAACAGCTTGAACACATGGCTCATTGAAATTGTATTTGTTAACATTTACAAAAAAGTAAGTATATAAGGTAGTTTCCTAACAAAACTAAACGAAAAAAAATTGGTGCCCTGAGCTCCCACGATTAAGTTTAGCTTTTAGTAGTTGGAGTGGGAAGGAGTGGTAGGAAGGAGCTGGTAACAATTACTAGTTGAAGTTTCAGCCCTTTGTGTAGCCTGTCTTCTGAGACTTGCCACATGAGTACTTTATTGCAAAAATCTGTTAGCAATGGTTACTCAGTTCTGCAGAGAGCACTCTGGTAGAAATGTCAGCTTCCCGAAGTTTCTGGTGGGAATAGTTCTTAAAACAGCAGAAACAAGCCTCTTTTAACCCTGTGCTTACTTCATTCTTCTCAGCATGTCACCGATGAAATCATGCTTCTGTTATATTGTGCTTTTACCAGAAAGCCATAAAGCAACTCAAAAGGCTATAAACTGGCCTGGTCTAAAACTCATTGAAAAAATAATTGAAAAAAGACTAGTTAACGTCAGAGGATTTCAGTTCCAAAAGACTCTTTTCATCCTGAACTGCATGACTCTTTTTTTCTCTCCTGAAGAATGGTGAATTTGAAAGGGACCCAAACCTAAATTCCAGTCCCAAATTCTCTACATATTTTGAAGAAGTACTCATTGAGCTCTCAGTTGTGTAGCTGACCCCACACTAATGGCTGAATCAAGCTCTCAGTTACAGGCACCTTAAAGGCATAGGTGGCTTGTAACTTTTTTAAAAATTAATGTATTTATTCCCATGTATGTTCTGGCCTTCCACACCCCCCCCCCGCCCCGCCCCATGCAGCATGGCAGGGGGTGAGGGGGTGGGGTGGGGGTTCACCCATAAAGTACGAAGTTTAACCCATGGTTTGCCTGCAATTAAAAGCAGAAAATCCAAGTCAGTCACATTGCAGTTTTGGTTATCTAAACCAAAAGTTTTCATTACAGATCTAAACATTATGGAGTTTCAATTTGTTTAAGTGAAACTCTCAGTTTTAGGCAAATTAAGTCATCTCTTCTTTTTTAAATAAGAAAAAAAAATTCCTCAGCAGGTAATATAACAAAATATCTGAATACATTTTGGTAATGCTAAACATTCATTTGAATTTTCTGTGTTTTGGTATTTTTGGCTACAAATAAAATGAGATACCAGTTAAACAATGTTCACAGTGACAGATAAGTAATTCAGTTTTGAGAAGACAGTTTCTCTCAAATCCATTTGCATTTCAAGAAGTAACTTCTCTCCCCAGGCATTGCAGACTTGACTCACATACTATGATGATCAGTGGAAAGCACTCTGTGTACTCACAGATGTTCTCTGTCACACATGTTGAAACTAGTATGAAATGCCTTATAAGGTATTGCCCTGGTTTGGCCTTCAGCATATTACTCTGAGATTTTTTTACATGATTTGTAAGAAATAAAAAGTAATCCAAAACCTGCAGGTGTGCAATGAGGAAGAGCCTTGCATGTATTAAGTGATGTGGGGTTTAAAAGAGATATACTCACAATAATAGCTAGCAGTAGTCTCCAGTGGCATGGCTTAGTCTGCTTCACTATGAGAGATTCCTGAGTCTTTACTTTTTCAATTAATTAAAATAAAGATTTTAGAGAATAAACAGAGTGAGAACTCAATCACAGGTTCTTAAGAAGGATAAAGCTTCCTTACACTTCCCACTTCATATTCTAATAAACCGTAAAACTGCATGATGTGAGTAAAGAGGGACTTCAAACTGGGGGAACAAACCCTGTTCAAAGCAGCACAGATGCATAGCTTATAGATCTTATCTGCGTGTGTTAGTAACTAGGAATACAATACAGAAGGTAAAATAACTATTTTCACAGAGCCTGTATCTGCTAACGTACGCTATACCAACCATATTGCTTCAAGATACTTTTGTTACACCCCTATATATATTTTAGTCATTCTAAAGTGCTGCTTCATCCAGGTCTAAGGTGTGAAATACATCAACATATCATGGTAATATTTCATTGGAAATAACTGGTGGATAGCTAAAAATGTCTTTATACTATCTACATTCATAAATTCATCTGTTCCTACACTATTCCTCTATGTATAATTTCTACATTATTATTTGCTTTATCATAATGTCTAGGTATCCCTGTGAACACTAGAACCTCAGCGTGGTGCCTTCATACTAGTAGTAAGAAGACACCCTGATTGCAAAAAGCTGAATAGATCAGACAATGTGGAGAAAAGAGATACCGTTCCCCCAGCAGTATATAGGAAATGAGATGCAAGATGGTGGCCTTGATTTTTGGACTTGGGTAGAGCTTACACAGAGCACAAAAGCATGCCACAGTCCACAAATCCCCTTCAATAATTAATCACTTCTCATGGTTTGCGCTCTGAATACTCTTGCCGGTTTGCTGATCAGGGCTGTTAAGTTGAATTCCTGTTCATCTTCTCCCCTCTAGTCTTCGTGTTGTAGAATCATTCCCTTTGCTCTCCAATCTCTCTTCCCATTCCACTCAGTGTTCCTTCTTTTCCCTTACTGTCTCACCTTTTTGGTAGATTCCCCTTCTAGTAGAATTTCATCCCTGCTCCTAAGCATTCATGAGCTGCCTTGCTGTTCCTGCTCCTGTGTGCTTTATTTGTATCCCCTGTCCAAGCTCCCTCTAGCTTGCCTGCTCAGACAATAAGTTTTTCTCATTCTCTCAGCCTGTCTTCATAAGAGAGGTGCTCCAGCCCTCTGACCATCTTTGTGGCCCTCCTCTGGACTCACTCCATCAGGTCCATGTCCCTCTTATGTTGGGGGCCCCAGAGCTGCACACAAGACTCCAGGTGGGGCCTCCCCTGATGGGAGTAGTGGGGGAAGAATCATATCCCTCAACCTGCTGGCTGTGCTTCTTTTGATGCAGCCCAGGATGCAATTGGCTTTCTGGGCTGCAAGCACACATTGCCAGGATGGCTTGTGAGGTCCCCTGCTCAGTGGTTTCTGTGACATATTTGCTTAATTTACTTGTTCTTGAGCAAAGAGTCAATAATCAAGAGTGCTACAGACCAAATTAGATGATCAGCTACTTCTGTTAATTCTGTTATTTAGGTTATACTGACACAGATGTTAGTAACTGGAACTAGTAAAGCACGTTTCTGGTAAGGCACAAGACAGTAGTATCTACATCCTGCTTTTAGACGTTTGTGGGGGAAACAAAATAACAACAAAAAACCAAACACACAACCACCAGTAAAATGTACTTCTGACAGAGAGCAGAAAAATCAAAAAGTCATGCCTATAAAGGAACCCAACCAACCAAAACAAAAAAAGGAAATGAAGGAAATGCACCTAGTTTCTATTTAATAAAAAGAACTAAATATTTAATATTAATTAATATTTAAAATATTTTCTTTAATGAAACCTTGTAACAGACTTGACAAATGCATAATGAGTTGTCTAGAAAAAAATTCTGAAAATTTGAACAACATCCATTTTATTTTTCTGACCCACAATTGTATCTTAATATTACACTGCAGCTGTGTAGCTTCATTGCCATTCAGACTCCTGCGTTTAATGCTTACTTTGTGCTGCTATTTAATAATCTCAACAGATATGGAAAAAGCTTGCTGATAATATATTGATAGGTTTGGCTTGGGGGGTTGGTTTGGGTTTTTTTCTTACTTTTTTGTTGTACTGTGGGTACAATAAATTAATTAGACCTGTTTCTGCTTACTCTAATGAAGCACACTGCACCTTAGCAGAGATATACTAGCACAAATAACAGTTAAAGCCAGAATAAATAATTTTGGCAGAGATTAAGCCATTGAAAGAGTTCATTGTGAACAGGGCATGTTATCATACATTCACTCGAGATTTTCGAAAGTGGAGTTACAAAGAATTAATTTAAATGAAACTTGACCATGCCAAGAAGAATGGCATTTACTGTGTCAATATATATATCAGTCATCAGTATAGAAACCTGATATAGCAAACAACTTCAAATACAACCGGACTGTATAATCCCTTGAAAAATAAACCGGCATGAGCTCAACTGTATGGGTAAACTAAACCCAGTAGAGGTCAAGGAGTGTTTCAACAGGAGCAGTTATGCAAAAGGAACAAACTGTACCCACCTATGAGCGGGCATGGAAGCACAGCCTGTCTGGCACATTTTCCAAAGTGCAGGGGAAATGTGAGCAGAAGGAAGGTGGCAAAGCATAACCGGGCCTTAACATCTGTCTCTGGCTTGGGTGAATGAAAAGATTCCTAATAATTTGTCCTTCCCTTTTGGTTAGTGGGCTGCAGGCTGTCCAAGACTGAACAAATTACTGCCATTTAGAAAAGAGTGACAGTAAACTATGAGGAAAAAGGTATTAATAAAGCCTAGACCAACACCATGTTGTCCACAGTAGACAGCTGGAATGCTGCAAAACTCTAGTTCACTAACTTGTTGAGCTTTATTACCTCAGGACTAAGATTTTTGTGCTTAGTCTTGCTGACTAAAATAGTCTACTACTAAATATTTCCAGGTTTTCAGTATTTATCGGTGAGCTTTCAACAAGTGATTTTTACAATCTGCTCTTCTACAACATTTTGACTGATTCATGCATAAATTGTGAAGTCTCATTATTCATATATAGCACCTTTGCCCAAATGACACAGGTTTTATTAGATGCATAAATAGGATGCAAAGATGCATTGCCAGAAATTTTTTCTTTCCTCTGAGATTAATTTAAGAGGTGCCACCAAATTTATGTTAAGGAGTAGGGCAGGATTCCATCCATTTTACTCATTATTGTTCTGCAGAGGAAACAGCCCAAACCAGTGCTAGAGGTTTTAAACTTGCAACTTTAAGAAGTATCTGAGCAATTGTGCCTACCTCATAAAGACATCTTGTCTTTGTGAATAATCTCAAGCATTATAAAACCTATCATAACATTTACATATAATGTTCTGCTTTGCAGTGACTGTTGAAAATTTGCATTTTATTACTGATCTTAAGGTTGTCTAGCTTCAATTTCCAAGCACTGGCTGGCATTAAGAGTATCTCTGTGGACTTAAGAGAACCACCTGTTCTGCAGACAGTTTCTTTTAATACAGCAGGAGTTGCTTGTTGGTCTTTGCCTCAACTGGTAAACTGGTTGGATTAATTTATTTTTCAACTAAGGCAGGCATGTTTTTCTATTCTAAAAGTATTCTGTTATTACACTATTTCTGTTATTACACTAAAAATAAACAGTTAACCTCTCCATTTGTTGGATATCGTTTCTCAAAGTGACACTGGATAGTGACTAAAAACAAATGGGATAGTTGAGTAATTAGAGAAACTGAAACAATTGGCAAAGGTCATAATTTTTCTGAGCCTGTGAGTCAAATCAGTTGAATGTCCAGCCAGAAAAGAAACTGAAGGTATTACAAAACATATTGCTTTGTTCTTTTTCCTTTCACTTTTCAGTTGTAAGGAAGGACTACAATTATTTATCTTGTAATCATTAGCATCAATTGTGCCTCTAGTGTAGTACCACAACACTTTAAATGTAAGTTGATGCTACCATGGTCTGTTCTATACTGAGTCAACTCTGGGAGCTAAGCTAATAGAAAACTATTATTTTGTACAATCAATTTTCTGGCAGTTTAGCTGTCAAAATTGTTCCCTTGAAGGATTCGATAAATGTCTATGCCAAAACATGTGAGGAAATGGGACTGTGGCAGAACTAAATTACATCAGCTGAAGTTGTTCTGGAGCTGTGCCTTCACTATAGGATTAGCATTGATCTGGTTCTCACACCTGCAAATAAAAGCATCTCTTATGAATCTGTTTACTCCGTGCAACAAGAATGCCCTTGCAGCTGACAGTGATTTATGTTAAAATTTCTAGTTTTTTTCCAGCAAGACACGAAGCCAGCAACCAGCTAGAGATGTGTGAGCTAACTCTAACCTAGCTTCTTGGTGTACTCATATCAGTGAGATGACAGAAACTAAAAAAACCTAGCATATTAGTAAAATATAAAACCTCAGAAGAAATCTGTGACAAAATGACTTTTATGGCCTCAAGGATGAAAGGCAACATTCAACTTTGCTGTGGCAGCAAAGAAGATTCCAAGAATGAATGAGAGACCAAGTAAAGTTTGAACAGTCTTGGTGCATTAAATGGGGTCTTTGGGGCATGCTAGGAGTTGTCAGGGGAGAGCTTCACAAGGCTGGAGGTAGAGGTATTGTCCTAGACTCAAAATGGACTACATAACTGCGGTGGAGAGGCTCGTGGTCTTATGACTAAATAGGAGCTCTCTGATTCCCATGTATACCTTGCTGCCTCCCAATATCTTCCTCCTTTTCCTTCTCTCCAGCCAACAGTACAAGACTCTTCCCCAGCCATTTACCAGGATGGTCTCCCCTTTTCTCACCACATCTCATCCCCCTTCCTGTAGCACTCCAGCTGTTGGTAGAGCACTTCTGGCCCAGCTCTGCTGCCTGTTTCCTCCTCTGGCTCTTGCTACCACTAACGATGTGTGAGACATGAGGGGAAGCAAGGATCTCTTACAGAAGCTCTAAAGCTTGTGATTATATTCAAAATGGCTATTTAACACTTGCTCAGGCAGTTCTATGCAATGTACAGTGCAACCTATTCAGAGAGGGGTCATATAGCATTAGTGGGATAACAGGAGATAGAGCAAAGGTCTCTGGGGTCCCACTTGAACGTGCTTCCTCAAAGCCACTCGGGAGGCTTTCCTACATGCTTTCAAAGGCCTGTGCAACATGTCAACAGCTGCTTAGCCTCGTGAAAGACCCAGGGACAGAACACAGAACAGTGACAATTGTTTTTGATGCTGTTGCATTTAAATAATTCTGTTCTAGTTTGTAAAAGCTGTGGGTGCCTGAGCTAAGGGGATTCTTGTAGCCCAAAAGAGCCCTTCCAAGCTTTACATAGAAATGATAGCCTCAACATGAATCACAGAAAAACAGGGGGAAAAACAAAATGAGACTTGGCTGGCATCAGCTTTTTACTGACCTAGTTTGGGTTTCTGCCCAAACTATCTGCTAAAGAAAACACCGCAAAGTTTCTGCACAGCATTTGTGTATCATGTCAGTCTGGGCTTCAATCCAAACTATCCACTAAACAAAATACTTCCTGCACAGCATTTATACAATCCTATGTGCCTTACTCGGAAATATTTATGGAACACATTCTGTGTAGTGGAAGGCTAAAAGTTCTTAACACAATCAGTTTTCAACCCTCCATTTAATATCCATCTGTTCACTCACACATAGACATTTTACTAAAATGCTTAGTGCTTTTGTATTTAAACATTTATCAGTATTTTCCTTATAGTCTTACCTTCTCTATTAGCATCACTGATTACAAGTGTTTGAAACAGCTGAGTCTGGAAAGGGCTAAGAGAAAGAATGGCCAAAAAATGACCAGTTTAATAACAAGAACTTCAATGGACTACACAGCTATAGAGCAATTTTAAAATTTTAGAGCCATTTTAAATTTAACATATTGGATTACATTTTCAGCTCATGTAAAGTTGTGTAACTGCTGAAAAGAATGGAATTTACAATCATTTAGTTCATCTGAGGATCAATATGACAATTTTATAGGAAAATAACCATCTCTGGCTTTAGATTGTATGCTGGTTTTTGAATCTCATGGTGTTCTGAAACTGTGAGATTTTTCCAGTTTCAAAATATTTTTTCATGTATTGCTTTAATATGACATAATACTGTCACCAGAAGAATGATATTTAAATGAAACCATGTTTGCACATCTCTGAGGAAATTGTGCAAATTTCCCCATTTAGAAAGCTGTGCGTCAAACTCTCAGTTCCGTTCAGAGATGTGACCCCACTGACCTGGCCAACCTTATGACACTATTTTCTGGAATGACCACTCCAGGAAAGTAAGTTACTCTTCTCAGTTTGCTCTTGGAAAGCTAACCACAGAGGAAGATTTCTCAGTGCTCACAGGCAATATCATTATTGCCTTGGTATTTGTGTATGCAGTTGCACCACTTAGACTAGGTGTAAGATTTTATTTTCCAATTTCAAAGAAAAAAATCTGAGGATTAGCTTATTGCTTCAGCAATATTACTATTTTCATTTAGAAAATCATGAAGTTTCTATATGTATTCACGTACGTATTCTTAAAAACAATTTAGAAAATAACTTCTAAGACTTCAGATTTTTTAAATAGAGGAAAATTTCATGAGCATTACAGGCATACTAACCTCAGTAGAGAGTTTTTAAAAAAATCTTGATATTTGCAGTTTAAATATTTGAACAGTTCTCTTTATCACATTTGGCCACTAAAATAACATTGTCCATTGTGAGATGCAGGGTCACAGTTCAGCAGCTGAGTAGTCTTTTGTGTAATTGCTAAGTCCTCCAGTTTCATCTCCTTTACCCTGTGCCCACTGTGCTCATTAGAGTGGCTGCACGTGACCTGCCACACTATTAGAAACACCACTTAGCACACGTAGTCACATCCAAAGCCTCATTTCTACTTCACTTTTTACCACTGTGTCCCCTTTCTTACTATATTCCTAGACTAAGGTGTCAGTGAAATTTTATGTCTTCTCTGCATCTTCTCATCATTAGGCAATGAAGCATACCAGTCACAGTATAGTCTTTCAAGTGGTGACAAGTGTTCTTGTAGCAGATTGCTTCTTGCAGCAAGTAGTCCACCTACGCCACTTGCAAAATAATTTCCATTAGTACTTCCACAGTGCTTTTCATAGTAGTAACTGAAGCCAGTTGACAGTATTAATAAAGAAATCATCTTCTAGCATGTATTCCTCACCACCCAAATTGAAAATACTTCAGAGTTAAAAGAGTTCCTCTGCAAAAACAGCAAGCTCACAGTGTCACATCATCACAAACAGGGCAAGAGCTGTTCTGCCTGCATTCTGCAAGCTACCCAACATCTCTTGCAGTTGTCTTCTTTCCCTCATTTCTGAAGTGATATAATTTTCATACTGATGGAATATTGAAGCTGCAAATTATAAGACTGAAGAACCAATCCATTCTAGTTTCAAATGTTTTCAAGTTATGTTCTGTCTGCTCACCAAGTAATTCCTATGGACTTTCTAGGAGAAGACAAGAATAGAACTTCTCTAAAACAGGTGTAACTCTGAGAAAATATCAGGAAGTAATAAAGACTCGCCATGTAGTGACAGCATCTTTTTATGTATTCCATGAAAAAGTTTCCTCTTGGCTGTAGATGTGATTCAGCTATTTCATAAAGGCCACACATATTTGAATTTTGACACTCAAAGCTTCAGACCAAACTTCTGAGTTCTTATTATATTCTTTTTTCCTGCATGTCTCACAGGTCTAGCTGAGTTTGTGGAACTGCACAAAAAGAGTAGAAATCATACCTCACTCCCTGGTCTGCGCTGGCTTACATTACAAGTAAAGTCAATATGGCAGTACAAACTAGTGGATTGAACAAATGTGTGTTTATTTAGATTAATTAGCATTCAGCTTTAGCCAGAACTGTTGATCTGAGTTTAGGTAGTGTGTGGCAATCAACTGAGTCAATAGTCTCACTATATCTACATAAAATGGTAAATTCAAACTGGCCATTAAGTCCTACATTAATATTTTGCAAGGTTTTAGAGTAGACAGAGGGAAAAAACATAAACCCCAGAGGTTTAATTAACCATGCACCACCAAACCCTCCGAAACTTCTGTCATAAAATAGGGCCTTATTGGAAACAAACTGCAGGATGAAAAAGCCCTGGGATATTAACTAATCACAGGATAAAAAAGGCCCAGGGATATTAACTAATCGCAGAATGGCAATCAGATTCCATGGCTATCAGACTGTTGCCAGTCTGAATGAGACGCATGTGATCGTATGTTGTATCAGAAGAGTTGTTTCCAGCAGATAAGTATTAGCGGCTTCGTGCAAGTCTTCATCTGGGTTATTGGAAAAATATTGGTCACCTACGGTAATGAAAGGAGAACTGAAGGTTCCACAAGTGCATAAAAGGAGCTAGTAGTTTGATCAGGGTAACAGAGATCCTGTCTGACAGAAAAACATCAGAGAGCTTAGCTTTTTTAAAGTAACACATGAAGCCTCCCAAGCTATGATCTCTGTACATAGAGGAAAACACAGTATTCAGGTTAAAACCAAATTTGAGCACAAGAACAAATGAGTACAAGGTGATTATCAGTACTTTCAGACTCATTCTCAAAGGAATTGAGCAGCTATTAGAATAATCACACTTCAGAACAGTCCTATAGTGGTAGAAGAAAAAATATTCCTTGGGAAATTAAGCATTATGTGAAAGATTCCATGATTCAGCATGCAAAATAGTGTCAAAATCCCCACAGCACTATGTTGAACTTTTTTTATATACCTCCCAGTATAACAGCATATTCATTGCTAGCTTAGAGTCACAGCAAGTATACTTACTGTTGCCTTTTTGTCAAAGCTTTTAGGGAAAGCATACATGGGATTAAAATCAAATTCAAGATCAAGGGAAAAGTGTAAAAATAACAAAATCTTATTTGTTAGACTTGTCCAAGTGTATTTAAAGTATTACCATCAGTAAATTTTGGCAGCTATGATCACAGGCTACATTGAATAATCTTGTGACAGGAAGATACTTGAACACAAAAGGTGGTTCACTAGGTACTGCAGACAAAGTCAACAGTATAAATCAAGAATTAAATCAACAGCAGGATTACATTAAATCCTTTTTTTGTTACAATTAGTCTGGTTAAGTTTTGGATTGCTGCTGCAGAAGTCTATTTCAGGACAAGTTCTGATTACCCCTTTTGACCATTCTTTGTTGTAATTCCAATGATTCAGCAGTCAACTGATTCATTGGTTTTCTCTTCCACAGCAACAGGCTCTCTAAAGTACATTAAGGAGAGGTGAGATACTCAGATACTCCATTTTCTACTTGCTGCATGACTAATCTGAAAGTTATATTACACAAAAAACCCAACTTAATAAATCTCCCATCACTATAAAAGGCTGAGGACCATGAATTCCCTGTGAGTATTTGGTATATAAGCAGGTATGACTGCTTATATTTACATACCACTATCAAACTAGCAAAATAGTATCTTCTCTGGTTAATCTGAATTACCAATACAGCAGAAGATGTATAAGAAAACTAAACAGAAGATAGGCTTTTAAAGTCATATATGCCCTTATCTTCCTCCCATGGGGGGGGCGGGGCGGGGAAATCATTCTGAGGAAGGACACACATGACCAGCTATAACAATTGCAACACTTAAAAGAAAAAAAAGTAACAAACACAGAGTAAACCATACCACTAACTACAGAGATCACTGCCAAAGCAAAGTACAAAACACATAGTTCTGAAGAAAGAGAAAAAGAAATAGAGAACTGCATGACCAGCCAAGCATCAGGGAATAAAACTTAAAGTGAATCTAAGTCAGCCTAACTGCAGCCAGACATTTTGGGCTAGACTGTACAATTGACATAGAGGTCTGTGTTGAGGGTGTGACTCAGCTGCATTTATTTTATCAAGCAATTGTCACTGCACCATCTATTATAGTTGCGTAGTCTTTTCGCTGCTGTGAAACTAGTCCTTATTTCTCACCCTGCTCCCCAAGATGAAGAGAGCTGTGGTACATGGATTTGCCAAGCCCTAGTCCAGGGGTGTCAAACTCATTTTCACTGGGGGTCACATCAACCTTGCAGTTGCCTTCAAAGGGCCAAATGTAAATCTCAGACTGTATAAATGCAGGTGTAGCTCTAGAATACATTACTATTAGCTCACTGGAAAAAAAAAAGGTGTTCTTAAGTCCCTGCATGACTCTTTGCGACATGTCCTTGTGCGAGTCATGAAACAAGACTGAAAAGAAACTCCCTATGTGCACCCACCCATACTTATCTCTAAAAAGGTCTGTTGCAATATTCACTGAAGGGGAAGGTAGTATCTATGAGCAGATGCAGCACACGCAAACAAGTGTCATTAAGTGATAAATCCTATCTCAACCATTTTCTTTATTAGTGCCAAGACCTTTTCGTCTCTTGAGTGGAATGTGTGTATTTATTATAACAGTACACACCCAGAAGTGTCTCACTGAGGTTATGAATCCCAATCAGCATTACATTAAGTAAATAAAGTTTCTCTTACCTTACTGAGGTGGAACATTTCCTATTGGTCTATTTGTCTTATGACAGCAGTGAGGTTCAAGCTCATTCTTTTGTTTTACTGCCTTAGTATTCCAGGTGAGCAACAATTCCTTGGGCTTCAGCCTACTTTGACCCCACTTGGGTCAACTGGCTACAATTTACTGACTACAAATACATATTTTTTGTCACAGTGATGAAAATTTTTGTTTTCAATTTTATCAACATGCCAAGATCAGAATTTCAAATGTCACTCAGGCTGCAAGTTAGCCTAGATAACATTTAGATTTACCAGATATTATCAAAAGCTCTATAAATGCAGGATTGGGTGAAGTTACTTCCTATTATGGTTTAAAGTATGAAGTTATCATTTAAATTAAGTTTGTGGCATTTTACTCACTGAAGCAAGAAAACTTGTACTGACACCACTGAGCCCTAACCTTTTAAATGTAAACTGAAGGTGTGGAGACTGCTAGCGGGCATCCAAAGGACATAGGATAGGTGTTCCATACTAAGAAAAGAAAAAAGTGAAAAGTAGCATAGATTTGGAGCTCAGAAATGTTACCACTGACATGCAGTACCGCAGTATGCTACAGCAGTAGGAGCAGTCAGCTGACAGTGTGTACTACCTAGGAACAATCTGGTTAGGTTCCTTACTCTGCAGCTTAGTCACAAATGCCCCCATAACACTGCATTTGTCAAATAAAAGGCTTTCAGGAACTACAAGAGATGCCCTCAAGGAGAAGTACAACTAACTGACAGAGTTAAAATTTAGCACTATGTGATGACTAGAGAAAAAGAGAGTAATAGAGACACTTAGAAAATAATAAATCCCTAAAATGGCAAGGGGATTACTTGGAAAACACTAAGGAAGTACTAGCAGAAATAAAGGAGAGAAATTGAAGAAAATTATTACTGGGTAAACACTATATTTTCATCTGAAGTAGAAGTCTAAGGAAATCCTATAGCCAGAAGCAATTGTTTTTATAGAGGCATGGACTACAATGTCTGAAATACATAAAATCTAGAGAAAAACCTATTACTTCATACAGTTATTAGGACAAGCACAGGAGAAATTATTCTGGCCTACTAACAGGCTAGAATATTGCCTATTGGTGGGGAGAACTGTGAAAGGATTTTGTAGATAGCTGAAAAAAAACCCCCATAAAAGTAACAAAACAGCATCTTTTCCTTTCTGTTTCACATGTTCTGATACAAAGATTGGGGGGATCCTAGTTGTTTAGGACTGAAATCTTTAGATATTGCTGTTACTCTGTTATAGCAGACCTGTACTGAGAAGAATGGATATTTAAAATCATTGTTTTGCAAAAGCAAAATGGTAAGCACAGATTAAAGATTACTATATAAGTGCAGTGATTCTGGTCTGTGTCAAAACTAATATTTTTCTGTTACACTACATCTCTAGGACAGATGTCATGCTTTAACCCCAGCCAGCAACTAGGACCATGCAACCACTCACTCATCCCCCACCCATGTGGGATGAGGGAGAGAATCAGGAAGGTAAAAACAAAACAAAACTCGTGCGTTGAGATAAGAACAGTTTAGTAGGACAGCAAAGAGAAAATAATAACAATAAAATTTACAGAACAAGTGGTGCACAATGCCTTTGCTCACTGTTCACAACACAAGTAGCCTGGTCATTCCCCAACAGTGGTATCTGCACGTTGGTTAACTCCAGTTTATACAGTGAGCCTGACATCATGTGGTGAGGAACACCCCTTTGGCCAGCTTGGGTCAGCTGTCCTGGCTTTGCTCCCTCCCAGCTTCTTGTGCACCTGGTAGAGCAGGGGAAGCCAAAAAAGTCCAGCAATGAACAAAACATCAGTGTATTATCAACTTCCTTCTCAGACTAAATCCAAACCACAGCTTCCAGGAAGAAAATTAACTCTATTCCAGCCAAAACCAGTACAACAGATTAACATGGCTTGTCATTTAGACATCTAGCATTTTTCTGTATCTCATACTTCAGCACATCCAGTGCTTCTATAAATTAGCCATAGAATATAACTCTTATTATTTCTTAAGAAAAATACATTTCAGGTTCTGCAGAGATCAGAATCCCTCCTGCCCCTTTCCAAAGTAAGCCAAAATAAGTTCAAAACAACAGTAAAACTGATCAGAGAGTTCCCCTGACTGACCTGGTTTGCCATTAATTATAAAGTCTAAACAGTTAAGGTCCATTTTAAATAACACTGCTTCCTTCTGAGTATTCTCAACCAAGCTCTTACAAAACATGGAATGATTCTTAGGACAGGCAAGAACAGCTTCTATCCACTTTTCTACCAAATAGGCTCAAACAAACCCAAACTGTCCTACTTCCTACTCACCCCTTACCATGTTTTATGTGGCTTACAGGACAACCATTTTCACTGCTGATACTTCAGGAATACTGCCTCTAATTGAAACCTACTGACACACTTACTTATCTTCTGTTGCAACAGCTGAATTTATCAAGATTCTCCTCTAAGAAGCATTAGTAGAAACAGCTGGTCTTGCCAACTCTTGGGCCAGCAGCTGACATGAAAGGTTCTTTTCCTACAATGCTATCTTTCCTCCAGCTTGAAAGAACTTCCTCCTTTGTTTGGCCAGGGTGTGGTTTGCTATTCCATGCCAGTGCCTGTAGATTGATGGCTCAAAACCACGTAAATCTGAGCAGCAAGATTTTATGAATAACCTGGTCTCCCTTGCCTCACAGAGACCCAACTTTTACCAGTAATATCCTTTGTGTATTGAATACTAACAATATTGCTTCAGAATTTTGTCTGGTGACATTGCAGTATCTGCTAAAGATAGATTACCTATTTAAGAAGTATTAAATTTGACAAATATTTAATTAATATATCTAGTATACAGCAAATAATTCTTTACCATAACAAATACTGGGGCTAACTGTAACCTAGTACACATTGGTGCACAACTTCTAAGCTATTTAAAACAAACAACAACAAAACCCCACAACACTCTGAAATACTCATTGCACATCTGTCAAGAGTTCTTGCTTTAGGTAAATAAAATAATTATTTTTCAATGGTCATATTAGGTAAGTACCTCACTCTACAACAGAAAACTGAGATAAGTGGGAGAATTCTATGATATAAGCTTATGTTCTATAATTGCAAACATACAATGTATCTTCAACTGGTATACTGGTCATCTGATTTCAGTTAGTAAATAACAGAAAATTCCTTAAAAAGCCGATCCTTTAAAACAGCAGCAGTAAGCCTTACTGTAAAAGCTGGTGCTGGAGGAAACATTATTTCTTCGGAAAGGGCGGCCTTTGAATGTAAGCATCTCTTGTTCCAGTTCCCCAGGAAGCCTCATTAACAGGTTTTTAATGTTCCTAGAAAAAGATAAATTAAGACTTCTTAAAATCCTTTCCTATTCTGGATAGCTTTCTTGGCAGAAGATCGAATCGTCGTGGTCCAACTGTTGTTCTGCTGATCTGAACATATTTACAGTATGGCAAGTATTTGGCCCAGATGTCCTGAGGATTTTTAGGATGCAGTCAAGAATGTTGTATGATCACTATGCACATCCTGCAGTGACAGAAAACTATATGGGAGTTATGGGCTATGCCTTTATTTTCATATTGTAGGTAATCTTGGTAATATAGATTTTTTTATGGTACAGATAAACATAAAGCGTGAACAGTTTTGTAAATGCAATTAAAATATTTTTGTAGATTTGGAGGAAATAAAACTCAAGCTTTGACTGCACTAAAAATTACTTGATGGGTGACAGTGGTTAAGCAAAACTAATCTCATTCAAAAGCCATCTAAATTTTAATCAGTGTCCTTATCTGTCTTCTTTATCCTGACAATCAAAATAGTGGAATATCTCAAGTTTATATTTTTGTGTTTTGCATGCCTATTACTCTATTACTGTGTCCTTACAGTGGGCTATTAAAAATATAACTATCTATGTAATGGTAAATTTTTAAGTTATGTACAGATTAGATAAAGCCACTTACAAATCTAAGGCAGCTGCAGTACAAACCCCACTTATTTCACTAGTTTCTTGTTTGCCGCCACCCACTCCAAATGAAGCTACAGTTCTAAGGCCTTCAACTTCTTTATGTGGCTGTTCACACATATACTGAAATAATCTTCACTATGATCTTTCTGCAGAAAGACATTTGCATTGTTAAACATCTTTAAATTGAAAAGACCATTTCACATTCTGGTATGAACCAGAGAAAGTGATTTATAAAATATCAGCAGGGAGCAAAGTTAAAGCACCAAGAAAGCAAGTTTTATTCTCTGGCTACCACAAATTATAAAGAAATACCAGAACTATATGCATCAAAAGATGCAAACCAGAATTATAGTTGTCAGTTAGACTGGATGAAAAAAACCAAAAGCAAAAAAAAGGAAAAAGAAAAAAGGAAAAAAGAGAAGAGTGGTTTACAGATACAATAGTTCTTTATTTTTGATAGAATAGGTAAGACCTGGATTGTTACGCCTAAATTAACTCATTTCAAAGAAAAGTACATTTGTGATGACTGACACAAGTGTAATTTTAAACATTAATTGCTAACAAGTAGAAAACATTCAAATGAAATGCCTGAAAAACTTTTTACAGGCTTTTTTCATCATGATTTACCTAAATAATAAGTCCCCTTAGGGAGTTAATTTATATATGAAATCAAGGTATACAATTCTACAGCACAATCAGACAAGTTTATCTGTAGTAGAACCTCAATTTCCATGAACAATTTTCTCAAGTATTGCTTTTGCATCCTGACAAATCATGCAAAGCACTTGAACCACTGAAGTGAGCATTTTTACTGCACCAACAGCTGCTTTTCTTCCAATTTACATCTTGGCTACTTCACATATCTCAGATTTATAGTTATTAATAGTTATTTTTTAATCCAAAACTATAAAAATATAACTGTAAATAATTATGTATTATTTTAAAAAATCCCCAGTGGATTTTCTATAGATATTAGACCTATTGTTTCTTTTGGCAATGAATTGATTTATGAGTTTTTAAAATATATTAAAACTGAACACAGTCCTGTGAAATGCTTGCAGAAATTAATGTTTACAATAGGGATACAAGAATAACATTACTTAATTTAAAGCCCCAACAGCTCTTTTTACACCATTTTCTTCAGCCAATACAAGAACTAACCCAGCTTCCTGCTACTTGTCTGTAACATTGAAGATGACCAATCCTAGGCTTCTAGCTAAAGTGAAAGTTTGAAAAGTGAAACTCTGGGCAGAAAAAATTGAAAGTTTAATTTGAGGAAGTTTTAGTCACCTTTCAGCTGATGGTATAATATTACAGTGCTTGGCAACTGAAAAATGCTAGTGAGTTGCAGAACTGGGTTGAATTCTCCTCTTGTCTAATTCACTCGTACAGTTATTTATTAAGCCATTACTAGCTCATTGCTTTGTATCATCTTGATCCACTCACAGCCATAGTATAAGGTGTATATTGGATGCTCTGTTAATGTATTTGGCCACTGAAATAACTATTGGCAGATTAGTTTATTTTTATTAACTTAGTGTGCTTCCTTTAGTATCTTATCCTATTGCCGCTTGCAGCACAGCTTCAGAATCCCAGTCATGTATCGAGAATCATAAGGTCCATCTCACTGTATAACATCACCTATCTGCAAATACAGAAGAATTAGGAGTCTGCTGTATAATTGAGGGTGAACTTTTAAAGCACTTACTAAAGTACTAATGTTCAGCTCAGTCACTTTCATGCCTACAGTAAAAGCTCTCTCCTGACAGTTGTGGGAGAAAAGCCAACATTGCTCCCTTTTTTCTACAGGTCTTCATATAACTGTGACTGGTTATCCACAAGAACATATTTCGAACTACATATTTGTGTATTGGAAGAAGTTTATTATCCTTGCAAAAACTCTAAAACGTAACATTAACATCTCTGTACCTAATAAAGAGGTGGAAAATACTTGTGTGAGAGATCACAAAGGTTTCCTGTGAGCTTTATCAACTTTCACAGATTTCAGACTAAGCCACTGTTTAGATGATAAAACTAAAAACCTCATTCACAGCGAATGGTGCTGATACAAAGACATCTGGAAATTTAGCATTACACTGGATAAAAAGTCTTTTTGGGAACCACCCCTCTTTATAATGAAGTAACATCCCACTAATTTAAATATCTCCCTGTTTCGCACTTCCTCTACCCTATAATTTCATCATTCTGAAAACTTCAGGTATCTGATCTCTCACAAAAAGAAGTTTCACTTCTCTCTGACAGATATAAAATGCTTGGAAGAGGTCAATGTGGTTTATCCTGCTACGTGGAAGCTGACAGGAAACTGAAAATGCTGTTTATGGCTCCAAATCCACTTAAATTTACCAAGCAAGCTACTAATTTCATTCTAGAAGATGTGGGAAATTGATGGAAATGCCAGTACATCCTTAAATAGGCCAAGATACATTCTGCACTGCACTCTTCAAATAACCAGTGTCAGGTAGTGTTATTGAGGTGACAGTATAATGCTCTCCTTTTGTAACATGAATTATAGACACCTCATTAATGGGGAAGAGATTCCATGTCACCAGTGTTACCACTTACTCCTGAACTCAAGCCCAGCTCTGAAGTAGAACAAACATTTTTATAAGGATTATCAGCAATGATTCTCTAAGGATAAACAAGTCTAAAATGTTGAGGTATTAATTAGCTGTTGCACAAATTTTCTGCTCAAAAAACCCCCTTTTTTTTGAAACACAGTCAAGAGTCAGGTTACATATAAACAAAATCTAAGTGCATGCACAGTAAATTGCTACAAACCTTCAGTCTATTCCCTTCAAGACAGAGGAGACAGAAGAAGAAAGGAATGTAAATTTCTGGTGGAGACTCAAACATTTTGAAAAGGAAGATGTCTTCTTTTCCCCTTCCTGTCCCTCCACCTTCATGAACTACTGCTGAATCATGCTCATTCCCATTCTTAAGTTATTAATTGGCAAAGTAAATGAGATTTGCTACTGTTCCACGTGGGTTTGACTTCTGTTACATAAAATCTGTTTGACAATTAGAGGCTCAGAGTGATGCATGTCAGGTGTTTTCCCACCTGACAATCCTTAACAGAGTTTTGTAGACAAACTTTGGCTTTTATAAATATTTAGAAGAAATTTTGAAAACTTACTCCAATGGGTCCTTTAAAGAAAGAACTCAAGAACTGTATCTGGAAGAAAATAAAAGCTGTCTGCAAGAAAAGCAGACTTAAATGTTGTAGAAAATATAGAATAAGAAAGGAAAAAGAGAGAATGGTACAAGCATTATGGTTTCTATGTGAATATACAACTTCATGTGGACTAAAGTAAAGCAGTGAAAAAATTTGTTATAATCCCTAAGCAAAGTTCAGGTAAGCAGGCTGCTAACTAGAGGACTTTGTGGATTTAAAGCTGAGACAATCCTTTTCACTAGGCTATGGAAAACAACAGACCGCATCTTGGGCTAGAGGAGCCCACGTGCCTGCCTTGTTGTTGGTGGGCAGAGCTGACTGGGCTTGATGACCTCAGCTCTGACCTCTTTTCTGACTTGCCTCCTTGTCTTGCCTGCAAGGAGTATGCTCACCTCCAGTTTGTATTCTAAATAGATGTAAGACACTAGGTAGGGACTTCAGGAAATCACAGTCCTGAAAATGAAGAAAGTCAGCAACAGCTGGGTCAGATTCACCATTCTATTTGCAAACATGATGCTCCCTAACTGCTTGTTCAGTTTGAATGTCATTCCTTACAAGAATTCCTAGAAAATCTATGAAGGCAAATGCTCAACAGCAAGGGAAAACATTACGTTCATTTTAACAGGAGTCTTGCTTCCTACCAAAGTTTGCTATAGTAGAAAAAAAGTGTCCCTACTGTAGTCATATAATGTTATTAAAATTAGTTAATATTAAAAACTTGTAAAGAATTAATCAAGGTGTTTATATTCTTAAATTACTTGCATGTTTCTCAGCTTAATATTTTATTTTTACAAGGAGAGGGGCAAATTCCCTAGCAGAAATGGCAAGTGATAGTGTTAGCTGTTTTCTCTTTTGTGTATTAAGTCAATTTGTTCTTCAAAACTATATGCTATTATAATGGGAGAATTAACTGGTTGAGTTTTGCACGTTGCATCACATAAAGATTTTCAAGCCCTTAAAAACTAGCAGACTTGGCCTAGTGATTTAAAAACGAAATTTGTCTCAAAAATAAGAATTCACAGCAAAAAAACTTCTGAATTACAGCTGTTTTCCCTGTATCTCTTGTATTGTATATACAGAACTACTCGGTCATGAGGTCAGCATCCAGGTTTTGAAGGCACTTTATTAATGATGCTGTTGATGGAGAATAAGTCTGAAAAAGAGTGAAAGACTAAAAGCAGTGAGGTAAATACACTGACATAAACCACATCTCTAAAACTATTTTCTTGGTTTGTTTTTATTAAATCAGAAGTCAAGCAATTGGGGGAAGCTCTTAATTTAATACACAGTGCTGCAAAAACGAGAATGAGTAGTTCACTCTTTACAGTCTTCAGCTAAATAATATTGATTTCACATGTGGATTAATCGCTGCTGGAGATATTCCTGTGAAAGTATGCCTTCAAATTCAGTTTATTTTTGTATTTGGACATACTCATATAAATCATTATGTAATTCATAGGAGGGTTGTCCTTTTTTGGTTTTACAAACTGCCTTTTTAAGAAAAGAGATCAGGGATGTGCCTAGTAGTTGTAAACAGAAGTAAAAATAAGGAAGGAATAAAATCATGCAGCAAATAAACAACTGCCAAAAATACAATAACTATAATAAAATTCCAATGATTTCGTGGCCTCCTTCAGTTCCTCCTCACACAAGAGCAAAGAATAAAATAATCTAAACTGAATTAACTTGATTTACTTTTTAACTTATTTACATATGATGCACTAATAAAACCAGGCCCATTTCTTCTGTGCTTCACATCTTGTATAGCTATCTGCACATCACAAAGTGGGTCTATGACACTATAGAATGAAATTGCAAATTTTGTATTCAAAACTTAGTAACAGAGAGTTTGCATAATGACTAGAGTTTCTGAGAGCATGCTGATTACAAAAGGGAATGGTAACAGGCATTAACATGTATCAGTTAGAATTAGGATCTAGTATTGCATTAGGATATGACAAAGAGTGGCCTAATGTGCTGAAAAGCTCCAGTCTCCAAACTTCCCCCTTTCTGATGTCATGTCCTCTGCTTCCTCAGAAATCCTTTATCTGTCTTTCCCATAGACATTTCACCTGTTGCTGCACATGAAGAAACATATCGAATAACATTTCTGCTCCAAATCAAACACAAAATGTAAAAGTTCAGTTGGTCTCAAATAAAGAGACCAGACAGAAAGTAAAAACATCAGAGTTTCGAAAACAAACAAAAAAACAACCTAGCACACAATTCTGGTGCTGATTACTAGTGTTGACTGGAGTCTGAGAACAACAAAGCAAGACCATTTGATTTTTCAAGTACATTAAAATATGTGCTGTAGAATTTCAGAGTGTCAGTATTAGAACATTTGAAATGTATGTTTTGCAAAAAGCTCAACTGTCAAGCTGAATAATGGCATTTGGGAGTATCTCATTGCTATCTTTGATAATACAGGCACACACCTGTGAAATGGAAAAAAACAGGTTCTACCACAGAGTAAATGCAGACTCATAGCTAAGCCCATATTAAATGACACTTAAACGGTTCTCCCTTTTACTATTATAGTAGCAGTGCATCCTTACTGGTGGTGCCAAAAGTGAAAAGGCACAGGTAGATAAATCACATCACAGAGATACTAGATAACATGGGGCTTCGAAAGTCTGCAACACAGAGTCTGTGCTGTATGGTTATACTCTATCACCTCAAAATGGTTAACAGTTGGCAGTGTAGCTATTTCATATCTGGAAATTATCTTGCTCTAAGAATTTAATTGTGGATATAAGCAGGAAATTTCGTTTGCAGTTTTAAACCTGAATTGCTCTGGGATCCACTGAGCTGGCTATCAGAAGATATCTTTAGCAGACGACTCCTTTGCAGACAGGTACTGGTCTTAAGGAGAAAACAAAATCCACGTATGTATCTATTAAGCCTGCTAATGAGGCAGATATTATTGCTGACACATGCTGGTCTCACACACGTGTCTAAATCTCGTATACCTTGAACCTGATTTTCTTCTCCTTTCCATCATCAAATTAATTCCATAAAGCTTAAGCTGTCATATAGCCAGTGTAAACAAGATTAGAATATGCGTCCTTTTAATAGAGTTGCACAACTACCTAAAGGTGTAAATAAATGCAATTTAATTCAAAGTAGGTGATTTAAAACTCAATTCCAAGTTCCTCATGTTCAAACTTGTTATGAACCACATACCTTCAAATTATAAATCTGGGTTGTAATTGAAAAATCATACAACAACCTCTCTCAGATCTAGAGAGAATTTATGCTTCTTTAGGAATGGAAAGTAACTTTTGATCTGTCTCAGTAGTACACACTTGAGCATTCAGCTAGCAGTATAGAAGAAAATCTCTGAACCTGAAGTAGGACAGAAGTAATTGACTTCCATTTGCTTGCTCTCTTCTGAAAGCACTGATGAAGGGAAATTAGTAAAGGATTGGGGTCACTCATCTTCAATTCAAAGACACTTGAAAGAAGAAGAAAAGATTTTAAAAGCCATTATACTTTTGGTAATAGTTCCAAGAGCAATGACAAAAATACTTATAAAGCTGGAGTTGAGTCTCTGGGTATATCTAACTCAAATGTGGCTTTGCAATGAAAAATTGTCATGAAGAGAAAATGACATCTCAGGACAGAGAAATATTTTGACTGTGAAGCTGGATTTATGCTGAAAATTTTTGCTAATATAGTTAGACCTGTGTAACTTGCCTGGCCAAAGGCTTTCTGTGTAGTTGTCTCCATATTCCAGCATTGCTGTTATAGGTCAGTTCACTTATGTGGCACAAGTAAACTATACAGGAGAGGAAAAAAAAAAAAGCTGAAACCAGATGTAATTAATATATATTCGGGATATTTTTTCTTACATTAATTACCCCTGTGTCTGAAAGCAAATTATTGTAAAAAGTATCACCTGGAACTACTGTTCTGAATGATAAATAAAGTTAAGGATACAAAAATAATCTAATGTTAATCCTATTTCCATTGTACTTTACAGTATCTGTTACTTTCCACTTCTGTACTAACAGAGGGAGAATGGGAGAGCTGGTGGAACTGACCTGAAAGGAGCTGGAGAACCCAGCTGAGTAAAAGCAATTAAAACCATAACTAATAGGGCAATTAGTTGCTGAGCAACAACTATGGAAATATGTGGAACACAAGCCATGTTTGTCAATTGATCAAGGCAAAATGCAGAGCCATTATGGACACTAACTAGAGTATCAGTTGAATTTAACAGCATTTTTATCTGCAACATTCCTTTTTAAATAACAGACTTTTCTTTCAGAGTTAAATTAGAGCAAATTATGAATGTAAGTTACAGATGTAGGAAAAAGGAAAGATGGCAAAAGAGACTAATAAAAGTTGGTCCCCTGCTTGCCCTTCTCATCCGGAAGCCTACATGGTTGATCACTGGCAAAATAACCAAAGCGGCAGAACAAAATTTGCCTGTTTCTTTCCTGGCAGCAAGAAAATGTGTTTTCCTGTGTACTTCTGTTAGTTTCTTTCAACTTCTAATTCCATTTATGATACCAGTTCTAAGACCAAGAAAGTGTCTGACTCCATACTTTCTTTCAAGTAGCACATAAAAGCTTTAGTCAGCCTAGTATTTTTTCTTTGTCTGATTCCTGGTTCAAATGAATCATTGAGCAATGCATTAGTCAATCCATGGCAAAGCAGCCCATATTTATATTCAGAAAGTGTTTGTGTTCTAGTTCCCAGTGCTACCTCCTTTCTTCCCTAGAAAATGAAGTATCATGATCTTTATCATATGAAGGTTTACGAATTAGCACAAGCAATGAAAGAGGAAATTCTCAGTACATGCTTAATCTAAAAACCTCATTACAGAATCAAAACTTTTAGTGTGTATTTTGCGCACTACTACACGTGACTTTGCAATTAATTCAGTCAGTCTTTTCAAACAAAGTAACAAAGAATAAACACTCTGTGAACTTTAAATGAGTTTTGGTTTTGGACAAGAATCTACAAAGTATTCAGAAATACTTAAGAGAGAAGAACAGAAGAGCTGGAGACAACCTTTCAGATTCTGGAGACATAGTTTTGGACTTGACACAAGATAGTAAACCTGGATATATGCAGAATTGTGCAGTAAGAGTTCAAAGACTATATCAAAAGAGTTTGGGAGCTGAAATCCAGCCAGTTCTGGCCTCTCTTACTGGAATTCCACCTCCCCCATTGAATGACTGTCTCTGCCTGGCAGTACTATGTGTTTGAAAAGCTAACACCTCAGGTTCAAATTCTTCCTGAGATTTTAAAATTCCAAGGCAATACAATCTGAGCTCAAGCCTCTGCTGTATGTCAAGAGGTACCTATGCCAAACATGCTTCTCAGAACAAGAGGAGAGAGGGAGGAAAGGATCCTGTGAAACATTTGAAAAATGCAGTTCACGATTTTGTTTGCCTAGGCAGATTTTATGTTTTAATTTCAAGACTTCAAAGCTCTTAAAACTCCAACCAAGTTAATAACAAAATAAAGTAATATTTAAAATTGGAATCAGATGATCTAAAAGTACACGCTTCTTTTTTCTAAAGCATTTCAGGAAAATTTCTTGGGGCTGATCATGAAAAAAAACCCAAACACTATCAAGGTCTGCAACAGCAGGTCCACAGTCTACTTTACTCTTCTTGGGACTTCTAATTGATCAGCACACTGTCATCTGCCTTCAGTGTCTTGCAATATTGCACAATGTTGTATTTGATAAAGGAGAAGATCAGCATAGATGCTACAGATTATTCACAAGGAAAGGCAAAGCTACACATACCTAGCTAAATCCTTCAAATCCTTTCCATATCTATCAAAAACTAATGTGCTGCTAGTGCAGGAAGTTGCTATTGACTCAATACTCAATGTACACCCTGACCTTCATTGGCACAAATGTGTCTATGCAGAAACTATGCAAGTTGTAGAGTCTGGTTTTTTCCCCTGAATATAGGACTTGCACTAGAAAATGGGAACTACTTCCAACAAGATTAACTGCTGAGCATACGTGTATGTGTTCCAGTGTGACGTTATACCGTGCTATATGTATATACCTGCATGGATGTAAGTATGCTTATGCATCATTATCAGATACATCCTTGTTCTATTTGCTTCCCTCTTCTTACACCCTCTCTCCAAAAGCCAAAGTGAAAAACAAGTAACAATTGCACTGAATAGCAGAGGAAGATGATACTTGCTTCAGATATACTTTGAATATTAGGCTTATTGCGTACCTGAGAAGTTGGAAGAGGAGACTTACAAGTAGTCCTATTTTCAACACTCTTCTCAAACAGTGCACCCTGTATCTGCTGAAGTGCTGCTGTTTCTTTAATGAACTGGGCTTCATTACATAAGTACGAAGTCCCATTTTATTTTAATGAACACCACTCAAGGACTTATGAATTCATAAACTCATTTCTCAAGTCGATAAGCATCATGTTTCTGAAATTCTTATGTCTCTGTCATGCATTTGAATTCAATTGCAACTTTGTTACATGAAAAGCATGTTAAATGCCATTCAAGTCAAATGTGATAGTAGAAAACGCTGAGCTTGTTTTTATTTTTTCAACCAGATCTAGTAAATAACTTGCTATATATAATGATTTGGAAACTATTTTGGAAATTAAGAAGTACTGCATAGTAACATCAATTGAAACTTAGAGGCCTTAGGAGAATACCACAGTTTGCCCTACTCACTATAACATCTGGGTTGTGGTGATTTCAAAGGGATGTCTACTGTGCATCATGTTCAGGAGAATCTGGTTCTCAATGAACAATTTGTTCAATTGTGTACCTATAGGCAATACTGTCTTCTAGAACATTGAATCCTAGATGTAGAAAATGCCTAAGGGCTGTTTATTCATAGGGAGAACCTGGAAAATCTGTCCTTTTCCCCTCCTGCGTGCTCTTGTTCTACATTACGTTATTCATTATTGAAGTATGTAAACTGGCTGATGCAGGTGTACATTGAATGTCAAGTAAAGTGGTTATGTGGAAAGCTAGACCTCTGACCAGCGCTACATACACCTCAGCTAATTTCTCTAGTGTTTTCTATCATTCACCAGTGTCCAAGATGGACAACTGTTTACAAGGATTCTATAGATAATATTCCCCTGAGGTTATCACATTCTGCAGATTAAAAGTATTTTTTCTTCACAACTTTGTCCCTAACATCTTAATGGGAATTTTAGGTGTATTTTTGCCAATAATAGAATAAGTCCTAAGACCTTGCTTTATAAACTTGGAAAAGTCTGAAAGCCTGTTGCGAAGTCTTTGGGAATTATTAGGCAACAATTCACATCATTTGATTGTGATAGTTACCTGGTTAAGAACTGACAAGTCTTTGGTTCAAATGGCCCACAGGGAAAGCTAAGCAAATATATATAAATTAATGATTAGGCACAACATTCAGGGCTTGTAGCATGTGAGATAATTTTAGAATTCTTACAAAGGAATCTTTATTGCAGAGTTGCAATCTGTTTTAATGGTGCAATAGATGCTATCTTGTTTGCAGTTATGTTATCTTCTGCTAAAAAAAAAAAAAAAGAGAGAGAGAAAGAACGAGTGAGAGGTACAGCAAGGAGGAACCTGCAATAAGAGCAGAGAATGGGAGACTACTGAGATCAGGAAGCAAACATACAGTCAACTCTCCAAACTGAGTTTTAAAAAAACCTTTTTTCTAGGGACCTAAAGGGACTCTGTCAAATTTATTGCAACCCAGGAAATATTGTGGGGAAAAGTGCAAACCTAGAGGACAGGACTGTGTTTTACAGGAAAGAATGAGTAGGTAACTTGAATTTAACGTGCACGTTCATTTATCTTCTGGCTTATTCTACATTATCCTATTTAAAAAGTGCATAGTTCTGATTTTTTTCTAAATGCAAGTTAGTTTTGAGTTTATAAAACCCCTTAAAGTGCAAAAGTATCCAGCATTTGGAAAAGACCTAGGCAATGGTACTTCAAAGTTTCCACTAACCTGAAGACCTGCCACCAGCAGACATAGTACTTACTACTAGGTCACCAAACCACTGAGGAGCATAAGTTTGTAATTGGAAGCTTACAGGGAGATGGTTTTGACCATCTACATGTCTTAGCCAAGGAGTATTTTCTCTTTATATGAAAGGTACTTTTCCTCATATACTAACAACTGTTGTATCAATTAGATAAAAACCACACTGTTTAAAAAAAAAATGAGCCAAACTAGGAGGCAGGGAAAGAAATACATGGTCCAAGATGTTCCTGCTGGTATCAGCAAGAGTCAGTATGGCCCAGTGTGGTTTAGATGATGGAGACTGATAGCAGGAGACAAAAACTGATCTGATGTTATTTTGACATTAAATATAATGAGGAAAGAACAATCGTAACTGGACTCAAAATAATCTTTTCCAAACATAAAAATGTGGACTATCTCTAGCTAGTAACAGGATAATCTGAAAATACAAATTCTTTATGAGTAAAAGCATTTGAAATTCAGACTGATATATGTTATTAATTTTTAGTTTTTCTTTGTTCTAAGGAAAATATTCAACCTGAGAACATATTTCCTCTATGTACTTTCCATTCAAATACACTCACAAAGCTCCAAATACAGCTAATCAAACAGCTACGTGTCAAAGTTAACAGTTTGGAATGCCAGCATTTAGGCTTTACCAGAGAAGCTAACTTGACTCCTAATGCAAAATATAATTACACACTTGTTTTAAAACCCTCGAGACTTTCAGGTTTCAACATTCAGCACTTTGCTACAAACCACACAGCTCTTCTAGCTAAAAACTGGTTATTGGAAGTTGCCCTTCAGACCTTCTTTACTAACTCCCAAATCAATTCACACAGTAGAAGTGCACTCTGTTAGCCCCCTGATATGGTGAAAGAATGCATTTGGGTGCTGGCTGCCACAGGAGGATTGCTCCACACAGAGGAATGTAAAGACTTAGTTCGTACCAGTTTATACTGCAATCATCTTGTCCTTAAACTGGCTGAGTTAAAATTGTTTATGATGTTCAAATATAGAGAATAAGTATGTCTGTAAAGACCAGTGTACAGATATTCAAGAAAATAACTTCAGACCCTCTCTTTAGATCATATCTAAGATGTTTCTTTTCCTTATGCTACATAGCTAAGAAGCTGATTAGCAACAGCAATGTCCCTCTCTTTGCATAGCTTTTTTTGGCAGGGATAAAATTTTAAGATCTTTACACTGACCTCTATGAATTTAGCTGACAAATAATGTGAAGCAGCAGAGGACATCTAATAAATTATATGGTCTCTGCCAGTATTTTGACAATACTAACTGACATCAGACAACAGCAAGACTCAAATCCTTCTTTCACTCACAGCATCTGGAAAGTAAACTTCACTCTTTCTTGTCATGGTGATGAACTCTGAGCTCGAGCAAATAGTGCTGCACTGGCCATTTAAACCTTTTACTTGGTCATTTAAGCCTTTGTTCCTTTAAAATAAATTTTCAATTCTGACACTAGGGGCACAAATGCACTTAATTCAGTAAATATTTTGTCTGATTTACGTTAGTGTATATTTTTTTTTTAATAACATCACTTTTCAGTGATATTTAATTATTCGGTAAATTGTGAACAATTATGTCAAGCTAAATAGAGAGTACATGTAGCATTTGGATACTGTTCTTTCCGTTATGATTTTATTAAAGAATAAGATACAACTTTAGTTGTACTTTGCTGAACAATATACCATTATTTATCTTCAAAATCTCCAACAAAAAATTAATCACATAGAGTAACTAATATTTTATGAAGTACAACTCTAGCTACCATTAGCATGTTTCATTTTCTGAGGAAAACAGAAACACAAGGATATTAAATTCCAATGATTAGGATTGTGTATGTATTCCCTAAATCAATTTTAATGCAAACTTAGAAAGTTCAAAATAAAGGCTGAACTGTAACTCATACATGATAATGATTACAAGTCAGCCATTTCCCATTGTACAGAAAACTTTCAGAATTTAAAAGGCTGCCTCCAATCAATGCTGCATCTTGTAGTAAGCTATAGTAACACACAAATAGCAGTGTGCAACACAGCTTATGGTCTTCAGGAAGGAGAAACACACGGTTCTGTAATGGAATAGAAAGATGACTGAAAGAACACAGCAATCTCCTGTCTGAGGCTGGAGAAACAAAGTCACTATTGGTGCACAGACTGTAATTCAAAGTACATGATGATGAAAAAGTTTTTTATATACTGTACAACAGATGAGCTACACTGGCATTGCAGGCTAATTCTGTCTGATTACCAAATCCAGAATTGTTCTCCTACAGCTAAACTGATCCATTCGCCAATTTTCTTTAACCTACTCACCCCCAAGTCAGCAATAAAGGCAGCATCAGCAAAGTAATGTAATGCCAAAGAACAGAGATGCAGGATATTAAAGAAACACTCAACTCTGTTGGTTAGCTTTAGTACAGAATGTTTTTTTGATGTATCAAATAACTCTAAAAGCTGTATTACAAGAGGGCTAAACATTATCATAGCCAAGTCAAACAGAGAGTGGTTTACCTTTTCATCTCTCACAGTTCCTAAGAATGGGTCTAACGACAGCCTATGGACTACATTTGTTCTAATTGAAGCTTTGTTTATTTTACCTATTTAATTTCCTAACCTTCAAGACATGCTCACATCAAGTATTTTTAAACAACTGACTACCACTACCACTTAACACCAAAACAATACTGACAAGGCTCAAAGTCTCCCTCCCTGAGATGCCTCCCCTACCTTCCAAACAGGCATCATTTCCACACATTCCACAACTTTTTTTCGTTTCTAGTATCTGTTTTTACAGTATCTGTATGATAAGAGAAGAGATGTGCGTATGGCTAATGTGGTAACAAAACAAATTTTGAAAGCAGAGTATCAGAAAACCATGCAAAAATCTGCTTTAGGATTTCTAGTATAAACGAGAAATTAATACTGTACATGTGATTCCCCTGTAAGAAATACCTTCTTCTAATTTCAATTTTTATATCAATTTTGCAGGTTTTTTTAACAAGCGACAGGAAGTCCCATTAATGTCAGACTTGGATTTAAATTTTAAATTAATTTTATTACAGTGCAACTTTGTTATTTTCAGTTAAGCTACATGTGACTTTATAAAATCACAAGGTAGTTTTAGAATCATAGAACAATTTACAGTAGTTTAGGTAATAAGAAAATCAGAGACAGGCAGTCCCCACTGGGACTTTCATTGGTTTTGAGACTTCAGGAATAAACACAATTACTTTTAGGTCTAAAAGCTGATTCTTCACTCCATTACACTAGTTTAATGATATTGCTTACCACGGGGGTCAGTCAAATTGCACTAATTCAGTTTCTGTGAATCAAAAAGGGGACTTGGTAAGCAGTTTTACAACATTATACAGATTCTCTTGATTACTAATACTGGTGTACAAACCCTGTCAATATAGTCATTTTTATATAAGCTGTTTGTAATCTCTTTACTATTTCTGACTTGATGCTTATTGTTGTAATCATCACCTACAATTCATACTACAGTTAAGGAAGATAGAGCTGTTTAGCAGCTATAAAAATAGGCCAGAAATAACCAGAGTGCACTGCAGAATTGCTCAGTGACCAGGGTAACTTTTGACCAGTGCGTGCATCTAATGAATTCTCATACTAGTTCTCATATACATCTGCTATACCTTGGTGCAGCAAATTACTACAAATGCAGCTTTTAAAGATTTATGAAGTATCTACATAATGAATTTAAGTTTCTATATTTTTTCTTTATCATCACTAGGGGCTTACCATATATAGACATTCTTCTTTGCTCTTAAAAAAAAAAAAAAGCATAATCCTATGATTATGACAGAAGAACAGAAATTAGTATAAAATCGACGTTGTACATTCCTGACTTCGCCATATCTATAGAAGAGCTGGTTGAGTAGAGTTTCCTCTCTATGTACAAAATATGTGCAATACAACCCACAGGATGTATATAATCTAAATTCATTTATTATTTTAAGGCATTTATATGCAGAGGTAGAAAGTGTTGATGTAAACTTGCTCTCATTTCAAGACTTTTCCTTTTCCTTATTTTCCTCATTCTTCCTTTTCCTCATTTCAAGGACCCTTTCCTTTTAGAAAGTTGGTTGGAACTGAAAAAGTTTGGAAGAACAAAGGCCTATGTCAGGTACACAGTGTATGTTATTTAATTTCACACCCTATTTACTAGCAGTACATACAGACGTATTATACATACAAAACTGTTCCACTTACCAAATATATTAGTTATAGAACTGCTAAAACAATGTTTAAAAGGCAGTGGTATTTGTGAGTCTGTGTATGCATTTATAACACAGTATTTGATACAGCAGCTCTGCAAGATAAATGCTAAGGTATTTATAGAAGCAAGTACCAAGACAGAGGTTGCTCCCTAAACTTCTGTTTTATCTAATTAAATATAATTAATTGTATAAGTAAATTAATTAGCCAATCATATGGGACACTGAGACAAATTCAACAAAGACCTGAAAAGCCAGGTGAAAGGAGAAATATTAGGACCAATTTCATTTTGGAAAAAGCTCCCAGGGATTTCAAATCTTCAATGAGTAAATTTTACATTATTGGGTATGAAAATATTGCTGACTTTCATGTTATCATGGGACCATGAATATTTTAAAGCACTACAAAATTTCAAAACGTCAAATAAGTATCACAAAATTTTACTCACAATCTTGCAAAACTACCAGCTTAGGGAAGCTGATCTGTTACTAATGTCACTTGAGGCATTCCACTTCAATGTCAACAATTATATATGATAGTACATAAAATACAATGTTGAAATTGCTTTGCTAAGCAATAAATTATTTTGTAGCTCTCCCTAAGCTAACCAGTTTAGAGATCTAGCAGATCATATCATAAAAATAAATACATACATCTCTTTCAAAAAATCTGAAGTTTCACAAATTTAGTTTCTCTTTTCTCCTCACTTTACCCATCACTAGTGTGTGGATTGGCACCATGGTACACATGTCAAGGAATAGAAATCTGTACAATCTTCTTGTAATCTGGCAAACCTTCCTAATGGCGAATAACCTTGATTCCACTAAGTTCACCAGAGCGAAGAAGTCACAGAGCTGAAAAGGTCATGTCCTAACCCAAAGCATACAGCCAGACTTGTACCCCTGCATGTCTTCCACATATTCTAAAAAATCACAGTAAGATCCTGGCCTACATCAACAGAAATGTGTCATTTATTTCAATATTTGAATAGATTAAACTCTCTTGTTTTAGATGCCTATACTAGGAAAATACGGATTTCACCTTAAGAATGAAATTTTTCTCTGCTGACTGTAAAATGAGCAGAGGATGACTAAATCGGTTAGAGACATGTACAGAGTCAATGCTTACATTTTGACATTCCACTATGGGAGCCAAATTCTAAATTTCTAGACAAATTACCAGAGCTCTAAGTCAGCATAATGCTTGCCTGCACATAGCAACATATATTTGAAATAAGGGGAAAATTTTCTGTCTTAAATGAGCTGTTGAAATACTACTGCAGTGGGCAGGACATGTGACCAGAATGTCACAGTTAAGTCACTAACTGCTGAGCAGACTCAGAGACATCAGCCCATGTCAGGCAGTGCAGGATTCCTCTCCTCTCCCACACTCGTTAGTGCCTGGAGTCAGGCACTGCTGAGCAATTCTCATTCCTCAGTCAAATCTGCACTGAGACTTGGTGAAAGAGGAGAAAGAAGAGCAGAAGCAGCAGCAGCAGTTCTTCACATCGCTGCTTCTCCCTATCCATCATGCCCTTCTCCTGCTAACCCGATTGAGCTGCAGTATCCCCTTGGCACGCGCTCTTTCCCCTCCAGCTTTCAAATTTTCCCTTCAACTTCCTTCCATCAGAATGGCTAGCTTAGTAAAGTTACCCTATTTCCTCTAACGGCACAATGCTCCCCAAGACCTGTTTGATTGCTTGATCCATGCACATCCTCTTGCTCTGGCTCTGCTTCCCACTACTCTGGTAAACTGATGGCCTCCTTCCCCACAGCATGGAGCAGGGCATCTAAAAGCCTAGCCCTAGTGAACTCTGGAATATCTTGCTGGAAATTGGAATAAGGTAACCCTGGTCAAGGTGGTTAGTCTGGACAGGGTCTGGAGGGTTCCCCACCTATCTCAAGTATGGGAGGTCACGACATAAGTGGTGGGAGTGAGAAGGATGGGCAGGAGCAGGGGATCCTGAGATCATCTCCATAAAAACGTAAAAACCATTGACCCACTTTCCATCTTTTGTGACTGCATTACAAGGAAATTAACTGGAATTAGAGCCTAAATGTGAGTTAAAGTTTTACATAAGCACTTCTTTTTCTTTAAACAAGTAAGTATTGTTTCTCTTTGTAAAGTCCTCTGGAAAGCAACTGTGACCTTACAAGGTCACAATCTTGAAAATCAAGTCACACAAGATCTATATTCTACACAAAATTAAAAGCATACAAGCTTTTTGGCTGATGTAATACTGACATACACTGCATAGAGACAGCACTGAATTTTGATCAAAAACGAGGCCAGAAAATTAGAAAGGGTGTAGCCGGATTTTAATGAAGGTTTGCTGATAATTTGGAAATCCAGGGTTTAGGTGCATCTTGGAACACACTATATGAATTCTGATGGAGACTCTGGTCGAAATAGATATTGTAGTTTGGTCTGTATGCATTTATTCTGCATTATGAGACAGAACTGATTGCTCGCATCTAAGTATGTGTCAATTATGAAAATTAAAGGCAATTAAATATTAAAATTCCCCATTAGTCTTCTCATCCTACTGGTATTTTCCAGGAATAAAACATTGTACAATACACCATCAAAATGAAGAGTCAGCTTAACACTGTAAAACGCACCTATCCCCCTTAATTGCATAATAGGTTGTATTATACTATATAGTCTGTTTCTCACCTTCCTCGCAGAAGATTCAGGAGCTACGTGCGAACACAGCTCCCTCTAGGGTTTGAGTATTAGGCGAAAACACAGCACGCAAACCCTGGCTTTGAAAGCTTGGTTTAAGCGCTTAGAAAGGCAGCACCGTGAGAAAGAGCAATACATACACCAGAGAGTCCAGGGAGCCTGTCGCAAAGGCTCCAGGCTGAGATTCAGAAAACCTTCTGTCGGAGATGGATTCCCTGTTACCTGTGTAAACGGCATATCTTTCCAAAGTAATCTTGTAGGAAAAGGGTTAACATGTCCCTGGTTTATGGGAGAGGTGAGGTACAAATCCCTGAACACTCAAAACTTATTTGCTGTCTAGTAAGACAGGTAAGCTTTTTCAGGGTTCACATGTGTGTGCACGGAGTGAGGGAATAGAGAATGCAAGCTAGCTGGACAGTTATGTGAAACATTTTGTGTGGTGAGGCAAGAACTGACATATTTAGCCCTTCAGAATTTACAGGATCTAAGTTAATTAACCCAGCACTTCCACGGGATCAGCTGCCCTCCAGAGCAGTCATTTCTGAGCCAGGGTGGTGCTAGAGCCCCTTGCCCTTGACAGCCAGCCAAAAGTTTGCAGTGGATGAAGCTGGGTGTCAAGTGTTGGCCAGTTTCACCAAGATTCCATCCTATGCCCAATAGAGGGGAAGGGAAGGGTGGTACAAGTGTATGGGGACACCGAGAAGGCAGGGAGCCACGGACCGCGGGCATGTCCAGGTGTGCAGGCATCTCCAGGTGTACTTGCACATCCGGGTGGTCTGCAACTGGGGACACGGTGCCGTGGCTGGAGTGGCTCGGAGGACATGCCACCACTTCTCTTGGTGCCCCTCTCCTTACAGTAATGCCAGTTTCCTTGAAGATCCCCTGCTCTGCTTGCTCAACCCCGGGAAGCCTGAGCGCTTCCGCCAGCCCCGCTCCCGTTCCCCATGACCCCGTCCGGGCCGGCCACCCAGCCTCCGCCGCTCCCACTGCCTTCCTGGCCGGGGAGTCCCCGCCTCTCCTCCCACGGATATAAGCCAGCGCCTCCCGCCCCGTCGGCAGCTCACCGCGCTCAGCCCCGTCGGTATCCCGTCGGATTGCTCCCTCGAGGATGCTGCGCGCCGTGGCCGGAGGACGTGCCCTGCTGCTGAGCGCCCTGCTGTGCCTGGCCGCCGCCGGTGGGTAACGGCGTGGGGCGGGCCGGGGGCCGCTGGCTCGGGCGGACGGGACGGACAGCGGGGTCTGTCCCTCTGACGGGAGAGCCGCCCCGCGCCAGCGGCTGTGGCGGGGGCAGCGGCGGTCTCGCGCGGGGCCGTTGGGGAAGGGGTGGGTCAGCGGCTGCCTCGCGCGGGGCCGTTGGAGAGAGTGGCAACGGCTGTCGCGCGCGGGCCGTTGGGGAGGGGGCAGCGCTGTCGCGCGCGGGCCGTTGGGGAGGAGGCAGCGCTGTGGCGCGGGCTGTGGCGCAGAGCGGCGCTCGCTGCGGCGGCCCCGGCTCCCACCCGACTCCGCTTCAGCACCCGGCCGGCGGAGCGCTCGGGGCGCCGGGGCCGCTTTCTTCCCTTGGGAATCCTTAATGCCCACGGCCGCGTCGGTGCTGGGGTGCAGGGGTGGTCTCAGGGGTCGGCAGTTGCACGCAGCTGCTGAGCTACAGTAACAAGGAGCGATCTGCTGGATGTCTTTACTTTGTCCCCAGTTGCGAGCTTGTCAGAAAGGCAGAGAAGGTCATATTCAGAAAATAATGAGGATGTCTCCCGGCGCAGCTCTGGATTGCCAGAGGTTACAGAGGTTGTGCGGGGTTTCCCGCTCTGGCTTCCTCCCAGGCAGTTCCCCGAAGCAGCTGCGGAGCCAGCCGGGGGGCAGGCTGGTGGTCACCGGGCTGGTGGTCACCGGGCTGGTGGTCACCGCGCTGGTGGTCACCGCGCTGGTGGTCACCGCGGCCTCTCTCCCCTCCCGCTGCTGCACGGGCCTCAAGTTCATCCCGGGGTAGCCCCTCTCACGTGTTAGCATGTAGGGCAACCACTGATTTTTAAATATTTTATCTTCCCAAGATAAATAAATGGGAAAACTAGGAGCTAATGCCTTCTGCAGCAGATACAGCTAGGAATGATTTTGAACTACACCACATTTATTTGGTGCTTGGACATTCTCATGAGTATCTTTAAGCTTTTGTAGCAGCTTCAGAGGCCTCAAGGGTCTCTTCCAACCAAAATGATTCTATGTTCCTGTGAAAAAGAAACCATTAGACAGAACTCCAAATAAGTTACCTCAGCAACCTCAGAGTTATAAATGGGAAAATAATTTTCTCCTTGTAATTCTCGCTTCTGCCAGGTCACGTTCCTTTAGTAAGACAAGCATAACCCCAGAGGGCAGGACCGAGAGCCTTTTCCCTCTGCAAAGAACTTTTCCAAGTAGCGATTAACAGCAACTGTTCCATTTAATGAAACTGACTGCAGGGAGCCAGGAATTACACATAATATGGCTGATGGCACTCTTTCTCTTTATTTAAAGGCAATCCAGAACTACCAACAGCAGTTAATATAACCTGGTCTTCAATCAATTTTAAAACCATACTACGATGGCAACCAAAACCATCGGGTTACTTCTATACAGTAGAAATACTCGGGTAAGTAGATAACACCAAGGTGTGCTCATTAATGGCAATCGAAAAAGATGCAAATACAGCGTGTTCGAATATTTCTGAGACTGAATGTAACAGGAAAAGAGCCCAAACATGAGGTATAGGAAAATTGCCAACCCAGATGTTAATACTTGTATCCAACTATAAGAATATCTGATTCAGGCTTCTGGTTTTGCCTACTTTAGAAACAGAAAGTTGAGCTTTAGATCAGTATTTCAGTTCTGGGGTTCAGTGCAGGCCAGCTGCACTGGTGATCTAGGCCAAGATACTTCCAAGAAGTTGACACTGAATCTGACATACCATGTATTAGATAGAACTTGACCTTTTTGTGTCTTTCAACATGTCTGGACTGAGTCTTTTGGCTTTAGTCTTGGGAGGTGTCTGATAAATGAGTCTGCATTTTATTCTAATCGATGAATCACAGTAAATGAATTATTTGTCTTGCTGGGTAATACTAAAAATTACCTTTGTTCGTCTACCTCTGTCAAGACTTCCTCTGTCATCACGTTTTATGTGAGCTATCGAATACTGTGGACACAAAAAGTAGCGAGCTTATGTGAAGTGTCTAACACCTCTTTCAATACCGCACAAGAACTTCCATGAAGTTCAGTAATAAATCTATGCTGTTCTTAGATCCCATATTAATTCATAGAGCATTATTAAATATGCCCCAAAGGGAAACTGCATCATCAACTCTCCTACATATTAATGAAAATATGGTACTGTAGTCTCTTCTGTCTGTAAAAGTAGCATAGAAATGAGAGCTGTCTCATGACTAATGGATGAAATACCAGTGCAATGGCCTGACGTGCTCTTTTATTCTTTTAATAAACTTAAAAGCACACACTAGCAGAATGAATTTTATGAATTTATGAATCTGGAGTTTCTTTCCAGCCATTTGTGCTTGCAAAAAAAAAAAGAAAAAGTCTTTTTGCCTGGGATTAAGTATAGAATCAAGTATAGTTCTGGTACAGAGACACTCCTTTAGACAAGTTGCTGTTACGGATGAAGTGTGCTTAAGTGTTTGCTTTCTCATCTATGTACATTTACAGAATATGTTTGTTTGATCACAAAGATCAAATTTCTGGCCCTTTTCAAGACATATCTAGGAAACTGACACCATAAGAAATCTGGTGAAGTGAGAAGGGAGTTCAGGCAACTCGTAAATAAAACTTGACCTACTTGGAGAAAAACTCATTTGTCAAATTCCAAACAGTCGGCACTCTTGCTCTTTCAGCTGAGATCACACAGGTTTTTTTCCTTAGTTCACCAGCAAAAACAGCAAAAAGAATTGAAGCAATAATATCTAATCTTCTTTTTCCTTATTAGGAAGTAAAATGAGGAATTAACATTTTTTCCCCTGGTTTCATTATTGCTCAAGTAAATTGACCTGCTTTCCAGCATTAAAAAATCAAGAGAAATGCATGGGTCATGGTTTTTGTCAATATTTTTTAATTGTAATTCTACAGTGAAAATTGCTACTACTGTCTGGATCTTAGTGACATTTGCACTTGCACGAGTGCAAAAAAAAGTTATATATATGAGGAGACATGATTGTCACATTAAACAATTAATATTGGTGTCAACAGAGCTTGCTAGGACAACTGATATTTCTTAAGGCAAGAGCTTTCAGATGCATCAGGGATAACACTTTCAAATTGATTTACGCATCTTACTTTTTTAAACAAGTCTACTGCAGAAAAATCCAAAATCAGAACTACTTATTGTTTATATTCAGTGCATATAAAAGATTGAATTTTTAATTCATGTATGTATCCAGTAACATATTTCTGTGTAATATGGGTCATATTTGATTTACTTGATTCTACTTTGAATTGTGAAATACAGTTGTACAGGATAGTGGTCTTTAAAAGTTTTTTTCTCTCCTTTTCAGCATAGTACACCTGCAAGATTGTTCCACTGGATGAGGGAAACCTATACAGTTTGAGGGGGAAAAATGTTTTTGACATATCTAAATATGTAAAAGTCTAGTTGGAAAGTGTTGACGCTTCTTTCTTGTTCTTTTCAGAGAGACATCTGACACCAAAAAAAAATGCATACGGACAGAAGAAACAGAGTGTGATGTTACTGATGTGCTCAAGAATGTGAAAGAGACCTATACAGCACACATACTCTCTGTAAGGTCCTCGAGGATGGATAACTTTGAAGAACCACCTTTTGCAGTCTCTGAAAAATTCACACCTTATAATCAGAGTAAGTAAGATTGCCAATTAAATCTTATAATAAACTTCATTTCAAGACTCTTTCCATTCACTTAAGTAAGGTTTAGATTGGGCCTAAAATTTTTCCAATAGATTCTTATCATACTGATATCTGAGAAGACATTCAGGCATAAACCTTTCCTGTTGTAGGGGAGTGTGTAAGATTTTAGTTACCGTTTGTTTCTCAATGCAGTGAGTAGATGATTTTACTAACATGAAGATATTTGTTGATAGTCCAGGATTTCATTGTATTACTTTGGTTCTCTAAACTTATAATAGATTTGAGGAGGGAAGGGAGTGAAGAGAGGAAGAAAAGAGAGCATGTTGTGCAGAAAAGATGATGCCAGGTTTTTAATTCTAAAAATGCTTGTTTAGCTGTCCTCGGAAAACCAGAGATACAGAATTACACACAAAAAGGTTCGAAACTGAATGTGGTGTTCCAAGATCCACTTACACCGTATACATTTCCTAACGGAAGCTTTCAAAGTATTCGAGATATTTTCCAACATGACCTGGAATACAAACTCTATTACTGGAAAGATCAAAGTTCTGGAAAGGTAAGGTCTAACTCAACTTTTTACATATTCCGTAGCTGTATTATAACTACACAATTTCTATTCGACCTTAAGAGCTAAAACTTCTGCAGAGAACACTTTCTTGAAACATTTTTTTCCTTTACAGAAAGATGCAACAACAAAAAGCCATACATTTGAACTGAGCATTGACAGCTCAAAGAACTATTGCTTCTATGTACAGGGAATCATTCCCTCCCGCAGAGAAAACCGTAATGGTCAAGAAAGCGTGGTGCTTTGTACCAGCATAGGAAGAAATATCTTAGATGGTAGGTATCTGGCGAAGTTTGTCATATAGTCTTTAACATTCAAACAAAAAAGACACTTCAGTTCTGAATGTATTTTTATACGTCTTTAAATTGTGATGCATGTTATAGAATAAACTATTTACTGTATAAGTGAGAGGACAGTCTGAACATGGAAACTTGTGGGAAGAACTCACATTAAGCGAGAGTCCACCATCTCTAGCTAGTTGGAATTGGTTTTAGGATTTTGCTAAACTGTTTTGATTAGTTTTAAATTCTCTGAGTTGATGACTGGTCACTGAGGTTTCAGATCTCATCACTAGCCTTCAGCTTCATTTTTTTGTTTTCTAATTGTTTTCCTCAGATCCTTTCAACAACAGGTCCTACAGTCAGTTCCTGAAGGACTAGGTCTAAAACATAGAAGTGCTGGAAACCTACAGATCCATTGACCTGTATTTTGAACTGAAGTTTAGTTATTATCTCAAAAACAGATGATAAGGCTAAGCCTCTCTTGACTGTTATGTTACTAGGTCAGAGGCTGGCAGACTGACTTCTTTATTGGTAAATAAGTCAGTGAATCAACCCGTCTAATTCCAGACAAACAACCTGGATAACACTTTCTTCAATATAAAGTCATCAATATTTATTAAACAATATCACATTGCCGTACCGTATTTTTCTTCTCCCCCAGATAAGAATATTTGCACTCTAGAAAAGCTCTTCTAAAACTGGCAGATTAACTCTCTCAAATTAACTTTCTTATCTAGATATATATTTTTGTTTATCACAATAGTTGAATTCTAGTAAATCACAACTTGAATAGAAATCTCTTCTCTTGGTGTTTTCAGTTTCTAACTTAGAATATATTTCCACTTTGTTTCACAAAGTGGAATACAGTGGTAGGGGAGAGATTTGACTTATTCTTGTGGTGGTAGCATGGTATTTTAGTCCACTAACTAAACTAAATTAAAATCTAATGTGAAATAGGTGAAATAAAGCCTTACTTCAGCTCAATGAATTCTCATTAAAATTAATTCAGTTCACACTGGGGTGGTCACTCCAATTCTGTGATACTGTAAAATACAGAAAGCATTTACTTCAGTCCAGTGAGTTCTAGGAGTTTGTAGCACTGTGACATTATAGCTTCAGATAACTGAATCTTGGATTTTTTTTTCCCTCCCCTACAGAATATGGAGCAGAAGTCTTTATCATCATAGCCGTGATAGCAATTGTGGTCATCACTCTTGCCATTGTCCTGCCAGTGATCCTGTGTAAACGCAAGAAAGCAAAAGCTGCAAGAGAAAAGGAACCACTTAATGGTGTCTAAGGAAAAAATATTGTGGACACTATGAAAAAAAAAAAAGACAAAAATCGGAAATTGGATAATTGGGTGGAGCCTTTTAGCCTCTCTGATACAGGAGTTTTGAAGCCCAAACGTTACATGGCTTCAACAATCTGTTAGTTACAGATGAAAAACCCAGATATCAGGAAGTCCCTGTGTCACTAGTGGCCCGAGGCTGGAAGAGCATTCTGGTGATCTGTTTACAATAGCCTAACCCTGCTCATATACTCTTCCCAAGCTCCTCCTTTGTCCTGTCTGAAACAGGATTCTGAACTAGATAGACCTTTGACTTGACCAGGTACAGCCATTCTGAACACACGGCCTTACTGAGCTGGATTTGTGGTACTTGTGAGGGGAAAAAAACACTACTTTTGAAAAATATGTGTCCTTTACCTAACTAAAAGGTACACCTATCTGTTTCTATGAAACAAAACCTGTATTTATCTGACTTTTAACATTGTTAACTGGTGAAATGATCTGTTAGTTCAGATGTGATGAAGATGCTACTATTATTTCTGCACTTCTTGGATAAAACTAGCTTGGTCCATTTATCTTTGGATATAGGTAAACAAACTGAAACTACTTTACTGGTGACTTTTAAGGAAAACTCTTGAAGTAGGTAGCTGCTATCCATCTGGAAAGCATATCCAGAATACACTACACATAGAGTTATACAGACAGAGTAGTCTGATGGTTCCAAGGAAGTGTTAGAAAAAATACTTCGCAGTTTTTGAGTCAATAGTAACTCACTTCATGCAAGCACTGAGTAGGTAGCAGTATTTACTGCATTTTGAACATTATTTTTAACTAAACAGTTGGTGAATGAATATTTTATGTGGTATAGATTCAAATTGTCTTGGTGATGGGACTTGGAGGTACTTGTTGCTTTGGCTATTTTAATATTTATTTTATAAATGAGAATCTAATTTTTATACTGGTGATATCTGTATTTATAATGGTAATTTATACTTTTCTAGTGAAATAAAGGTGACTGGGAAAATATTACTTTTTCTTTTTTTTAATGAAGTACAGTATTCATTCCAGAACTAAATTAAAAATACATTTAGGAAATTTATCTTGCAACAGCAGTGTGGGCAAACTGCCAGAAGTCTGACCAGCACTCTGCAAAATAGACTATCAGGGCACCTACACCTGTAAGGATAAAAATATGAGAAGTCACAGTTCATCAATAGATGAAAGGTTTTGGAGAGTCCCAAGTTACTTTTCAGCTGTCCGTATATGTGAGCAATTATTCAGTGTTTGCACTCACAGCTTCTCATTCTAATGGAAAGTATTACTGGTATCTCTTGGATGTGTCACGCAGGGATCCCCACAGTGGTGCCAATACTGCTTGTGGCACTAATGTTCATTCAAGGCATCATGGGGCTGGGCCCAGAGATGGGAACTGCTGCAACTAATGTTGGTATCTATAGCTGCTGCTAACAATGGTGATAGGCACCAAAAAAAAAAAAAAAAAAAAAAAAAAGTCAAGAGAATAGGAAAAAAAGCATCTTGTATTTGGCATTAATTGTTTGTATCTCTAAACTTTATACAGTTCTTAAGATAATCCTTGCATTTATGGGACAGAATAACATTATATAAAATCAATATCCAAATCTACCAATTTTTACACAACTGTATTTTATGTTTTTCATCCCTACTGTGTTATAGATACCTTCCTTGTATGGATTAAGGCTCCTGTGAACATGTGAATGTGGTTTATGGGGGCTTTCTTTGTTCCTTCATTCTCCTTTTTACAGAGGGAAGAAAACAAACACCATCATCCTCTCAAAAAGACCCTTGTTTACTTAATATTGTGCAATAAATGCTTAATGCATTTTCTGCTGATGCATAAGCCTTATATGGAGGAGGAATCTTACAACAGCAATCAAAAATATAAGAGCTTGTGGGAGTAAATTTAAAAACATTCCAAGGTTATCATCATTACTTCTCTTCCCTGTGGTGTTCTGCTTCCTCAGCTTCATTCAGTGCCAAGCTGAGAAAAGAGAAGAGCTCACAGAAAAAGGAAAGCCTGTAGGTTACAGCACAGCTTTTATTAAACTAGACCATGCAGTTGATTGTCATACGCTACACAGAATGATATTATAAATCATGCTTCGTTACTTAAGAGATTTTTGGTTTGTGCTGAATGTGAATGTTGTTTTCATTAAAAGAAAGAAATAAAGAATGCCCATAGAAATGCAAATAAGTGTCTTACAGGACATCAGAACGAACCACTACTGCACAAGTTCTGGAAACCTGAAGTGCTTCTTTTCCCTAGCTGCAGTATGTTACCATTCAACAATGCTGAGTAACTGGAGTCACGGGGCTCACAGATCCTATTTCAAAGAGGTTTTTTTGCTGTTTGTGGAGACGGTTGAGAGAAGGGCTTTTTATTGCCAACTTCCGGAAGCATTATCCCTTGAGCCAGTGTACTGAGCCCACACAAAATATTTTATGCAGGGATTTAGTTTTCTCAGAGTATCAGGGTGGGCAAAAGGAGTTGTTGAATAAAGGGTATCGTCGCCAGGAAGAAAGACTAGATCCTATCTACAATACATGTGGCCAGTTCAGTACTGTACTGATTCAGGACAGAGCCAGCCACCCAGGGAATCGATGTGAGAAAGGGAAGGCTTTTCCTACACACCTAAGCTCCCCAGCTTACCTTCTAAGCAGGTTTCTGTAAGCAAGCCTGTTCCTACTGATGCTCCCGATTCCCTGTTCTACTTTGCTTCTTGTCAACTCTTGCAGAAAAGGGTATCCAGCTATTTCATGTGGATAAAACCACTTGCACAGTTCCCTGATGCAGTACTTGTGCTCTCTCCTTATACAAATGAATAGGTAACACTGCCTATTGTAATAAGGCACTTTCGTTTTATAGTACTGCTTTAAAACCGCATTCTTCTTCATGTGAGTGAATAACGGCTGGTATTGTTCTGTTACTATTCTGCCAGCCCTAACAGCATTACAGACAGGAAAATTACTACCGTTACTTAAAATGAACAACTGTACAGGACTTCACAGAGTCACAGAAAGTATACTTCATAAACATATATATGATAGATATGGCAGCAAGCAGCTTAGCTAATTTATTTCTAGCAGACTCAGCTTTCCACTGTGAGAATGCTGCAGCTGAGAGGCATGTAATGATACGAATGTGATTATAAGCTTAACTTGGATCACTAGTTATGTGGCAACTCAGGACAAAGAGTTTCTGCATTAAGTGAGTGAGAATAAACAGCTGTGACAGATCACCTTCTTGGTTCTGTTTTGTAACGCTGATGATTTTGCAGGTTAGTAGTGATTGCTATACAGTTTCAGAACCTTGTAACACACAGGAGTGGGCTTTTGACACTACCAGACCCAAGAGTCAACTAAGTAGTCTTCTAATTACACAGTATTGATCCACATACAAATAGCCAAGCTTCCTGTAGTCTGTGTGTGTCACTGGGGGAACAGAGAACACTGGTATTAATGTTTGAGGAAGACAAGACAAACAAAAAAGAACAACCTGCTAGACAGGACAGAAGCAGGAACTGGCCAGCTGAAAATCTTTCCACAAACATTAGGTGTGGCGCTATCCACCACCACAAGTGCTCTCTCACATAGTCCGCCCATTCCCCTGACAAAGAGAAGCTGTCACAGACAGCTGCCCTTCCCTTGTTTGCTGTTGTGTCTCCTCCAGTGCTCTATAGCAGGACGCTTTAAAAAGTTCAGGCCTAATCACCAGGACAGATGTGCTGCAGAACTCCTCTTCCTTCCACTTCACAATGAGAAGTCTTCCCACTAGTGAGATCCTTCTGCTTCTTCTGGCACAGGCTGTCATTCAGCCCATACAGCCCCTTTCAGTACCTCCCACAAGGACCCCGCAGGAACCTCTTCTCTTGTAATTCCTCAGTTTCTAACTGTAGCTCAATTAGGCAAGTTCATACAAAGATGTGCCTCGGGGACAATTTCTTCCTGTAAAACCTGCCGGCACCTGGGAATAATGACACAGCCGTGTTCACTGTCTCCAGGGCTTTTACGGCCAGTTCCTGTCTCACATGTCCAATTCCAGGAATTGTGCCTGTTTCTCATCGTGTCAAAATTTGTGCCCTGTTAGTGACATGCTTCAGTGATTGCTCCTGCAAGAAGCTCACAACGTTTCTGCTCCTTCCTTTCCCTGGCTCCTTTGTTGATGTTTCCATTTGTCTCCTCCATCCCATACCCATTTCCATTAATTTTTCTTCCCCAGAAATGAACCCGCTGTCTTCATTTCTGCAAAGAGCTGGTTAGGATCTCATTTAAATGCAAATATAACACCTGAATAAACAGATATCCTTTAATCAACAATCAATTATATATTAATAAAATGGCAGCTTTTTTTTTTTTTTTTTACCATCTACAGCTTCCCTTGGTCACTGTAACCGGATCAATAACTTCCAGAGCATTTGCTAGCACTGCTGAGTGCCTTCCTCTGTGAACTTAATTACCTTTAAATATTAATGTTTTTAGTGGCTTCTTTAGTTAGCCATGAAGTTATTAATCTGAACTCAAAGAATATTCACAGCTCCAGATCTGTTATCCTCACTGATGCGTTTTCTTCTATTTTTATTTTCAAATTTTCTACCTTATTAGTTCAAGAAATATTTAAATAGCAAAGTACTCAGACATTGATATACTCACAAAACTATTTCATCAAAAGAGGCTAAATTAAAAACCTCCTTCCTCTGAATAGATATTTTTCCAATGAGATCACATGATAGTTTTTTAATTAGTTCTTCAGTAATCACATAACTCAATTAAAAATCTAGTGTAGTGAAGGAGCTGGAATGACAAGTTAGATTTTTAAAATACTCATTATTCCAGGGGAAAAAAATGGTGTTTGTGTAGGTGTGAGGTTTTTTCGGTTGGTTTCTTTTTGAAGAGTACATCCCAGGTTTTCCCCTCTGCTGCCTTCATACTTTACCATATGTTTACACCAAATACATACATCTCCACAGAGATGATAACCCAATTTCCCATCTTTCCACTTTATTCATAACACCATGATCTGCTTCCAGAAAGCATAAAGGGTGCAAACATACCATGGCCTGTCACCGCTGCAGCTATTGTTACAGTAGTGGAACCATGAGCACCAGACCTGTTCCTCTGCTCTTGGCGCTGCCGGATCAGAGCGGGAGCACCGCAGACACAACCTGCACTCGGGGAGCCGCCTCCACCTTAATTCTGCAGCTGCGCATCTGGCATTATGTTTCTTGTGACTACAAAAGGTGACCCCAAGTGGCAAAACAAGGCATAAGCAGTACGTTAACGCTTCAAATTTTCCTAAATGGCTAGTACGCAGATATGCAGGTTGAATCCAGATTTCACTAAAATTTGAAGGAAAAGTGCATGTGAAATTTGTTAGATGTCCTCTTTCCTAATAACGCAGAGAAACAGCCAGTTTGAACAGCTCGGTGAGATCAGATGGGAAGGGCAGGGGCAGCTCTCTCCCCGCTGAACACACTCCCTGTCTTCCACTCGGTCTGTGTTTCCCTCTGCCAGGTTCTCTGGGGATCTTGGGTGATAACAAACCTTGTCTTGCCCCGTTCTAAAGCACCACTGGAAACAAGGCACAGTTAACAATCCAGCTGGCAGCAACAAGTACTTATTTACCTATTGTTTGCATTATGGTGTTGAAGCCCACACGAAACCATACTCCTCCTTAGAAAGTTCTCTTTTAGTCTCAGAAAAGCCAGGAGTAGCTCAGAATTAGGAGATTTTCACATTGAATGTTAAGCCTCTTACCAGATTTCTTTCCTCGGTGTGCTTCAAACAGAAAACAGATTCCTCTTGCTTCCCTTTTAACTCTTAGAGGAACAGCCTGAGAATGTCAGAGAAGGGACTGAAGCCTTCTAGGAGCACTGGAAAATGTGTTACTACTGCACACAGCATAAACTGAGCTGTAAAAGCTGAGTTATGTTGAAGTACAAGCTATGTTTGGAACTGTGATAACTTGCTGTCAGCAGCAGGGAAAAGAAAGGCACGGGTAGGAATAGCTGGAATGCAGCTGTGTTTGTAATGGGCTATTTTGGGTTTTACGTGCTTTGAGTTCTGCTGAGCTTGTCTCAAAAAAGCAACCCAAAAAAAGGCATTTGAGGGAGTGACCTTCCACTCTAGAGGCACAGACACAAGAATTTGAAACAGATTCCAGGTGAGGGTCCCATGTCTCTCAGGCAGGTCACTACACTATACAACAACATCAGGGACAATAAAATACATGACATGTGCAGGAACTACTACCATCTGTCAGACCCACCTATTCAAGCCCCTTCTATCCCACCAGCATGATGCACCCCACTGCCTCAGAGGATCTTTACTGAGGTAACACACTAAGAATGAAGAGATTTTCCTGAATATTGAAGCACTAATCTCACAAAGCCTTTTCAAAATTCTCTACTTAGTACTATTATAAATACACCTACTCTAATTAAAAAAAAAGAAAAAAAGAAAAAACTACTTTAAATTTTTTGTTATCTAGTTAGTATTTGTGGGTTAACAAAAGACAATGTCAATGTGTAGATTTGACCTTGGCTCTTAGTTCCCTACTAAGCTCCAAAAAAATTTGCTAATGGTTCCTGGCTTTCCAGACAAGTTCTGTTGCAATACCTTAGATTGCACTCGAGTTTTAAGAAGCCTCCAGCACACACTTTCTTTTTAACCATTATTTTCCCAAATACATTAGCTTGTCAGGCCCTCTATAGTACTTCTATTATATCTCAGTCTTCTACTAAGTGTGTCACATCAGCAGCTTCTGACACAGCTGTTTTTAGCTCTGTTGCTTTTGTGCCAATACATTTCCACACTAGAATACCACAATAAAGTAAATAAAGGCTACTTTATTTTGAAGAGCATCTTCACACTACTTACCTTGCTATGATTCACAACAATTAAAATCAGTCAAATGGGTTTTAGTACCTGCTTGCACCAAACCTTTCAGTCTAAGGAAATGAAGGGTATATTTGGCTACACAGAAAAATGTTTCTTCAATTTACATACGTGGAGTATCTTTTCCAGAGCAGTATTCTCCTTATTTTCTATAATCAAGTTTAAAAAATTAGCTGTGATATGTGCTGAACTCTGAAGTTATTTTAATGCAGAAAATTTGCTCAGTCATGTAGGTGGAGTTCCCTATTTCTACCCAAGTAAACCAATCTGAGCACTCTTAGTTTTGTCCAGACAGCATTGACCTCATTTTTCCAGTTCTGTTCTATTTTGGTGCAGCATCATCTATGGATGCCACTTGTTTCCCAGAATGAGGGATGGGTGGGGAATAAGGATGGTGGTTTGTGGACAAGCAGAGCGGTGAACAGGGCTGGGCACTACAGCACAAGCGCTCACTTTGCCACTAAAAGCCGTTGCATTGAGTCTTTATGGCTTAGACTTCCCAAAGGTCACCAAGAGTGAGGTTTCTGAACAGTGCGAGAGAGATTGTGATTGTTAAGCCTGGTTTGTGGAACGTAACACTCCATAGAAGTGGAGTGTCCAAGTTCCCTTCTCTATTATAAAATGTCAGTCGGATGATCATTCTTGCACTGTTGGATTCCCTGCAGGATCACTGGCAAAATGTCTTTGAGTTTCCAAAGTCAATCCCCACAGAATTACACCAGATGTTCAGGCATATTATTTCTATTTAAACCCTGAATGTCATATTTTTCAAATTATTCCCTTAAGACAGCTTCTGTCTGTGAAGTTCCAGGCTGCCTGTCATCTGGCTCTGCTTTTGCATACAAGGAAAGAAAATAACGCAGCAGCTCAAAGATGGCTGAGCAACTTTGAAGATAACATGTTTCTAAGGTTTTAATGTTAAAAGACAAATTGCTTTCTTGCTAATCTAGCTTGGCTATATCCTGTTTCAAGATGAAACCAGTTTCATATTGTGTTTGAATGTGCATGGCAGGATGAGTTTCATCAGAACATACAAATATGTTATAGGAATCTGTAACGTGCACAGCAATTCTAAACTTCCAGGTCAAGTTTAAGGCACCGTCAGTAAAAAAAAAAAAAAAAAAAAAAATCAGACTGTATCCAGCACAATAGCAAGAGCCTGGAACCACAACATGTGAAGGGAAAACCACCCAACCTCCTCCCAGAACAGTTGCACATCACCGATTCATAAACCCGAGAAACCTCATTTCCATGCTCATGAAAAGGACAGCAGCTTTATAAGCAGAAACTGGCACTTGCACACTGTTGATCTTCTTCTTGACAGACAAAAGTTGTGGTTTATTTTTTTCTAAAAAAACAAGGTAACTTTGTCTCCCTATTATTTTTCACAGTTGGATTTCAGGAGATCATTATCACAGACATTTCTACATCATCTCATAGTAGGTATGACAATTATATAAAAATCCATTATTAAAATTTCTAACTCCTATGTTGATGATAGGATATCTTGATGTTTTTTCACATTTCTAGACCACTTCAGAACACCAAAGACTAGGTGATGCACTGGTACATGTTAAGTCTGCAAAGAGCTGAATCCTGGGGAAGAATCACTGACTTAGCTCTTTCTCTCCAGTTCTAATCCATGGGATATTTCTTCTTTATAGATTTAAGAAACATGAAGACTGAAGCACAATGTGCAGAAGCACAATAAGTCATTTAATCATATCTAGTACTGACAACATAAAAGCCTGTCAAATAAGTGTCATGGTAGCACTGTATGCTGCTTTGTTTCTCACTAGTCGTCTTCTCCAGTACACAGCACCGAGCTAACAAAGCGGCAGTACATCCAGAATTTTCTTACAGCACAAGTCACTTTCAAATGGTGCTAAAGTAATCTTATATTTGGGCTGTCCAGCTGCTCCTGTCTACTCCACTCCATCTGTGGATAGATTGGAGTAGTTGCCCCACCTCATTTGGGCAAGATCCCCCTGCAACAGACGTACTGCCCAGGATGCAGCTTAAGATGCCAATTTTTCCTAGAAGAATTACAAGGCTCAGAGGCAGGTTGGATTTTTGTGAGCATTTCCTGCTGGGTTTTTTTGCTAAGAATAATACAGCCACTATGCAGTGAAGCATGTTTTGCAATGAGGATGGAAGGTGACGAGGTTCACAGTGATGTTCTGTTCACCTTGCACCTTATCCCAGACCCATGCCAGTCCTGTAGAAAGCACCATCACCTCCCAAAAAAACCAGTCTTCATATCAAGAAAGCTTAATTTTTTCTGAGAGGGAACAGCTGTCTGGAGATTCATTAAACCTTCAGAAATACTGGACCAAGGGTACTGAACATCCTCAGAAGATGGTGGATTGATCCTTGAAAAGGAGTTTGAATCTGTTGCTCCATGGTTTTAGTTCTACTGTTTCAGGAACTGATGTTCTTTCCTCTACATAAGCAAGGACTGAAGTGTTGAGGCACACAATCCAAGCATTTGGAATGAAATGGGTAGCTGAAAGCCCAGAGCTGAACAAGTAACAGACTTCACACCACTCAAATATTAAATTTAGGTATTAAACATCACATCCACACAGAACTTCATTTCTTTTTCTCTCTAGCTCACCAGCTAAGCTGAATGACACCTACATTTTTAGTCTGCATCCATGGTTGAGGAACTTCCTTTCAAAGGGAGCTCTACCCTTTAAGAATGCTACAAAATACACTCGTTGCACAACTAATCTCAGCTAAGAGAAGGAAAAATTAGTACTAATTAGCATTAGAAAACCCTGATCAGAAGAGAAGACCGTTGAAATCAGTTCATTTAAGCAAAACGTGGTTTCATTCTTACTCTACTGAATTTCAAGTATGTCTACCACAAAAAAACCCCAACAAAACAATCAAAAAACCAGCCCCAAATTAATAAAAAAAAACAAACCACAAACAAACAAACAAACTAACCAACCACATTAAAAACAGAAATACAATAATGGTGGAGAGTGATTATCCCATTTTCCTCAAGGCACAAAGATTAAGGAGCACTCAAAATAATTTCCACATTAAGTACTGATATTGTGTTAACCTTATTCAGGTCTGCATCCTTCTAAAATCAATAAACTTGAAGGGAAAAGAGGCGGCCAGCGGACAAAGGAGAGAGAGGAGAGGTCAGAATCAGTGCAGGCTTAGAACAGATTAACGTACCTACAATCCAATTGCTCTAAGTACATACCTTCGAGCACTCAGCCTATGTTTTCTGTTAAGCCTACAACTGGATGGCATCATCGGGCTCATTCCAGGGTGAATTTCAGACAGTATTATGGGCTATATAAGCTGAACACAAGTCAGTTGGCTCATTAAGTAACTTGAGATTTGTTGAGTACATTCACTGTATTGTTACAAAATTCCTAATGACATCATCAAGAAACATAAAAAGCCTACATACATTTTATCTTTAGATTTATTATTATTTCAGAGGCACTTAACGTCTTACATTTATTTAGCGCCATTTCCCCCTCCAAAGCACTTTACAGTATTTACATACAGGAATGTTTCCCACCACTGTTGAAATGCAGTCATCTGACTATTACCAGTACCATCTTCAAAGCACCAACAGTTTGAGACTGAAAATATTCATCAGTACTTCGTCTTACTAGGATAGTTCAGAATTCCAATTTGCAAATTTCCAGCTTATGGTATTAAGAAGAACTAACAGCTAAAATACAGTATCACAGTGCAATTCTGCAACAGACCTGAGACTTGGATCATTTTCATTAGATTGTTTACAATCTTTCATTAGACCAAGTCTATCTCAAAATACTTTAATGTAAGGCCTTTTAAGAATAAAATTCTAAGCCATCATTCTTTTTTACACTTTCTTTATAAGCTTCTCTTACAAGCACAGAAGAATATTTTTCTTTCCTTCCAGTCTATTTAGAAACACTAAGTCCTGGCCCTAAGGTAATACTAGCATCCTCAGTTTCAAAAAACTTCATGGCATCTAAAGGCAAAACTATTCCTCCTTGGTTATGCAGTTGTATTTGTTTGTTTTGTTTTAGTTTTTAAAATAAATCTGAGATTACAAAAAAATCTGTTATTAACCAAGTCAATTGTGAAGTACCTTGGGATTGGCTGCTGGCGTGCTATAGAAGCATCAGCTTGCTTTGCTTGTTAGTGTTAAAAATACATTAAAGTATCCCAAGTTCACTTTTCCACTGCAAAGTCAGCCCTAGTCACAAGGATAATAGCAACTTTCTCATTTCAGAGATTTTTTTTTTTTATCTTTCTAAAAGGCTACTAAAACATCCCTTCCAAGAGAAGAAGTTGCATTTGTGCTGAGACTCTTCAAAAAAGAAAAGAAATAGCTATCTGGCATCCCTATTTTCACAGTTACAAATAAAAAAAGATGACCATCTCACATGCAGCATGCTGCTACATGCTATGTTATGGCTAATGTGAGAATCAATGAACAGAAAAAAAATTAGTAAGATGAGATATCTATTTGCCTTCTTGTGGACCAAGCACAAAAAATTATTCTGGTACTTTATTCTCTTGAATACAGAACACTTCAGAGAGGCTTTTTTGATTTTCCTTGATGCATTATACTGTGAATCTCCTGTGGTCACAAGATTCTTATACCAGGAGAGCTGTTTGCATTTGAGTACTACAAAAAACCAGTAGTACTGACAGGTATGGGCAAGAACTATGATTAAAGGAAAAATATTAACAGGTAGCAATTTCAATGTGAAAGACGACTAATCAAATTGGGTAAAAATTAACAGACAGTGGTGCATTCAAGTACCTATCCATTTTAGAAAAAGTTGGTTTTGTATTTAATCTAAAGCCTTGATAAAAGATGCACAGAGAACAGATTTATTGCATATTTTATGCATGCCTTCATGTAGTGCATTCCTACATTATATCTTACATGGAACAGTAAAAATCTACTAGACCTTCACTGTACAACAGGTATTGTAAATTTTTGTTTTAAAGCCCAAACAGTGATTGTTTAATACTTTCCTATTCTCTGATCACAAAAATCACCTTGCTGCATTTATGTCAAAGTCATACGGCAATCACAGTAATGATCTGTATGGAAAAAAATGGTTACAGTAAACTATTTCAAAAGTTTGGTTTCTTCAAAGGGATTTGGCAGCTGGAACAAGAAAATGAACAGGGCCCAGAGATCCCTAGACAACAACAAGAATCACTGGTGAATAATTCGTATCAGAAATCAAGAAACCTCGTAACAAATAAGAGAATAAATGTGAAGGATGAAAGCATAATTTCAGGCTTCACAGCCCAGAAGTCCAAACAGGAATTACCATTACCACTTATTTTCAAACTCAGATCTGCAGGACAGCTAAAACCACAAGGAGATCTCAGTTTTTGAAGAGGGAGAAAAGGAAGAACTTGGAAAAAGCAACTGCTGTATTACAGGACTGAACACACACAGGACAGATAACAGTCTGCTGTTTCACAGATTAACATTTTTGAGTCCATTCTAACCCCTCCTGATTTGCAGAGGAGAACAACTGGACCCATATTCTTTTCTCTGTTTCTACTGTGGGAGCCATTCGTTTCCTCAGAGCTGAAAACACACACAGACTGTTTGACACAAGGAACATAATTTTTTTTTCTCCAGTCCTTTCCTCCCTCAGCCTCCTCTTGACTCTTCATTACCAAAGTATTTCTCTGACAGAAAAAAGACAGCTGGAGTGGGGGGATGGATGAAGCTCTTGCTAAATTGGTAGAGAATAGGATTGCTGAGCAGAAGAGAGAATTGCATGGACAGACAGATGTTAAAAATAATCTGAAACCCAGCAAAGACCAAGCTTAATTTTTTAAGCAGAAGGAACTAGTTCTGTCTTTGAGGTTCAGTCCATCCTTTATCAGCAAGGGTGTATTGGCTATGTGACAAGGGTTGGTCAAGGAAAAGGCTCTTTCATTTAACAGGGCACAGATCTGAAGGTGGGAGAATGTCCTGCATTGTGTGAGATAACTCAGAAATATGCATAGAACAGAGCAAAAATCCAAGACTGCTTTGCAGGAAGAAGAGAGGTAGCAACCCTAATTTTAACAGGGCTTTTCACTGAAGGGAAAGAAGGTCTACAAAAGTCAAATCAACTGATTTCAAATGGTTTGCATCCCAGGATGAATCAGGTTACACTGATTTAAGCCCAATTTAATTTAGGCAGGTTTTTAAACCACAAGAATAAGGACATTCTTAGTACATATCAATAATTAAACCAACATATACACAATTATCAATATCCTACATAATAGTAAATGCTTAACAGTTTGGTTTGGGTTATCCTAGTTAATTTGTTTAAAAAACAAGCTGAGTAGTTTTATTGTACAATGTCTGTCATTCTACACATTTCCTGTAATCACCAGTATCTGTGGCAGTTCTTCTCTGTAGCAGTTCATGAGTTAAGATCCAAATTCAACTGTGTCTTCCGTTATTTTCTTGAACTCGTAGTTCCCTCTGCCGTCCATATGCAAGTAAAACTGAAATAAAAGAACATACATTATCAACCACCTTAAAGTTACCAGGTCTATAAATTCCTAAATAAGTTATATTCTGAAGTAGTTCTAACACAAAACTTAAGCTCGGCTAGCCTGGGGGTAAGCTCCTCCCACATCATGTTTCATTAAATTCAACTGCCTCTGGAAAAAGAGGTAAAGTGGTTTTGTTCATATCATCCATCAGTCTGCTAATGATGACACCTTGACTTAACGCTCCTGTCTTGGGTTTTGTGACAATATACGTAAGGTACACGTTCATCCCTGTGTATTATTCAGTATTTTTCCCACACATACAGTCTGCCTGCATAAAAAGTAATTACAATAGTAAAAACTTAGTTTGGAAAAAAAGAAGTCCATATATTCAAGATGAACTTTTTTAATGCATATATATATTAGGCACCTAGAAAGCAAAAAGTCCAAGCTGTTTACCAGATTCTAGCTAAAGAGGGGTTTTTGACAGTAAGAAAGAAGACTTTCATATTTTTGAGGCTACTTTTACAGGTGCATTGAAGGATTTTTGATTACTTTTCCCTTCATAACTAGAAGTCTAAGAATATTTCAAATAGTACAACTGGATTATGAAAGTAAAACTTTTTAATATTAAAAAAACGGAACACAGCCTATTAGGGTGTAAAATGAGAACACCTCGAACTGTAAAGTCAATTTAATAGAAAGGCAAACACCAAAACCCCTTCCACCTACAGATATCCTTAGCAAAAGTAGAGACTACATACATCATGATGTTTCCAGAGTGACTTTCTGTGGGAGACAGTGAAGAGAGTGATGCCAACCTACATGAAGAAAACACACACAATAAAGCAGTTAATTTTTCTCATGGGTTAGGCATTACAAGAGGGATTTATATTTTTTGTTTTCACCTTTCTTTTACTCCTAATGATTTGGAAAAATGTAGAATGAACTGGGCAAAGGAGGTACAGCAGAAGGCAGATAAAACAACAAAACCTGGTGATTAAGAGAAGTCTACTTTAACAGCAAAAAGAGCCAAACCCACAAATGCTATTAGTTAATTATAAATGTAAAGTGACACTTTAAAGGTGAATATCTTCCTCTGTTTCCATGCAACTTAGTTAATTATGATCTTGAGGTTCCTTCCAACCTAGTAGTGTATGATTCTATGAAAATGGCTCTGATGACAAAACAGGGTAATGTTTTTTTCTTTCTGCAAGGACAGCTTAACTAGTTCTGTTTTTCAGTAACATGCATTAGCCACTTGGCAACAGTAACTCCAAAACAAAAGTACAAATGAACATTCGAGTTAACAGAATAACAAGTATATGCGAAACAGAAAATTGTCAGAATATTGCTATTAATGTGGCAACATTAGTTCAAGAAATAATGTCCATTCTTCTGCAGAGTCCTCATCTAGTGTCAATTTACTACCACTGAAGGCTCCCTAAGTTCCCACTTCAAGTACATATTTCAGTGGATGCACAGCTTTGCTCCATTGCCATTCTGAAAACACTGCTACTCAATAATTAATGTTATTTCAAGTCTATTCCTTCCCAGGCTAGGGGTGTGAAATTAAATCTTATTGATATTTCACACTGCAGTATGTAGAATCTGAAAAGGTGAGTTGTCCTGGTTTTGTTAAAAACAAGTTTCTTTTTTAGTGGATTTCCCTGTCAGCTAAAGTCTTCTTACTAACTGCAGTTTTCCTGAAAGTTAGGTACATGTTTTGGTAGACATAACAATGGAATGCAAGGTCATTGATAATGACGCATCCTGCGAGACGTGCAAGCAGGAGGTGAACTGAAAATTGACCAACTAAAGTATTCCATCCCATTCACGTCATACTTCATATAAAAGTGGGGGATCACAAGGATCTTGTCCCTTTTCCTTATGGCTGACATTGGGAGATGACCTTGTGAGTTGTCCCTGCGAACTGAGGCCTAGTGACAGACTGAATCCAGCTCCGGTTGGCTGCAGAGTCCAGTCCAGGACTTCGGGTGCCGGCCCCACATCTGCCGGAGCAGTTGCCAGGACTTTCAAGATTGGTTTTGTATATTTTGTATTATTTTCTCTATTCCTATTAGTAGCATTAGTAAAACATTTTTAATTTTTCCAACTCTCTTCTCTCTGTCCTTCTTTCCCTCCCAATCGCCTGTCCTTAGTGGGAAGGGGGGAGAGGGAGGGGCTGAAGGGGAAACGGGGGGGAGAGGAGGTTAACAATACATCTGCCACGGTTTTATTGTCACCCCGCAATCAAACCACGACATGAGTATAAGAGGGAAAGGAAAAAGAAAACCATATTTAATATCATGTTTTCCTATAGAGCTTGGCTTTCATATCTCAAAATAGATGGAAATGTTTATTTCCAGCCTTTCAATTCTGTTGCCCAAGCAGAAGAAACCTCTCGAACAACAAAAAAGTGTAAAATTTTAGATTATTTGATCTTCACTTGACATTCTAAGAGTTTCTCTTGAAAAACAAGGTTACCAGTTAGTAAGAGCCCTCTGATATACAGAAGAGGCTACATGTACGTCTAAATTGCCTGAGACTACAAAACAATTACTGAATTCTAGTGTGCGTAAAGGGTGTTTGCATGCCCTTCTAAGTTGTTTTTATTGTTTGTTTGGTTTGTAATCTACAGTAGGCATAAGGAAGAGTGCGCCTTGTATCATTTCAAGTTTCCTGTTAATGCACAGAGGTCTAATTCTAGAAACAGAGAGCTTACCTTTCGGCAGTGGCTGTAAATGTAGCCTTCTACATCAACGCTAACAGCACTGGTGCACTCATCCAGAATCGCAAACTGAGGCTTATGATAAAATAACCTTGCCATCTGGAATGCAAACCAAAAAGCTACTGTGGATTCGGAACTACAACCAATAATGCAGTGTTAGAAGTTAAACTAAGAATTAGTGTCCAAAGATTTACTGTGGCAAAGGAATTTCTTCTAAGTTGGCACCCACTGAAGCCTGAAAACCCAATAGCTGTTAATTATCTATCCTTTTTTTTTTTAAAAAAAAACCAATTGTTTTAGAACTTCTGTTTATACAACAAAAGTGTAAGGTGTAGTAAAAGGTCAACATTTCCAATTAAATTTTGAGTACAATAGGCACTGTTTAAGGTTGTTTTCTCAGTACGCAGATATGTCACATTTTAGGGGTTTCTTCTTTAAGTAAAATATTTAGTTAAAACAAACAGTCGCTTACAATTTAGATTACATTTTCAATCTGTGTCCTGTATTTGTTAAGTATTTAAGCTTTTGAGACATACTGCCATTCTCTGTTTTTCTCCCCCACTGAGGACATCCATCCAATCCTGAACACTATCCCAGCCTCCTTCACGTTCCAAGATTGGACCCAGCTGGACGTTATCCAAGTACTCCTTCAGCACCTTTGATTAAAAGAGGAATGACAAATAGAGCTTAAGTGAATTTAATAAAGAAATTATTGGAAAAGACTATAAAGGGTTACAGTATTATACTGGTGTACTATCAACCCTGATAAATATTAAAAACAAACTAAATGCAGTGTTTTTACTAGCAATTTCAGTATTTTTACATCTGAAGCATTACTCATCTTAAGCAAGACAAAGGGTTAATTAACTAATTATCATTACCTGGTCAGAAATCCCTTTCTTTCTCTGATCTTCTAAAGTATCTGGATATATAACTTGATCTCTGAGTGTTCCAAGAGTCATATATGGTCTCTGAGATACAGTTGGAAACAAAAAGGTATGACAAATATTTCTAAACATAGTCAAACGGGGAAGAAAGAGAACAATATTGTCAATTAATGTACTTAGCCTCACCTGGGGAACATAGAACAACTTCCCTCTTATAGGTTTTGTTAAACGCCCACCAAACAAAGGCCACAACTGCAACAAGAGAAAGGTTTAAACTTGACCAAAAAAGTCCAATTACAGTGCTTTAGATTCTCCCCCATTTATTTAGAAAAGTTCCCTTACCTCACCAAGAACACGAAAAAGTGAGCTCTTGCCACACCCATTTGGCCCACAAATCAGAACATTTGCACCAGATCGAACCTAAAAATGCAAAGCCAGCACGTTAAAAGTGTAGTGAGGAAGTACTGTTGAAAGCTTCTACAAACAATAAGACAAGGTGGTATCATCATAGGCTTGTACATAGTACTTTCTGACATTACAATGGGTAATTTCCACCAATATTTTTTTCCAACTAGTTTAGCACCAACTGCAGCTGGAAGAAAACACTTGTAACAATAAAAACATTCTTGGGAAAATAGCTTATTGCCTTTTTAACACGACAATTAATTTTGTCTGAATTTAAGCATACCATATAAGCACCGCTCCATTTATGTTTACACATTTTTTTATAAATCAGATTACCTCCAACACTATCATCTTCACTTTAAAAATTGTATATGAATACAGTTTTCTGTTTTATTAAAAAACTTACCTCAAAGTTAAGGTCTTGAATCAAAACATCTCCATTAGGTGTCACCAATGGAACATGATCAAACCTATTTGTATTGCAAGACAAAAACAAAACAAAGCCCAGTTGCCTAAAAGCAGCTAACACAGCATGCTTACTCAGACATTTAAGGAATAGGGCAAGACTACAGCGGTATTTCACTCAGTACACTGTCCCGCTTTCCAACCATTAACAGCTAAAGCACTTCTTGAACCAAAAGTGGTTCCTTAATGTTTAATGAACATCTACAGATTTTTTTTCCTTCATATTTTTCCGAATCCTTCTAAGCCTCTGGTCTCCAAGACATCTTGTGGATATAAACCTAGCGCCTCATTTTAAACCTGCTAGCAGATGTGTATTCCATCATTTGCAGGATACACAATGAATTACTTCTCTGCTCACCTTGCCTATGTTTTTTTTTTTTAATAATAAAAACAGCTCTACCATCTTCTTTCTCCTTTTCCTCTTCCCTCTCTCCTTTCCCCTCTGCTCCACTATCTGCTTTCCACATTTACCTGATCAAGGCTATTTAATCTCTTAACTGGCTTTACTTTATGCCTTTAAGTAGTACTACAATGTCAATGTTCCTCAGACTGAAAAGAACTGATTAATTGACTGCTACTTGAGTACATACAAGCTAATATTTTGAAACTGCATACAGACTTGCCCCTGATTTTTACAGCTGAATTATATTACAGAATAAATCTGCAGCCGACATATTTCTAAGAAGAAATTTGAAAAAGTGTTAACAAAATGGTCTGGGAAGTCATATTCCAAAGGACAGCAAGAAATGTTACCAAAATGGCAAAGTCCAGAGAGACTATTATGTCTCCTCCTAACAGGAGAAGACAATGATCCACTTTCAGAATAGAAATGCTGAGTGGGAGTGAGGTGGAATTATTTGTAAATAAACTACAGTACAATAGAAATTGCATATTGTAATAATGTGTATTAAAACTTCTGTTAATAGTGGTAGAAGGAAAGACTTAAAAGCCAGACTACATTAAAAATATTGAAGCTGTGGAAAATTTTTAAACATACTTGATAAGGTTATCAGTGTTGATAATTTCTCCAGATCCAGGTATCAAAGGCAAAGCTTGATTTTTATCTGCATCTGAAATGAAGAAAAAAGTATTAGACACTGGAGCACTACACAGAGATGAACATATTTCATATGATGTCACATCTACCTTTTTCTTGTGATACCATAGTACGCTGATATTTGCCACTATTCAAGTCCTTCAGAACCTGCATTAATTCTGTAATTCGAGCTGTGAAACTAAAAAAAAAAAAAAAAAAAAAAAAAAAAAATCCCATAAGCAATTAATCTTTAGAAGTTTTAGTAATCCATAGCAGCTCTAATGAATACTCTGTTAAACTGTCAAAACGACAAGTAACTCAACCCAGCATAGAAACAGAATGTTTACATTTTAGAGTTGCACTGAGGTTGTCCAACATTTACAGTATGTAGAAGAACCTTTTCCTGTTATAGCCAAATATTTGATAATGCAATGAAAAAAGTACACAAGCTCAATTTGTTTTAATTCTACAGTCAGTTTCTCAAAATGAGATGAGAAACAGCAACAACATAACTTTAAGAAAGATTTTACACAACCACTATTACACTTACCCAGCCAATCTGGTCATTTCACGGCCTGCTAGGACTATTCTGCCCAAAGCCTGAGACATTCTCAGCAACATTCTTCCACTTTGGTAGTAATCCTAGAGTAGAAGAAAGTTTATTTATGCAGACTAACAAAATTTAAATTCAGGAAATTGTTTTAATTCTGTTCCATTTACCTCCAAAAGTTCTGCATGAGTACTGTTCAGATGACGAGGATCAGACAGGTTCAAAAATGGACGACTAACAACCAGGTACCCAACCACAGTGGCAAGGTCTGCAGTTTAAGAGGAAATATTAAGCTACACATTAATCGAAGCAATAAGAAAAACCAGAGTTCTCATGTGAGAAGTTTAGCACTTTGTTATTTGTAACAGTCCATCAGCACTGGACAAACACTTACATTTGGCAATAATAGTATCAATGAAACCCATAGAGAACCGGAACAGGATGAAATTATGCAAATGCTCCACCTGGTAAGTTACAGAAGACAAAAGGTCAAACTGTATCAGTACCTGTTTTACTATCTTCTATTATTTTACAGAAGTATGACTCCAAATATAGTTATTTTTCAGTAAGCCACAAATACCTCAACAATGTCTATCATCTGTGACAAGCCGGTCACAAGTGTCCCTGCTGGCAAAGACTCGCACTCTAGATCAAAACAACCTACATGTCAAACTAAGCAGTGAGAACAGTAATTGTGGTGGGTGAAAAGGAAGGAAGTGGCAAGAGAAAGCCCATTCTATCAGAAACTTCTGTTCTGCTTATAGCCCGCTAACTTATTTTTAAATCTGATGACTGTAGCAGCATAAACACCAAGGCAAGATAGTTCAATTTCTATTAATATATGTCAAGAATCACCATGATAAAATTAATTGAAGTTTTGCTTAAAATGTTTTAAAAGAGAAAAAGTCTTACCAGTTTACGGAAGGTTTTGTGAATAGTCTGTTTTTCTCTCAAGTTTCCATTATAAAAAGCGATTTCCTCACTAAAAACAAACAAACAAACCAACCAACCACAAAGAATGCAGCTTCATTTTGTTAAAGACAGTCTTCGAAAAAGTCAGTCATAAAACACAATATATTTCTTTCAGTTACCTTATGAAATAAGAGTTTCGTACTTTTTCACAACAGTGGAACATAAGCTTATTTTACCCCAGCTAGTTTGTCTTTTGAATTAGCAATATAACACATGTATGAATCAATTAATAATCACCTGCATAAAGATGCGAACACTTTGCTCAGAACCGATAGCATCACATTTTCTGAATGTATTTTAACATACAGCTTCCATTTACAACACAGTATTACTTTGTCACTTATACCTTGCCATCCAAGTAAATCTATACCTGTTTGTAATAAGCCGTGAGTTGACATATCTGTACTCCCCTTCATATTTTTGTTCTACAATAGTCATCTTGCCAATTGGTCTCCTTAAACGTGTAAGGAAAAACCCCGAAACAATCAAGTATGCCATCATGCTAGCTGGACCCTGTGAATATCAAAAAAGAAGAAAAGCTTACCACCTAGATGGTCTCAAATTGCATGAATTCCTTGATTCTCACCTCCCATGTGTTTGTTGCCAGTTCAATTACTCTTGCAGTTCTCAGCACGTTCCTTTCTTTTGTGCTGTAGATATTGTTTTACTATTTTTACTAATTCTCTGTCCCCAGATGACCTTCCCATCCTCACCTTCTACTTAAATTTTTATCATCACTCCTTCATTTCTATCTACTTCTTTTTCTCTGTATTTGCTACATTGTCAGAGCAGTCAAATTTCAGTCCCATTCCCTTCTTTGATCCATACATCTCCAACACATTTCCCGCTGCTCTCATGCAGTCCCGGTAGGGATCTCTTATTCTTCTGGATCCTAAGCTGCAGTGGACCAGGGCTCCCAAACAGCCTAAGTATTCCTGAAGCGTGGCATGGCATAAAACCAAGGCATAAACTGAATTTGGCATAAACTGCCAATAATAACTATTAATCGGTCTTACAGAGAGCAATGCGAAGACATCTGAAACTGGAAAAGTTACCCAGGCTCAGCTAAGCCTAGAAAAATCTGTGTCCCATGTCCCAAAGCTACGTCTTGTCAAACCTCAAATAGTTTTGATAATGTATCATTTTACTAAACTGAAGAATTACTTCTGTAATGACTCATCTTATTGGGGAAGAATAATACAATGGTGATGCAGCTCAATGCAAGGAACAGTTCCCCTTTATAGAGGCTGCAAAGAAACAGAAAACTTATTGTCTCCCTTAAATGGAAGTCACACCGGATAAAAGCAGCCAGAAGGGTACTGTACTAAATGGGATTCCCAACAAAATGCTAGAAGAAAACAAAGAACTTTCTTTTTTCTTAAAATAGTTGATCGAATGCCTGTGAATTCTGTTTTTTATTTTGCTTGCCTCAAGACAGAGAGCACTAAAGCATACAATACATTAAGTGTAAAAGCATATTTTCAGTATACTCCTTCGAATAATGGAAGAATCTATAATTAATATCTCGAGTTTTCCTCAGACTCCAAAGAGGTACAAGTCTATAACCAAAGAAGGGAAAATTTGTTTCTATTACTAAAAACACCACTTAATTTACCTGAGCTCCTATTGCACTTGTTAGCTTGAAGATATACAAAACTATATCCAGGAAGGGCTGTAAGAAAAGCATAGGAAAAAAGCATTAGAACACCAACATAACACAAATATAAAATAGTCCAGAAACCACCAACCACCCCAAGAACAGTTACAGCTCTGTTTTAAACACACAACACCGGTTAACTTATTTTACAAGCCAAATGCTAAACCAAAAGGAATCTCAGCCACATTTTCATGAAAATATCCACTCAAGAATTGAATATAAAACCATCGTGATCTTCAGATAAAGTACATACCACATAAAAAAGTGATTCGCCATTTTAGGTCTGTAACAACACTCTTCTCACTAAGCAAAGTTGGATTAGACCCCATGATTAATTCCTGACTGATGTAATTGTGAGAAACACTGAGCAGAATAATGCCATATAGTTGGCTATGTACCCAACAGAAGCAATATTCCAACTGGAAAGCATCCTGTTCCACACACCCTCTCAAAGCCAGAGCAGCTGAACTCCACATTTTGTAGCCAGAAGTTTTTGAATAATTCAGCTTGTATTTTGCTTTATACTTCTGCTTGTGTGAACAACATAGCATAAAAAACCTCAACTAGTCTAAAATTTCAACAGTATTCTACTTCATTAACTAAAACACCTAAAACTTGCACCAGAAATAGAGGGAAATGCTTACTCAACCACACTTCCCTACCCAAAATAATATTCATATATAAATAAAAGCTAGCCATTAGGTTTTTTTCTGAAATCTAACTAGCTGAGAAACTGTACTTATCACTGCTCATCTGAAAAATAATGTGCTAATTTCTTCAAAAGAAAATTTAATTCCAATTATAACAATCCACAACACTGCTTTAGCAGAGGTCATGGAAACCACCGACTGTGAAACAATACCATAAACATTTGTTTTAGCACCATACTCCAAGCAATACACATAAATGTAAGCAATTATTTTGAGCCCTGACATCACACCCTAAACATCCACAGCTATTACTCAAAGTTCTCTCTGAAAAGCCTTACCTTGCTAAGGTTCGAGTACAGGTCCACTACACTGTTACAGAATTTTTCCACATCCTGTGTAAGCAGTTGATCTGGATTAGCTATTCTGTTGTCCAGATTTCCCATTTTGTAGTACGTATAACCTCTGAAATAGAACGACAGCTAAGTAGCAGGGAAAAATTCATTGCCTAGGGTCTCAAATAACTGGAACCCCTCCTGCTTCATACAACTGAGATGGAAAGTAGTGCAAATATTAAATGACTGTATGGAGTCAACATAGCTAGTGCTTCTGCCTGATCAGATCCACATTAAACCCTCCAGAGCAGTTTAGGCTCCAGGATGTCTTGCTGAAGCTCAGGCCCATGCTGCTCTATGTACTGCTGCTGCACCCTCACAAACTCTGCATCAACACACCTGAGAGCCAAAATTGAGTGCAGAAGGACACAAGCAGCTACTCAAGCTCATGCATCCAATTCGGTCTGCAGGATTATTAGCCCTACATGAAAGCAACTGAAGAACTTTGGGACATGACCCAGTAATGGAAGCAGTACAGTGCGTTATTGTTTTTCCTAACTGAGCCAACTTTGCTGTCTTTGTATCTGTGCCATGTACAACCTGGATAAGCCACTCATCCCAAACTGCAAGTTAATTGCAACCAAAAGCCTTTTCTACACAGTACACCTTACCTACTAAGCACCTTGCTACCTCCTTACTATGCACTTAAAGCGATTTCGTTTGATTTTAATCAATCTCTTTTTTAAAACCCTTAGACATTAACAAGGTGTTACTTACTTAAGATATTCCTCGTAGAGGTATTTGGTAAGCCTCACTCGGAAGCAAAGTTTCAATTCATTTAGACCATACTTCAGAAAGTTATTCACTAAAGAAATCTAAAATAAGAGACAGTATTTCAATATTTAGCTAACAAGATTTACTATACTTAGATCAGTTTGCAGCATAGATTGTGCAAACCCTTTAGAACAGGTAAATTCTCCCCTTGAAGTCAATAATACTATTAACACACCTAAATCAAACCATTTAGTGTCTGCAGGACCATGGATTAAGGTTCTGTCTACATTTTTGAAAACACCAGTTCCCAGTGGATCTCACCACATCGAAAGATTTAATATAAAACTAGCATATCTTCAGCTCTTCTGATAAGCTCCAGAAAACTGCTGCCATTTGACAATCACTACCTTAAATTGCTTAATTGGCTTTTAAAGCTATTGTAAAGCAGGTACATTAGGCAGTAATAGATAATGTACCATTTATCACCTCCGGTGCAGGTCAGAGATGTTGACAAGCTGAAGGAAAGTTAAAAGGTGGGAAAAAAAACCATAACATCTCAGAAGTAGCTGTAAGAAATACAAAAATTAAAGACTAAGAAAAAATTTTCATCTTCGATGGTGCCAAAAGAATCCCATACCTAGCATGTTGAAACATTATCCAGTCCATAAGATGTTATTATGCAGTACTACAGATGGCACATTAAGCTATAAGTCAAAATTGCCACCAACAAAACCAACCTGAAGACCTAAACGTATGTCAGAAAAATAGTTGCAATCAATAGGGAAACATGCTGATGAAGTCTCCCACACACTGATGGCAGAAAATGAAATGTATCTTAATACACACCTGCATGTAAAACAACTAATTTTGACGGTGGTTTAAGACACTCATTTGAGGTCTCTTCCTGAAATTCTTAATTTATGTTTTAAATATGTACTACTAGGTGGCTGGCACAAGGAAAATACTCACAGCAGGCATTGCAGCAATGAAGTTGAACAAGTATTTCTTGAAATCTTTTCTGCTGCGGCCAATGATTGCACTGTAAATGACCATCAGCTAAGAGTTAGTTACAAGAAAAACAAAGTCTAAACTAGCATGTCTTAAGTGGACCACACAGAGGGGAAAAAAAAAAAAAAAATCACTGTGGAAACCTGCAGTATCAGCTGTAGGATCAAGTATCACAGATTTCTGTAAGTTAAGTGGTGACAGACCAAGCAATTATCCGCCTTCTGCTCCTGCAGTAACTGCCTGCGTTAAGGGCTCAGATTTTCATGGTCACAGAATAGCAGTTCCTTTCGTTCTTTGCTTTCACAGATTCTAACAGGAGAGAAATAAAGCAGTCCTTCCATTCTACAAAGCACTGAAGGTCTCTCTTGAAATACAATAACATTTTGAATCACACTTTAACAAATTCTGACTTGTTTCAATCAGCAACAAGAGCAACAAAAATAGTCAGAAGTCTAGAAAACACTTTCTAAAGTATGAAGACTGAAAGCATTGTTTATCAATCTAAAGAGCAAACAGCTCAGTAGGAAGAAGTAACAGCCTTAATATCCAAATGAAATGTCTGAGTCTATGTCACAGAACCACTAAGACACTGGAGTGCCCTCTTGGATGTTCAGATCAACAGAAGATTTAGAGTCTTCACAATGTGTATAAAATATGACCGAAATAACTGAAAATCATTTAATAAGTCAATTTTGGTTAAAAAAATAAAAATGTGTCCAACAGCAGAAAAACAGTTGATTAAAAATTAATACTTTTCCTTTCAAAAAAATATAGGGATCGCCCTCCCCCCAAAATTGCAACTATACCAGTTTTCTAACTGTTTCATATAAATAAGCAATCTATAAATGGTCTGAATATGTGTTCTGACAGATTACTTTCCCTGTTAAGCACAAGAAAGAATGTTTAAAAATAACAAGTTTATAGATACCTTTCAATGACTGTTCCATTTTGAATCATCCAAATATCACAATATGTGCGGACTACCAGCATCACAGCAATAAGCAGCAAATAACCTGTCTAGTACAAAACCAGAAGTGCAACAGTTAAACAATGGATAAAATTCACCACTCTTTCTAGAAAGTGGTCCAACCATATACAGCAGAAAGGTATTACTCTGCTACCCCAGCTAATGTAATATTTTATTACTTAGCAGGAAACACAATAGCAACCAATATTTTTAGTAGAATACTGATTACGTTTTTATGAAGAACGTTTGTCTTCTAAAAAGGTGTATTTGGTTGATACACCAGACAGATAAGATGGAGAGTTGCTGGGGTGAAGAAGTTACTGCTGTTCTGAGACACTTTTCTGCCACAGGCACAGGGTCATAGAGGCTGCAAGGGACCTTGCAGGTCACCTGCTCTAACTCCCCACTCAGAACAGGGCCACAGCAACCAGGCACCAGTCACACCTTGTACCATTCATCAAAAAACTTTAGAGCCCAACAGTGCAGCCAGTTTTCCATCCACCTCACTGTTCAACCATCCAGCTGGTTCGGTTTGGCTGTCAGGGTACTAGAGGAGACCTCAGGCTCAAGGCCTCACTAAAATCCAAGTATTCAACATCCTCTGTTCTTCCCTTAGGCACACAGCCAGTCATCTCATTACTGAAAGCAATCGGGTTAGTAAGGCATGATCTGCCATTCATAAATCCCAGCTGGCTGCTTGCAATCACCTTTTTGTCCTCCATGTGGCTGGAGTTGGCTTCCAGGAGGATTTGCTCAGGGCCTTACTGGGAATATCCTGAGGCTGACCAGCCTATAGCTTCCAGTATGGTTGTTTTTGAAGATGGAAGGGATGTTTGGGTTTTGGGGGGGATTACCAGTAACCTTTCTGATGGCCGTGACTTTTTGAAGATGACAGAGGCCAGCTCTGCCAGCTCTCAGAGGCATTCCCACATTCCCATCCGTGCTTCCACATTCCCTGAACTTCGTTTTTGTGAACAAGCTGCCGAAGGTCCCTGGCTCATCCAGGCCAGCTGGTGCCATGCTTGCTCTACATTCTGTGCACTGGAATTTATTGCTATTGCGCCTGATGTATGCCGAAGTTCATCACTTAAGTTCCAAGCTCAACTAAAGCTCTTTTGAAAAAAAACCCAACAAAACAAAACAAAACCCAAACACTTAAGTGTTCTGGAAAGCATGAGAAAGATGCTGAGGCTAACACTTTTATCTTGCTAAATTCTAATCTGCATAGCTTTCCTGAAACGATGCTAACAGACTTTTTGACAAATTCACTTTCTAATGAGGGCTGGCCTAGATGTAAGTTAAAAAAGCAAAATTACGGATGGATAGCACACTATTTAAAGAGAGGAAGCCTTTGCACAGAGAAGTGTACTACCTTGCATCAAACAAAACCTGGATGCCCTTTTAAAAGATCTACTACTGTAGTAGTTATTAGTTGACAGTAAATTGCTTATTCTTGTAATTGAAAGCAGAATGCAACTTTTTAGTGATCTAACAACTGAACATACACATAGATATTTATAGTGATATGTTGCTATTTTAAAACATATAGTACAATTTAGTCCTATTCAAGTAAGGTATATGCTTTTGTTTAAATCCTGATGAAATTATGAAAGAAAACTTTACTACAAAAATACTCATTTTTATTTGTTGCTGCAGGCAATACTTACCTCTTTACAAAGTGTTCTAGGGACCATTATTTTCAAGATTCGACATATTCTTGCAATAAACACTCTGTCCACCATTGCTCGCTCCTTCTTTCCCTCCTTCTGCTTCACATAGAACAAGAAAAACAAGAAAAGCAAGATTTTTTTTTTGGTAATGTATTATTTAAATGTTGATATTTTCCCTACTCAAGTTATTTACAGCTACCTTCCTTCTGCAGTGTTTGCAGTTATTTCTTTCCAATTTAAGACCTGATCACACAAGTTAAATGAAATGTAAAAATCAGGAGTGTACGCTCTCACAGCTCTCCTAAGTATGAGAACTACGCTATCAAAATAAATTGCAATAGGAAGTAGCTGCCATGATACAAAATAATATTTATTTCAAATCTGTGTTAAGTGATACACAAACGATGCAGCCCACAGCATTAAAACACTTCATTACAAGTTATAATGCAATCTGCCATCTCTTCACATTGCTTGTCTCCAGAAGACACCATCAGCCAGGCTTTTTTTAAAGATGCCTTTCATCATTTGTCTAGACAATCAACGGTTTAAACTCCTTGACTGTACAGACGAAACTTGCTTCAAGTGAAACCAGAATTTTTTATTCCTTTACTTGTAAAAAACCAGTGCAACACAATCCTAATGAGCTAAATCTACCAGACATAAAACTCATCCTATACCCAAACACCTTTAATTTGGGTCAGGTGCATTTGTGTACTCCATATAACACAGTCTTCTGTCTTGACTGGCCTGAATACTTTTTAAGAAGCTAATGCTCCAGGTATCTTTTATTTCCTTTGTTTTCATTCTTTCTTTTGACAATTGTGGCACAAGGATTCAGTCCTGAAAACAGATTGAAAGGGTATACATGTGTACTTAAAACAAGTCCTGTTTTATCAACCTAATCCTGCTATCTTTGCTAGTCAAGTCTCATGTGAAGTACAATTTGTCCATGTCTATAGTAACACGACGACATAATCAGATAGGAAACCTGAAGGGAAAAAAAAAAAACAAAAAACAACAAAAACCAACAACCACTATGGAGACAGGATAGGAAAGACAAAGAAAGTAGCCTGAGATTTACCATTAATGGACTCAGACAATCCTCTCAAGCAACCTATTTTTTTCATTTCCAAGGATGATTAAACCACAGAAACTTGCACAAAGAGCCCACCTTATTCTCTTCACTTACTGTTTACAAATGCAACATGATGGGCAACAAGCCCAAGCTCTGAGCTCCAGCAAACACAAATTTACTCTGAACGAGCTGTGAATACGCCTATACCTGTTTTTCATGGGATGAAGTCAACTATAGTCCTGTTCTTTTGAAAAAACAAACAATCTGAAGACAAGCTATGGAAAAAAATTCTAGCCAGATAGGATGCTATATGGTAGATGACAAAAATATTTCCATTAAAAATTATTCACGCAAAAATTCAAGCATTGCAAACTACTAAACACTACTGTCCAAGCCTAATGAAGCACGACCCTACACGTTATTGCTTTTCTGTAACAGAAATTACAAACACAATACCTGACAGGCAAAATTGCTGGGAGCACCTGACTGAATATATTTCATGCCTGACCTGAACCTATTCTTCCTTTGCATTCATCTCTTACCCATTTCTACTTTCGTGCTGCACTTACATTAATTCCAATATCTTCTTTCCCAGAGGTTTTTTTCCTTACACTGTTAATTCCTCATTCAGTATCGTTATAACCAAGATGAGCAGGAATAAGAGGAGGCTAGTTAAGACTTTTACAAACAGGTATGGCTGTGCAAAATACGAGTATTTATGGCAGACAGTCCAGTCAAGGTCTGGCTAGAAGTTAACACGATGCTTGCACACACCTTTATATTTATCTAAAGGAAGTCTTTTCTTAGGTTTTCAGCAAAGAGAGAAGCACACGGAATAGTTATCTATTCATACCATCATATGACCCAATATTTCTAATCACAGGTTCTGCCCTCTGGGCTAACTAATGTATTTTATTTGAATATGAAACAAAAAACTTGATTTAAAGGGATGTAATATATCCTTTTCAAATAAATGAATTAACAGACATACAAAAGAGCAGGGAAATGCCAAACTTCCTACCAGAAGTTTGAAGTACTTTTTAGAAGTGGTCAGACTCTACACCTTGTTCCATACTTCTTTCTTTTAAATAAAAAGCAAACACAAGTCATTCCAAATCTACAGGCAGCTGTTCATTGCTATGTATACAGCCAAACTTATGACACTAGTCTTTAGACATTCATAAGGCACAAAGAGATGAAAAAGCACACAGTACACATCAAGCACATATCATTATGGACACTTCAGCCAGATGTGATTAACTTGATTCTTCCATTTGTTTCACCAGTGCAAGTCTGAAAGTATCACTCAAACCCCATCTGCACCACAGCCACCATTCTGTCCAAAATAAAACTACGATTGTGGGACATAAAGGTAACAAAACTATCAGTATTATTTAAAATTATTAAAAATACAATACATGAAGAAAAGATTACCTCATTGTTCTGCAACGCTTGTTTTCCACTTCTTTTACTGTAGAGGAAAAAATAAAGTATTTTACTTAACACACATTTCTTTATCTTGATCTCTACACAGAAGAGACAAAGAGGAAAGCTTGGGATTATACCCCTATTTCTTTCAAAGCAGTACAGTGTCTTCACAAGAGGGCCACCTTTTATGTCCAACTTATGTGCTGTTTTTATATTATTTCAATGAAACCTTACTCCTTCCAGCATTCAGTTTCATGTAGGCAAACTAAGTCTCCCTTCTTTACCTCTGAGTTTCACTTTACCTTGGCTTCTGCACCAGGAGCTCCCAGTGTTTGTTTCTAACATACACCCTGCAAGCATGGCTACATGGTTCCACTGACCACAAATGAAAACTACATGAATGCAGATTCAGCAATCCAAGCAACCCGACTTTGATGTTTAGCACTATCTACATAAGCCAGACAGATTCATTTTGTGATATACTTAACTTTCAAATAACACATTTTACTATATATAAAGATTATTTGTTCATAAACATCACTGCAGGGGAAAAAAAAGTCAGATCCTGTGAAACCAAGTTCCTGCTAAGGTGTGCATTAGAACGGGAGCTGGTGGTTGTTCTGTCCTTCTTCCTTTCCCTGCATTTTACACAACACTTAGAGGAAAAATATTTACCAACTAGTACTAAACAAACATTCAAAAGTACAACACTATTCTTCTTCCTCTCTTTTTAAGAAGGGCAAGCTGACATGTAAGGCAGTTATAGTTCATCTGCTTTTCTGAACATTCAAGCATCAGATAAGCACATGAAGCTGTTGGGAGAGCTTATGCATTGGTGTAGTTTAAAAGTGACAGCTACCCACATGAAATTCTAACCTATCATTCCTCAGCCACCGTACTACAACACTGTGAGCAGGCTGCCTTAAAACGACAACATCCATGCACTTTCAGGACAGCACCCAGGAGATGAGAGGGGAGCGGACACTGGGAAAGGCACCGCACCTTGTGCCTGCACCAGCACAGCTGCAGCGGCCGCAGCACCAGCTGCCCCGCAGCTTTAGCAACAGCATCCTTCCACACTTGTGCTTTAAAGCGCTGCAAGGAAAATACCTAGGGGGAAACCGTGCCTATTTTAATACATGATGATTAGAAAGACTTATGAATGTCACTGACTAAAGAAGAGAAATAACTTTATTATTCTGAAAGGAAGAGGCAAGGGAGCAGAATATGAGAAAAGAAGGGAAGGAGGAGAGCATGCAAGTGGGAAGGGAGAGATGCCAGTTTAACAAGAACTTAATTAAACGTAATGGTGAGACGGAAGCCCGAGAGGAGAAGATAAAAATCTTGTAAGACTACTTGTGCAAAAGACAGAACAAAGAACATGAAGGGTGGCAGAGAACTGATGAGCGAGAAGTAACTTAATAAAGGTTCAGAAGAGACGTAACACCTATAACACACCAGGCCCTGATGGGGTATGTCTGCGGCAGCAGTAACTGTGCAGAACCTAAGACATGAGAGAACACATCCCGGTGACATAGGAGTAATGTATTGCTGGCACAAGGAACTTCTCAAGATATCTTGTAATTCTTCAAAGTACAAAAGATTGACTTATTTTTTTAAAAGTATCCTTGAGTATGGATCAGTTTGGGACTAGGAGAAAAGTGTTATTCTTAGGAGTGAATAAGTTGTGGTCACACCACGTGGGTATTGCCCTGGATGATTCATGACTTGCAATAATGCAAAATTAAAGCATGCTGCTGTTCCAGATATGCTATAATAATACCTAACTTTGCTGCTTCAAGGCCTGCCAATGTTTGAAGTCACAACACTCATAATATACAACTATTTCAGCTTTAAAAGGATCAGAAGTGAATACATTTAAATAGTACTATATTAAGAAGTTGAGGCCCAGAATTACCCTGCCAGTTGAATACCTTTGATGTACTTATTCAGACATTTTTTCCTACAGTAGCTGTTGAGAGAAATTCAATAGCTGAAACTACTGAACTGAGCTGAAACTGATAATCCATTAAAGAGAAAAAACTGTTCAGAAACAGTGACCTCATATTTAGTTGTGAACTCACATTTAATTATAAGCTATATTTATAAGATTTGACATTTGAAGTATTTGTAAATTCAAAACCTAACAAAAAAGGAGCTTTAACAGTGTTCTCTTTTTCTAAAAAATTCATGCAAGCTCAAAACAAGACTAATACTTCAATAAGAAATGAAATTATTTTATATATGAAGTATGGATGATCTAGAAGCAGAGAAATAAATGTGGCTACATAGCTCCAAAAACATTGCTCTTGCTATTAAATCTTGCTATCCATTGTTATTTTAACAAGTAAAATCATTTTACTTGCCACAAAAAGACAGTGCCATAGTTCTGCCCAGAATGAAACTTCCACAGGCTGATTCCTGCAGGACTTTTTCTTCTCAAGAGTCTCATTTTTTCAGTCCAATACCTACTGGCACTACTCCAGACTCCATTATACTATTGTAGAACTTTTTTTTTTTTTTTTTGGTGAGAATTGTGGTTGCATTCTCATTGAATTTGAAGACTAAATAACACCCTCAATTAGTCAGCAGGAATACAACAAGACTATCCAGTTACAGCAGAGAGCTCTAACTTTTGGAATAGATTCAAACTCTCTGTTATTCCAGATCTCTCATTTACTTAATGCTGGAGCATCACAAGCCTTATTGGTGAAGAAGGGTTAAGCGCTACACACTGTCCAAATTCTCTGCTGCAAATACCTCCTGTGGCACAGGGGCCATCGCTGAGCACCACGCCGTAAGGACTGCTCAGAATACAAACATGAGGCTGCCTTTACCTGCAACGTCAGTGATGACCCCATCCACACGGACCACCCTCCAGCCTGGGTCACACTGTGCTTTTTGTTATAACAGGAGTGCCCTGAAGCTCAAGTGCTGCTGATGCTTGACGGGGGGATGCGGTGGGGTAACAGCTACGATACAGCTGGCGTTAGCACAATTCATCACATGCTTATTCCATTGATATCACTACAATTCAGGCAGCTGCTATCAAATCGCAAAAGAGCTCTACTTTTGATCTTCAGTGTAGCTACTCTCACTTCACCACAAGGTACCCAAAATGAAACCCTTCCCTGAGTATACGGGTTGAGGCTGAGGCTGGACTGCCTGGGACAGTGAAAGGTCCCAAAGTAAACACAACTTCCAGACAATCTGAAGGGGAGTAGCACTGGATTCAGCAGTGGTGGTGAAACGTGTCCCACATGAAACACATTTCTGTTCCTCTCTGCCTCAAACTCAGAAATGTGCAGTGACTGCTCACCCTCCTCCTTCTATAGCAGAAAATCTTGAGATTTTTCTCCCACCCTTCCCTGGATTTGGATTGCTTTTTTACCTCCAGACATCAGTTCCCCTGAGAAATTAGATTTTATCAAAAATAATGGAATAGTTACATTACAGATACTATGAGAATACAGGACCATGCTTTAGGTGACAAAAAAAAAAAATACAGTGACAAAATAAGACTACAAGAACAAATATTCAAAAGATGGCTTTGTGGCAAGGAAAAAAGTATGGCATGCACCATAAAACAATCTCATCCAGGAAAATAAATTATTACACTTTTGAACTTATGAATGTCTAACTTTACAGCTTTAAAAATAACATTATTTTAAACTGAACCACAATATGGATATAAGCAGAAAATATTTTGAAAGCATGACTCAAGCACAAACTAATATAGTTAACATTTACTCAAAACTAACCAAAAACTTACATATGAAAAAAAGACCTGCCAAATGAAATAACAGACTTCATTAAGTAGCAAGCAGACAGTGGGCAGACTTTTGAGCTTCCTTAATGCCTTCACCAACAAAGAGGGGTGGTGATGGTGAGGTTTTTGAAAAAAGTTACCCAGACCATATACAGGAAAAACATAGAAATATTTTAGAACTGTAATTTTTCTTAACACTGAGGCAAATCTATTGATTTGCATAGAAATAGTTTTGGATAAGGATATGAACGTAGAATATTCCAAAACGAAACAACACTTTAAAAGTGTTTCTGCGTAGTTTCTTTACAATTTTCTATGGAAGCATTAAAAGTCTTAATTATATATATATCTCTCTTCCTGTATTCAGCAGGTACTACTACACTAATCAAGTCTTTCTCCAAACTTCCATAGTCTCAGGCTTGAGAAACTGAGAAAAGCCTTCAAGAGGCCACTGAGTCTAGTTACTGAAAGGTCTCAGGAATACTAGTTCAGTGGTATTTATTAGCAAACAGGAAAAAGTTAAAGGATTACTGCCTCTAGAATTACTGGTCTCCTTCCAGAAGTGGAAGCAATCTACTTTGAGCAAAGCACTGCAGCAGGGAACTGCAGGTGAAGGGGGAGATAAGTAAGTCTTCCAGGTTAGTGACAGGTGAAGAGGAAATAAGGGTTTGAAAATGTTATGTTGTGCTTAACTGCAAAAAAAACTCTACAGATTTCAGGTCATGCTACCTTCCTTCTGTGGAGTAGGATGACTAGCTTCTGCCCAACAAAGTGCAAACAAAGAATATCTGGTTTATGGACAAGCAGAGCTTTTCAAAAGGTTGTTAACTCTAAGCAACCTTAGTATTTGTATTTTGCAGTCTTTACATTCTAGAATGGCACTGTGCAATTTTCAGAACTTAAAAAATAAAAAAACCATGCAAGATAAATGACTTTGTAATAGTTCAAGATTATTTGTGCAGTTTTCACGTCATTTTTGCAGTCAAGATACTACTGTGACATTGTGAAGACAGACTACAATTCAAATGACTGAAGACGGAATGCAACTGCACGCTTCGGTACAGTGTGAAGAAGTACCACCTACAATGAGAAAAGTATAGGGCTGCTCGCAGCTCACTCATGGGTAGACACAGCTTCACAGTGTGTACCCCACACACGGAAATCCAGAGCAACAGTACAGCCGTTTCAGGTCAAGGGCAGCAACCTCACCCAGAAGCCCGGGCACGGTCCAAAAGCATGATCATTTACACAGGACACCCTGAGCACGCACACAAACCAAGAGCACAGTTTTCTTGGCTCTAGGTTGGTGGCTGGTTGCAGCATAACCAAAAATAATGCGAGGGGAATGCATTCAGGCAACCAGGAAGGGGACTCTGAGAAGGTCACTGACAGCTGCGTCGCTGCAGGCACGGGCTCCCAACTGCTCCGCGGTGCTAAAGCTCAAAAAGTTTCCACAAACATTTGATAAGAAGGTAACAAAGCAGAAATGTTGCAGAGGAAATTTTAAGTTTCAGTAGAAGTCTGCATCACAATAATGAAATAACATGCAAAGGAAAAAGCCTCAGAGCTGTTCCTTTTTTCTGTAAGCTTGTGCTCTGGCCTAAGCTGTGGCTGTAGCTTTCCTTCACAGACAGCAGTGGAAAAAGACTTGTAGCTAGTTCCCTACAAAGTGAAAAAGAACACAGCTTCACAATGTTACACATACTTAGAGTAGACCTTGCCTTAGACAGCAATCATTTTAGGCAACTTAATATGAGAGAAACCACTAATTAACTACCCAGACCCAAAACAAAGGCAGTCTGAATGCCCAGAGCAGGACAGTCATCTGGTTTCTCCTGTCCTCGTACCCTCCAGCTGAACAGAGGTTTTCTGAGCCCCAGGCTGGTTTTTCTACAAGACTGGATTTCAGATGCATTTTCTAGTAATCCTATCTGTATTTTTTTTAATGCTACTTTATATACAGCAAGTAGTGGACTGAACAGTCACATTCTGGATAAACCTACTTTAATGTAGTTGTGTAGAGATTTTTTTTTTTTTGGACACCTGCCTTCTTTTCACAAAGCAGCACAGGTTCCCATTTAAAAGTTCTCCATACATGGAAGCAGTCTATTGTTTCGCAGCAATGTAATTTCATGTTTCTTGTCAAACGATCAGGGGACTCAACCAGAACAAGTCCTTTCATGCAGAGTACACTAGCAAGGCTCACCCAAACATCTTCAGAACCTAAAGAAATGAGGCAAACTAACAAAAAGACACAAATATATAAATAAATAAATAAAAATATACAAAACCAGAATTAAAATGCATTACTTCCTTCAAGTTACAACTGCCACTTAATATGTTTAAACTTGTTATATTTGAAAGCTCCTCCAAATTCCTGAACACGTGTCTATCACTTCTGATCGTGCTCGTATCAATCACTGCCAATCTGCAGGTTGACAGGCAGTCAAGCAGCCAATGACATACGCAGAACATCGACTTCCACTCTGTCTGAAGAAAACGGCTGAGAAGCCCAGTGACAGGCAAGTGCATATAGGTCGCGTGTCACCTAAGATGAACTGGGTAAAATCCAATTTGATATACCCTGTGTCAACAACTCTATTGACCTCTCTCAAGTCACATGAGCCTTTCCTCTTGCTTTCACCACATCTAACCTCTAAAGCCCCAAGTATACTTCGTCCTTGTCCTTATGTTTTTTCTTCTCCACAGGAGTGATGCCAAACACTTGGGTTTCAAAAATTCAGTTTATACGGAATTAAATGTCCATACCCTAGCATCCTCTTGGATGCTAATGGACATGGCTGAGTGACAGGAAAGGCCAGTGTGTCTAGAAGATTCTAAATTCTTTTATTTCCCATGTATTACAAATTCCTTCCTATTAACTCAATTGTTTCTTCCCTTTCCCTAATCTTGCAGTTCTAAACTCTTTACTCCAAATACCTTCTGTTACTCCTTTCAGTCCCTTCTTCCAGCAGAAGTTAAACACCTTCTTCTTCAAAGTAATCCGAGTTCATTCTCCACTTGTGTAAGTCCTTTATTTTAAACTACATGGAAATTCAGCAACAATTCTCACTAGATGGATAATGGACAGTATCAGGCTCCTTTATTTAACACCCCTTAAGGTTTTATTTCTGAAGCAATCCAATATTAAGCAAATATTATGCTGCTTCTTGTTTGAGGCAGCGATGTCTAATATTCAAGACAGAGCTTGTAAAACAGACACGGGATTAGATTTTTGTGGATGAAAGGCAACATAACTTTACTTCGTTTTACATATGTTGTACATTATGGGCTTTCTTCCCCTTTAACAGTCCTATACTGTATAACTTTAGTTCAGCATTTACCATCTTTTTGAGTGTTTAATATGGGTTTGGTGTCTTTGTTTAAAGAACTACAAAGTTTAGGTGAACCAAATTGAAGAAGCAGAAACCTAAGGGCTGGGGGACAGAAGAGTAAAGAGGGGCTCAACATTTCAACAGTTTTGGCCATTTTTTTTTAAATACAGCACAAATATGAAATAAAATCCTCACTCATGAATTGTCAGTAAGGTTGAGACCATTTGCGTTCAATTAACCTAGTAATTTATAGTTATTCCCTAGTAACAGCAGCTGTTGGAAGAGAAACATCTGGGCTTTGTGTTTGCACACAACCAAACCACACTTGTATTACAGAACAAAACATAATTTAGGAAAACAGTGATGACTAGTTCAAAGTTTTATTTCAATACATTACTTGAAAAAAAACATTCCAAAATCAGTCTTTTCAGACCTTGCTCAGTGACAAAGTCTTGGGCATTCAATTTTTTTCTTCATTTTAACTGACAGGGCAAAGTACAAAGAATAATGATCTGACTTGTGCTGATTTTCCTTCATTTTTCCACTCCGTAAATCTTTCTCCAATACTCAATAGTGGAAAAAATAGAACCACTGGTCTTCAAAACATATGAGTCATTTCCCTAAATGCGAGCAACATTTTCAACTGTAAAGACACTGATCAGAGCTGGAGTCACTTCTGTTTGCAGAAACAGCTCACGATGGATTGAAATAATGCTTGGTTTCTCCTGTATCATATACCCAGGATAATGCAGTCTCTCAAACAAGACAACTTCTCATGATTCTAAAAAACCCAAACACTATAACTGAAGTCATAATTGCACTTATATATAACAATCTCCTCCTCCCAAGAAGAAATTTTTTCCAAGGAAACAGACTTTTGAGGAGAGCAACTCGAATAGAGAAATAAGTGCATTTTTCTTTCCACGCATTACTCCAAGGAAGTAATGTGGAATATCCACAAGTTACTCTAAGCAAACAGTTCTATGCTGTTCTGTTTCGGAGGATTTTAGAAAGTTGTAATTAAAACACATTGTAAACTGTAAGTGATACCACCTGTCAGTTCTGCAAAACTGATGAGCAATGTAATAGCTCTTACAGAAGAATATCTGTGACTAATCCAGCTAGCACTAATTAAGTGATCTTTGACCTACTTAGGTTAGCATAACATATACAGCTTAATTATTCATACATCACTACTTGATATGAGTTGTCCTGAACCTTGCCCCTATTGTCTGACACCAGAAAAGTAGGTGAAAGTTGCCTCTTCTTTCCTTCCTGTTATCGTTTCTGTAACTGATTCTTCTATATCAAAATTAACACACAGAATATGAGAAATCTGTTTACTGTAACTTTTTTTGTTACATATTCAAACACATTTGATTTGCTAAAAGAATATCTTTTTAATTTGTATGTTATTTTACTTTTCAACTTCAGTCAGCAGTGACACTAAACTGTTGCTGACACTCCAGCAAAACTTTAAAAAAGCACACAAAATAAAAGTTATTCCAGGAAATATAATAGCATATCTTATTCTGAATATAAAGTACATATAAGCATAAATATTTTAATGTGTATTCTTAAATAAGCTATGTGAGGAAGAAAGAAGTTTTGCAGGTAAAGTTTACAGTTGCACTAGAACACTTCCCGGGTTCGGTGAATGTTAAGGCCGGTGTTTCGCTGTTTAAGTCTGCAGCACTCACCTTTGCCCTTAGGAAGTTCAAAACTACAATTTCACCTTCCAGAATTCAAGAAGATGAAATTCATCTCACACTAACATGAGACAACATTTTCAGGTATTATATATCAAGATGAACATAGGAATTCACACACATTAAACTAAATCACCACTGTTCCTGCCACAGTCTACTCAGTTAACCTAAAGCCGCAGATACTCTACCAGTCCTCTTCCAGACTATCTAGATTGCAAGTGAAATTCTTCTCTACAGGAGAAATAAATTTAGGACAGCCACACTCTCCCAACTTCTCCCTCTTCTCAAAGAGGCAGAAAGAAATATAACACAAGAATTAGAGGGTACACTAGGCCCTGAAGATTTTTATCACTACTGCACAAAGGTTTATCACCTGTTATTATACGTCAGCATCATATACCACCACAACTTTGCTGGAATATGCACAGACTTGGCACAGTGACAATCCTTTCCAAAAGTATAATTTACAATGGCAACAAAGCATCAAGAAATGAATGATACATGAACTAATGAGACTAAAGGAGGATGAGGCAATGGTAATAACCGGATGCTTTTGTCTGGGCTGCTGGTAATGACAACATAGCTGACCTACTGCCTCGTCTTGATAGGTGGCATTCTATATAGGTTCTTGGCAAGGCTGGCCTTGCAGGGAAACACGGAGACAAAAGCAAAGACCAGTGGGCAAAAACCATCCTCAAAAATAGCATTCAAGCAGCAGTACAGCTGTTATGAAATAATTGAATGTTGGATGTTAGAGTTTGGAATCTGTGGCCACAATACAGTACCAGTAGTAAATAAGACCTAAGCTGTGGAGGCTCAAATGCCTACAGCAACACCGCAAGTGCAACAATCAAGTTTGCAAGCATGGTACTTATTTTAGCAACTGCACTTCTAATAGATTTAAGAATGCAAAACAGCTTGAGAGAAGAAGATTACAGCAGCGAGGGACCAGGCATCAGAAAGACTGCAGTACAGACAGAGGAAAAAGGGACGGATCAAGTCAGGCTACCTTAACTGCATTCAACTGCTGAATTAGCTGGACCATAATTCATAAATTATCTCCACTTTCCAAATCTCACTAATCTTGTAACAGTGTTTGATCCACCTAGTACTTATGAGTGCCTCAGATTTTCAACACTGTACCTAGCAAAACCGAAGATCCATACAGCAAGGTTGCATTCCAAACAGTCTTAAGCATTAAGGCCAACGCTCACTTTCAGTATATTGACCCTCAAGCTAACAGATAAAATGCCACCACCATGTCCCACAGAGTGGCATCAGAAGATGTACAAGCAAAACAATTTAAAGGGACAACCCAAGACCCACATTATATTTATTTCAGGGATAGAGAGATTACTCCAGACAAGTTCTAGCCTATTTCTCTCAACTGAGTGCTACTAGTACTGGGAATATCCTAAATGCACTTCAAAACCACACTGGACTTGCATCTGCATTTGAAGATGTGCTCCAATCCAAATGTAACCTTGTTTGTGTGCTCCAAGATGACTCCTCAGTAAAGGCAGAGCAAGGTAAGCATGGACAACTGGGAGATTCATTATAAAAGAATACTCTTAATCTGAATTGAAATGTAGATACTCCCAGAACATCTGTATGGCCCTGTCTTTCTTACAAGCACCATTATAATACACTAAGTGTGGAAATCTTGCACTATGATGTCAGTAACTCTCCCAGCTCACCATTATTATGCTTTTCTATACAGCTTTTCTCCTTTTTTACAACGGCATTTCACTAAATTAAGCAGATATACCCGATAAATATCATCCCTCCCTACGAGTCTGACAGAAGAGTAACTCTTAGCAATAGTTTGGGATCTTGCTTCTACTCTCATGCAAACAATGTAAGGTAGCAAATGCGTGAATTGTCAGCAGCATATACATTTCTGACATGATATATGACAAAGTTACCTAACTTCATGAAGCTCTTAAAGATATCATGCGTATGAAAGGAATTAGATAAAATAAAACTGGATGATTGCTTCATCAGCACCTTATTACTTAAGTCTGTTGAGCAAGTCCATTCCACTGTCAACATCTAGCACCAGGATAAATTTGTAGCAACTACACAATACCTAACTGTCCCACGTAACATACCAGGTCTTTAGCATACGGTCAATTATCTACATCCACAAATACGCTAAAATCACGCAAGGATTGAGTCTGAGGCACGTTCTTCACCTGCCACACCTTATGGTAGCCAAGTGCTTTACAGCAGATGAACAAACACACAGCCTACACGCGCTGAGCGGTGCGGCACGGTCCCCAGACACTGTCTCCCTGAAGTGTCACCCGTGTCCCTCGCTGCCACACGGCAGCACCGAAGCCACGGCTAGGGCCCATTATTTGCCCAGGCAGACAGGGCGTCCTAGGCCACCCCTAGAAGTCAATTGTTCGTAAGTTATCAGTTCACAGTCAGGAAAATGGAGAAAACGAATATAATTTGAGTAACAAGGTGGCGGTGGTTGGATACTCGCGGGAGGAGCACCGGGCGGAGGCGGGAGCAGCCTGGCCCCGCTCCACAGGAGCCACCCCCCGCAGGATGGCGCCGGCAGCAGCCGGGACCCGGGCTGCCCCTCCGGCGGGACCGGGGCCCATGAGGGGGGCGGCCGCAGCTCCGCCCGCCTCGCCCGCCCAGCGCCCGCACCGCGGCTCGTCCCCGGCGCCGCTCCCGCCCGCGCGGCCCGGGCCTGGCCCCGGCCCTCCCGCTCACCCGTGCTGCGCTGCCGCCCGCCGCTTGTTGAGCAGGCAGAGGAGCGCGCAGGCGGCGGCGGTAGCGCCGGCGATGGCGGAGTGGCGCACGGTCAGGTACTTGCTGTAGGCGGCCATGCTGCGAGTGCAGCCGCGGAGCCCAGCCGAGCCGAGCCGAGCCGAGCCGAGCGCAGCCGAGCAGGCGCAGGGAATGCCGGGAGAGGGCGGGGCCCGGCCGGCCTCGCCTCAGCCGGCGGGAGGGCCGGCAGCGAGCGGCGCGGGGCTGCGCCCGGGGAGCGGCGGCGGGCGGGTTGTGCAACCGGGCCCGTAGTCATCAGCGCTGCTTCCCCATCCCCCGCGCCGGCCGGCGGGAGCGGGCGAACGGGACGGGGCGTTTCCTCCTGTGCCGGCGGGGCCGAGCCCGCAGGTCGGACCGCGGCGCCTGGCGGCCGGGCCTGCCCCGCACCCGGCCTCAGCTTGTGTTCCAAGTGCCTCCGGCGCCCTCGGCTCGGCGCCTCCTGCCGTGTGGGCTCCGGGCATTCGCTTCCACGGGGGCGGTCTCTGTGCGGGTTTACGGTGCGATTTCCGAGTGCGAATTGTGAATGCCATTTAAGTGCGGAGACAACACAAAAGAAACCCTTTAGAGAGACTTTTATTAGGTTTTGCCACACTTTTTTTTTTTTTCTTTTTTTTAGGGCCGTGAGACGTGCTGCCAAGATTGACTTTCAGCCAGAGGATGGAATGAGTTGTCACCTGTGTAAGTCCGGGAAAACAGCCCCTGTCACGGGCAGAGCCCCCCAGGGCACCCACCAGCCTTCTACAAACCCAGTTGTGCTCGCACCGGTGCTTTTGCCAGCAGAGTTAATAACAGTTTGCCAAGCCAAGCTGTACCAGCAAAAATACCCACTGCTTACACTGGATCTTCCCTCGTGGTCATATTCCTCAAAAAGACACTTGATACTGTATGTGAAGCGGCTGTACTTTCTGCAGAAACTGGTCAGTTACGTATCTAAAGCCTGAATTGGTGCAATGGTTAACACTGAAATGACAAAACTATTTATCTGGTCAAACAAATGCAAATCAAAATGTGGTTAGAATCAATGTACCTATTTTTAGTCTAAAAAAGGTTTTCATACATTTGCCTGTGTTTAATTTGAATACATTTGAATGTTGTGCTTTTGTTGTAGTGTAAGTGTGTGCACATAAGTCAGTCCACTTATCAAGTATTTTCATTTTTTTTTCAGATATGTCTGCCTGGAGTAGCAGGGCTGAAGCTGCAGTTTGAAGGGAAGTAATCTGTTTCTTCATTGTGAATCACCACATACACTTTTCTTTTTTGCTTCCTCTCCCCATCCTTGGTATCATCAGGCATCTTGGGGCGAGTTTGTGTTTTGCTGTAAAACCCAGAGTTTCAAAACATAAATCATTCATACTTTCTAGAGCACTAGAGTCAGGACTACTGAATCCAGTTCTCTAGCACCTGTTCTGTGACCTTGGACAAACCAGTGATCTTCCTGCTTTAAAATATCTGCCGTACACTGGTGTTTTGGGAAAAAATACTATAAACTATTTAAAGTGTTCCTGATCCTCAGGAAAATACACAGTGGAACTGCACGGCATTAACAAATTAATCTTGGTTTATAAGAAATGTTTGTAAAAATATCTCGTTTTTTAAAAATCTTAGGTACTTTGGCAGTAGGTAGATATGAGAACCTAAAAAGAGGTAGTTTCTTCATCGAAGTAAACTTCCTGTATTCAAATCATTACAAAAATGAAAATTTCTACAAGTTTTCAGGTTTACTGAATTTTTAAAGTACAATTTTGCTGCTACTTTCAATATCTGTGCAGAGATCAAGAGCACTATGATATTGCTATGCATTTCTTTACAAGTCCTTGTCCCTCCCAAGCTTCGGTTGATTGTACCCCTCCACAGAACTGGCTATCTGATATAGCCTGGCTTTGTTTACGTACAATGTCCATCTGTTTGGGCCATGCTGACCTTTATTGCTTGCATGACTGCGTGACTTGTATTCTGCTGTGTTTGCCTTCTGCAGTGTTATTATCCCACTTTTTGAGGCTAGCCACTACCAGGCGCTATTACATATTTTCTCTTCTAACCTGTCTTTAAGTAATTTCACACCTATCGTCTTCTGAAAAACTTGTCCCATACATCCAGTCCTCCACTGTTTCTTCTGCTGCCTCCACTCTTGAATATTGCTTTTTTTCAGAATAACTTTGTTAGTATGATTGATAAATAGGCACTTAGTTCACAACATGAGATTTTTATTGATCCGTTATTTCATCAGTTTCCAACAACAGTTATGGCTAAGCATATCTGTGATAAAATCACCCACACTGATCAAATGCTTTTGTGACAAAAGCTCCTTCTTTGTTTTGCAATTTGAGATCTGTATTTCAATACTTTATACAGTGCAGCCATTTTATTTTCTTGATATTCTTGAGGCTATGGGTGTTTTCCAAGGTAGCAAATGACAGCAAGATTAATTCAAATGTATCTCAAATGTAAAAGTTAGAGGTGGAAAGGTAGCTTGGAAGAAAACAAAGCAAAGAGTACCACTCCTGTCCCCTGTGTTAATAATAGTGTGTGTAGTTTCTCCGAAGCAGCAAGATCAAATTGACAGTTGTGTTTTTAATATGGTCCATGGTATGGTTCAAACTTCTTACCAGCTATGTAAGAACATCCATACAAAGCAAGCTACTTAAACTAGAAAGTGCACTCTGGAAGACTGAAGCCTATAGGGAGAAAAATGCCTATTTACTATTAAAGCCTTAAAACTCTAGAATAGACATCAGGAGACCTTATAACAGCAAGTGTTAGGCTATGGTCCCGTGTCTGAAGTGTTAAGCAGCAGTGCCTGCCTAAGCAGTTCTTCAATTTCACAATTAATTTTAAAAAAAGAGTTTGCTTAATAAAAAGCAGTAATAAAATTGCTAAACAGTTCAGATTCTCAAGTCATGTCCTCAGTCAATCTTCATCTTAGCCAATTGAGTTTTAAGGAGTGAGTCAAAAGTTGGGAAGATACAAAATGGTTATGGAGTGAATATTTTGTCCCAGAAATTGTTACATGAATACTTTTTTTAAAATGGAATCTAGGTTAACAAATAAGATGATGCTCTGATTTGGTTTCTGTCAGAACAGGAAGAACCTGTATTATTTGCTGTTGGCACTTGGCATACAACACCCAACTATATTCTGAGAACACCATATCATCTAATAATTAAATGAAAAATCATGTTGTTTGTTGTTGGTCCAATGTAACATATGTTAACATCAGGGAGAGCAACTGACAAATGTTGTGAAAGGTGGCAAGAGAATGAGATTAAGTTATATAAATTGAGGCAAGCTGCAAGACGCACACTGTGCCATGTATGTTAGTTAGGCTCAAAGGGAATTTGTATAGTGCCGGTCTCCATTCTGTAGGCTTGTACTTGCTTGGTTTTTAAGTCCATATAAATTCAGTAAGATTGTTCACTTGTTTAATGTTAAGTAAAGTATTACAATATCTGAAAACTTAATAACTAGTGGAGCAAGAAGGACGGTTACAGGGATTGATGTGGTCTCTCTTGTGAAATCTGTGTTATCTCTTAGGTATATCTATTAGTTGTAGAATTTGGCATGGTTTGCAGGGAAATTAATGAACTGCTATATTAATGCAGTCAGTGTTAAGTGATAAGTTTTTATCATTCTACAGAAGTGCTAGACCAGAGCATTAGTTTGTTGCTTGATTTTTAACAGACGGAAATTATACATCTGAAGTTGAGCTACATCTAATTATGTGCCAGTTCATATACGTGTATATGTGCGTATATATACGGACTGTTCTCAATGTAGGTAGCCTCATCAATACAGCTAATATCAACCAAATGGAGTCATTATATTTTCAGTCACACCATAGAACTTGAAACTCCAGTGTGGGTGAAGTAATGTGTATATAGTATCAGCCACTCAAACCCTATAAGCCTCCATCTCCATGAAACATGCTGATTATAACACAGGTTTGATCTGCAGAGTGGGGCCTACAGGGTGAAGTGGACATAAACTTTCTTTGATCTGCAGAACAGAGAGAGAAGACATGCTTCCATGTCTTTGTACCTCCTATTTTCTCTTCTTGCCCTTTTCTTACCCACCTCCTGCACGCCCCGCAGATGACTAGGTTGTTACAGGAACTTAAGGTGTGGGAAGATACTCTCTCTGAGCAGAAAGTAAAATTTGGGAATAATGTGGAGAGAAGATGATAAGGGGTATATAGGAAAAAAAATGCTTACAGAGCTTAGGGTGTACAGAGCATTGGCTTTTAAATATGTTGATGCTTGCAAACTTTCTGTGCTATTACTGTCTTACTTCCCCACTGTATGGGGCCAGGAGTACTTGTCCTAGTTATTTATTAATTGACACCATAACCCATAAGAGCTTAACTGCTACACACAAGTCTACTTTCTGCATGTCCTTGATTTCTGACCATATTTTTTTTGCTCTGTACACCTGTTTTTTTTAATGTGACTCTGATCTATCCTCAGTAAAAACACTCATTTACTTAATACATCATGCCTTCCAAAATACAAGATGACAGATCATTTCTTATATGCATAGCTCATAAATTCAAAATTCCAGATGACAATGTGGAAATACATAGGAATTGCCATTATTAGAGCAGACTCAGAAATTATCTGGTCTCCTGTCTGTACATAGTATCAGATACTCTGAAAGACAGTATAGATTCCACACATCTGCTTTCATAGTAGATCTTACTCTAATTTCAAACATTTATGCACTAAGTTCTAAAGTACAGTGTTTGACATCTAATTTTTGTTGTCCTTAAGTATTATAATCACTCATACTGTTGGTCCAAAAAACCCTCCTAATATTTCAGACGAGAGCGAACCACTGGTTGGTTTTAAGAATTCCATTTATTTTACTTACTGTTTTCATTTGCTTCTCCTGTTTGTTGGTTTCTGGTTTTGACTGGTTTACAGAAAGATGTCTCCACTGAGCTGTCCATATTGATCCTTAGAATGCTGAGTGAGTCAATATTGTTGGACGATCTGTGTGAGATAAATACAGAATTCGATTTTTCTTCCAAAATGCAGTACTCTACATTTCTTAACAATCAGTTGACATTTTATGCTTCACTTGCCTACCTTGTTTGGACTAGGTGAGTGGGTAGAAAAATGGTAACTGAAACTACGTATTCCTGTTTAGCTTGTTCATTTTTTTCCTGAAGCGAATCACAGCTCAGTTTGATCTTGGCACCTTTTGGTGATCTGAAAGCCAAGGTATTTCACTGCTCAACATTTATTTCTAGCTTATCTCAAATATTGTTTTATAGATACATAAAATAGAAGACAAGAAGTCATCAATGTTAACTTCCTGTCATAATTAGACAATACTTGGTTAAAAAACTGTTCCCTTTTTCATCAAAAAGTGAGAAAATTGAAGGGAGTCTTTGAGGAACATTTTACTAAAAAGGCATTCATGAACAGTATAATGGATATTTGCAAAGTTAAGATGTCAAGTTTGATATCTGAATTCAGTAACTTAGACAAAGGCATTTAAAATTCATTTACAACAAATTTCTGTTTCCTAGGTAGAGCTCTAATTCTTTTGTTGAGATTGCCTCACAATTCCCTTATAAGTAGTGCTTTTCAGCAGTTTATGTCTTCACTATTTATAGCTTTGTTGATTTATAATGATGCAAACTGAAAGCTGGCAGAAGTTTTCTGCCTCAGCTTGGATATTAATTTTTTTATTAAAAGATGTCATGCCAGTGTGGTCCAATTATTTCTGAGAATGAAACAGTGGGAAAACAAATTACTTTCAATTGTTAAGAATGTGTGACAGGCTTTTAGGTCATTGTGCTTTATTGCCGTGCTTTGCAACGCAGGTTTGAATTTGGCAGAGACAGGCTTATATGAGAGAAATATAACTTTTGAAAAACTCTGTCATCACTGTTTATGCTGTGCTTCCTTTTTATTCCAGGTGATGAAGCTTGAATTTAATTGTTATAACCACTCGAAAAGGAATCATATCACTCTCTCATGCTTGGTCAAGAGGTACCAGACATTAGGTTTAACCCATTCCAACTTCATCGGACCCATCTGTCTGTTTTCCAGGAGCTATGGCCACAAATATATGTTATGATTATGTGTTCTTTAAACAAAGTATAATTTGTTTTTAACATTGGTAGTGTAGAAAGGATGCTAATATAACAAAACAAGGATTTTAATACATTCTATGTGCAGAACTACTTGCTTAGTTAATCACCATGAAAGATCAGTAGTGAGGGTCCAATTTTTAGACTCTGCAAAACTCTTCTCCTTGTTGGCACTTTCCTGGAAATTACTGTCTTGTACTTCCTCTCACTACAGAGACTTTTAATGTGTAAAACTGAATAAATAGTTTAAACTTCTATTCTTGGCAGGTACAGTATTTCTCAATCATTGTTTTGTCAATACAGATCAGATCATTTTTTTGAGAATTAAAGTAGAATTTTAATTTCTCCTCTGTTTGCAATACTTTGCATCTATTAGCACTCAGACTCAATTACCATTTTGCTACATACTCACCAGTTGAGGAAAGACAGAAGGTGGAGGAGCAATGTGGTAACTTGAAGCAGGTTTCCAACATTGAAGTCCTGTCTCCACCCATTGTTTCACGAGTTGGTAATTAATACAGCAGCCCTTCTGATTAACCATGTCAGAGACACTGAACATTCTAGGAGCCTAATGGTCTGCTCTTACACACTAATAACAGGTCATATATGATATCCAAGTAGCATTATTCAATAAGTTTTTCACTTGTTCCTTCACACTGCCAACTTACTGACTTTTGAAGAATAGATTTGTATGCCTTCTGTCACAGGTCTTGGCTTTGGGCTGCCAGTAGGGCTGGAGATTCCATCACTTGGTATGTTGAGGCCCCTCACAGCTCCTGCTGCTAAGCAAACCGTATCATCCTGTAAAACAACCACGCACCATCAGTTTCCTTACAGATCATGTTATCCAAGTGTCTGCAACCTTCCTCCATCCAGATGAAGCAGTTGGCTGTTGATCAAATACTGCGCAAGCTCAAAGGCTTTTCAAAATTTGTACTAAAATGCAGCTAGACATGGGAACTGAGCATAGGTAACAGTTTTTGGCTTTAAGAATGATCCCACTGATCTGAATGTAGGGGGATAAAGCCAGATAAGGGATGAAAGGAATGCATTAGGATGGGGCAAGATTGAGAGTGGAATGGCTTGACAAGAAATCAGTGAAGAAAAGCTACAGAAACTAGAGTGGCTTAGCAAGACAGTATTTAGGAGACTGAGCCACCTCGGGTGAGGAAGCCAGTGGAAGAAGCACCTGGAGACCAGTTGTGCAAGGAGATTAGATGGGCTGAGCAATGATTCTGGTATTGGGAGGGAATGAGATGATTAGGCAAGAAAAGCAGATCAGATGTGTTGCGAAACAGGAGGGTAACACACTGAGCTAATGAGGAAGAGAGAAAGGAAGGATTTAGAGCTAATCGACTTGAGAAGAAAAAGGTTGAAAGAATGAAACTTAAATCTAATGAGAAAGTGTGAGATGGAACTCACTGGACCAGGAGCCTGTGGTACCCGAGCTAGCAACTTCTGGTGGATGAGATGGAGGAAACGTGGTAGCACAGCCATTTGACAGAGAGTTCAGGTGTAACACTTGCATGAACCTGTACTGGATTAGGATTGTATAGATAAATTAGCTGTTGCCTACAGGCCTGCTCTGTCATATATTACAAAAAATTTGAGACACAGCATATGAGGCAGGTGATCACGGGAAGAAAGATGACAGTTCTATGGCTAATGTGGATAAATGCTGATAAGCTTATCTGAACTACCACTTTAACTCTGCCACAGAATCACTGTAGGATGCCACCCCAGGGTAAGTTACCTAACACATTCAAAGTTGGCCTATAATTGCCTTTTTCCCTATTTTCAGAATATTTATCCCAAGATATATCAAAGAGGTATTTGCAGAAGTGTCCTGTGCTAAGTGGCTACAGTGTGGTGGAGCTTTCTTTAAACATATATTATTAAATGCTAAATATTTTTTAAAATACTATTTTTGAATTTTGTATAGTATTTTGATGATGTTCATTAAAATCTAGTGCTAGGTACTGATTACAAAGTAACTTAATATTACAAATTTACACTAAATAACTCTACTCAATGAGGCAGAAATACTGTGGTAAAAACATATGATGCCATATAACTAAAGGTTGCATCCTGATACAACCTTAATTCAAATTTCTTGGGCAGTTTTAGACCACTTTTGTGGTTTGTGGCAGTCTTATTTGGGACTATTCCAGAAGACACACATTCAGAATGCAGGTGATGTACTTCACATCATTTTCTACAAAAAGGCATTTTACTAATGCATGCACTGGCTTCCAGTAGGTGTCATAATTGAGGTGTTAGTTTAGATCTGTAATCTTTGGATTCCAAAATCATCCAGTCGATAGGACATAGTTGCCTTTGTCCTCTCTCAAAGCATTTGAATTTACTCCAAATTTTGAAAGGAAATGCGCTGGTAACAGAATAGGAAGCAACAAGGAAAGGTGCGAGTCATGAATGGCCAATACCTCTCTAGTGATAAGAAAACGTACAGAAGTGGTGGTTCTTTAAAATTGATCGAGGAAATTAAGAGAGACTTTGGATCTCAGTGTTGCTTAAAGATCACAGAATCATAAAAAAAACCCCACAGAGCTGGAGCATACCTTCAGGATCATCCAGATGGTCTTCAGCAAAAATGGTACAGAATGAGGGGAATGAAATAGGCCAGGGAAACAAGGTTATTAACATAGCAAACCTGTTAGTTGTGTGGAACAGGCAGGAAGAAATCCCTTCCTAATATATAGTAGAATAGGTAACAAAATGTGTAATTTAATGAGTAAAATTCAGAAATGTGAAACAAGTAGGCTTTTGTTTAATAAGCATAGGATCAATAACAGCAGAGGAGGAGTAAGAAGGTACACCCCTGAAGAATATAGTAAAGTTTTAAAGAAATATGAAGCTCCTCTGCATGAATATACATAGAAAGAGACTGCTGGTGTTCTACTTTTTTTTTTTTTTAAGGAAGGATGTTACTACTGCATGTTATTACTATTACTACTAGCTAATATTACATATTGCTAGTAATATCTGCTACTAATAATTTTTGCTACTAATTCACTGTTATTACACCTTGCTGCTACTAATAGTTTGTGATATTACTGATAAACAGCACATTTAAAGCCAGATCACTAGGAGAAGTTGCTTAGATTGCTAGTACTCAAGACAGTACTTGCAGTTAAACATCTTTTAACTTGTTCAGCAGACACAGATACTGCTTACGGGGCTTTCTAGTATAGCTCATGTCCACTGGAAATTAAAATTTGAAACTAAATTCATCAGGGAATATAATGTACATAACTGTCCAAATGTGGTGCCCATTAGGACAGTTGCCCTTATGGTATATAGGCCAGTGTTTTACATGTTTTAGAAAAAAATGGTGAAAGTTTCTGTAGCTATGCAAATATACATGTGTGCCTGTGTATGTATAAATACACTGATACATATGTGCACTTTTTGCTTTTTTGGTGCAGAAAGTAAATCAATCTCTCTTTTATAGGAAAAAATAAATAGTGATGTTTTATCCCATTCCAGCAGAAGGAAAAAACAAAATATTACCCTTCAGCCTTAAGGCATAAAGTTGGATGTGTCTAACCAACGTGAGAAAATTCCCTGTTCCTTCCTACACAGCACCACACCCAGAGCCCCGGCCAAAAGCTCCTCCTGTCTGCCAAGGCAGTTTGTAAGGTAGGGCAGGATCCTGTGCTCCAGCTCAGCAAAGCTGAACCCACATAGTCCATCTTAATGCAGAATGTATAAATAGAAGATATGCAGTTTAATTATTAGGTAAATAATCGTCTACATTACATCATTCCAAGTCAAATGTCAACTGCCAATTGCCCTGTTATCAGAAATAAGATGAGAGTGAGTTTTTACCACAAGTGAAGACATGTTTCCATGTTATCGCCACAGCTTAGTTAATGCCCTGGATGTTCACACACTTGTTCATCTCATGCTAACCTGATGGGAACAGCATGAACAGGCAACAGAAGTAACCAAATACTAAGTATGGACCAAACATTCAATAGTTATGTATGGTAACTAAGCAAAAAGAAATATAAACTTAGTCTTCCTAATTCTTTTCCTAAACTTCGTTGTACCATACATTTGACATTATGAAACACCTGTGCCCTAATCTTTAAGCTTATTATCTATTTCTTTTTGTAGTCTGAAATTGTAAATCATAGGGTTTGACTCATATGACTACCAGGGTAAAGGAGCAGCAGACCCGTTATGTTGTCTGGCTTGTGTTGTTGAAATACCTTTCAGTCTAAGAACCCCTGTAGCCCTGCAGAAGAGTAAGATGAATAAAATTCCTCACAGCAGGCAAGAGATCAAGGCATTGAGTAATTCTTGTAGGCACATTTTGCAGAGTTTACTTCAGGCACCATTGAAATTGCTGTTTCTCAGATGGATGTTCAACAGGCTCATCTTCTGTGCCATCTCACAGCATAAAGCAATTGTTACCATTACAGAGGGACCTTCGCATCTTAACAAATAGATGTGTCTGCTTTTTCCAGGATCTTCTCAGTAAGGAAAATCTGAAGCTTTTGTTTATAATAGAAATAAGGCTTGTGTAGCAATGTGGCACAACCATAGCCTGTTCTCTCTCTGCTCCTGGGATGAGAATATCTGTGAGGAAAAGATTACATGCCTGAATAACATACAATCTTAGGGAAAGCAGAGCATTGACTCCTGCCTTGGATGAAGGAGGGAAGCAAAGTAGTAATTGAAATCTCTGAGGAAAACATTAAAATAAGCAAGAAAAGTCTAGGAAAGGAGGAAAGAGAAAAGGCGGGAAATTTCCACAAATGTAATTCAAAGTCAGTGTTAATTCCTCAGAAGTTCTAGGGTGGCTAATGGGTCCTCCCATTCACAGTAGCAAGTCTTACACTCCAAGTTTATTCAGTTCAGTTGTGGTCACAAATTGTATTGAACCAGCGAGGTACTGCTTAACTCATCTTCCAAAGTTTGGGAAAATGATTCAAGCCAATAAGGTTCTTCTCCAAAAATTCTAGATTCATCATTTTCAATGCAAAATGCAATCCCACAGGGAACATAGTGCTAACATTTTGAGGATATTTTCACTTGTGCTCTTGGAATTTGCTGTGTTCAGAATTCCATCACTGAACTAAAATAAAATAGCAACGAATTACAAAAGAACTAATAGAAAGTGGAGCAAACATGAGAATAAGGCTAAAAGTACTCTAAGGTTTTCTTTAAAGCTACATAGTCTCCTCCAACAGCAAGAAACACTTTGATTAACACCCAACCAAAACACAATAGCTCTAGTTTTTCTCCCATATACTAATTAATAAAAATTATGTTCTGAAAAAGGAACTCAAAATGACTGTATGCACAGTAGTGTTTGGTTTGGGAAGCCAAAGTAGCTCTTTACATAATCAGTTTGGTTGTGAGATTTGTTTGTTTGCTTTTCCAAAGCAATATCAATGCAAACAAGAACCTACAGTAGCACAAAACTCTCAATCAACCTATACCGTAAAATCAGAAATTTCACTGTGCTTGTGACAATTCACTGTATAGCCATTCCAGTATAGACATTTAATTACAATCGTACCTTTTGAAGGTAGCATTCATCTTCTTCATAGCTGGGTCTAATAAATTAACACATTCAACCAGTCTTTAGTTGATAGGATCACCTGGGAAACATCTAATCCACCACATGTAAGGCTGGGCTGACAGCTTATGGAAGGCTCAACATTTCCTGAAGGACAGTTTGTTCAAGATTAATACTGGAGAGAGTGGCTCTATGCATGATATCATGCTGTATAGGTCTGGGTTTCTCCCCAGAAGTTTTTTAGTCAACTGGAAGCTAAAACACAAATACTGTCAAGCTAATAAATTCACATTCTAGGGTCATATTTGAAAAAATTAATAAATCTTTAGAATAACGGTGTAAGAATATAAACCTGGAAGACACGTGGATCAAGTCCAGTTCTTCTTATTGGAGGCACCGTATCACCTCATTTCGTTTGTTTAGATTCACCATTAAAGATTTTGTTCTCATGTTCCAATTAGGATTCTGTTCTAGAAACTTACTCCTCTAGGTTAGGATTTTTCTCCTAAATGCTAATCTTCATTTATAAATTGACTGTTCATGCTGGTTTATTCTTCAGCATCATTGCCCTTTTGCTGTAGCAGATCTCCCTCCTCGGTGTTTACCTGGTTAATGTATTTCTGTGCAACAATCACGACTAATCTCACTCAGCCTGTGTCTTTCTTCCCTTGGTCACCTCCACACATATGCCAGTGATGTGTGCCATCTTTGGTTTTTGCATACTGATTTCCTTGAATATTCCATTTTAAAGTCTTACCAGTGTTACTCCTATTTCTGCAGAAAATACCTCAGGTGGTAGGTAAATCCTGACCTTTTTACAACTGTATCACACTTGCCTTCATCTTGTATAAAATAGAGCGACCTCTTTTGCTATTTCAAAATACTGTATTCTCCTTGTAGCACATTCTTTGTCATTATTCTTCAGAAGTATGTTGTTATAGTTTGTATTGTAGAATTTAGTTCTGTTTCATGCCTCCATTTCTGGGGATCCACCTTTTTTTCTGCATAATATTAATAAGACCTTTTTTTTGTCAACAGAAGACTGGTAACATTTATATCAGGTCACTAATAACTATATTAAAATCTAATCGCTTTCTTCTAGCTGGATTCACCAGTCAAAAATCATTCAGTACCTTACAACTTTTAGCCAGTTCCTTGCCTGTATTATAATCCTGATAAAAATCATCAATTTTATCAGCTTCATTAATAAATCTCTAAGTGACACCATGTGTTTTTATTAATATTCACTTGAATAAAGTGTGTGACATTGTCTTTGCCTAAAAAAAATCAAATTACTTAAAAAACCCCAACTGAATCCAATACAATCTTGTCTACTTTTACATCTGATTATTCACCGCTTCGCTAGTTGCTTTAAACCATTGCAGACAATTCAGTTCAAATCCAGGGACCTTTCAGACATGAATCACTTCTGTCCTCTCCCTCCTCTATGCAGTCGCTGTATTGCCTGTTCTCCAATCATACAACACCCTGACTTTATTTATTTATTTGAAATATTTCCCACAGAACCAGTCCCACAGTCTCCTTATTCTAGCTTGTTTCAGGATTTGGGGGTGAAGATTTCCAGCCCATCCAGTTTCAGTTTTTCTTCTTCAAACACCTACCTACCAATTCTGTATTTTATTCGTGCTAATCACACTAGCCAGCGGTTGAGGAGTAGATTTGAAGCGACTTGGGGACAGGAGGGAAAGCTCCGTGCCCTTCCCTTCCCAGCGCTGGGCCCCGGCGCGGCCGCGCTGCGCTGGCCGCTGTGCCTGGGCCACGCCACGGGAGGGCGCCCCGAGCCCGGGATTGCGAACCACTCACCTGCCACTCCACGGCATTAGAAAAGCAAGTGCTAAAGGAAATAATCCACGCAAATATTGTACAATTATGTATTTGCTGTAGGCTTGAGAAATTATTTAAATCCCACAGTTAGGGGGTGGTTTTTTATAGTATTTTCTTGATCTGTGTTCATCCCGTTTTCATTCCCAAATCTCATGTACATATTAGAGGTGACTCTGTCTGGGGACTCGCCACAGTCAAAGTGAACATTGCACAGTAGGGGCTCATCACTGGTGAAGCAGCATCGCCCTCTTTGCTTTCATAACTTTGATTTTATAGAATATCTGTAAAACACGTTGTGCAGAAATAATATTAGTAATGCAACTACAGAGGTGATAATCTACAGATCTCTTATTTTTTTAATTTACCGAAGGTGTACTTAATGAGCATATATTCCTTCTGCTGTCACAGTAGTTAAACCAGTCCAAGTCCCTGTTGGTCTGCTTTGGGTAATGTTCCTTGCTCCCACAACTACTGAAACAAGCATATTGGTACAAGACACCTGACAAACAGGTATTCCATTCCTTTCCTATGGTATGTTAAGGTTCTTCACATAAAGAAAAAAAAAAAGTTCCTAAGAATGCCTATATAACTGAAATAGTTGATGTGAGTATCCAGAGAGTGATCTGTAAAATAAGATTAAAGTGAATGACATTGTCAGATGCTTTTTGTTGTTTGCCACAGAGCTTAATCTTTTGAGCTTAAGGAGAAAAGGATACCGTTGATTTCACCCTAGTAAGAGCCCTGTACATGTGTAAGACCCCTCTGTCTCTCAGGTTTATTTTGAAATTAATCACAAGCAGCTACAGGACTGGAAGCTATAGCTTGCAGTACCTTTGAACTCAACCCAAAATACAGACTTGTTGATACAGGGTAAATACAAGAGTATACAACGTACGATAACTATATGCAGTTTTCCAAAAGCAGTATTTGTTTCTTTATCCATGGGAATTCAAAGCTCTGGTTTATATAAGCTTTCAGTCTAGTTTAGATTAGATTAACACTGAGGGGTATATCAGGATAGCATTGGTAAAACAGATGCCTTGTATTATTCAGACTTTTTTTGTCATTCCACTCTATACTTGTCTCCCACTTACATAATTCTCTCATTTTGTTGTCAGAAGTCTTACATTAAATCACTATTCCACTCAATGAAATTTATAAATCAGTAAACATGGCTAAAAATAGAATTGTTAATGTTCTCACTCTGTTGCTTATCATCCTAGTTGCAGTCTTGGACATTTTTATTTCTTTTAGAGTCACGTTTACAGTGTTTTTCAAGCCTTGGAGGCCTTCTGAGCTTACCATGATTTCATTTCTGCAGTGAACACATAAAGAGCCATCACTGGCCTGTGTTGAAATTTATTCTGGCTGTCTATGCGATATTGTAATAAGATGCTGCCTACTGGAACTCCCTGATGCCTCACCAAACCAGCAAAATGTTTTCTAGGAAACAACTGTTTTCAGTGCTATTCCAGAGTCTTTATCTGTAACAACATTAACATTTTGCTTCACTTGCAATAGAATCAGCAACACAAGTGAGATTTTAAAGCTTATTACAAAACACCTCATAAATAGTAGGAACAGAACAAATACATAACAATGACAAATTACTGCATGCTTAAATATTTTCATTTTGCTAGTCTAATTGCCTAGCTACTTGTTTGGGAAAAGGTATAAACTTGCTGGTTTACTACTGATTTGAGATTTCAATCTCAGGACTCCTTTTGACATTCTTCATGAATGGTATCCGTAACTACAGACATAGGGAATGACAATCCAGAGTACTGGTTGATAACATTCTGTGACAAGAATTATTATCTGAATAGCTTTGCAAAATTTCATCTGCCTTATGGAATAATGCCTGATCACAAAGTGTTATGGAAATTGCCCTACTTCACCACCAGCGAAAGCAAACCAGCAGCATTCCCTTCTCTGTACAGACCTTTCATTGCAAAGGAAGCAATTAAAAATTTCACTCATAACCACAACTTATTACAATAAACAGTCCTTCATCTTTCACATATCTGTTCTAAGTCTTTAGGGAGGAATTACATTTGATGACACTTACAGACTCCAACTTCTACAGGCACAGTTACACCCAGGAAACCCATAAATCTTCATATGCAAATGAACCTATGAAACTGCTCATGACCATGGGACTGGGTGCATAACCCACTTTCATCAGAAAGAAATCGCGATGCCTCACTCCATAGGTGTTCTATTAACTGCCAGGAATTCAGGCAGTGGCCTCCAGGTGAAGACAATTAAGCTATCCTACCAGATCTGGAATGTGTTGGGAGCAATTCAGTGACTAGCTATAAGGGAAGGAAGGAAGGAATGTGTCCTGCTTTTCCTTGTTAGGGCTTGCTACCACCCTAGGGACAAGGGAACTGTTTATTTTCCTCCCGAGGAGGTGGGTGGGAGGGGGAAGTTGCATCTGAAGCAGGTGATCTGAACAGCTTAACCCTTCTTACAGCATCTGATATATTCAACAGCATTCCTTTTCACAGCTCTCAGAAAATTCTGACCTACTGTACCACATGTCTGTAAGCTTCTCTGTCCACACCAGAGGCTACAGGGAATTAGTGCTTGCCACTGGAATAAAAAAAATTAAAAAAAAAAAAAAATCAATCCATTTCTGTTTTGCATCCCCAATGCACAGGCAGTGATACAAGTCCTGAGCGGTAGCAGCTTCCCCTGTATTTGGTAACACTGCTGAAACGATGAAAATTGAAAACAGAACTCCACAAAAAAACCCAAGAAAAATTAACGATGGAATTTTAACTGTAGCCCTGTGCACTCCGGCACCACAGTAAACCACACAGAGCACACAAGAGTGTGCTATAATGCATTTTGAAAATGTCCCCATATGGTCATTTTGATGTTGCTGCTGCTATTTCCTTCTCCTTTCTGATTTGTTTTACTCATGGCACAATGGCACTGATGGAGGGCCCGTTCCTGCAGCTTGTGTCAATGGAGCCTGTCTTGACACAACAGGTTTCATAGCAGGAGCCACATTCAGAAACTCCGTCTGAATCTCAGTACAGCAGCTGTGACTCTCAGATGTCAAAACTGGGAGTGAGGTGTGTGTGGAAGAGAAGGAGTAATTCTTCACAGTGTCTGTTTGTAAAGCTGGCAGCTCCCTGCTCTGGGATGCTGTGTTTACTTAAAGTTTAGTTTCAGGAAAAGACTACAAAAGTTAACAGGAGAAGAATTCACTGAGAACTACTAGGTATAAAGAAATCATATTTGGCTCAAGAAGTTTATCTGCTGCAAACAGCTGGAAGCTCAGGGAAAGTGTTATATATTCCTGTCCAGTGTTTCATATCTTCCTTAAGCATCCCTTCATGGCTATGATGAGAAGCAGGATACTGGTCTTACCAAGTTCTTGGTCTTACCCAGCTGGGTCTTTCTTATTTCAAAGCATTGCTTATTTCCAGTTCCAAAGTTCCTTCTATATAAATGTTATGTTCTCATGTTAGGTTTTGATTGCTCAAAAATCCTTACTTAAGAGATAAAGTACCAGAGATTATAAGAAGCCTTATACTATTGAGATTAATCCATAGCTTAGTAAGTTTCCTACATTAATGCCTTCACTTTCAAGTCTTTTAGATCCCACATTTGGATTCTGGAAGGTTATGTGAAGGACCTCATCTTTAATGATTCGGTCTTTCACTATTACATACTCACTACACTGTGATAAACTATGTTAATAAAAAATTTGTACAGCACCTTTAGATGTGCAAGTAAAAAGAAAAATATGGATATCAACCCAAGTCTCCTTTTGAGGCATTAACTGTATATATTTATATTCCAAGCCTGCTAATATGCACACCCTGAAGACAAGATAGCTGTTGCTTACACAGTACATGTGCACATGACCATAAAAAGCAGTACATATTTCTCCCTTTTGTTTCCTTCTAACTTCTACTGAAGTCAGAAAGTTTCTGATTTTGACCAGCGTTATCGATTTTCTACATATCTCCTACCTTTGAAGTCCTTTAATATTATCTCTGAGGATTTTCTTTTAGACATCCAACCCTTGCAACAGCATTCCCTGACATACCTTTTGATGTTTTTTTTAGGTCACTGACATGCAGCTTTTACCTGCCAGCAGACTTCAAAGCCTGTAATGCTTGGCAGCCAAGCCTGTCAGAAATCTTTCTATTGGTTGGAAGAAGTTACTGAAATTAGATGGCAAATACTCCATCAGCACTGGAGTCGCATTCCTACCCTAAAGAAGATTGCCAGTGTTGCTTTCTTGATTATATGCTGCTTCGTGGCTAAATCTTGAATTGGAAGCTGTCTGAAGAGGACGGTCTCCAAAGCTGCTCCGCAAAATGGTATCAGGGTAGCAAGGAAGAAACCAGCCAGGTTTGTGGCCTGCCCTTGGTAAAGACCTCTGCTTCTAGGAGAATGGGATTTGCCTCTCCATAGGCTTGTACCTACTCAGACTTGTCTTCCCATGGCAGCTACCAGCAGTGTCTGCCAAGGCAAAACAACTCTCTCTGCAGTCACCTTGACCTGACGTGTGCTCTGACTCTCCTCACAGAGGCATCCCATCATATGTGGGGACCACCATCTTTCTGAATCATGGGGCGGGCTGTGGTACTCACGGAGAATCCCCACGTGTTCCTACCAAGACAAGTTAATTCACAGGAGGAAGCTGAGGAGTGGCACCAGCCCAAGTGTGTTCTGCTCGGGTGACATCCATCAGTGGCCTTTCCATTCACTAGATTTGCAAACCTGTCAACTTTGATTTCTTATTCATGCAGTTATCACAGTTCCATACTGCTAAGGTGCCAATGAACCAGTAATAACTTGGACATAAACAAGTAGGGGTCGGGTTTTTATTTTTATTTAACACTGCAGTTTTCTATTTATATATAATTTGGATATCTCGTTAGGGCTACAACATATAAAATAATATTTGCTGAAACTAAACTCCTTTTTAATAGCTCTCAGTAAGTGCAAGCCACTTAAGGCTTTTGTCAGAATAAAACTGGTAGAATATTGTGGTTTTCAGTGTAGTGAATTGTACCCTGTACTCTTATGCCATATACATAACCAAAAGTAACAGAGTTTTGCACACTTCCTTAGTTGACTTTTAACCATAAGTATCATGTTGGATTATTTTACTGAGGTGAGATGACAGAATAGATCAGTTCTATTAGCTTATCACTTAACCCTTCTGTGATCAGTATCATGTTTCAAAATATATGCTGCTCTTTTAGATACAGCAATTTTATTTTCTTAGATTTATACATAAGCATAAAATAATAATGGTCCTGATTTTATATATATTATTCCGTAAGGAGTTTCTCAGAGAGCAGAAAACTGCTCCCATTGCACAGGAAAATGTTAAACAGTAATAACTAACATATGTCATTTAAACCAAGACCAGAGTCTGTTCTCATGTCTGCTATTCGAATCTTATATTACAATAGCATCTGCTGTCTTGCAGCTAATCAGATTAATCATTACTATTTAAAGCAAGAACAGGAAAGAAAACAGAACAGACAAACCACTGTTGGTGTTGGATTAGCAAGTTTTGGCCCAAGCCCAGTGAGAGACTGATGGGCTACAACACTTGGTGTCCCAGCCCATGGCCTGCAGGGAATTCTGCATTAGGCACCTACACTCCCTGTATTGTCAATAGGAAGATTTAAGAGCCTCATTATAGGACAACTGAACAACTTGTGCCCTGAGCAAAGAGCCATTAAGGTCAGTAGGAAATCCCCTTTCAGGAATTTTGGTGCTGCACGTAGGCTGTGGGAAGGTTCACAGCTGAGGTCAGCCCAGGAGTTGTCCCTTGGGATCAGGCATCTACAACTGCTTCATCAGAAGTGGAACAGAGTTCACTACTTTTACTGAAGCTTTTGTACAGTAGTTCAGTTCAAAGATATTTAAGAGGTGTTTAGTAACTTCCTTGCCCTTAAAGGGCCCATGCCTGTATCTTTTCTACTTACATTTATTTATGCCAGCTCTGTTCACATGAATGACTATCACAACTGCGTGACACATTTCTTCCCTCTGTAATTATATCAATACTTTGAGAGAAAGAAAATACTGATGGGTGGAAAAGCTCAGTCCTTGGCCCAGTGGACAATGTTGATAATATAAAATAAGAATGTTAGAGTAGCGAGTCCTCTTTCAGAAGCTTTGCCTGAAGCTCATATTCATGATCAAGAGGCATTCATAATTATCATTGACGGAGGAGAGCAGATTTTTTTCTATGAGAAACAACAAATTTTGTAAACTGACAAATTATGTAAACTGTTACGCAGGCCTAGGAGTAAAGCTCTCTCCTGAGGCTCACCTGTGTTGCTAATCTAGTTGTATGCTACAGAATCCTCATGACAATGTTGCCTCAGGATATTGATCTAAATTCACTAACAGCAAAAGACACAGGCAATAGCACTGTACTTTCAAAACCTATGGACACACTGTAATCACTTTAGCAACTTAATTAATATTATACCCTCTAGCATATATACTTACCAGTGTTCAATAAAATGGGATGCCATTTTAAAGACCAAAATTGAGATGACTAAGATTACTGTATCACAAAGCAGACTGTAATACTTAATTTGGTAAGATGTTAGAAAGAAGTTAACTGAGATATTCAAGTCCACAATGAAAACCACTGAATGAGTCCCTTGTCCAAAAATACTTCCCTGAGTAATGTGTCCAGCATATGAAATTCAGTAAAACGTCACGTCAGCCTTACGTAATGGCTGGATTATGTTTTCCTAGCCTTGGTAATATTATAGTCAGATGCTATCTCTATAGTTAGCAAGCAGAATAATCAGATCTACTTTAGCATAGAGTGTAATTACCTATGAGCTATAGTAAGGGTATATACTTCGTTCTGTAATGATGAGAATAACCCATATTTTCCAATCCTTTTTGGTCCTGAAGTACCAAATACTGATCATTAGTCACACACAGGAGAACACAGTTCACCACCTTTCCCTCCTCTATATCTGAGCAGTCCCCCAGCTGCAGTCAAGATGTGTGTACTGTCACAACAGCACATATAATCACTGCACTGCAAATTCACCATGATTAGCTCAATTGTCTTTCCTAGCCGATATCAACCATCTTTATTCTTTAACTACACTCATTAAATAAAGTTCACTTACACTTATGTGGATACCTATACTGAGAATAATATATCTTGCTGTGAGTACACTACAAGGCAGGTTTTGTGTCTATATAATTTCAAACAGATAGGAATAGGTTTGATTTAACTGGGGTTTTTTTTTATCTCCCAAGGTGGAGGAAACATACATCATTGTATCTGAAACAGATATATTGGCATAAAAACTGAATATGAAACAGTTTCTTCCTGCACAAACTGTACAACAGCTGAGGTATCAATGGTGCTGATCGTTAGATGAGTCTCTTATTTGTCTGGGCCCCAACATAAAAATATGATCCCTGGCAACAAAACTGAATATGAGAGCCAAATAGAGTCTGTAAGACTAGCACAGAAAACCCTAAGGCACAATGAGAAAAATGATTCCAGCTTCACCTGAAGCAGGTTGTGAGGTTGCAGCTCTCTACCCCATCACAAACTCCTACACATAGTTGTGCCAGCATCAAGAGCAGCTGCACTTGCTCTCTTGGCAAAACGATCCCAGTGAACTGCAAGACCTTTAACCATAGGGTTTCTGTTAACCTGGATGATTTTGTCAGGACTGGATTTGAACAATCACACCACAACAGCAGAGGCAGGAGAAGGAAGGAAGAGGCAAAAGCATAGATCTGGAAGTAGCAACCACTTAATCACATATAGTGCATTTGATTGCTACTTAAGGACCTTACCTGCTATCCCAACCTGAAATAACACTGTTCTCTCGGGCAAATAAATATTTTTAACTTACACTTGACTTTTCTCCAACAATAGTTATGAAATTATGGACAATTAGGGGGTTTATTTGCTACACTTGAATTGACTTACCATTGTGTTAATTATTATGCAAATAAGGGGGAAGGAAAAGTTTCTAGCCACACTTTTTTTGTTTTTCATCTGATTTATCAAACAAGCACTAAAACTGTCAAGAACACATAAAGGAATTTTTGCTTTACAGCCAAGAGCAGCAATGGTCAGTGCTTTCAGAGGGATTTTGGCAGGCTCAAGGGCAACGAGCAGCAGCCCAGCAGGAGCCCCCCCAGCACCCCACAAGCCTGGCATCCTGAGGGCTCTCAGAAACTGGGCAACACTGTGTCTTCTCATCTACTTCCAACCCTTAATTCAAAACACAAAACCAACTGAAGCTACATCACAAGCCCCTTCTCCTGCAAGGCAAACCCAGCACTGACAGCTTTGCTCACCACCCCTCCTCGGCTGGCAGCAGCTTCACTACCCAGAGCTCAACAGCCTTTGGCAGGATCCCACCTACCAGCAGTTCCCAGCCAAACCCCCTGTTACCTGTAGAAACAGCCTGTTTCACTGCTAACCCTTAATTGTTGGGCTTTCTCTCCCTTAAATCCAGCCCGTACCGGTACAGCAGGTGGGGCTCATTGAGCCAGGGTGTTTAGCTTCAGGCCTCCTGGCTCCCAAGGTGGTAGGTCTCTGTGCCATAATTACTGTTGGTTAATATGTGTTTGGCAAGCTGCGAAGGTTCTGGAAGTTGTTTCTTTCATGCAGTCTTTCTTCTCATTCCTCACCACCCACTGTCCTCCTTGGCAATTGCTTGTTAAGGTGGAAGTTTTTTAAGAAAGTGCCTGTTAAAAGTTAGGAAATGGGGTGCTGCCCATGCCTGTGGTGATCCTTTTCCCATTAACAAATGGACTTGTTGTGTGTCCAGTTTTATTTTTCACATCACACTTCCAGCCTTACATCATTTTTGCAGAATAGTTTATGACAGTACGTAGCTCATCCTGAGCAGGGCAGGATGTTACATAAAACCAGAAAAGACCAGGGAAATATTTTTAAATTAGATCGGTTGATATAACTGAAGAGAAAAATCCAAGGAGTTTTGGGGCATCAGTTTTGAGAACAACCGAGAATAACTGCTTTGTATTAGACTAAATATCAGTTAGATCATCTGAGAGAAAAAACACACATTAACTTTGAAACAGAGGAAAGATTAGGACTATTAGCAGAGGGAGAGGTGATTACGTGATTATCTGCTATAGAAAAGAGGGAGGCCTCCCTTCATTATGTTAAGAAGCATGGAGGGATTATATTGAGGGTGAGTTGTGATGAGCCATTAAACAAAAAAGAAGTTTTTTAATACCTGCTAAAGCTATGAATTTCATTTCCCTTGCTCATCTCTTGAAGTGTTTTGTGGTCTGCCTTGAAGATCAGGACTGAGAAGAGGGAGGCGGCTGATCCTTGGATGAGCAGCATGTCTGCAGGAGATGGGGTGTTTCTGTTCTGTTGGTTGACGCTGCAGGTTCATTCCAGTGCACAGTGGCTGCTGCAGTTTCAGCCACGGAGCTCCCTCAGGGCATCTGGTGCACTGGCTGAAATGCAGGATATTCTAGGAAGTGCTTATGAATTGGGGTATCTTGATGGGTTCTCAGGTAGGTGGGTGGCATTCATTACAGCCAAAACAGAGATCTCACGAGAGGAAAAATAAATTGTTTTATAAACCAGAAGCAGATGCAATGCAACTGGGGGAGCAATTTTCAGAGTTTTCTCAGACTTAATACAAATAATTTTCATGTTTGAATTCCAGATGTTCTTCATTGCCTGTTCACTAAAACTTAAAATGTAGCTGTGAGCAAGTTTGTGTTTCACCCTAAATGTCACATTATTTCTTTTAACAGGAGCTGAGTCTTGAACTGTTTTCTGATGTACGAATCATGTTGGCCTTTTGCAGGACCCTGTACGTAAAACCCTTGGAAAGAAATGGGTTCTTGAAATGCTTCTTGAGAGCAGAATTCTGCTCACTGGAATGTAAGCAGAAGGTGGAAACTTCTACTAAGTACCTCTCAAATATTTTGTTTAATTTTACTTATAGTGATGCTCAGTGTGTGGCTAGAATTGAGTTCCCTTCTCAGCTGTTGCTTCCCTTTCTGACAAGGCAGTTAACAATAGTAACAAATATTCAGCTCTGTATGGAACTCTTATTGTTCTCTGTAAGTTTTATACTCATAATCTTCCATAGTCTTCCAGCTAGTCTAGAATATCTGGCACTTCTGCAGACACATAGAACAGACGTGGTATTTTGAAACTGATCTTTTAACAAATGTCATTTTCCCAGTTCTAGTTACATTCATGCTGTTCCTTTTCTTAGCACTGATTGGAAGCCGCAGTGTAGAGCAGCTTTCAACAGGCAGGCTTTTCCTTGGATTTCATACCGACTTTTGTGTGAGTAAGGCACTGTTCAACACTGAGAAGGGAGAAGCAGGCACTTGGAGTTTACTCCATAGACAGGTGTGGGCTGTGGGTTTTTTTGTTTGTTTGGTGGTTGGTTTTGTTTGGTTGGGGTTTTGCTTGGTTTGGTTTTGTTTGGGTCTTTTGTTGGTTTTGTCGTTGTTGGTTGGGTTTTTAGTTTTGTTTTTTAAAGACATGTTACAGCTTTTATTTCACTGTGTCCACATGCTCTATGAGAAAAAAAAATGTTAAAAGAATCACACGAGTGGCTCTTAATGAGTTAGATATTTCAGTGGGTGCTCACAGGAAAATTCAGCATTTTTAATGAAACAAATTCAATTTTGGTGTGTCTTCTTGGAGAATACATTGTTGAGACACTGTACTTTTTATTGCCCTTATCTTCGCTATTTGGCTAATAACTGATTGTTCATTCCAAGCAAGCTAAGACAGTTGGATGAAGTGCAGAAAAAAGGTGACTTTAAACAACCTTTCAGCTGTTCAACTTCTGTTCATTCCCTGAAGCCTGCACTAGTGGTTATAGTAGGTTATACTTGGCTGAAAAGGGGCATTAGCTCAGTAGAGGAGCAGAGGCTGTCCAAAATGCAGCAGCTGTCAGACCCTTCTCTACTGCAGCAAAAGTTGCAAGCTGTGATGTAGACCTGGCCTTTTATGCAAACCATATTTTCTTGAAGGTAGACCTGTTATTTCCATTTCTCTCATGAAATATTTTCCAGGGCAATTTAGGAGTAATCAGCACTGTACAGTCTGGGACATGGTTGCAGCTCTTTTGTGCTAGTCTTGATGCAGGGGGAATGCAGAGGACTCTCTATCCAAGTTGACAGCCAAAGTGAAAATGGGGAGGAAAATGCTCTGAACAACCAAAATGAAAAAGGACAATTGTTTGTTGTTTTACTTCGAGGAAAACCCAAAACTGCACTTAGCATTCACATAATGTGGCAGATGTGGGCTCAAATTATTTTTCCAAAAGATGTTTGAAGCTGGGCCTCCCACAGCATAGAACACTTTTGTTTTAAATCAAAAGTGCCTGAAACAAAATATTTCAGAAGCATAAAAACATGTAATCCTGGTATTTCTACTTTTTGTCATTTTCAGTTTGACCTCTGGAACTGATTTTTTTTTTTTCCCAAATAGACGAATCAAGAAAAAAAAAAAAAAAAAAGCTGAATTCTTTTATAAATGCAGGTTAGCCTATGTGGGAGCTGAGAGAACACTAATGCATGGAGGGGCTGAAGCATAACAAAACATAGTCTGCTTCAGAAACAGGGCAAGGACTAGAGCTGGGTATGTATTGGAAACAGCTGCAGTTATTCTTGCTTGCATTTTCTAAAATGTGCCTGGGAATTACGGCAAGATAAAGCCCATTCTGTTTGCAAAAGAGTGTCTGTAAGGAAGACAGAGAGTCTGCTGTAGCTGTATGCTTTTCTTTCTAAAAAAGATTTGGCAGACCAAGTAGTATCTATTGCTTTGTATTCTATCTATTGATAAGTATAGGTGGAATTTCTTGTTTATCTTTTTTATTGCTATTGGACACTTATGTAATGGTTTCAGTGACTTTTCCCACAATAAACTTTTAATGCTTTTTCTGACGATGTGATTGTTGATTGAACTATTTAACTCACATTCCCTACCGTAGTTCCTTGCTTTCACGTTAAATTAGTTTACAATTGTTTACGCTGGCCTGATTTTGACAACTGCTGGATCAATTATCTGGATGATCAAAATCTTTTTGAAGCTCGGAGCATTGTTTTCTTTCTTTGCTCTTCTCCATACTTAGAAGGCTTCAATAATTTATAACCATTTACTGGATTTCTGATAACCATTTACTAGATTTCTAAATTCACATCACATTTTATTTAGGATTTTTTTTAAGATAAAGAGAAGTTATTGACCAGTGCTTAACATTGACATTCCAGGTAAGTGTTTCAGTTTGGTTGCTTTGTTTCAGGCTTTATAAATTGCCAAAGAAATGGAATAAAATTCTTCCAGTAGAAGAAATTACAGCATATATGGAGGTAAACAATGGACCAAGGAGAAAAGTTGGTGCTCTGATGCAAAATCCCGAATGGGATTTGGAGTGGCTGGGGAAGAAGACTGGAGCAAGGATGGGGAATTTCAAGATATAAAGCCTCAAACTGCCCAGGACAAGGGATGGGGCCAAGAATTAGATGGTGACGGCTTTGATACGTTATCAAAGGTATGCCCATTCCAGAGCTTGGGCATCTGATCTAAGATAAGTGAATTTAAATGGTCTTTTGTTAGTGAGAAATGAAGTGTGGGTTTGTAGTCCCTGCCTCTAGAACACGGAAAAACTGCTGCTGCTACCAGTCACTGTGAGCTGACCTAACAAAAATCTGTACAGAGGTCTAGAGGTGCTGATGCTGCTGGGAACTATTTGAGTTTCTGTACGATGCTGCAAACTTCTGCTTTTCCAACTTCTTTTTCTTCTTAACAAGAAAAATGTGCATCTATGTGCACATGCAGCTGAACTATGACAAAATTTGTGCTTTCTGGGTAGAGGAATCCACTCCCATCCTGGGGGCATAGTCTTCTGTTATTACATTTTGATTTTGTTGCTGCTTTTATTTTCCCTAAGTAGCCAACAGAGCTCATCCAGAAATAAAACCAAGCTGAGTATAGTATAAAGCGTATGTGCTTGCATACGTCTTACTGACTTGTGACAATACTGGAAGCCGTACAATGAATGACATACTAGATGCACGAGTAAAAAGCGTGGGAGGTTCAGCACACGAAATACGTTCTTCCCTTTGCCACAGTGTGTTTGCCTCTTGTTGGGCGAATCGCTTCAAAGTAAATCCTGTTTGCTAAACACCACGCGGTCTGAATTCGGACTCTTGCTGACTCCTGGAGCCCGGTTTGCGTGCAGCGGTTGTTTCTGTGCGGCATGTCCCGTCGCCCTCCCCGAGCGCTGCCGCACGCACACACGCTACCCGCCCGGCAGCTCTCGGCTCCTTTCAGGGGCAGGTACGGACGGGCTGGGCCGTGCGCCGAGGCCACCGAGGCGGCGGCGACGCGCAGCGCCGGGGCTGAGCGGGCGCTGCTCGGCGGGGCAGCTGCCGTGCGGTGCTCCCCGGCCGGCCGGCTGGCGGCGCAGCGAGGGCAGGGCAGGGCGGTGCGGCGGGCGGGCGAGTCCTCCCGGCCCGCGTCCCGCCGCCCATTGTTCTCCCCGCCGGCCCGGCCCCGGCCGCCCCCACCCGAGCGCAACGGCCGCCGAGACCCGCCCCTGGGCGGGGCGCGCGCAGAGCCCCGCCCCGCGGCGCGAGGCCGGCCAACGGCGGGAGGGGGCGGTGGCGCGGGCCGCGCGGCGGGGAGCGCGCTCCATGGGCAGCGGGGCGGGAGTGCGCAGGGCCCGCGGCCGCCCGGCTGCTGCCTGCGCTCGGCCGCCGCTCTCCGGTAAGGGCTGCTCCCGGGGCAGGCGGGACCCCCCGTGGCTGGAGGGTGGGGGGCGTCGCTTGTCGCCGCCGGGAGGAGCCGCGGGTGAGCGCGGGGCAGGGCGGCGGCGACGAGTGTCCGGGGGAACGGGGGAGAATGGAGGGGCCCGGCTCTCCTCTTACCCCTGGTCAGGTCGCGTCCCCGGTGCGGGTGTCCGAGCTCACCTCCCCGCGCGGCGGCTCCCCGGCCCTCGCCAACCCCCGCCCTGCCCCGCACCTCCCGCGGTCTCCCGGCGGCGCCCCGCGGGCTCTGCCCGCTACCTGCCGCTGCCCCCGCGGCCGGGCGGCTGCGGGGGGTCCGTGGCTGCGGCGGGCGCGCGGTGCGGCGGGGCGGGCCGCAGGAATGCGCGGCGGGGGCAGGGCGGAGCGGCGACCCCCGCCCGGGGCTCGGAGGGCGGCCCTGCCCTCGGCCGGGGCGGCCAGCGCCCGGGAGACGGGGCCCCTTTGAGAGCGCTTTTTTTTGTTTGTTTTTTTTTTTTTTACCCCTCCCTACCGGAGAAATTGTGCTGGGAGAGCAAATTTCTGAAATATCTGGCGCTTTTTCTTTTTGCCTTTTTTTTTTTTTTTTTTCCGTCGGGACTGGCAATGGCTCGCTCTTAACCAGGGGAGTCTGGAGGCGTTTATAGAAAAGCTGGTGGACGCTTTTCGTTTTCGAAGCCAGAGTCTCCTGAAGAAATATGAAACACTTCTCAATAATGAAAGGCATGTGTTCTGTGAGGGAATCTCTCCCCCATCTGCCTTGTAACGCCGGAGGAGCAGACATAAGGGCTCCTATTTATGAGGAAAAGGGGACTGTTGTACTAAACAGTTCACTTTTGGTTCAGCTGCTACTTTTCTCTCAAGTTTTTCCCATCCAGGAACACTTCGTCATCACTTTTATAATTTTCCAAGTAGTGGCATTATTGTACTACTTGTTGCTCATCTGAATTTAAAAAAATGGTACATATCTATACAATAACCCAGCTTTAAATGTACGGACTTGCTGCAGGAACAGGTCTAACACATCAGTTGACTCTGAAGCTGGCCAGACTTAAAAGAGGCATGTCCTTTAAATAATATGAAAATCTCTGTCTTGATATAAATAGATATCACGCTTTTTAAAATGAGAGAAGGTTATGTGGCTTTTTTTCTGTAAGTGCAAAGTGGAATTGCAAAGTAGCTTTGTAGCCATGAGAATTACATGTGGGAACAGAAGAAACTTGCTTAAACATTATACTTAATGTTTATTGTCAACCATACATCAGTCTGTTTGAGGTGTTTGGAATTGCTTAATTATCTGCATTATTTGTATAGTCTCATGTGTACTGTCGTAGGTACTGGCTCTAAACAGTAAACAGAAATTAGAGCAGTTAATTTGTGTTAAACTCTGAAGTTTTCTTGCCCCTCCCCCCAGCACACACTCCCTGGAAGGCCTGCCAGATTAATTGCAAAAACAACTGCTTTGACCACGTTTCCTCTGATGTATTTAAATTGTGAAGAGAAATAAGGCAGAAATAATGCAAAAATCATGGAAGTGTATTAGAATAACACCTGTTGAAATAGGTAGTGGAAGTGTTCAAAGTGTTAAAGGTGCTACTTCTTCAGTTGGACTAACCAAATACAAACATCTGTAGGTTAACTCATTTCAACCTGCAATCTAGATCATAACAACTTTTTTTTAGCTATAAATAGTCGAATTTAAGATTTTTCTGCAGATATATCTGCAAGCCACTTTAACATTTTAGCTGTCATGTTCCAGATTTTTTTTTTCTTCTTCTCCTGTAGTGTTTGCCATATAGTATAAACATTGAGAACTTCTGGTGTTGAGAGAATAATAGCAGGCATTGTGCGAGCTGCTGGAACCATACCTGGCTCTGCCACCTGGAGTTTGCTGCTTTGAAATGAATCGCTTAACCTGACATTGGGAGAATTGCAATAGCATTCTGTTTTTCCTAAACAAAAAGAATGCAGGTAGTTGTTTAGTTATACTGATGTAATCTCCCCTAAATTTGTGCATTTTCATGGTGGAACTTTAAAGGTGTACTGAAGCAGAGGAACACCCTTCAAGATAACTGCACTGAGATTTGTAGATAAACTTTGATACTAAAATATTTTAAAATCTCTTCCCTTTTCTATGTCCTTTGATTGCCTTTTATATTAAAAGATAGCATGCTGAAAAGCCCACGTAACTTCTTTCAGGATGTTTTTCTTTCTGAGACGAACTGTGATAGGCCACGATTTCTTGCGCAGCACGATCTACATGAAGAAAATTCATCATATCAGATCAAGGCTGTCATCTTAAGAGACAGGATGCTGAGTACATCTTGGTGCTTGATGCAAGCATCAAGTGCTTTTGCAATTGTATTCAGCTGTAGTAACAGTGCATGGTAAAGAATAGGTCTCAGGGTAGATGTAAAGAACTTAATTCTTAAGGTTTCCAGAATATTCAGGCAAGAAACTTTTCTCACGAAGTAAGCATGCACCATAATTAGCTTTTGAAATAATTTCTGCATACCACTGCTTTTTATACAACGCTGTGTATCTAGTGTACAAATAACTTCAAACAGCCAAAAGCTTTTCTAATACTTCAGTTAAGCATTGTAATGTAGACCAGTATGATCTTGAAAGAAGTTTTGGAACTTGTTAGTACAAAAATATTACTTCACATATATTCCTACACTAATCAGCATTTTTCTTTCTCCACCTTCTTTCCCCCGCAATTTTTTAGGGTTTCATCTTTGGCTTGTCAAATGGACAATAAGCAACACTGAGTGTTAACTGCGAGAGCTCTATAAGCACAGCGGCTGCTGGGATGTTGCGACAGAACGGTGGAAGTAACAAGCGTGGTTTGGGATTAGCCCGACTGTCTACCTCCAACTTCTTCACCATCTCTAATTCAGGAAATTGGGGAATGGGGCGCAGCACCAAGAGCAGCTCTCTGAGCAGCATTAGCTCCAACTCTGACTGCTATGATAATCCCGTTGTGGACCCAGAATATATCATGCAGCTGGTGAATGATGTCAGAAAATTTGCAGATGTGCTACTCTATTTGAAGGAAGCTATTCTTTCAGAAGGTACGTTAGTTGTTCTTAATTCTTAGATTTTCTGAGACTGTTACAACTCTATTCATATGTTTTTAACTAGTCTTTACTGTGGTTACTCCCCCTTGCCCTTTACTTCCCTCTTTATCCTCGCTTCCTCCCCCTCCCCTCCCCCAGCATGGTGATTACGGGAAATTATGGTTGTTAGTTTGGGTTCTGTATTTCCTCATCAGAACACTGTGCAATATGTTTCATAATCATAACAAGGGAAAAAAGGCTTTTAGCAGGCTATCTAGGCTGATGCTAAAAGTTAGCGAGACCATCAACTTATGAGTTTTTAATCGCCTGAATGTTTTTTTTGTAATTCCAAAGAATTCTGTTAATATTTTGGTGATGTTTCAGTTTTCTACGCTGTTTCGATTTTGTTTTTGAAAGTCCTATATGCTAGTAGTTTGAGTTGTAAGGTACAATGTAACTCTGCAGTTTCTTCCTCTACAAGAGAAGTATTTACCATTTTCTGCCAGCAGGTGGAAACTACAAAGTTTCTTGCATATGAGGAGTGTGCATTGTTGTGTGTTCCCATTCCTGGTATTAGTCTGATTTTGGTCATCAGCAAGAAAGCTTTTATCTAATTTCTACAGGAATGTTACCATGTTAATAGTTAAAATAAGTTTTATATAAGATGTCCTGAGTGCTGAGCATTCGCAGTCACTGCTGTGTTTCAAGTGAGTCTGCACACCACTGAAATAGCTTTGCCAAAAGGTGTGAACAAATCTTAACAGAGCAATAATTTGACACTTCATGTCAGCAGTGTTTTTGCTGAGCACACAGGATGAGTGGATTTTTTTGTGAAATGGGGTATCTGGTGCTTACCAACACTGAAATGGAATTCCTGTAGGAAAGGGCTGTCGAACTACTGAAGTGTTCCAGTTGCCATGCAGCAGTTGTTAATTAATGTTCAGTTTAAGTTTTGGACTCGGAAGATCAAAAAAAGCAACAAGGAAGACAGGAGTTGTCTTGTTTTACACTACATTATGGAATTAATTTGTTAAACAAATGTCGTGTATTTAAAGGATTGTTAATTTATAAAGGGGAGATGTTTCTTTTCCACGCTTGGGGTGTTCTTTTTGACCTCTGTCTCCAAAATCTCATAATATAGTGAGTTCTGTAATGTTGGGCTTGCTTACTGCTGGCTAGAGACAACCTCCTGGAAGCTGCATAGTTTGGATTGCATCTCTCCATCTTATTTATGTTTGGAAATGTCTACAGCTGTCTGTCCAAAAATTGACAAAAACTTACTAAGGTGATTGGACAGACTTCTTACACATAAAATTCTGGCTCCTAACGCTTGCAGTTTACCACGACCCTGAAGTTAGTTAAATTAATTACTCCAAGTTGGAATCAATTTCAGGGGTAGGAAATTAATTTCTTCCTTTTTGGACAGCATTAATTTATTGACTTAATGTAGGCTTTATTGAAAAGTAAAACTTTGCTTTGAAGTTCATGAAATAAGAACTAAAAAAAAATTCTGCTACTAGCTACAGAAAAACACATTATTTGGATGTGTATATGCTGCATGCATCTTCAGGCAGTTCAGAAGAAGCAAATGTAGGTGGAGCAACAGGGTTGCATCAGTGAACTCTTGTATTTGCCTGGCAAGTGTTCCCAGAGTCTGCTGTGGGTCTTTTGACCTCCAACTAGTGTTTCCTCAGCTTCTACCATCTACTGTGGGTCATAGTATTGCCAGTTTGGCAGATTTGTCTAAAAACACCTTTCTCGTGCACTGTAACTTCACTCTAGACCTCATGGCTCCCTGTTTGCCAGGGCCGTTCAACTGCCAGGGTCTGTCTGCATCAGTAGGGGGCCTGATTCTGGAGGATATGTGCCTTGAATTTTGTACCAACTGATGGTCGTATTCCGTGCTTGTGTTATCTGAGCTGCCTTGGGAGATCCTAGTAGTTATTCACCCCTGGTTCACCTGACAGTCTCCTGATGCAGTGATACCATCTTGGGTGAAAAATCTGAGCTATTTTGGATTGTAACATATTCGTGTCTGAACTAGATCGTAAGTGCCGTTGGATTATAGACTTGTCCTGTGTTTTGTATGGTACAAATGCAACCAATATGTAACATAAAGAACGAGTTGAGATCTCTTCTAAGGGGTGAGTGTTATATAACTGAAACTTTCTATAGATTTCAAGGCTATTTCCATTTGCATTACTTATGCTAATACAGTTCAATTTCTTGTAGGCCCATTGTCATAATATTGAATAAATTTTGGATATTACTTGTCAACAAAGGTAAACCTGGCATTGTAACTTGCTTTGATTATTTTCAGAATCTCACTCAGCAGTTTCTTGTGTAAACTGAGATCTAAAAAAACTTGGAACCTCCTTGCTGGCACCAAGCAGGAAACTTATTTCTTAATGATATTTCACATAAAAACACAAAACATCTTCTCTGCCTTCCCCCCCGGCCAAATGTACCCCAAACTCGCAAACAAAACCCCCTCTGAATATAACTATAGATTTGAAAAGTTTGTCAGCTGTTAGAACATGAGGGAGCTGCAGTCGCCTCTTGTGTTGAGTGAAATGCCATGTGTTCCGTACATTTCAGTTCTTCCTGTCTTTTAAAAAATTCTTTTGAATTGAGGCGTTGTGCTCACTGGATGTAATCATCTGTTACTAGCAATCCAACTTGAGGCACAGGATCAAGATACTTTACCAATGTCTTCATTAAATAAGAGGTCTGGGAATTCTTTGAACTCAGGTCAATGAATCCAGTGCTGTTTCACAAGAGATTTTTTATTTAATTCAACTTGATGACAGGCTGAACCTGCAGTGGTTGAGCGGTTAACGCATCAGTCTCTTGGTCTGGTCTTCAGTTAAATTTCCAGATGAGTGAGATTGTGCCGTATGACTGATATTAGTATGGTTAGTTATATTGTCATCATGTCTTTGTGTTTGAACTGAAAGGTTGTATTCATTTGTAGCATTAGAACTTTATAAGGTCAGAGATAATTGAAATATATTGAGGAGATTCAAAATAAGGCCATTTTCATTCCTTTCTGATAAGAAGAAAATGAAAACAGTTCCTCAGAAATCCCTGCCTAGAAGGCTAAACTTGAGAATTATGTTGAATTAATACCTAGAAGTCTCAGATCATTACCTGCAATCTGTGCTACTCTTAAGACTGGTCATTTGAGTTTTCAGTTTTATTGATGGGTTTCTGTATTCTTGATGTACCCCAGGTTTAGTTCTTGTTTCAGTTTTAATGTACATCCTAAGTACAAACTGTTAAGACACCATGGCTTGAAAGCTGGTGAGTTTTCTCTTGGTGTTTTGAGTTCCAATAGTAACTTTCCAGCTAGTGGGTGAGAGTGTGAGAACCTAATTGTTGCCTTCAGCTTGCAACCCTCTTTGAAAAGGCAGGACATGCAGTGAAGTACAATGTAAAGGCTGGAGCTATCTGTGAACTTCAGAGGTAGAGGCACTCAAGAAGAGAAATAACTTTCCATGGTAGAGAGCGTTTTAGTAAATGAGAAGTTCTTTGCCTCCCCTGGAGACCTGCTGGGGGCTTAGCGACCTGACCAAAGTATTGAAAATACTTCAGACTTTGAAGTGCATGAGGTATATTTAAGCCAAATCATATAACTTGAAGAGGGTTCTTTTCCCAAAGCATGGGTTTAATGCATCTGCAAGTAAGCACTGTTGAATTTTGAGGCTGAGTGACTTCTACAAGTGTAATACGTTCTTTTGGACAAGAGGAGATATGGGGTATCTGCTATATACTGTCCAATCTTTTTAAAATATAAGGATGCCTATACCTCATAGAAGTTGTGTAGAAAGCATGCAAGCCACTTTTTGGGACAAAACATGCAGGACCTACCTCTTACAAACTTCTAATAGACCATTTATCGGTTCAAAAATAGCATTGCTTATTGCATAGATGTGCTGAGTTGAGGATCTGTTTAAGGGTAGGCATCTATGTATGAGATTGGTGATGCTACAGTCTGTGCTGTTACTGCCTATACTAAATTCTACTGTTTCTTTAAGCAGATGATGCCACTATATGGCCTTTGCTCAAATGAGATTAATTTTCTCAGGTTTAAATGACCACACAAAATATTTGGAACACAGTCTGAGTTCCTCATCAGAAGATATTTTACTAAGTGTTTCACTTTAAAGAGTAAATGGTAGCTTTTATCACATCAGAGGAGGGGAAACAATCCTGTTTCCCTAGTCTGAAGATAGTTAGCTACTAGTTTTGTGACATCTGCTTTTTTTTTTTTTTATTTAAGGAATGTAATATATGCTTCATACTGTAAGGTCTGCCTTTGGGACTGTGGGAAATACTGTGTTTCATTATGAATAGCTGTTAGGGTAAAATTTGCATGTGGTTTAAAAGTGCAGGAGTAATTATACTTTATACTTTAATATATAATCTTCTTGAACTGTACTTCAGAATATACTTAGGAATTATTGCTTGCTTTATCACCAACTTTGAAGTAATCTTCAAAGTGTGATATTATGTGCTTCATGTAGGTAATTCTAGGTCCTCCTCATGGGCAAAAGCTCATTTCAAAAGTTCATCCTGCCTCCAACTAATGTAAATTGGAGCTTATTTCAAAATGTTAATATATGCTTCCCTGCTTCTCCACCCCCAGATATCTTAGAAAACAGAATAGCAAGATAAAACTTTTACCTTTCATCACAGTTTTCTCTTTGAGGATCAGATTTTGCTGTCTGGTTTCTTAGACTTTAAGATTTTTAAAAATTCATTTATTTGTTTATTAAACTGAAGCAGAGGTAAAAATACTAGTGAAGCTGGATGGCCTGGTCAGGAATGTCTGCCTCCCCTTTATAGTAGCACCAATACTTTCAAAAGGATCAAGAATGCTACCTAACTTGAAATGTATCAGGTCCTTATTTTTGAAGGATAAGATATTCAGCCCAGTGGGACGATTTTAAAGGTGTGTCAAGTTAAGTAGTTTCCTCAAAATAAGGAACCTGTAATCTCTAGTGACTTCAAAACATTGTTTTAGCATCGTGCAGATTCATATTAATTACATGCTACACTAAAAGCCAGAAGATGTCTGCTGAATATAGTGCTTGAGGGTCAAAGATGAATGATTTCCTCTTCAGCCCTTCCAGGCTGGATAAATGTGTCCTTTTTAGTACTGTTCATGTTTTTAGTATGATGAAGGCACTTTAGTGGTTTTGGCATTTGATTTTTATTTCTCTGTTTTCTGAAAGTGTCAAACATGAGTGTCGTTTTTCTGAGGCAATGTTTTTGAAAGTTTGTCCTGTTTTTGCTAGGGAAATCTGAAGTTCATTAGCTATTGCAGTGAAGATTACAGATCGAAATTATGATAACAAAATACTAGGTGTAATTTTGCTGTTTGTTCTTTATTCCAGTTTTGATGCTTCTGAATGATAGGTGCTGTCTTTGATACACCTTAAACAGGATGTATTTACCTGCCTAACGATACCTCATAGTATGAATAGTTGGTAGGTGGGCAAACTGCTCTAAACAAGGATCTGATAAAGTGTTCACCTTCCTTTGCAACAGTCTCTGGAAGGAATATGTGGTGGTTGTGGGTGTTGGTTGGGGTTTTTTTGTTTGTTTTGGTGTATTTTGTTTTTGTGGGGTTTTTTTAGGAAGTTGGACTGATCTCTTTAAAAAATTTTGTGGAAGAATGCTGGTTTTCTGTTTGATAGTATTTTGTGTCCTAAATTTAAAACGTTTATGGGAGAAGGGAAAGTAAAATGCAGTCAGGGTGGTTTGTGGGAACCGTGAGAACACAGTTGTTACTAAATGCGTAAACAATCTGCTTGTGAGTTGATTAAATGACCTTCAAGAATCCTCGGAAAAAGGCAGAGGGATTCATGTAAAGCACAGCACGTTGTTTCTCTTATTCCATGTAGCACAATAAAAAAAATGGGAAAACAAAGCACCTAGTAGATAATAAATCCTGTTACAGAAATCACATTTGAGGATGTTCACAAATAGTCTGAAGTGGAATTTTAATGTTAATCACTTCCAGGATCTACTGAAGTGTTATATATTGTAATATCTGAAAAATGAGTCCATAACTTACTATAAAAATACAACCTTTTTTGTACTTTGTAGCTCTACTCAGACGTCCACAAGGAACTAACTGCATGTGTTAAATATGTTAGCCTGTAATAACATCGTTCATCATCTTGCTGAAGCAAATAAGGTGTTAAGAGGTGAATTCTGACAATTTGTGTTTGCCCGCTTTGGATGTTATTGTTCCCATAGCAGAGTTGGCAGAAGTGACCTTGTGAGCCACAGTCACAGGGAAGCTGAGACTGAACCGGACTGGGACAGGTGTGAGGGAACTGGAAAGAGTCACTTCTGAAGGTGCTCCTGCAAAAATTACATCTGAATTGATGGTACAGTTCTGTAATTATTGAAAATCAACAAGGTGTGCCTAAAATTGTTGTTTTCTTGTTATAGAGCTTGTTATGTTTAGGGCTCTGTTTTAAACCATGCTAATAGCGTATTTCCACAGCAGCTTGGAGAAGAAACTGAAGTGTGAGCTGCTGTGATCTCACTCCTCCTTCACTGGCAGCAGTTCTCTGGTGACTGCAGAGCAAGCAACGTCTGGGGGCAGATCTGCCTGAAAACCAGTCCTAGGAAGAACAACTAGTTTTTAGCCAAATCGGTTGCATGAACTGGCTGACTGTTAGATTGTAGTGGGTACCAGCAAAAGGAGGAGAAAGCGCCTGGCAAAGGAATGAGTGGCCAGAGGTTAAAGTGGACCAAGACTGTGAGGGATGAGGCGGAGTTGGTGTGGCACTCTGCCCTGGTACTACTGCTGAACCTCGTACCACCTCTTTCATCTCCTCTGTTGAATGCTAAGTTTGACACGGGTGTATGAAAGGTGGGGCTGAGAGGGAGAACAGCAAGCAGAAAATGCCCTTTGTAGATGGCAAATTAATCAGCCTTCTTAGCTCTGAGTTTTTGACATATTTGAATTTCACAGCCATCTTTTAAACTTGCTTTCCTAAAACCTGCTTCTTATATGCTAAGGCATATGTGCTTCCCGTCTTTCTGACGTGGAAATTCCTTAGTACACCCTTTCACGTATCTCCAAGCAGTAGTCAGTGCTAAATATTAGTTCTGTCAATCTGGAACTGTTCTTTGACAAATATAAAAATAGTCTTTCCAGCTAAGAGATGTAAAAGATGTAAACAAGGATAAGAACAACGTAAACACTTCTAAATTTTTTTTTAACAAGTAAAATTATTGCTAAGAACCTAAAGCCAATAGTAGCAATTGTTTTGTGTTGGTGTGGGGTGTTTTTAACAGTTTCTGATGTTTTTCATGGCAAAACTCGGAAGAAAAAAAAAAAAACCAGGCCTGTAAACTGCTTCTCTTAGTAGAGCTCTAGGACCAGAGCAAGCCAGAGGCAACCTACTCGTTTCCCTGTGCTTTCCCTCCTTCCACACTGTCCTTTTTCGTCCTGGTCTCTCCTATAAGCAGGACGCACTGAGATCCCTGGCTGTGAGTCCTGTTCCTGTCCAGTGCTAGATTCCTCAAACTGAGAAGTTCTGCAAAAAAAGCAGGAGTTTGACATACTCCAGAGGACTCTGTTCTTGAAAGACCTAGTGAAACCTGAAGATAAGCCTACAACACTTCAACAAAAAGTAGTTTACAGTCCAAGTTTATGGGAGACACCCATAGCTATGGACCATGCTTCCCCCGTGGAATGTTACACTTCAGCCTGGAGAGACCTTTCCACCTTTCTTGTCACTTCACTCCAGATCATTCCACAACCTGTTTTGTCCAAGCTTCTTGTTTTCTAGGAGCCTGTCCTCTTGCATGGTTTTGTTTAGGGAGTCTCGGACTTAAAGACACTGTGACCAGAGCCAGAGGAGCTGGGCATTTTCTTTTGCTTTGCAGGTTTGCGATATTAGAGCACTGCAGTCATGGAACAATTCTGTTTCCAGTAGTCCAAACAAGCGGAAGAAAAAAAACCCAACCTCCTCTTGAAGCTCAGTTCAAGCCAAGCTGTGTTCTTCATAATCGAAGTGTAAGCTGCCTGTTAAATGCAGGTTGCTAACATTGCATAGTAAATGCTGTTTCTTCAGTTTCAGGGAAGATGAAAGTTAAATAATAACTTAGTGGACCAGCAGATAAGTTTGTGGCTGATAGTACTACCCCTCCCCCAGTTGCATACTCCGCATTCCTTCAGAACAAATGTTCACTTGTTGCTATAGTGTCTAAGATCAGCAATCAGGAGGGGTGTGTGTGTCTTGAAGGCCTGTGAGTGCTTAAAATGGAAAGTCAACCTTTATGTGCAGTTGGGATATTTTTGTTGACTTAATTAGCATATCTGCCTTTAGGAAAACTCTGAACTATTTATGAGAGAGCATAGGCATTTTCCATTTTTACGTTGCTTTTGAGGTGCAAAAAATGAAATACAAGGCAAAACGCTATTCTTCCTCCTTTCTGCATTTCTGATGTACAAAAGAATCTCAAAACACTTAAAGAGCCTTAACTATTTTATTAATTAGAATTACCTTCCCTTTCTGTCACAGCAACTAGACTAATGAAACTGATACTACAAGATTAGCAAGGTGAAAGTTGAATAGTGAGGAAGAAAATTAATATAGTCAGATTTTTTTTTTTAATGCAGAGGTAAAGTTAGGCCTTTCAACAGGAAAAATTCTTCTAATGTGGTTTGCAGCTTACTTAAGAAACAGAGGAACACTTGGACACACAAACTTGTGTCCCAAAGAATCTGCCCCAACACCTGAAAGATGAGATTTGATTCATATCTAGTGTGAAGTCTTCTGTTCTTAACAGCAATTCCTGTGTACATGTAGGAGCTTCTGTGTTTAAAAACAAAACAAAATCTCTTGGCAAAATGTATTATAGTGTATCCTCAAAAATGTTGCATTTTCTCGTTTCTCTGATGCATTGATTTATCAAAGTTGCAGCATAAAACAGGAACATAAATACAAGTGATTTTTTTATGCCTTTGTATGAGTTGTGACTGTCATTTTATCGATCTTGACTTAATGAGGATTTCATAGACTAAATCGTTCCTTTTCCACCAGTCTCATTGTGACTGCTTTTTCTTCCTATTTATGTAGGTTGGTCACAGAACTGCAGCTGACTTGTTTCTTAATTCCAAGCAATCTAGTCTGGCAGTTTCTTTAATTTGGTTATGTTGGATCTAATGTCTCATTAATGAATGTGAGTTAGAACTGCATGGCAGGGTAGGAGATTTGGACCCTGATCTTCATAGGTGGCTATTTCCCTTTTTTAAGGCAAGTAGGGATTTTATGGGGTCTCATTCCTTTGTCTACCTAAAATGCCCCTTTTTATAGAAGATTGCTATGTTTGTGTTAAACTTTCTTTAATTACGTTCATTACAGAACAGTGTAACTGAAAAACACAGGACTTGAGGAATTTGTTTTGTAGAGGCTGTGACTCAGCTGATCAAAGGATTTTTTTTTTTTTCCTTACTTCCTGTTTGAAGGTATTTCCTTGGGCTAATTTTAAAAATATGTAGGAATTCTTATTTGCCAATTTTGGTTATCTTTAATTTGGAGACTCTGACAACTTCAGATGAAGGTGGGTTTATCAAACTTACCTCTTGAGTTGTGTTCTGTGTCATGACTAAACTGCTTCAGATAGTTGAGCAAGTCCAGTTATTGCTTAAATCAGAAGTGGCAATGAAGGCTCCATTACTAATTTTCAAATGGCAATGAAAATATACCTAATGCAAGGAGCAGTGAAAAGCTTTTAAAGGACCTTATAAGACTCTTATTTCTGGGGTTGGGCACTCAGTTACACAGTCCTTTTGCATGTGAAGCAGCGTTTAAAATCGCTCCAGTTGCTTTGGTCTAGAAAGATGATCAGAAAATGAATGCTGGGACTTTGGTCTCTCATCTTCTTGCATGTCTGTATGTGAAATAGCATACAGACTTTTTTTTTTTTTACTGTAAATGGGTATTGGAGAATGTATGGGAGAAATAGGAAAGTTTAAGGTTCAAATTCTGATGACTTAAGTAGCTCCAAAGAGCTGTTGTAATAATATAGCATGATCCCTTTTTCAAATGTGTTGATTCTTTGTGCTGTGTTTAACTTGGATTCAGGGTGCACAGGTGGGTGTTGTGGCAGTTCATTTGGTACTACTTATCTATGAGACAAAACAACTGTGATATTATTTATGTTGATACATATACTGTGAAGGCTAAATGGAAAGGCAGGCTCTTATTCTGGAAAAAATGAAGTGTTTCTTCTAACGCTTGTACTGTCTTAATCCCGTTCTAGTTTTAGGAATCTGCAAGATGTGGAAGGCCTGTTGAGAAAGTTTTAGCTAAGATGCATTGAAAATAATGTTGTCTTTGATTAAAATGAATCACAGGATTGTAGATCAGTCATTTGCAGGAATTATGTTTGTGTGTTAGAGTTAAAGCACAAGTGTGTCCTCTCTCACCCCATGCCTTTTCAACAAGAGATTTTGACATCTTTAGGATTTGAGGCCAAATTTCAGTTTTGTAGCACAGGGTTTCCAAAGGGTGCTCTGCTCTGAGCATTGTATTGAATTTTTTCCAGTTCATGCAGGTGTGATCGGTTTAGGGCTCTGTGTTGTGAACAAGTCTAACATCTCAGTTGATGTTCTACTTTTGGACTACAGCATATTCTTAGCTCTATTTGTAAGATAAGATGTTGCTGTAATAGTCATGCACAGGGAATTCCTGAAGCATTAGCATTAGATATTGGGCTGATTGGTTCTTTAGTTAGGATGCCTAAGTTATTTTGTGGTTGGTTGGTTTTATAGGGGTGTGTGGTACGTGGGGGTTTGTTTGTTTCATTGATTGTATGTAACCTACTTTGTTCTAGATGTTGCTACAACTGTGGAACTAAAAAGTCTGTCCAGAAGTTCTTCAACGCTGACAAGAATGGGGAAAAAATGTTTACTGGAATCACTAAAAGTGGAGATGCAGAGAAACAGAACAGTAGTGGTCAATGGGCTGTGGTCTCAGCACACAAGTAGGTTAATCGCTGCCAGCAGAAGGGCACTTGGAGGCAGCAGCTTTTTGGAGGGATAGTGCTTCATTTGCTAAGGTGCAAATTGTCTATCTGAAAGTGTAGTAGCATATGTGAATTGTGAGTTGGGAGAGTTGAGTGAAGACAGTTAACTAAGAGCCTTGAGGAAGTGACCATGACAAATAGTTTATGCTGGTGGTGAAGAAGAGGAAACTAAGAGCTAGATTACGATTGCAGAGCGGCCAAATTAAATGCTCTCTGGTATTCATGTTTAGCCCTTGTTTGAAAAGCAAGGAATGGATGAGTCTTTCTAGATGGAGCTGGCTTTGGCTGATGACTGGACATGAGATTTTTAGAGAAGGTGGCTAACAACTTAATTTAGAAAGAAAGTAATAGGTCTGGAGCATATAAATAAATTAGATTCTTAATAATAAGAGAAGCTTGTTGTATAACATCAGATGCTGCGTGCCAGTGGATGAAAAATTAAATGCTTGGGGCTACTATTCAAATAGGTAGTTGACCAAGTTCTGCCTGTTTCTATTATAATTTTCACATTCTGTAGCTTTTACTGGCCTGCACATCCTTTGCTTTGGTTGTGGTGTGTTGGTGTGTGTTTGTTTGTTTGTTTGTTTTAATTTAGCATTGACTAGCTGGAATGACAACTTCAGTGGTACAAGAGGGAAACAGCTGTGTAAATCCAGAACCATAAAGGAAACAGATTCTGTGGTTGGTCACCTTTCTATTGCAAGGTTTATGAAGAAATAGTACTCAATTAAAATGCGTAGTGAGCTGTGCTGTGAGTTACTGTTGTCTTTTGGGGCATGAAAGTGCTGGTGTGACATCGATTACTGCTATAATGACAGTGTTGTAGTGTTTTCAGATGAAATTCTCAAAGCTGTTTTGGTGTGAAATATCTGATACCAAAATATTCAATAGAAGAAGGGATTGACTGTTTCTGAATCTAGGAAGCGGGAAGATTTTGAAAGTATTTCCTTTTGAGCATTCAAATGGCTCATCATTCTGTCACCTGTGCAAGATATATAGTCAGGCTTTACTCTCTTGAGTGGTTGTTTCAGCAGGACATCGATGCTGGAACTTCAAATAATTAATCCTTTATGTTCACCGGTTTTCTAGACAAGTAATGTACTGTCTGCTACTGTAGTGATTTGAATATCACTTAACCTAAGTTGGTTTTGCGTAAGTTTGCTCTTTTAATCAACAAACCAGAAATGGAATGCTATCACATCCTGTAGCAGTCCGTAATTGTGTTTTAAAAGGTCCTTTAAAAGAGATGCACAAAGTAATGCACCTCTTGTTTAACACCATATAATCTCATAATCCTGGTTTTGTGTGGTCTTTTGAAAACTAGGTGGGCTGGCAGCAATCAAATAGCTTCTTCACTCAGTGACTTAGGCTAAAAGTACAAGGAGCAGCCATGTAGAACAAATAGTATTTTTAGACTAAAAGTAAAATGAGTTAAAGGTTAAGTATTTTTTTATAATCTCGTGATGTGGGTTAGCAAAGGTTAAATTTATTTTCTTTTGAATGAATAAAACAAAACTTTCATACTACCCCTTCTGTGTGCCAGTTTGATACGGTAAGGTCAACTTTCTGAGGATGATCTTTCCTTTTTTGACTTTTTTTTTTTTTCCAGAAATTTGTGCTGTGAAAGTTGAATGAACATTGCTTCATATGTTTTCAGAACTTGAACCAATATGCAAGGAAAATAGTTGCTTAAAGCATAAAAATTTTATCATTTTATTTTAACAATGGCTTCGATTGGCAACCGTTCAGTCCGGGGACTACTAGGTTTTAGTGAAATGCCCTTGAATAAGAAATAAGTAGCACACGCATACTGCTAAAAGTATATTCGCAAATCCTTCTGGATATGACTTTATGGTGAAATGTGACTGAAGCTTATTGCAAATGTATTCATCATAAAGAATGTAGTCTTACGTCCACTTGACAATTTACAGTTCTAACTTAAACTGTGTTCTGAAAGTGCTTGAAGCATTATCCTCACCTAGTTTCATTCTTAAACTCCTGGAAGACTCAGGGAAATGAAATGAACAGGGGTTAAAGTGGCCATGGTGTGTTCACCCTCATTTGTCAGAAACAGGTAAATAAGGAAACTCCAGCAGTTTTCATTACTGGTTTCATGTCTTTATATTTTGGGTTAATAAAAGATTAATGTATTCTAAAGATTAAACTGCATGGCTGAACACATCTAGGTTAGTTGACTGGAATCTCAAGGCATAGTAGAATACAAAAGTTGAAGGAATGTTGCATACAGCATAGTGAAATAGATTAATGAAAAGCTGCTTTGTGGTAGGCTTTTTGCAAAAGGCTTCCCCACATACACAAATGGGAGTTCATCTATGAATTTAAATGTGAAATGAATGTGAAGTAACAACTGTTCTGCTGATGTCAGTTGGTAAACCAACATGATGAAAATATTTAACTGCTTTCAATGTAGGCAGAATTATAAGATTTTTATTACCCTGTATATTTTGCATGTACACCATCTATTTTCTTGACTTTTTAAAATGATTTTTTAAGACATCTTGAATTTTTTTTTTTTTACAACTTTAATTTCTGAAAATGAATCTAGTCTTGGTTTGCCCTGTTTACATAGGCAAGGACTTCTTACATAAGTTTTGACTTTTCAGTAGTACAGAACAGGTCCATAATTAAAATGGGGTGGGAATGTTAGCCCAGTTTAAAACCAAATGAAAGCCACCATAGCTTAAGGTCATATCACAGGGGCTAGTCAGCATGGTTAATGGTCAAGTCTAAATGGACAGACTGATGTATTAATATTTTGGTCAATCCCTGATAGCAAATGACAAATCTAAGAAGGGCTGGTTGTGTATTTCTGGTACACGACAAAAGCTCATTGTGCTAGAAGCCTTACCTGGAAGGCTGGACTAATGGGGGAAAGTTTGGTGTTTTATCCAAGAGCAATTTTTCTGCAAAAATTGCAAGGCTGCACTTTCGCCCTGTTCATTTCAAAAAGTCAGGACAGAACTTCTACCTGTAAAATATAAAAAAATGTAAATAGCAGGTGCTTTTTAATTGTGACCTAAGTTGGTACAAGCTAATTTTAAGTTCAAATTTAGTAGCTTAGCAGTAACTAGGCAACTAACTTGCCAAATGCTAAATCCTTTCTTGTATTATAAAAACATTATTTGCATATAATAAATCAAGCATCACTACTTTCAATATACTGTGTTCAATAAGCCATTTGCAGGAAACTTCCATGCATTCTACTGAATTTGATCTATATATTATTCTTCTCCAAAAAATCCTCCCAAGCCTTAATGCTTTTATGTCAAAGGTAAGGGCTTGGGTTACTACTTTCATGCCTTTCTTTTCCTCATTCCTAATCAAACCTCACAAGTTCCTTAGATTTTTCTTCATTGAAATAATTGCTTAACTGTTTACTTTCCATAAATTGTCACATTTTCTGCAATATAATATGATTGTAACATTGGTTGCAATGGATTCTGGAGCACGTGTTGCCAAAGACCGTATGAATTTGGTGTAGTGTCTTTTAATGATGCCATGACAACAAGGGTTGCCATGATACCGATTAATGAAAGAGCTTGGGCAGGCCAGCTTGGTATTTTGAAAGCTTCAAGTACGATTTTTCTTGCCATAGGCATGGGTAGGTAACTTCTAATTCTGCATCATAACACAGGGTTGAAATGTAGTGACTTCACTAGTGCCTTTGGCAGCTTCCAGCCCTGCTAGAGATTTTACAAGGAAAAATTACTCCAGAACATCTTTGAGTTTTTGTTTTTCGATTAGTTAAAATGTTTCATTCCTTACATCTGCAGCATGTTCATACAGCCAAATAAAGGAAGAAATATGATAACTAAGACTGCTGTTTTCTTATTACTCCTGAACTGTGGCTACCAACAAATAAAATATCTACACCACCATTAAAGGAAAAAAGTTGTTTGGTTTATACCTCTACAATCAATGAAAATCACATCTAGCCCATATATTTATTGCCTTCCAAAAGCTTCCTTGATACTAGACAGCAGTGACATAGGTCAACTTTACGTGTAGTCAAACCAAAGTGTAAAACATGCTTTCACTGGGTGTGTGATTAGTTCTTGTTGTGGTTTGGGTGTGATGGTGACCTCTGTCAAATCAGACAAATACAGCAGGCTGTTAATCATGTTAGAGCGGGGCTGATAGGGGAGGACAGCAAAAATAAAATGATGGGTCAATCTGAGAGTGTTTCCCAAACTGCAGATGGAGTAACTAGGTGATTTCCACACAGTTCATTGTTGTGTGATTGTTTTGCCTACTCTCTGGTGCTCACTGGAGAATCTCATATTCTGGATCAGGTTCTGAACTGAGTGCTGACAGCTTCCTAGTACACAACACAGACATTGATGCAGATGATAGTAATATGATTTTAGTTTAAAGTTGCTTTACTTTGGCTTAGCTTCATTTCAATGCTGACTTTTTTTTTTCCTCCCCACTGACCTAGGTGGTGTAACTACTGATACCATGTAATACTTTTGTGTAATGTAATGGAAACAGGATGTAATTTACCTTAATGCCAAAAATGAGGTTATTAGTAAATAAGAGTTAACAGTCTTTCAGCCAAGATGTTGGTCTTTCAGATTGAAATGTTGATTACTCAAATTTATTTCCTCTGAATCCTTCTAAGATCGAAAGCGATGAGGAGCTGACTGTTTGCATTCTGTAAGGCGAAACTTTAATAAAAAGTTCTGGATCCAGATACTGAGATTTTGGAGAAATGGCTTCCCAGTTTGTGTGCTTGTTCTCGTCACCACCCTGCAAGACTATCTGTCTGGCTTCTCCCTTTCTTCTGAAGGAGTTCAGGATTTATGCAGAACACCTGTAGTGGTACTTAAAACCAGAATTGAGGCTGCTCTATTTCAGTGGAAGTAAAAAAGGAGCTGAAGTAACACTCCTCAGCTGGTCCCAGGAAAGCAGCAATTTACAAAGGCAGTTCTCAAAACCAGGACTGGACCTGAGGGTGGTGGCTGGTTTCTGCCACTGGCTATGCGCCAGTGGCTTTGAACACAACTGGCATTTAAGTGTTCTCATCCAGTCGCATTTATTAATCTTCTTAAACTAGCAGTAACATCCACAAGAGTGAGTGAGTTCATGGGAGATACTTATCAAAGACAAGGCATTTAATCATGTTCATAAAGGCAGGCAGAGAAACTATTTGTGCAAAAACACAAGTTACCTTGTTTATAGCAAAGTTTTCACAACAATTGATATGAGTTTATATATGTTCCCTCCCATAGTCGAAACACTGGTCTATGTATATAAGCTTGTGGCTGTAGAGAGTATGCATGGGAGGTTGTTCCACACTGGTAGTATCTTTCACTTTGTGTAACATTCTTGAAAGCTATTGAATGCATGAAGTAAATAATCACATCTTTCTACTTGTAAGAAGCTTCATATGGAAAGCAGGACCTTACTAGAGAGTGTGAACTAGAATATTTGCTCTGAAATTCTCATATGTAATCTGAATTCAAGAATTTTTCACGGATGTTTTACCTTTCGGTTGGTTTATCTAGATGGATACCCTGTCTTCCCTCTTCATCAGTGTGACCAGCTTCAGTTCTGAACAAACTTTTAGCCATGGCAAAACAATAGTTGTATTAGTGGTTCCCTTTCTCTGACGACTGGTGGAAACAGTAGAGGGAGAGTCTGCTGCTACTAGAAAGTGTTAATGTTCTATGTGGAGAATCAGTAAGCAGAATGGTAAATGCATCTTCTTTATGGGTCTGAGCAGCAGCGTAGGATAGGCATTGGCCATGGGGAGGGAAAGCTGTAGATTAGACTGCATTTAAGCTTGTCCTGACAAACATTTTTTGAAACAAACAGCTTCAGAAATGTTTGGGCCAACAGTAAATCAGGTCAGACAGAAGAATACCAGCTGAGTGACACAGCAGTGCCTTTCCCGGCTGTGTGTGTTGTGACCAGCCCTGACTTGGCAGGGACAGTAATTGGCACTGACGAGCTTGATGAGCACATTTTGTTTTGCATGAACAGAATCCATAGCTGTAAGGCCATTATTGCTTGCTAATGTTTACTAAACAAAGGCTTCCTGTTGAGAAATAGCTAAGATTAGAAAATCGGTATCTTATGTTGTTTTTACATTAAAGATAGATGAGTGATGGTAAAACGCGGTGACTGAAACCATCGAAGAGTGGGATGCTGATGCCAACAGCGTGCTACTGAGATGGCTCGGCTGACACTGCCAGGCTTCCCAGCTGCTCTGTTGTATCATTCTTGTGCATTAGATTTGTCAGCTTTGACTACAGCCTCTCTTACCCAATTCTTTCTCCAGTTCTACAGAGTGTCCTTTCGTGTCGTTGCCTTTACATTTAGGAGTAAAAGGAGTTTTAGGAGCTCTGTTTTTTCTTTTGAGGAGTCTGTAGTCACCTAAGCAAACAGCTGGAGTCACATGCCCAGGTTGGTCCTCTGTGCTGCAGGATCACTGGCAGTTGCAGTCCTCTGGACCTGAGTACTAGCTAGGCTTCGATGGTATTGCAATTTGGGTAATTAAGCTCAGGAAAGATTTAAAACCCGATATAGCATCCACTGGTGGAGGAATTTCCTGCTTGACTTCACGTAGATAAATGAATGTGTACAGTGAGACAAGGAAGAGAAGAAAAACTGAAAGTAAATATTGATTTTTATGACTGCTTAACTCAGATGGAATTGCTGCAGGAACTTGGAGACACATTTCCTCGTGCATTCTTTTCACAATAAACAGTATTTGGTCTACTGCTGTTTTGGTGTCTTAGCCATTTTTGGACTCCTTAGTATTAAAACTGTGTTTCTATTAATGTAGCGTATTTGGATTATGTTACTACCTGAGGTTTATAAATCTGTCCTTAACAGGAAATCTCTAGTTTAGTGTCTGTTTGGCGGGCGTCAGTTGCTGAATGCCGCGTAGTTGCGGTTCCTGATGGTTTCTGCCCCCACCCTCCCCATGCACCACTTGTGTCACAGACCTTTTGTCTTATGGAGGCAAAGAAACAATGTTTCAGGTATTTTGTAAACAAATAATATAGTGATGGAATACAAAGACATCTCAGCTGGGTGTAGCCAGACCTTTGCTTTTGAGAGTACAGATAACTAATCTCATGCTTGAATGCATTATTTTAGTGATAGTGTTCTTCTGGATGGTATGATGAACATCTCATAGCAGTTGTTTTTAACTTGCATTTCCCTTTGAAGCTTAGTGCTTCTATTTGAGACTTAAAGAGGCTTGTGTCCCTGAAGTTTTTTCTCTCATCTTCTCCCACTTATTGTGGTTTTTTTTCTCTGGCTCTGTTAATCTGGTAAAATATAAAATCTTAATACTAAGAAACTGCATTTTGGGAGCAGTTACGCTTTAAATAGTCTTCTGTATGTTTGGTTTTTTGGGTTTTTTTGAGGTTTTTTTGCCTTGACCTAACCTGTAAGGAACCTGAAGAGGCTGTTTTACCCTCTAATGACAAGCCTGTAGTTGTGGATCACACTGAACTCCCCAGAATAATTCATGCAGTTTGTCATGCCTGTGACACACTCCTTCCTGAGGACTTTCAGGCTGGCAGTCATCTGTAGATTTGTTTCGCTGCTTTCCTGCTTTGTTTCCTGCCCCAGCTTGTTAGGGGTCCGAAAGTCTACTCACCATGTCACCAAAAGGACCTGGGTCTGGGATATGTTCACGGGTATTCCTGACCACATGATTAGGAACTCTTTTTTTTCCAGCCACAAGTGGATGTCTGTGGATCAGAAGGCAGGGACATCTTCATCTTGGCTAGGCAAGAGATGTAGTTCTGGCCAAATGGTGCACTTATGCAGATTATCTCTAGTCCTGTTCATGCCCTTCATGTGACAACTGCATATATTCTGGTTAGACAGAGACAGCCGATGGGAAGGGTCTGTGGTATATGGCTTTCAAATGTCTCCATAAAAGCCTGTCTGCCTCAGTCCTACCAATATAAGTCATTAGTCCCAATGAGTTATAGCAGCCTTCCATTGCCTAAAGGAGGCCTACAAGAAAGCTGTAGAGTGAGAAGAGGCACTGTCTCCATAGACTACCTCCTTCAGTATTTCAAAAATGAAGTCTGTACACCAGACGTGTTTCTTAATGAACTAATTGGAATTACCTTTACTTAATATCCTATTTCTGGAAAATAATGTGTGACTATAATTTTCAGCTATATTTTCTATGCTGTCTGTTCCACTTTGAGTTTGTGGGCATCAATACAGCTCTGCTGTCTTTCCTTTTCCCCATTGCCTTTGCCCACAGCTGCCTGGTACTCCCACAGCATTTATTCTTGCATTGATGGACTACAGTTGAGGTTTTGATGGATTAAAGCCTGAAGGTACCATTAATATTATCTGATTTCATATTGACAGCTATAGAATTTCTCCAAGTGTTAGAGGGTGGCAACGGCTATGCTGGCTCAGACTAAGTCTGTGTCTAATTCAGTGTCTGGGCTCCAATGAGTGTTAAAAGTGAATAGCTAGAGAAAAGTAAAAATGATGAGTTGGGCATGTATGATACTTCTCCCATCCTCTGAACTCTTTCTGCTTAGGGGAGTTCTTGGGCTGTTGCAGGTTACACTGTTTGTTTTAGTACAATGCTTCATAGTTCAGTAGACTAAAGAGTGGAATATTTGAGTGGAAAGAAGTTGTGGAGGCAGGTTCAAACCAAATTCAACAAATTCGAAGAGAGCAGGTCTGTAAGCAGTTACTGAAGTGCACAGAACAACTGGTGCCGCAGCCGTGGCTGCTGTGGACTGGGCTGCAGAAAGTGGCCAGTCTTGTCTCCTGAGCAGCATCGCCCTCTCTGTGTAAGGCACAGGCGAGCTGGACCCATGGCCTGACCTGGGAAGGCTTTTATTGTTTCATTAGTAATCCACAGGGAAGCATAGAAGAACTTGTCCAGTCTCTCCATGTTTCCATGTAAACGTCTTCTGTCAATGCTGTGCTTTGGCAAGAAATTCCGCAGGTCTCTTACATGAAAAATCACCCTTTTCTGTTTTCAATCTGGCTCCTGCTTCCTCTGTTTAATCATCTGAGGTGTGTTATATTTAGCTGAAAGACATTGGTAAGCAGTTGATTCTACCCACTATTTCCATGGCTTTCATGATTTTCTAGAATTCTTTCATATGCCCTGTAAATCATCTCTTATCCAGGGTCTCAGCCTCTGCTACTGTTGCTTGCATGGAAACTGCTTCAAGCCTGGCTTGCTTTCCTCATTAAATTCCAAACTCGGAGCTATAGTATGCCTTTAGATCAATGTGCGTTTTTCGTAAACTACCTCTGCTACTAACCTGTATGTACTGAATCACAGCCACATTTAGTTGTACCAGGCTCTTGACTTTTATTTGCCTTTGTTGTGTTTGAGTCCCCAGCTAAAAAGCTCGTATACACGTAAATGAAGATAAAGCTGCAACTATGTTTCTTTAGTAAATTACATAGAGCTTTCTCAATGTACTGCTGTATAAGATGGGTTTTCCTAGATTTCTGTGTGTCCTATTAAGGATACAGAGCTTCCTACTCCCCTCCAGCAGGAAAAAACATGCAAAGTGCCAGTGAATGATAGATAAAGTTTTTGCCTTAGTCTGCTTCCTGAGTCAAGGTTTTTCCTTTTACCATGTATAAGCCAGTCGAAGTCGAAAAAAATCTCCTGATATTTGACATGCAGGGAGATAAAGCTTGAAGCACAGTGGTCCCTAGAAGACTTGTAATTTGTGTGTAGTCCCCTCATCTACCCGCCTATCAGTAGTGATATACTGTGCTCACATGTCATGTTGTACTTTGTTCATTTCTCAGGAAAATTAGAATGTAGGCTAGATCCCTATAGCCTATATGTCATGTGTTGTAGCCAGAACAAAATGGCTCAGATTTGAAACTGTTCTCTTAGGAACACTGGATCAATTTGCACTGTACTGTAATTGTCTGTATTGACCTGTTTGTTATGGCCACAGACAACACAGAATTGCCATTCTTCTTTGCTCGGTGGGGAAGTGAGTCAGCTTGTATTAGATCCTCTTTTTCTTTTTCATAAGCTAGACTTTCCTGAATTTGAAAGCTTTTTACCACAACTTGCAACGCAGCACTCTAGCGTGTGTGAAACTTTAATTCAGTGCACCAGCACCTCCTCTGTAACAGAACGGAAGAGCTTGTGGTTTAACTTCTGCCATGTATGCAACAAGGATTCTTTTTTTTCTTTTTTTTTTTATTAAATAAGGTGTGAGAGTGAAATTAAGGGGTGCATAGCAAAAGGCCTATGCTGTAAAAATCATTGCCTTGTCTATGTGCTCGTTTGAAAACTTTTCTAGATTAGGCCTAATTTCACAACATAATTTAGGTGTTCAACTTCTTTATCAGGACCGACATGCTTAAAGACAGACCTTTGTAGATCTAGGCTTATATACTAAAGGTACTTAAGATTTGACTGACACTTGAGTTGAAACCTAGCCAGTATTTGCCAAAAATCTTGGTTTAATTCTTCAAATATAAAGAAGTCGTGTTGAATTTGTATCAGGTGAAGAAATATCTAATGAGCAATCTGGATCTGGTTTTGTTGATACTCTTTTTGATGATATGCAGTTATCAAAAGGGTGATTGGTGAAATGACACGAGAAAAAAAGTTGAATTAATTCAGAAACCTTAGGGTATTGGTGTAGAGTCCCCCCTCCTTTTTTTTTTTTAAGTATACTTGCTTGACTTTTGGGGAAAAATGAATTTATATGTAAATGGCATACAACATTGCAAGTAAACTGTTGGCAAATGCTAGTATAACATTTTTTAGCAACTTCTTTGTTCTAAGTAGGCCCAGCTTCCATATGGTCTAGAATTCAGTGCAGCTGAACACCATCAAAGTGTTTTGTAATGTGTTTGGGAGTTAAATCACTGGTTTAATGTAGTTTCTCCTTTACTTTTTTCAGAAAATCAAGATGGCCTGCATCAGGTAGTGCATGAACGCCTGGGGGAGTTGCTGCGTGTTTTGAAAGCAGTGATAAATAAACATCAGGCTCTAAACTCAGTTGATATTCTTAGTGCCGCAGGAACAGTTATTGCAAAAGTAAAAGGTAAGGAATTTACTATCTTTCTTGTTCTTGGAAAGTTGTAATTAGTGACATGATTGACTCTGACTTGGAGTTACGGATTTTATGTATACAGAAGAAACAGGGATTTTAATAGTAATACCTTGATACTTGTTCAAAAATACCTTCTCGACGTGAAAAGTAATATTAAATAGCTTGTTCTCCTGTTGATGTAATATAATTCTGCTTATTGGAAGCTAGCAGCAAACCCACACTGAGTTCCAAAAGCCCAGGCCTTTGGTCTTGAGCTTTTCTTTACCTTTGTATTGCAGAATAATATCACAGAATGATAAACCCCTCATTTTTCCACTTAGAGATGTGCCAAAAATCTTTGCTTAGTTCTGTGAATTTGTAGGGAAGGTGCTGTATTTATATCAAGTGAAGAAATATCTAAATGAGCAATCCAAATCTGAATGGCCTAAAACTTACTTATAAATTCCACAAACAGATCATAAGTGTGGTAAAGGTGTAAACAGCAACAAAAAAGCCTTGCAGACATATACATTAATACTTTCTATTGCTGGCCTTGCTGCTGCTGTCCTCTGCGTGTCAGATGAATGCAGATAGTGAAGCACAGGGTTGCTCCAGCCCCATGAACCATAGCTCTTTCTTTTCTGTGCAGCCTTTGACTGCTCCTGTCCCTGCTATGGAATAAGTCCAGTATATTACTGTGGAACCATTACAGTTTCTTCCATGAGGCATGGAGAACACTTCGAGTAGGCTAAATCTCCTCCCTCAGAGATGCATAATTTAGTTTTTTTCCTTGTTCTAGGGTTTTTCCCCTTGTTTCCTAATTATCTTAGTATGTCTGAACATACACTGCTGACTCAGTAAATAGGAATATCAGTTAAAATGCTAATGTGTTTAGCTGCCTGATTCCTGGTTTGGATTCTTCCAAGCTTCTTAGGGATCCTTCCTATTGATATATAGTTTTGCCAGTTCGTTTGATCTTGGCAGGTGCTAACAGCCCACTTTGCATTTTCTCCCTGCTACGTGTAGTTTCCTATAGGTCTGTCCCTGGTATTTGAAATAATCACAGGATTATAACTCTGTAACTTCTGAACTTGCTTTAGAGAAATGTACATACTAGTAGAAATGCAGAGTGTATTCCTGAGAGGTTGCTGGTTGTCTTGTTGATCTTGGGAAGAGTTAAGTACATGTGTACAATGGTAATCAGATGTTTATCCATGAGAACAGGTTAAATGTTTAGTGAACATAATTCTACATCCACCTTAGACAAGCTGTTCCCATGCTTAAGTGCTATGATGGGATTACTGTGTCTCTTCCACTGCCCGCTAATTTCAGTGGACATGGGACAACATTCAGCTGCTCGCTCTTTAAGAAAAGTTGAGGAGACATGACTTAAGGTATGCAAGTAAGTCAAATTACGTCAACCTTTGCTAAATCATGTTTCCAAAAACTATTGCAATAATATTTATCCTCTCTGGACTATATAGTTTATCAGGGTTGTTGATATGCAATGCCTCAAATTGATCACTGTCTATACTGGCCAAGTTTACCATTGCAGAGTAAAGCATCAGAATTATTTTCCTTGTCTCGTGCGATAACATTGCTGATTGATTCCATAATTATGTTGTCCTTTTTGATAATTTTTGTATTCGATTTTAAAGTCCATGATAAGTCCAAGGTCACTTTCTGTAGTTCTAGTGCTGAACTAATTTCCCAGATCTAGATTTCCACCCTTCTATTTCTGAAGTGAGAATTAAGCACTTCGAATTACATAATCCATTCCTCCAGAGTATTTTCAACCTTCAAATGTGATGCCTTATATATTTTTTTCTCTTCTTGGTGCACACTGTTCCATCATACAGTTTCGATAGCACTGAACCCTGGGCAGATGCAATGGTGTTTAATATGTTCCCTTATATGTATCTGTTTCTGCATGGTTGGATGAGTAGCTGTGCTTTGAACAGTTATTTTAGGATTTGTTCATTTCTCTTGGTAGTGAGAAGAGGAAATAACTTTAGTACTAAGCCTTTCTTTGGCAATACAGATATTCACAAATACTTTTTAGCTTTTCCCCCCCACAAACAGATTTTAGTGCATATAATTGTTTACACTTGAAATAAACTAACTAGTAACATTTTGCTTGTGTTGTAGCATTCATTCACTGTTAGTATATTGAGTTTGAGGAGCTACAGTCATGATGGGATTGCATTATTGTCTGTATGGGAAGACAGACTACTGTTAGAAAAGCATTGTGCATATTGTGTGATTACAGAATTTTGAAATTAACTCCACTGTGTATTGTTCGAAGAATGCCTTGATATTTGTAGCCTTTGATACAAACAAGTACTTTCACAGGAAGACTGTAGTAACACCTCTTGCTGTTTGCCCCACCGTGTATTGTATTCCTCATGTGTCTGGAGATGGAAACGGGGAGTTACAGGGTGTCAGCTCTTTCAGACTGGTGCTTCAGTGCTAATTCTCTGAGAACAGCAGAACCTTTTCAGCATGAAAATGGCCTACCTCCCCCAGGATCACCTGTGGGAAATGTGAAGGCAGTTTGTCTCTCTCTTTAGTTTGGTTTTTACAGCTGGTTTTTGTGTGAGGATCATACTGCTCGGTGTTTGTATTCACACTGAAGTGTATGAGTGCTGGAACTGAGGAAACTGAAGTAAAAATACACCATGTTGTGGTAAATTGTAGGCCTATGAGACCTCAGGTTTGCTTACAGTGGCCTGTCAGTAACACATGCATTCACAGGTTTTCAGCTGTGGTTATTTCACGAGGAGCAGTGTAACTTTTGAATAAACAGGAAGCTACAAGAATGTGAGGAGCTGGTAGGACAAAACCAGTATCCTTTTTCCTCTGTCTTCCTAGGCTGTGTTAATGCAACATTATGAAAAAAGTTCATCTGATTCATCTGTTTCTTGTCACTGGAGGACAGAACTATAAAAAGATGTGGAAGCGCCCTGTATCTGTAGTCAGATTTATGACTAGGAAGAAGATTAACCTGGCATGGAAAATTTCTGATGTTTATTTAGGAGAGGATGAAATAGAAACAAGCTGGGATTTACACGTAATTTTTTACTTCCCTTCAGAAATAAAAGCATAACTGGATTAGGTTCTAGAAAGACATTTTTGAATCTCTGCATAATGCCAGGGTTTCAAATCTAGTTTGTAGCTGGAACTTCACATAGGGATGAATGGTTATTTTAACAAATGACTCTCTTCTTAATGAATTTCTTAATGAAATCGGTCAAAATAACTTTGGAACCAGTGACTGTCAGTCACTCCGGCTTGCAAAGTATTTTCATAAGTATGACAAGTTGCACTGAGACTTAAATGTAATGTCCAGTCTGGACAGACCACCCCCTTCAAGTTACTGCAAGTGGGAATGCTTTGAATGCTACCAAAAATTAGAGTGCTTGTGCCCCTCCTTCAAGCCTCTCAGTCATTTCTCAGGTCTTTCAGTGGGAATGATATGAACATGCTTGTAGTTCTGCTTTGGATGTCTAATGCTTTTACTTTTGGACAGATTGAAGGAAAAACTAGCTATAGCATGTTATCTTAATCTTGCTACTGAGAGTTATGTTTGGCAGAACAGATGATGTCAGACTTTCACCATTTTAGACTGAGGTTGCAGGAAAGCGTTGCAGGGGGGAACAAAAATAAATAATTAAAGGAAAAAAACAACACACTTGATTTCTCTGGTTATCTGGTTATATCTTGGGCATGACATGGTTCACTGGGCCTAATTGCTTGGACTCTACTACCCATCCATGCTAACTTGAGACACCTCACTTGATCTGGAAGAATTGAGACTTACTGAAGCATCTTGCCTGGAATCTGTTTATATTCCTATTTCTGGAAGGCACTTCCCAGTCTGGCACACCATCATACTCATACTTGTTGTTTTCCCACTCAGTATCTTTAAATAGTTGATGGCCACAGAGTACGTGGTTCTCCTAATCCCATGTTGAATTAAAGTTTGTACTGTTCTTTTGCTCTGAATTGCACCTTTTGATTTAACTGAATCACTAGAATGAACACATATTCCTGGTAAAGCTGCAAATTGCACTTGTCTTGTAGAAATTCCCTTTTTAGGTATGTTTTTTTTCTAATAGCTCTGCATCAAAGTTAAATACCTCTAGCAAGGTGAAGTAGTTTTGACTTTCTTGGTCTATCTGTGATGCAAATTCAGAGCAAAAGTTATTACGGAGAGAGTTGGAAGCACCTCCTCAAACTTGTCTTGTTGACATCCAATTAAAGTTGGGGAGGCTGCCAGACTTGGTAGTAAGTACCGGTTGGTGAAATTATATGGCACAGAGAGCTAAAAGTAGAACGGTGGGGCCAGGACAGCCTGCTGGTCCTCTCTAGCGGTGAGATACTGTGAGTATTCTTCTGCCTCTTTGTAGTCTGCATACTACTACTCTTTACTTGGGTTCCTCCCCTCTTTTTATTTTTTTACACATGTTTTTAAAGATGAGAGGTAATCAGAATAAGTATTTCAATTCTATTTGGGGGAGGGAATGTTTTTTGTCCTCCCGGGAAGAGGACAGGGGAGCATCACAGAAGCGTGTGTGATGTGCTGCAGTCACTGTGAGCTCATTGTTTAAAGGCCCTGGTTGCACTTGGGTCTTGACAGCTGACAGCCTCTTCTGCATACTTTGGGAAGCTTTGCTCAAGTGTCCTCAGCTGCTACTTCAGCATCTGGGATTCTGGCTTCCAAGACTTCCTGTGGCTGTTGCTCGTTCCCCAACCTGTTCTGTGCTTGATTCAGAACGCTTTTGAAGGCATGACCCAAGGGTTGAAACCTTGCTGCATTTTGATGAGGTTCCCAAACCCACCTCTAGTTTGAAGAAAGCTTTCCTAGCTTTGGAAATAGAGATCCAATTGAATGTAAGCTAGGCTTGCATTTCAGGCACCGGATTCCAGATTTTAATGTATTTCTATCATGGTGTTTTAAAGTTCATTATGTGACATCTGAAGTCTTACTTAAAAGTGTTGTTAAGTTGTATACTTGCTTTGAAATCTGTAGAACTATAGATAGCTAGCTGTCATTTCCAGACATGGAAAGATCACTATAGTTCATTGTTGTCAGTAGCTATTGTGTGCAGTCAGGATGTCCTGGGGAAAGAGGGTGCATGGTTTAAAGTTGATGTTAAGTACATCAGCATTCCAGTGGTAGTAAGCTAGAAGAAAGAGCAGTGTGTTTCACTGAATTGCTGAGAGCTTGGACTAACCTTTTTGGGGAGAAGTGGTAATTCTGAAAAATTTAAGATTGGTTATTCGATTTGAGATGGATCCTGAAAAGAACAGATTTACCTGGTTGGTATATAACGTGTAAAGCTTAACAGAAGTCTTCCTGGGACAGGAAGGCAGGGGGAACTAGACGGTATTTCTTTAGGGAGAGGCTATCTCTGGTGATGTCTCATTAGCCAAGTGAAAGAAGTGCTCTTTCTCTGAAGACAATACAGCTAATGGATATACGAAAGTTTCAGTGGTAAGTGCTTTGAATGTATAGACAGTTTTTGTTGGTTCCTTTTAGGTGCTGGTGGTTTTTTGTTTTGTTTTCATTTCACACTGGCACTGGAATGATTTTTCCAGTTATTAGTGGCTGGTAATCAATAGATCTTGTAATAACTGTTGTTTCTTAATGATTTGGAATACAACGTTTAGATTTATGAGCAGCATTATCTCTGGAAAGCTGAGGTCCTCAACTAACCTGAATTTTTGTAAAAAATCCAGTGCTATTTACAAAGCAGTTAAAAATTATCATCTGTGAAGCTTTATTGAGTCTCACTTCAAACAAAGGTGCCACAGGCATTTTTTTAATGTAATTACGAGGTGTAGAAGAATGACGAGGTACGAGAAGCCTTAATGTAGCAGTGAACTGTGGCAACAGAGACTGTTAATATTTTTGTAATATGTGGTGATTTGTTTTTGTTATTACTGTAGGCTTATTACAACATGTTCTTCTATATATGCAAGTAATTGTGAAAATAACCAATGAGATGAATACATATTTTTCTATAATAGCCTTGTATAAAATAGTTGTTATAAAAATGTTGATTGGGGCTGTCGGCATGCCATGGAAAAAGGAATGGATTCAGCTGTGTTAATTTACTGGTTAAAAACTTTTCCTTTCACGAAGGAAGTCTAATGGGGGAGCAGATTACTGTACTTTCTTTGTTACCCATTAATGTTTAGGCACCTGGCAGGAAGTTTGAATACTTTTTGAGATTAAAGTCTGTTACTTTAATTTACTAAGAAAATGTGTATGGAATGGACAACATTTTAATGTGATTTAATTTTTGCTACTTCTAGAAGTCATTGCGGTCCATTATTTCCATACTTGTGCTTGAAATGTGAGAAGGATACATAAATTAACATTGTCGGACGTCTTGCAAAAAGTGATGAATAGCTGTCTCATTGCAGTATCTCTGAAACAGATGATCGTAAATATAACTTAGGTACCTAGATAATTAAGAATCTTACATTGCTTTTAAAAAAGTAAGCTTTTAAAAAAATAAATACTAATGTGAAATGGTCACTTCTCCCAGCGTAAAACTCTGAAAACCTCTCCAGAGGGCTCACCTTTGGCTCGAAGGAGTGTACTTGACTTCTCTACAAAAAATTTCACAGTCTCCAATGATAATGAGTTAAGCTGGAAACAGACAGAAATGGTTGTGCTTTTTGTCTTCTCTCTTCTCCCCACTTCCCCTTGTCCAGTAGTTGTTAATGGAAACTCTAGGTGAGTCATTGCTCGTCTCATTTTTCCCGTTTGTCATGGCGCATGTTAAAGGCTCTGTGTTGAGTGCCTAAATACTGGTCTTGACCACCAGTTTAAACCATCTAGTTTGTCCAGGAATGCTCCCTTTCCTTTTTTTGGAACAACAATAGTTCTGCTGAATTTCTTCCCCACTTTTAGCAAGTGAAACTGAGGAGATTTTGCTGGGTGATGGGGCTAATAATTGAAGGGGTTTGCAATGGACAGCATCTTTTGATAGGTTTCTGTTTGTATGCAGGCCAGAAATCCTTTGTTCCAGATATATGCACAGGAGCACATATAGTTGTGGGGGGAAGCACCCCCATAAACTACTGCTCCTGTTCTGAATTCTGAAATTTCTGCCCAGAAAAGAAACAGTTTTTCAAATATTTGGCTATGTTTGTGAGCTGCTTTGTGGTGTTACTGCTGCTATGTGATTCAACTCTTTCTGGTAAATGACTTTTTCTCTTCCCCTCATGTTGCCATCATGTCCCCACACAAAGCTGTTTCTGAAGTGGGAAGATATAGGAAATGAAAAAGTAATCTGATTTCACTGAAGGAAGCATCTAGATTGTGTTAATTTCTTTCCTTTAGCATTTTGCTTTTTAAAAACTGTGTTATTTCAGTTGTTCAGAAAAATATAATGTTGCATGTTCTGTAGGAGACTTTGTATATAAAATTTCTCTTTAGGGCTAGTAAACTTGCTTGATTGACCCCACTCCTCACCCTTTGGTTTCCATTTTTTTCTGAAGCGGTGAATTTCAAAGAAGTTAACGAAGAAAACAAGAGAGAACTCTTCGGTGAAATATTTTCTTCCATTGAAACATTGGCATTCACCTTTGGAAACAGGTAATTTGGAAGCCTGAAAGAGGTTTTGAAGAGCTCAGTGGAGCTGAATCATAGTAAGACTAAATATCAACAACAAAAACTTTCATTTTCTTTCAGACAAATATTAGCTGATAAACTAATTTAAGTTAACCACATCCAGAACAGTTTTACTGCTTTGTTTGAGTATTGTGGGTTTTGCTTGTTTGGGCTTTTTGTCGGGTTTTTTTTGGTTGGCTGTTTGGTGGTGGTGGCTTGCTGCTTTTTTTTTTTTTTTTTTTCAACAAGGAAACTGATGATGGTAAAGAAATTGCAGGGAAAATAAGACTACTTCTAAAAATTGTTTTGCAGGACTTTTAAAGGATATTAGAAACACTATCTGAATTTTTGTTCTTAGTGATCTGAAATTGCTTGGCAAGGTACAGTAATGAAGTAACACCATTCTTTGTTTTTCTGGCAGTGTTTCAGACTTCCTTATGGGAGATGTAGACAATGGCTCGTCATTGGGACTTCCTGTATCTCGGAGAAGTCGGGTAGGCTAAACACGTTCTCTTGAAGTGTGGAATTATGTCTCTTAAAGGACATTTTCATTTCCACCGAAACTCTGTGCAACATGGGGCTGGGACACTTGGAGTCTTCTGAGTGTTAAAACGAGGTTAAACCCATGAAGAAAATGCATTCTAAGGTTTCAGATACTGGAAGGTATTTGCTGTTCTAAATGCCAGTGATGACTCAATGGGACTAGTAGTCAAATATGTAAATAATAACCTGCTGTAATTGTATTTGAGGTTTTTAAATTGGTTAAGTGAAAATACTTTAAGATACTTGAATGATTTGCACGCTGGAGTAGTTGGAATAGACCTATTAGACCTAAAAGCTAAAAGTTTCATGACCTCTTTTTGGTTTTTAAAGACTAATATTAATTACAAAATAACCTTTTCTTCTTCCAGAGCTCAGTTTGTGCTGCAGCTGTTTCAATGACAATTCACTAAGAGAACTGAAATAGCACTGTCAAAGTATAGGTAGTCAAAGAGAATCAGTAGCATTTTAAACTCCACTTTTAACACTTTGAAAGTGAAATTAAAAAATGCGCAATGTCAAATTCTGTTCTGAATTTTCATACATCTAGAAGCAGACTTTCAAGTAAGTCAAGTCAAAGTAAAAGTTACACGTATGGAAAATGCAGTTGATAATTGGTATGTATGACAAGCTAAGTCATAGCAAGGTCAAATTTTAGATTGTGGTGGTTTTTTTAAAGGTTTTATTGAAACTACTTAAGGCTTAGCATTCCTTCGTACAGGTTTGGTCATAGCAATGCTGTGCAGCTACAGCTGAGAAGTCGTCTTTTTGAACTGTCACTGTGTTTGATAAAACACATCTGAGAAAGATTTATGATCACAGAAGTTCTGCTTCTATAGCTCTACAAAACTTGTATTTGCGAACAACATGGACAGGAAAGTGGCTACTTGGAAAACAGCTTCCAGCGGACTTAGAATCAGAGGATTAGGTTGCTGATAGAAAGTATGAAATAAAACAGCATAGAAGGCAGAATCTCATTTAACTTAAATGAGATTATTTGAGCAAGTATTATTGCAGCTAATTGGCTCACCAGCAGAAGGAAGGTGCTGAATTTGGCAACATTTTAATCTTGTAATGGTTTTGCAATTCAGAAATGTGTTCCTGTGGAACAGGATGGTCCTATGTATTGTGAAGTGAATGCTTGGCTAAAAGATCACTCTTCTGAACATGAGTGTAGTGGAAGACCAGGGGAAATTAGTGAAATGAAGAAGGAATTCTATTCTAGATGTTCCAGAAGTCACTACCTCATATTTAAAAGCCCTTTTTGGTAGTGTCATTTGCTTTTTGCAGTGTAGAAGGGAACAATTACAACTTTTGGAGCAGGTAGAATAATATGGTTCGATTTATTGAAAATCTGTCTTAAATTTAAGTGCATTTTCATTCAGGTAAATAAAATCACATTTAACAGATAAAGCATTTCACTTTGATTTGCAATTCAGAGACGAAATTGGAGGCCAACTAGGAGTTGAGTATTAGGAGGAGTTAAATGCAAAATACCTAACTAGCTGTATTAACTTTTCATTCCTGTAGATGTGTACATTCAGTGGTTGAACATAGCAGTTAGCTTTATCTTAAAAATATTAGAGCATAACATTTTGGTAGAATTTAACATGTAAGCACTTCGAGGGTTAATTAAGGAGAGAGGTTTTACTTGCCTGTTAAGTTAGGGACCTCCCTAACTAAGCTGTTGAGCATTGCTCTGCAGTGGGAGGGGGTGGATGGGTGGGCTGATCTTGCTTCTCTTAACTGCAGGGGAGTCTACATTCTTCAGTTCAGGCATTCCACTTGGAAGCTTAAGCTAAATAATATGTATACCCCCTCTTAGCAAATGTAATTGTTCTCATTTGAGTCCATGTAGTACAACCAGAAGTTCAAGGTGGATGCAAAGATATTTCTTAATTAAAAACAGAAGAGCTTTAGAATACATTGGAAGAGCTGAGGCAGGCATGTCTGACCTTTCATTACTCAACAAGCTGCTTGAATGCTATTTGATGCTATGTAGATCTGAGAGCAGAATAAAGGAGAAGGATGACATTTTCAAAATGTTTGCAGAGATTGACATCTGTCAGGGTGAGAGTTCTTGGGTAATGGGGAAAAAATGCAGAAGAGATTGGTTCAAGCTGAGAAGTGAAATCTATCTGTAAGTCAAGTTTTTTTGGTTTGGGGGTTTAGGTTTTTTGCTAGGCGCACTGGGCTGGATCATTAGAGGCTTGAGAGGGCAAGCTGTATGGGTCAAGTTCTGATAAGTGGTAGGACATAGAGTAGTTGTCCATGCCCTTGCTTTTAAAACATGGTATTACATATTTGCAGTGGGGTGATGTGGATGGATGAATGAGCATTGATTAGCTGCCCTAACTAGATTGTGTGGCTGAATTACTGTAAAAGAGTGAACAGTTCTCAGAAGTGAAATGATTTAGGTCTTACAGAATGGGAAACAATTTTTAGGACACAAATTTGTAAGTGCCTCCTGAGCTAATATAAAGCATGGGGTTTTTTTCCTCCTCTTATTTGTCCTTCCCTAACAATGGTATGCTTTGGTAACACTTTAAAATCTAACACTTGAAAATCTACTTGAAGACAGTAATGCTTTACACCCAAATCAGGAGTAAATCTAGGAATGCTCAGACTTTCTGTGCAACCAAATATTGATGCATCTCTAAATTCAGGTGGTGGCTGGGTTTTGGTTTTGGTTGTGGGTTGGTTTTCATTTTGTGTTGTGGGTTGTGTTGTTGTTGTTGGTTTGGGTTTGTTTTGTTTTGTTTTCTGTTTGGTGGACAGCTTTGGCTGGATTTCCCACCTGTTCTGAAAAGCCCTTCCATTTTCCTGAAACTCTCTTGTATTGTACAGCAATTATGGTAGTCTTCACTTTTTTTGGAATGGGGCTCTTCTTTAGACTGTAGTCTGATTCTGTTTGATGTAACTGATGATTAATACCTTGCATGTTCTGCTATATGGAAAAGCTGGTTTTACTGTAAAGTAAACAATGATTGTTCAGGGATTTTTGTGTGATTTATGATCGGTTTTCATTTATATTTAAAAAAACAAACTGACCAAACAAAAATACCAACAAACAACTTACATCATTGTTACTATGCTCCATTTTAGCTTTAATTCTGAAAATAAAACAGCATCAAAATCTAAAATGAAAACAAGCTGTTCTTGTAAAGCGTAAGGCCATTTTGCAGCTATTTCTCGGCCTTTGTATTGTGCCTGCTCTCTGCTTCTGTTTTCAAGAATAGTTTATTCCTTTAAAATGGTGCAAGGTTGTGTGGGGTTTTATTTGTGTTTTTTTAAAAGGGGGGGGTGATTACTAGGTAACCTTCTTATTCACTTAAATTTGTTCAGGGGCCTGATTTACAGCACAGTCATACAAATAGTTCAACTTGCACAATTAAAGGGGTACAAAAGTGCAACAGGAGGACAGAAGTAGGGATGAAATCTTGTGCTAAATTCCTTTTATTATTGGATTACATTCTGTCAGATTGTAATGATCATCAAGGCTTCATTAGCATGTGTTACTAGTCAGCTGTTGTGCCTACAGTGCACACCTGCAAGTAATTTAGGAGAAATCATAACTTTATTCCCTTGAGGAAGAAACACAGGATTCTGATGGCTTGTAGAATGGGGTCTGTGATGTATATGACATCAGGTCTGTATGAAAAGCTTTTTAAAAGATAGGTAGGGTTCTAATAAAAACTGGAGATCACTTAAATATAAACCCAACTTGTTAAACAATTAACTCCTTCACCACAGCCTTTCAAGACTGTTGGTTTAAAGGTATATAATGATTCTTTGCTATTTAGTGTGTCTCAGTTCACAGCTATGGGAGCTTAGAAGGTATCATGCCTTAGATGAGAGGGAGGTACAGCACAGTTTGTTGATTTATCTGCAGAAAAAAAAGAAAGGGGCAGATGATGCCATTTATTTTGTTAGCCTGTCGGTCGTAGTGAGAGCTTTTCTTCCCTAACTTAATGTTTCATTTCTTGTACACCAACCAGTCTTTTGAGAATCTTTCTGTGGAGTCTGGGGGTTCACGGCACGAAAGGGATGATATTCAAGGTAGGTCATTCATTTAATATTAAGAAACACTCTTCTGTATCTATGTTTTCATCTTGTAAAATGTTATAAATAGTCGCTTGGTCACTTTTTTACACCTATGCTGCCATTAAAGTTTCACTGTAAAAAAATTTGCTATTGTGGAGATTTTATGCTTTTGTGAATAACCAACCTGGGCTGCTTTTCAGGGGAAAAAAGAACCAAGGCCTGAAGCACTTCTGTATGTCATCATATGATTGGTGTTTTGTTGGGTCACTTTTTTTTAAGAAAGTTATGCTGACCATATGACTACTGCAGATAAAATAAATACTATGACCCTTTAATTTGTTCTAAAACCTCTGTCAGTCCTGTTTAGAGTCAACTAGCATTAAAGACCAACTCGAGATCAGAGCTGCTTAAGCATTCACAGTTGGCTAATTCTGGCTTTGCTCTCAGTGTGTGGTCATGTCTAAAATTCACTTCTTTGTGCTTGATGCTTTATTTTCAGGACATCTTCGAGCAGAGGAGGTTGATAACATGCTCCTAAGAAACGACAACGGAATTGAATCAGCTCTGTCCTATGCCAAAGCATGGTCAAAATATACCAAGGATGTAGTCGCGTGGGTAGAAAAAAAGCTTAGCTTGGGTGAGTGGCTCTTTCTGGCATTTAATCAGCTTTGTCATGATGAAATAAAATCTGTTGTTAGGCCTCTGTGCTGCAGACTGTCAATAACGTGATTTCTAAATTAGTAGCTGTTCCACTGAAGTGAACAAAACTATCACGCATTTCCTGTAATTAGAGGCCTGTAACAAAGTGAAGGTGGTCCCCTCTGTGGTGTATCTGTTAGAGGAAGAATGTAAAAAGCATTTAGCATATGGTGCAATTATTAGTGTAAAGAGTAACTGGTTTGTTTGTTTTTAACAGAAGTGGAGTGTGCTAAGAACTTAGCAAAAATGGCTGAAACTGCTAAAAGTGTTGTTGGACACCAGGTGAGTACATCTTAAGGGTGTTTTTTAAAGTCTTAAATATGTGTTGGATGCCTTGTCCAAAAGTGAAACTTTGGGAATGTTGAGAAATGGATTTTTAAGTTGTTACAGAATTGATTCATACTGTAAATCACTAGTTAAAAGGTCTGTTGTGTTATATGTCTTCCCATCTCCTATGTAAAGTTGGATATATAAATTTATTTTTGTCTAAAATGCAGAATAGCCTTATAGTTTTCAAAATACACTTTTTTTCTGTCTCATCTTGCACATTTTGTGATTTGGACTTGTAGACTTCTCTTTCAGAGTGTTTTCCTAGTAAAAAGAAACCTGGCTGAGAAATCAGTCATTTTCTACATTCATACCAAACTCTGACTTCCACACACATGTAAATACCTTACTAAATTTAATTGAAAAGGTAGTTCAATTATACAGCCATTTAGCTTGTCAGCATACCTCTACCTTACATAGAACATTAATGTTCTCTTGTGTGTAATTTTAGGATTATATGCCATTCCAGTCAATATTCATTAATGCTTTCCAAAATGATATTGAGAACAATCAACTTTGGCAACAAACAGCTGCTGCTCTCCTGTCTAACAAATTTGTGCAGGTAAGCTTAAAGACCAAGATACTGTTTAGGCTTTTAAAAAGTTTTGTAACAGCACAGATTATTCAAAAGAACAAACTTGCAGCCTATAAACCTGTAATGTACTCTATTAATATTTCCTATCTAGCCTCTTCTTGGAAGGAAAAATGAGTTGGATAGACAAAGGAAAGATATCAAGGAGCTTTGGCAGCGAGAACATAAAAAAATGGTTGGTATTTCTTTCATATCTAAGAGTGTTCAATCTAAAATTCTTCAAAAGGACAAAACTTTAAAACTAGGCTTTTATGTAGTATGTAGCTGCCAATTGCATGACATGTTTGTAAGAGGTTATTTTTCTATGACTATGTACTTTGAACTGCAGCATACACACCTATGCATAACAGTCTCTTTAAACATCAGAAATAACTGGAAAATTAAAATAAATAATTCTTTTGCTTTTTTCTTTTGTTGCATTCTGCAGCAAGAGCTGGAAGCTGCTCTAAGAAAAGCAAAGTTGCTATATACACAGCGTCAGGATGAGTATGACAAGGCAAAATCCTGCACTGCTCGTGCTGAGGAGGAACATCTTAGCTCAAGTGGAAGTTTTGTGAAAGATTTCAGCAAGCAACTGGAAAAAAAACGGAGACTAGAAGAAGAAGCTCTACAAAAAGTAGGAGGTTTTGTTCCTTGCTTTTAAAGTTAAGCCTACACTGGTTTTACTCATGCTTTCCCAATGGGAGCATTTGAGCAAGTGGTCTGTTCATAGTTCTTTTAATCATGCTATGGTCTTTTGGGCTTTTATCCTAAATGGGAATTTCCAGTTACATGCGTCTTGTGTGATTTTTTTTTTTTTTTTTTTTTTTTTTCTCCCCCCCTTGCTTGTGGTATCAAGGCCTGTAGTCCATCAACCCTTTATACTTGTGTTTTCTCTAGGCTGAAGAGGCCAATGAACACTATAAAGCATGTATGGCAGAGGTCGAAGAAAAAAGAAATTATTTGGAAAGCTTTAAAAGTGATGTGTTAACACAGCTTCGGGAGCTTATTCACCAGTGTGATCTCACTCTTAAAGCTGTAAGCATGCTTTTTAAAATACATTTGGCAGAGAGAGAGAAATGTTGCTAGGACTAAGAGAAAGCCCCATCTATAGTGTTAACTGCTTAAACCAGAAAATTTTCAAAGGACAGAGGTCGAGCCAATAGAAAAAGAAGGAAAACTTTTAATATGTTTGTGGTGTTCTCTTCCTGTTAGGAGTTTAAAAATAAAGGAGGGTGTTATACATGTCTTGAATGGTTTGGGGATTTTTTTATGAGCTGTTGCCTTGCAAGAGCCCTGACTACAGAATTCTTGTAAAATCTCTCAAAGAATATTGATGGCAGTAGTGCATTAGCAAATATGTTTGGCTCAAGCAGAGAATGGACATTAACACTCTGCAACATGGAGACTGTGTTAATTTAATACCTGGAAATAAGCAAAGGGTTGTCAAAACAGTATGTCTACACATACACTTTTTAAAAAAGCTTTAAGATTGCATTATATCTGTAGTTGTGTACCTTTTTTAGATGAGACAAAGGCAATTAATGCTGGGGCAGGAAGGGAAAGTTAAGGAAAAAACCCCCCACCAAAACAACAAAAAAACCATACACACCCCTTCCCAGGCAACCCAAAAAACAACCCGTAAGACCAGTAGAAAGCTTAGACAAACTTGTCAGTTCAAGTTTATCTAAATCGTAAACTACTTTGCAAGCCCAAAGCCGAAGAAGCAGCCATACAGTGTCCCCTTCCCTAGTCTCTGCCTTATGATAAAATATTTTAGAAGTTTTATGTAATTTAACAAATAAAGTGTTCAGTTAATCTGTTCTGTTGGGGCAAGGAGTTTTGTCCATTTCTTGTCTCAAGGTGGTATGGACCTCATCTGGGTTTGGAACTCCATGTACTTCATTGTTCTAGTGGTGACTAATATTCCCTTGAGAGCATGAAAATTGCCTTTTTGATAGCAACAAACCTTGCTGTTTATCGTGATCGACCCAAAGTGGGAAGCCATTGGAATTGTCTTTGCTACCTTGAGGATTTAATAACCCAGGGAGAAGAGGAATACTAGTGTGTATACAACGGATGAAGTTTTTGCAGTTGACTTTAAGGAATCATGCAGGAAGTCCATCCCTACAGATGTTACTATTTTCTAGAATTTTTCTAGTCTTATTTCTTAAATAATTTTATGTTGGGATGTTAATTTGGTTTGAGCAAAATACAAGTGAAATATCAGTATTTGTAGATCATTTACTAGATTTTTTTATTTGTTTTTTTTTCTTCCTGACAGGCAACAGTTAACCTGTTCCAGCTGCAGCATGCTCAGGTTGTCTCTCTCCCAGTTAACTGCCAGTCCCTCTGTGAGAGTGCCAAACTCTATGACCCTGGTCAGCAGTATTCAGAGTTTGTGAGAAGTTTGCCAAAGGAAGGTGTTCCTATTGAATCAGGTTCTTTTGAAACCCAGAATTCCCAGGTTGATGGGTAAGTCCTGAACTACAGGTGGCATTTGCTTGGTTTAGAATTAAATGCTAGGCACGTGTTTAACAGTAAACCAACATTTTTAGAGGAATAAAAAGAATCCTGGTGTTTTGCAATGCTGTACCATTCTCTATGTCTTTGACTCCTCTTGTGGTAGAAAATATATAATGTCGACTTTAAAACCTGACTTTAAATTCTGAAGCAGAATGTCCTTTGGTGTAATAAAGCTTGCTAAAACATTGGCAATTGTTGTGCAAGAATTGACTTGTTACTATTTTAATGTAGATACTGGTAAATGTGAAAAATGTAAATTTTGAACTCCCTAGTGTGAGTGGCAGTAGTATTTGATAACCAGTTTAGGAACTACCAGTTTAGGTAATTTTCCTCTTCTGCGGGCCTTGTTGCTACGATACCTTCTTCCATTTTGTTTACATTTGGCAACTTTTTTGATGGGAAGTGTTGCTCAATTTCAGTCTTATGCTATGTGACTAAATAAAAGTTGAGAGTCCACGTCTCTGTATTAGAACTCAATTATTTTTTTCCTACCTGTGTGACATGGTAGTTTTTACTGTTAATCTATTATATACACAGCTAATGTGGAAGGACTACAAGAGAAAAAGACAACTCCTTGTGTCAGTATGCCAAATGCTTTTCCACCTTTAACTTGTTGTAAAATAGTCATCTTGGCACTAAAGCACCAGAATATCCATTCCGATCTGTGTGTTTCACAGTTCTACAGGAAAGTGTCGTCATCGTCTTTCAAAAGGAAACTTAATACAAAAAGCCTAAGTCTTGAGTCAGACTTCTACCAACAAAAGCCAGGAAATTCAAAGTTAAAGCTGAGATTCTTAGTTCTTGTCTGTAAATTTCCTGCCTTTTAAGACTGATTTAGGCTACACTCATAAACTTTGACTTAGGGGGATTTAACTACGCAGATCCCCAAGAAACTGATGAGCATGAAATTTCAAGCTCTTTGTGTGCTCTCCCAGCTATTTACTACTTAAGATTTATAGGAGCATGTTTTTTCTCATTGCCTCTCCCCACCTTTTGTTTTCTTTGACATGGCCTTGTGATTCTTCGCTTAGAGCGATTGTTTTTATTGTTTAGATCTGCCCTTTTTTAAGGGACAGTAGCTTGCACACATGTAAATTTTAGTGGGTTTAAGTCTTTATTTCCTTCAGCTGGGTAGGGTAGAACTGATTAAGGAACAACTTCCTGACTGCTAACTTGGCTAGCAAGCCATTTTGTCAACAGGGTGCTCCAGCTTTTGACGTTAATTACTGTTAGGTGTTTTCTGGCCTTATCTGGAGAGCAGCTTTTCACAATGGACTGACTATAAGCTCTCTGGCAGCTTCAACATATTTTCTGTGCTTTTAAAAAAGCACAGCTTTTTAAAATCTGTGTGTTTATAGATGAATGGTCCTGATGTCTGGGCAAAGAATCATTTGGAGGAAAACATAAAAGCAGGATGCAATAGCCTCTGAATTATTCTGGTCTTCAGATGAACAGATTTACTGTTTTTTCAAAGTCTGCAAACTAACAGGCAATAGCTTGCAGAGATGTGGAAAAGCTGATGTACATGGGGAGGACATTGGGAAATGGCACATATTTAATTTAAAATAAATTGCCACCCTTTTTTTTAAATTTGGGCTTTAATAATTACATGTCAAATATGTGTCCGCTTCACCTTGTCATGCATGAACAGCAATTAAATGAAGCATTTTTAGTGCCCAGGAATTAAAGTACATTGCTTTTCATTTAATTCTATCTTACTCAGTCCTCAAATTACTTTCTTCTTTCTGAAGGGTTTTTAATAAGCAATCGACTGACAGTGTCCATACGTCACATGGTAACTTATCTCAGTGTTCAGGAGATTTTCTTGCTCAGACATTAGATGATGTGGGAAGCCCAATTTACCATCGTTCGCAAAAGATTGGAGAGAAGAGATCTTCCAGCAGCACAGATATCCAAGGTAGTTCTTCTCTACTTCATCTAAAGTTCAGTCTTTGAACAAAAATACCAGAAAAAACAGGTGCTTGATGTCTCACTCTCAGAAATGTAGCACTGAAGGGGTTAAAAAAAATTATTTTTAAGTTCAAAGCCTATAAAAACAGTTACGCACTTGAGCATATGGATAAATGGAATACTGCCTGTATGTATACCTATATTCTTGGACAAGAAACATGAGATGCAATTCAAACAGCAATTACTGTCAAGCTCAGCGTACTCAACTATTTCAATTAACTGTAGCAATTTAAAATCCACTGTTTTTGTAAATACATTGATTACAGTTCTTTTGCACAAGCACAAGTGTCCAGTTTCTGAAATTCATTTTCTTACATCCTAAAGCTTTTACAGGAACATATTCTGTAGTTTTTTTCGCTATATTGCATGGTCATGTAGCTTTTTCAATAGTTTCCTATTTTGGATATAAGCATAGCTAGTCTTTAAATAAAAAGAAAATGTAATGTTATCCTTGACATTTGGAATTTGCGGATTTTCTTTTCAAAAGCCATGCGAGGGCCACCACCATTCAGGTCATGGTCAGTTGGCAACCAGAGTGGAGGAATGTGCAGTGATTCTGAAAGTGCAGGGGGAAGCAGCGAGTCACGATCCATGGATTCTCCATCTGCTAGCCCAGGTACAGCTTTGCTCCCCACTATGCTACAGGGTGTCTCAAAAAGGTGGATCCAATTTGAAATCACTGTATCTTTGAAATTAGGTCCATGTTTTTGAAACACCCTGTAATTTGATGTTTTTTCTTTAGACTGTTTTGCATTAATGAAAACATTGTTATTAGTTTAGCAAGTGTTGGACAGAGTCTATCATAAAAGAGAGCTGTTGGGTGGAACTTACACTTACAGCTTCCTGAGAACTTTTTTCATCCTCTAGGAGACTTTAAAAGACGACTTCCCCGAACACCTTCCACGGGTACTATGTCATCTGCAGATGATCTTGATGAAAGAGAGCCACCATCTCCTTCAGACTGTGGTAATGTTGTTTCCATACATGAAGTCCTCAGAATATGTTTTTTGTTGTAGAGTGTGGCTTTTCTTTTTCATGTTAAGAAAAATACATTAACAAGGCTGTGATTACCAACAGCCTTGCTTTTCAATACACTCTGCATCCACTTGAGGTTGACAGCTGAAGAATAATGTTCAGGTCATTTTAGTGAAGTGATGCAGAATTGTCTTCATACTTTTAGATTAACTACATGGGGAGGCTTTGAACATCTCTAGTGTCTTCACCCACCTGAGGTAAACATAAATGATCCACTAACCATTCCCTCCATACATTTGCATTTAAAATTAGATGCATGGCACTGAGGGATTTAAGATTACTTCTAAACTTTGAAGTGAAATGCAGAGATATGGAGAGCTGGTAATTGGCAAATTAGAAAAGGGTAAATCCAAATGTTTAGAGTAATAGTTGAGATTTTACCCTTTTCAACTTAGCTAAGCAAGCTTTGGTAATGTCTGTCCCAGATTGACCAGATCATGTCTAATTTTCAAATGAATTTTGATTGTATAAAGACAATATTGCCACATGTACTGAAACCTGAATAACTGGATTATCAGAAGTAGTTCTATGGGATGTCTGCGGTACTTACAAACTAGTTCTGAAACACTTGTGGCACTTGCTTAGTAAAGCCTTCAGGAAATTCTTCAGTTAATCCTTATTTCTTAAATATATACTTTGCCTTCTAGGAATGAGCCTGTGGTTAACAAAACTAATATCTACATTTAAAGCATGGCAGCCTGTTAATGTGAACTTTCACTTGGAGTGGTATCGTTTAATCAATACTTGAGTTTTTAAGAAGCTGTCTGGGCAATTAACTGTATGCATTAATTTTAAAGGTTTTTTTTCTGTAAAACAAAGGATTTTGGTTCACGGAGTTGTTGATAGCATTGTAGGTAAATTGCTTGAAAAAAAGAATTGGTCACAAAAAGCAACAGTTGCTATTCTGTTTTAGAATCCTCTAGAAAATATTCTGGCGTTATCACAGGAGACTAAGAATTGGTGATTCTTTTTTATTTTATATGAGTTCTGCTGTTTGTGGATGTGAATTCTTCCCTGCTGCAAAGTATGCTTCTTTAAGTATTTCAGAAACACTACAGGCCAAACCATAATGTCATCTTTCATCCTCTAGTACAGGATTTTTTTAAATTCATAGAGCGAAACTTTTATGAACAGTTGCCTGAAATGCAGGGCATTTGGAATTAAATGTCCTAATATTTTCACATGCCAGTAATACAGGAGAAAACTGAAATACTTAAAGCAAAACTGATTGAGCCCACTTTCAAGTTAGATTATTTGATAGTTAATGTGTCTGTTTATGTAAGCTGTAACACCGTCTTACTTCCTTTTGACTAAATGGTTTTGGTTACTTTGATAGATGCAATTTACTTACAGAATTCTGTGTTGTGCAGCACAGCTCTAAAAAACCAGAATAAATACCCTATCCCAATAGTGCATATTGGAATGACTATAACAGAGAAATTCTCTCCAGGTTTAAATGATCTGACATCTGAAACTGCAAATTCTCCAGGACCTTTCAGAGATGCTAATATGTCCAAAGCAGCACAAACACACAAACTACGGAAGCTGAGAGCTCTATCTAAATGCAGAGAATGTGACAGCTTAGTGGTGTTTCAGGGAGCTGAATGTGAGGAGGTAAGTTGAAAAGTAGTTTAAATTGCTGTTTGGGATTTAGGTAAAGTCTAGTGTTTTGGAAACTTGCATTGTTTTTTGGTATAAATAGTACAGACTTCGTGGCTCATAAAATCATCATGAACTCAAAGCAAAAGCACAACAGAATAATAAATCTTTCCTTTTCCTCACATATCGTGTGACAAACAGCAGAGATATTTTTTATGGTGTCAGATTGTATCAAACCATGTACTTTTTTCCTGTAGTGTTCACTTGCGTGCCATAAAAAATGTTTAGAGACTTTGGCTATTCAATGTGGGCACAAAAAACTTCATGGAAGGCTTCACTTGTTTGGAGTGGAATTTGCCCAAGCTGCTAAAAATGTTCCCGATGGCATTCCTTTCATCATCAAAAAGTGTACGTCAGAAATTGAAAGCAGAGCGCTGAATGTCAAGGTATGCTCAAGTTTGTTATAAAACTTAAGTTTGAACGGTATTTAAAAAAATTTTTAAAATAAGCCTTTTAAAGATATTAACGCTGTAGTGTTGATATCATCTGTGTTTTACACTTGCCTTTCAAATTAAAATAGAGTTGTGCTGATATTTTAATTTCAGGGCATCTATCGTGTGAATGGAGCCAAATCAAGAGTTGAAAAGCTTTGTCAAGCTTTTGAAAATGGAAAGGATTTGGTCGAGCTCTCAGAACTCTATGCACATGATATCAGCAATGTTCTCAAGTTGTATCTCCGCCAGGTATGTACTCGAGCAGTCAGATGGAAAACCAAAGTAGTGTAGTATATTTCTTCAATACAAGAAAAAAAAAAAATCCTTTCAGCAGTCCTGCAGCTGAAGATTAAATTAGTGCCTTGTACATTTGCAGTAGGCTTCTTTATTTTCATGTGGAGCTTGTGACAGGCCAGGGAAAGCATTAGCTTACTGACTGCTGGTATTACAATCCGTATTCCATGTGGGTATAATGTCTCTTTAAATATTAGTACCATACACAGAACAAGCTTTTGTTTATCCACTTGTGATGCTTGATTTCTAAAACCTTTCCAGGTACTGAATTTGCCTGGCTTATATGAAGTTTAAAACATTCTCATATTCTTGACTCAGCAAGCAGACAGATGCTAATATATTGCTGTAAATATACACTAGCAAAAATTTCATGAAACACTCATAATGGTCGTGATATGTTCATTATGGAGATATTATCCATCTTTTTGTTTCAAAATGCAGCTTTAAGGCTTAATGCCAAAAGGGTTTCAGTATGTATCTGAAAAAAGTGAGGCTGAGATGTTGCCCAATGAAATTACTGAGTCAGAGCACTTTTTAACCCTGAAAGGAATAATCCTTAGCTGTACGGTCCTGTCTTCTTCCTCACACTGGCCGTCAGAGATGGGCGCTCTGATCCCCTGATCATCACCGCTAAGGGCTTTTGAAAAAATTACAAATATGTACTCTGACAACTTATTCAACTAAAAAGGTAGCATATTATATACATCACACTGGGGTACCAGTTTGAGGCAATGTGCTGTATCTTTGAATAGGGCTCATAATTAAAAAAAAAAAAAAAAAAAAAAATCAAATACTATGTCTCTTTCTGGTCTTGTTGCTTCCTTTGTAGCTGTTTGTGTGGTTTTTAGGTAAACCTCATTTTAAATGCAGGAACGGTGCTAGAAACATGCAGTTAAGACAGTTTTAGACAGAATCCTGAGTTAAATCCTATTTGAGACTAATTATTAAAACTAATTATGCTGAGTTTTATCTGGTCTTCCTACTTTTTGCTTTTGTCTAAGCTGGGGCAATGAAAATAGCCAGGTCAGGTTTGACAGTTTTGTCTTTTTTAAAAAAAAAAGGTTTTTTTATTATTAACATTAATGTTGAGAGAATACTTCTCTCATGCTGAGAGAATCACAATTAAAAATGAATGTTATGTGGCCTAAAATCCAATTTTAAAAAAAATGGACTATGGACCAAACTTGATACAATATGTAATATACTATCAAAGTCTGGAAAAAATAAATAGCTGCTCTATTACCATGGTATTTATACATATGCAGCATAACACCCTCTCTCATAGCAACTGCATTCTTGAAATCTGTACCTGTGTTGATAAATGCTCGGTCTTGAAGCTGTCACAGGAAAGGGCTGGCAAGAGATTTCCGGAGAAAGGCATAGGAGGGGAGTGGTTTTGTTACCTTCTGCTTGGATTTGACAAATTGTGGTTTGAGTTAATGAAAAAGGATTAAACAACATCATCTAAGAAAATATGCTAGACCAGATGAAGTTAAAGAAAAACAGGAAAGAAACAAGTTAATTCAGGCTTGATTGTATTTCTGAAACATTCTTATTTCTTCAGCTTCCAGAGCCCTTGATTTTGTTTCGGCTTTACAATGAGTTCATTGGACTTGCAAAAGAAAGCCAGAATATTAATGAGGAATTGGATGCTGAACAAGCTAGTCCAAAATCAAGGAAAAGACATTCAATCTGTATTGAACTGAATAGAATCATCATTAAAATTAAAGATCTTCTGAAACAACTGCCTGTACCAAACTATAACACTCTTCAGTACCTTATTGGACACCTTCACAGGTGAGAAAAGATTTTAAATGCAAACTGATCTTGAAAAATAAACTGATACATTGCTGTGTACTACGAAACTCTTGTACCTTTATGATGACTGTAGAGGAGGAAGTCACATATGCCTTAGAAGACATTGTTCTGTTGCTGTTTCTTTTTTCAGTGTGTAATGAATTCTCAGGTGAGAAAGAAAAGGAAATGGAAAGAAAGGAGGGAAAGAGCTGAGCTCTGTTATTCTTGATCCTCTGCTAGTACTGGGGTCACCAAGTAGTAATTAGTGGCAGCTGCAGAGACCTACATGTGATTTAAATCAGGATATGACCCAGACAGAGTAGTGATTTGGTGGCTATAAACAGAAAATTGAAACTTGTATCATGTTTGTTAATAACCATTCTCCAGTTACATTTTACTTCCTTGTCTTCCAAGTGCTGGATTGTATGATGATGTGTGATGAGGATGTACCAAGCTGATGACTACCACTAAAAATGACTAATATTGGGCCACTTTGAATGAGAGAGATGATCTTTTTCCCAATCCCAGAAATGGTGAATAGCCACAAATGACATTAACCAAACAGGACATTAAACCAGCCTGTGTGGAAAGGGCTTAGTCCAAGCTGCCCTTAAATGCAGTGTGCACTGAAGATTGTGCCTGCCTACCAAACCTGCCTTCATTTTTTTGTCTTTTAGCCTCTTTAGATAAAAGATAAGATTTTTAATATCTAAAGTATTTCTGAAGTACTAAAACTCTCTAACTTTGGGGATTTGTTTTTTGTTTTTGTTTTGTATTTATGCAGGGTTACAGAACAGTCTAATGAAAACAAAATGTCAGCCAGCAACCTTGGCATAATATTTGGCCCAACTCTGATCAGGCCACGTCAAACAGATGCTACAGTGTCTTTGTCGTCACTTGTGGATTACCCTTATCAGGCCCGGGTAGTGGAGCTGCTCATAACATTTTATGAAAAGATATTTGATGTTTCATTGAAACCACTTCTGAGCACATCTCAGTCTGAAGAAACTGCCTTTACAGTCAGAGTTGCTTTATCAGCAGAAGAGAGGGAGCCACAGCAGCCGAGGAAGTCCTTTGCTGTAAAGGAGGTGAGTGACTTTTCTTGTGCTGCTGCAATGTTCCCTGTGCTGCCATCTGTGTCAAATGCTGCAGTGTTCCAGAGCATGTTTCTGTTAAATCTCTGTGGGTTTTTTGTTAAGGAGTGCTTTTCCTCTTGAGTTCTCATTTACTTTTGGTCTGACTTCTGTTAACAGGGTATTCTGATAGCTCCAAGTGAAAGCAGAGCTGCAGATGGAGCTGCATTGTTTTTGGAATCGAACAACAGCAAGAATACAAAAGAACAAGTAGATACATCTGTAACTGGTTAGTCCATTTTTATGAAGTCTTGGGGTGGGTGAATAAGTAGTCACGGATGCGTTGTATCAGGGGTATCAAACTCGTTTTCACTAGTGGGCTTGTCAGCCTCACGGTTGCCTTCAAAGGGCCAAATGTAATTTTAGGACTGTATAAATGTAGAAGTAGATATGAGACGATACATAAGATGATATGATATAATATAGTGCATGCAGCTTTTCAACTTAGACAGAAGCAAGTGATAAAATCTGCTTATCACTGCTTGATATATTGTTTATAAGAGGAACAGAGATTACAATATTTCTAAAGGCTTTCAAGAAACCTGTGTTGATGGAATTAGAGCTTAAAGTATTTGATAAGAGTATACAACAACAGTGGTTTGGTTTCTCCCTTTAAAAAAAAAAATTTATGGTCTGGCTGGATTTCTGAAATCCACTATGATGCTGCAAACCAATATTCAGCAATTAACATGTTTTGACCATTGTTTTCTGCCAGAACGTGTATCATTGCCACTCACTGGAACTAAACCAGAAGGCTCTGGAAGGAGTAATTCTCTGACAGAATCATCAGCTACCAGCATTTTGGATATTAATCTCTCTGCTCCAAAAGAGACAGGTTTGCTAACCTAACTATAAATCTTCTGTAAATTTTTTTTCTGTTTGTCTGCCTGTGTTACTACAGTGGTTTATTTTAATGTAGGTATGATTTCATCTACTTTAGTTAGTAGTAACTATACATGATCCCTTTTAATTATACTGATTTTCAGTTGGTGTTATCAGTTCAGTCATGTCCTGTACATTAACAGTGTAACATTCTGAAACATACTAAAACTGAAAATATTAAAGGAATGGAAAGCAGCAGCCAAAAAAAACCCAACCAACCAAAACCTAAACAAACAAAAAGAAACCCAAACAACAAACCGCAACACACACAACCAAAAAAACCTGCAGTGTCTCTTTACCTGTTTTCTTCTTAATGTCTTCCTTGGTTACATCTGTACAGTATGTGTTTTACTGCTCTTGAAATGCAAGCATTTGGTTAGAGTAGGATACTCCTAGTATGTATGCAAGGTATACCTAAAACTATTATTAAAATACCATCTATTAAGGATTCATTAATAAAGTCCATATTCTATTGGCAAAAGTCTTGCTGACTTCTCTTTATATTTGGTGCAAAGATCCAGTCATATCTGTTTGTGTGTTTTTAGGTGATGCTGCAAGTCCAACTTCAGAGAGAGACAATGATTCACTTGTTTCTCTGGGTGAAGAGAGCCATAAAACTAACTTATTGCCTGCAAAACCTAACCGTCAGATTACCAAAGTTCCATTGCGGGTTCCAAGGACAAAACCAGCTACTCGCCCCGTGAGCCTACCTGTAGACCGAATACTTCCTCCATGCATTTTGAATGAAAGAAATTCACGAAATGCAGGAGCAGTAAGTCCAGAGAAGCTTGGCAGGAGCCCTACTATTGAAGAAGTGTCAGAGGTAAAGGCACTGCCTGCTGTTAATACCTGCTGCAGACTTCCTTGTTACGACACGCAGATGCTGCGAAAAACTTGGGACAAGCAATATAAGCAGTATGATATCACAGCAAGGACAGCCATGATCATGACTAATGTGCCGCAGGAGAACCGAGCACTTGAGAGTGGAACTGCAGGTGCCTTACCTTCATCAGGCAGCATCGCTAACGATTCAGCTAATGCCATTTTTCCTAGTAAGCCATATTCTGTTTCTGTCAGGTCAGCAACAGAAGGGAATGGTCCTGATGCCAATCCTCTTGCTGCCTTCCGGGCACCAAGAACATTGCAACCACCCCCAGGGACATTTTATAAACCGCCCTCTAACAAATCAAAACAAAATGGAGAGGGTTCTTCTCCTAAAGTTTGTGCACCAACCAGTGCTAGCTCTGTGCTTCATCAGGATGATACTGTGAAACTGGCTAGGAGCTCTGCACTTCCATCAGGTGATCCTGAACAAAACACAAATGAACAAAAAATTAGCTCAGAGGATATTCACCCCACAGATCTGAAGCCTACTTACCAGAGACTGAGACCAAAAAGGATACAGGAACTGGAACACAGGGAAGCTCATTTTGTATAGGGTGCAAATTCCTCTTGGACTGTATGCAATTTGTTGCCAGTGGAGGTTTCTCTCTGCCCCTTTACCCTTTGCCTTCTCCTGAGAATCCCACTTTTGTGCCATATTGGAGTTATTTTTATAAATGCAGCATTTTAAAAATGGGAGGGAGGGCTGGGGAATTGTGAAGGAAATAAGTCAAACTTTTTGTAATTCAGTAGCTTTTCATAAAGATTGAATGCATTTCCCATCTAGATACAGCTAATGGGTTCACTGAATAAGACACTGAGCTTCATTACATTGTGTGGAATGGAGTGCTTATTCATAGAGAAACAACTCTTGCATGTAGCAGTAAAAGGAGCCATTTTTCATAATAGATGTTATAATAAAAATTGGAAGTTTAATGTTCACTGTCTAAGCATAAACCAAAGCTTGTGCTTTGCTCTGTAAAAGCATTTGTTCAGTTTTCTAATCAGTGCAATTAAAGCTTTGCTCCTGAACAGACTTATGTACTGGTCTGCATGGCCCATAATTATGTATCATATGTGTATATTTTAGGCAGACATGGTTACATGTTGCAAGTTTTCTATGTTGTCACTTTAATTTTTTTTTTTTTATACAGCAAGGATGCACTTACTGAGCTTTACTATTTCAAAGCGGCAATCATCCACATGTGGTTTCTTGTATAGATTAGCGAGTGGGGCAAATATGCACAGCCTGTTTGGTTTGGATGCCCTTCTGGAGAGGCTGCCAGTTGCAGTGGTGCTCTCTTTCCCAGTTGAATGAAGAGGCACTGATTTGCTTGCTATAGATCAGTTTCACCACTTGACCTGGTGTAACTGAAATGAAGAGCATTGTTTCTAAGTTTCAGTGAAAGAGCTGAAAATAACCAAAAAATCTGCATTAGTAGGTGCATCTAATGGTTTTCACTTTGTATTAAATGGTTTTTATGTGTACACTGTTATATTTGCTTTAAAATATATTAACTTGTTAACATTTCATTTCTATGGTTTCTATATTTGGATTTCTTCTAACTTATTAAAATACAGACATTTGGCCTCTGCAATAGTTTAGTACTCTGCTGCGTCTGTCTTCTAGGTATGGGCATGGCATGCTTTTCTTAATGAGATTACAATTAGCTTGACCCTTTCTCACATACTATAGGGTACAGTTATTTTAGCATGGTACTTTCTACTGATAGAAGAACCAAGAGGACTCTCAGGACAGGAAAAGCAAAGAATCACTTTTCTGGTTTTACAACATAAAATATAATGACTACTCCGTTTCCTTTGCCCTTCTTCCCAAAATGCCCCAAATAAAATGCCACATTGCATTCAGTGGACATAATCCAATTTTCATTTCCAGACCAAAAAATATTAAACTCGCAACACTGAATTTCTGATTCTCTGTCACGTTTCCAAGGAAGTATGGCTTGTGTACTTAGCAAAGGCCGTGCTACCCCTGGATAGTTCTGGCCGTGCTTGAAGCCATTTCTTTGGGGAGCTGCCTCATAGCGCAGAAAGGCTGAAGATACCAGATGCTGCTGTCTGCCAAGATGGATTTTGTGAGTGGCATAATAAGAGGAGGGATAAAGGCTTCTTGACTTACATAGGAATTTGTTCTTCCACTTGGAGAATGAGAGAGAAACCCCACACAACTGGTTAATGAGCAGAAATGGTGTTAAAGAAACATTTACAGGCATTGTAGCAGAGCGTCATGGCAGAGCTGTGAAAGGATGGTGCTGATCAGTATACATTAGGGCTACAAAATGGCAAATTAATTTGTGAACTACCACTCAATCTATTCTCTAACTATATTTTTAAGTGTTCTAGCATATGTCTAGCACTGAACATGCTAATGATTTAAGAATTTGTAGTAAAAACTATTTGTCTAGTTGGATGGAGGGTCTCCAGTATCCACCAGGGCAGGCTGCTGAGATGGAGAATTATGATACTGTGTACTGATCTGCGAGAACAGAGGAACATTTTTCAACCAAGTCATAATCTTGGCTTCTACTGCCTGTTACCATATTGCTTTTTATGTATCATTTGCTTCCACGTTTTGCTAGCGTGAAAGGTTTCTGCCATTTTAAATGTGCTTCAAGTCTTTGATGTTTCCCATGGGAGCGGGAGTGCACAGGGCCCTTCCATGTGTTTGTAGGTAAGTGTCTTACAAAACTACAGTAGTTTATGAAAAAAATCATCGCTTTCAAAAGATTATGTGCGCCCCTGTTTGATAATGTCTTTGACTCTTTATGCAAGTGAAAGGAGCGAGTGCACTTCTTTTGAGATTAAAGTCATTAATCGTAAGCTTTGAAGCTTATGTAAGAGTTGTGACCCCGCTGCCACCAGTGAGGACACCACAGGAGGGGCTTCCAGAACCTTCCTGCCAGAGCAGGGGACAGGGCAGCCTGCAGCAGGCCTTAAGGGCCAGTGTGTGTGACTTTTTAATTGGTAAACTTTTGCACTTCCACGTCAAGGCTGTGTTTGTTGGGGCTGGTGCACGGAGGCCTTCCTGCCCTGGGAGGAAGCCCCTCAGCAGGCCCCCCGGCGGCCGCGGCCACCTCCAGCCAGCGCAGGTCGGAGCCTGAGGAGCTGGCGGGAGTGACTGGCCACCACAGCAGGGCCTTCAGCCTGTTGGAAAAGATTTAGGTTTTCTTTTCGACTGGAAATGTTACTAATGGTCTCTATTGTTTCTTTCGGTTGTGATGCAGATTTCCCGAGGTCACCCGTTTGAAATGGCTTCACCCCACCACAGTGGCAGCCATCCCACCCACCCCCCGGCAGGGGACAGGGCTCTGGGTGTGCAGAGCGCCAGCACCCTGCGGCCTGCCCTCCGAGGAGGAAACCTTTCTGTGGCAGATTTGCTTGGTAATTGCGCTTTCTGGAGCCATAGTGCACTGCCTCATCCCTCTTAAAGCTTTGGCAGAGTTGCGACTTCCACAAATCCCTGACCTAATTAGTCACGACAGCTGTTTGTTTAGCAGGGCCCATAATACTACCGGAAGTTCCCTTCTGAGACCATCTTTTCAAATACAGCGTTTGTTCAGATCTGAAGAAATACCTTCAAAAATATCAGCCTCCCAGGAGAGACTTTACTGTGCTTGTGCTGGTCATACTGGATATTTGGGAGGATTTTTATTCAGGAGTCCTTAAACTAGCAGATTGAGCTGTTCTGTATCAAGCAGGGGATTAAAACAATCTCCTTACAACTGAGCAGTCTTGTTCTGCAAGCACAAACTGCATCTAAGATATGTGTTTCTTTGCAGCCAAGCTGAACATTCCTTCAGAAATCTTTCTCTTTCCCATAACGCAGCGGTGCTCGCACGTAAGGTAAGCTATTGTGGTAAGTTTTCCAGGTTTTTATTGCTTCTATTGAAGAACTCCTTGTTTTGCTTGCAAACCTGTTAATTCTTTAGCTTCTGTAGTGTAGCAGAGGCCTGAGTTCATCTGAAAGCTGACATGCTCTGTGAAGGCAGGTAGTGAGCATATGCTACCATTGGTAACTTAATTCAGAACAAGTCTGTTCTTTCTAAGTGACTTCTCTACATACCCCTGTGGTTCACAGTAGAGTGATCTCAGAACACACAAACCCGAGTATTTTTTGGATGAGACTAAACTGGAACGTATACTTCAACAGCGTACCCGATCTGCTGCGACTGCTAATGCACATTCAGTGCATGCGAAAGACTGGAGCTCATCTGAAGTGTAACCCCCAGCCGCATGGTGTGTGGGTGCTGGCTCCTCAGCACTCACTGTTTCACACTACAAACCTGCTCTTACTGGGCTGTCCCACTTGGCAATGTACACATAGACTTAATACGTTGGGGAAACACGACAAACCATTTCAATTTTCTGCTAACAAAGTGGGGGGGAGGGGATGTCTCATGTTTACAAACAATGCTATTTTATATAAACATGTCAACATAGAAATAAGTTTCACAGGAGTATGCTTTGGAGACAAGCCTTTCTGAATGAAATGTTCTGTCTGCATGCCCCTTTATTTTTGTAGCGAGAGATGTGTGGGATCCTTGAAATGTGTTTTCACTCACAGGTAGAAGAAAAAGCTATCCAAAACCTTCTAAAATGTAAAATGTGTGATGAAAGTGAATGCTAGGAAAATCCTCACTCCTCAGCCCTTATGTTGCTGGATGATAGAAGAGCGTCTACGTGAAGTTAACTGGATTATGCAAGAAGTAGAAAACATGCCTTCTGAGTTTGCGCTTGGTGTGCTTTGTGCTTATTTAATCACAGATGGGGGTGATTAGCCCACTGCTGTGTTTGCACATGGACAGGATCTGTTTGAGATGCCACATTTTCCTGTGTTTGGCATGTGGAGGAGTCTGATTCTGATTGTCTTAGATTCTTAGAAATTCACCTTTCAGATGGAAGTTTCACTGGGCCTTTTCTTATTCCCTCTCATTTCTTGTCAGCGCTTCCCATGAATCATTAAATGAGCAACCTTGTGAATAATACAGCCTCCACTAGTTTCTGTGCACTCATTTCTTTGCAGATGGTTCTTTGCAAGAGAAGAGGAGTTGTTTTATAATTTGCTGCACAAACAGCATTTAACCAGATTTGACGTTGTAGTCAATAAGCCTGGGAATAAGAAAACTAATAAAATGCTGGTATTTAAAATACCTGTTAAACTATGGCATCTGTAGGTGAGGGGATAACAGAACACACTATATGACCCTATGCATTGCATGTAGGTGTTCATGAATGTACATCACAGGGAACTTTTGTGTTATCAGATAACTTTTGTAGGCATAATGCAAGAACTATCACCAAATCTCTGTTACCACTCCCCGCTTTCATTATGTTTTGATACATAAATGGGATGCCTCCTTTTTTGCTGCTGCTGGCTACTAACTGCAGATGATTAGGAAATCCCTAACTGATAGTGACAACTGCGGGTAGAGCTACCAGAGAAGTTGTGCAGTGCGCTCCATAAGATGAACTGTATTTTTCCCCTCCCATGTGAACTGATAGGCCCCACATAAGCTTTCTGTGTTTACTTTCAAGGATCCCACTCTTTACAAAGCGAAAATGGGTCACAGGCACAGCTGATGTAGTTGAACATAGAAAACAAATATAGCCTACCATCATCCAATTGTGATGTAGAAATCTAATTAGGAGAGATTAGCTTAATCTGTTAGAGCTGTCTCTGTGTACATGCAGGCAGCAAAAAAAGGATCAATTTTCTTAAAATAACTTGACTTAGAATCTCAGGGTTAAAATGTTTGCTGAATAAAAGTATTAAATTGTCTGATTGCCTTGGACATGTTCATAGTGCTTAAACGCAGTCCACAGCCGAGCAGCAGCAGCCACGCAAGCTTTTCTGCTTTGCGTTGCCATTAATGAGAGTGGACTTCCCTCTGTGGCTTTATAAAGCCCTTTGTTTCTCTGTCAAGATTGCAGCAGGGGGAGTCTCAGCTGTGATGTGAACGTATGTCCAAGAGAAGTTAGATCAAAGCCACTTGTAAAAGAGGAGGTTGCCATGTAATCCTTTATGAAGGAAGCTGGGTTAGAGTCAGTGGTTTAGGTGCAGAGGCGTGAAGGTCCTGAGATGGCGCTGGGAAGGCAGCAGTGTGCCGCTGCAGTGCTCTGCTGTCGGAGCTGCGGTGTGGTCTGGTGTCAGCCTATCAATTGTTAAATTCAGTGAAATGAAGTTACGTTGGAGGATTCTCAAAGCTCTCCCCAAAGCCCTGCATGAAGGAGAAAGAAACAGGCAAACCCTGCCACATCTTTTTATTTTTTGAAATAATGAAGGCTGGATTGGTGTTCAACTTCTAATTGGAAGAACAGTCACAGGGAGGCAGTGAGGGAAGCTACAGTAATGCTTGTATAGATCCATTGCCTGATGTGAGCTCTGGTGGGAGGTCTTGCTGCATTGCTGTCCCTTTCAATCCATACAATTGGTTTGGTGAGGCAGCTTGAGGCTTGCATGGATCAAAGAGTCTTGACTGCACTGGGCAGTGACCAGATCTTGAAGTGCAAACCTAGCTTGGGACAGCAAGATCTCCTGCTCAGGACTAATGGCTACACCTCATATAGAATCATAGAATTATCAAATAGTTTGGGTAGGAAGGGACATTCAAAGCTCATCTAGTCCAACCCCTGCCATGAGCAGGGACATCTTCACCCAGATCAGGTTGCTCAGAGCCCCGTCCAGCCTGGCCTGGGATGTCTCCAGGGATGAAGCATCCACCATCTCTCCGGACAACCTGAGACAGTGTTTCACCACCCTCATTGCAAAAAAATTCATCATCCTGTCTGGCCTGAATCTTCCCCCTTTTAGGTTAAAACCATTAAGACCTCAATGTTCCCTCAGTGCTTGTTTGCTTCTGCGTCTGATCATACTACTTGAGCATAGTTTTTGTTGGAGATGCGAAATGAACCATTTAATACTAATGTGTAACTTGATTTGGTAAATATTAATCAAAGTAGGACCAAGCTTGTTGAAAAGCTCTCTGAATGCATCTCTGGAGGTCTGAGTCTGAATGCACATGAGGTCATGTTGTATTTAGCTTAATCTATTTCTGTGTGAGCTTGCAGCTTGCTGGTATTTTAGAAGTTCCAGAAAATATAAAATTGAAGATCACAAGAGAAGAATGAACACTTTTTTCTCCTGCAGTGGTGGTGTGAAATAGTTGTGTGTCTTGCTGTCTGTGCTCTTAGTCATGGTTCATGAAGAAATGTTCTGAACTACCTATATTTCTGCACAGACAGATGTTATAAGAACAAACTTCCCAGGCCTTTCACAAGAGAAGTACAGCAACAGAAAGGATGTTAATTTTGTCAGAATCATTTGTGAAAATGAATGGGGTGAAAAAAAAAATCATCGTATTCAGTTATTGCAGTTCTGATTTATCCAGAAAACCTAGAAGAAATTCCCAGTTTCTAAAAGATTGTCTCTGATAGAAAAAAGAACACTTGTGTTATCTTCATGAAACAAGTGGAGCTTAAAGAGAGCATTGAAAATCCCATGAACTAAGTTTTGAAATAGTGGGAAAGACTTCTGTCTTCTCCAGGGCCCTGCCAGCAGACATGCAGTTGAAAGCATCTGCTAGTAGAGTTGCGGAGCATTATGCATGTTTGTCCCAATAATATTAAAGAATTTGAGAATTAATGAACATGTTGCACTGTTCTTAACCTGATGGTAATAAGGAAGGCTGTAATATGTCAGTACCCCTAGAGCTCCGGCTCCTCAGAAGCAGCAGGAACATTCTGCAGGTAATGATTAAATTCAGAAGACAATGGCTTAAAAAAAAATACTCAGTTGAAACTCTTGATAGCTTTTGATAATAAGGTGTAATTGATATAGTATAAGCAGGGTAAGAGGAGCATTTGCTAATCGCTGTTGACAATCTGGAGGCAGGGAATGTTCTACTGAATCTCCAGGAGGAAGTCAGGGAAGAGCTATTGTTTGATGCTGGGAGCCAGTCAAAATAAGAAACCTTACTCTACATGCTGCTCATTTGTTTATCTCATTTCTAGGCCTCACTGTTACTCACCTGACATAAAGTGAAATATAGAAGTCTCTGATTCACTGCATGACTGTCTTCAGCCTTCTGTACTATCAGCTGAGAAATAAATAGCTAACTTCATTCCTAACCCAGATACCTTTTGTGGTTCCAGCTGTAACGCTAGAATATGTGCTCTACAGCAAGAAGGTCTAGGTGAAAAAAGATGTCACTGTATTTCCCTGCTAAAGTGCAAAAGCCTGAAAAAGAATGAAGAAAAGGCCTTTTATTACTCCATTATTTAGAGAGATTTTTTAACCCTTGCTTTTTTCTTCTGTTGTTGTTCTGGAAGTTGTAAGATAAGACTGAACTTTGAAAAATCAGGGGGTTTTTTAATGTGAAAATTAATTTATTTCTACTGATGTAAAATCAGTATTTACTTTTATTATGCTGTGTACTAAAACTAGTAGTAAAGACTGATGTCACCAATTACTTATTTCACTTTCCTGTCTTCTGTCAACAATATATATATGAGTTTTCTTTCTGAATGTATGCAGCAAATCATTTTCCATGTTATAGTATGAACTGCCAGGGGAAGAAAAAAAAAGACAGAGAAAAAAGAAAAAGTAAAAACTAAGCGCTATTTTTATTTTCCTGTGTTGAGGCTTTCCACACTTCAATAGTATGTTGGTGATATAACCAAGTTATTTTTGTTGGCCCCCTGGAAAGGAAATCAATTCCTGCAAAAGGAAAATTAACAAAACACAGTTTTTCATATGCCATGGATATAAGTCACATCCCTTGAGCATGTGCAGCAAGCACATGCCACTCTAATTAGTAACAGTCATAATTTGCATTGGCTTATTATGGAAAACTGAATGAACAGTTCATAAGTGTGTGGGGCTTTTTCGGATTTTAGCAAGGAGTTAATAAATATGTTAATAAACTTTGCTTTTTTTGGAAACTGAATTTCTTCTAGTGCCTGCTCTGTTTCTATTTCAGTTGTCTCAAGCCACCACTGGTTTTATGAGCAGGGTGCTGCCTCTAAAGAATGAAGATAAATCTCTACCATGACTAATCACTCAAGAAGTTCATGTACCTCCTGAGCCCAGGTGGAGTTCTCAGCACACTATTGCTAGGTACTATTTTTATCATGGTCCTACTTCATTGCTTTATTATAGTGTTTTGTTCAACTTTAATTAGTAGAGCTTGAATCTTAACCACAGAATGCTATGTTAGTCTGTCGGAGTAACGCCCAGATAAGAAAGGGTATTTCAGAATTGAAAATTAATTATTCCTTGTTTATTGCTACAGAATCAGAGGCTTATCTGTCCAGTGTCTTTTGATTGCATTAAGTTATTTTTCTCCTAAACTTTTGTCTCGTTCACCAGTCTAATTCTGATTTCTAAGCAGTATAAGGTTAATACACTTTAACACTCTCATCTATGAAACTGTTCCATTTAGGAAAGCAAGGTTCTTTCCTTTTAGCTGTTAGTGAATGTTTTATAAACAAAGCAGTCTGGGGAAATACAAATGTATTCCTGTTCATCCTAAAGTTAAAGGTGATTCTAAAGTGGTCTGATGAGCAAAATTGAATATTTCTTTAAGTTTTATATGTTTTATATGTTGATTACTCTTTGGGTATTAATGCTGTAACTTAAATAGTTTGCCTTAGGCCAAAAGGAAAAGTACTTTTAAATTCTGACTCATTTAGCAGAATCTTAACCTTGGTAATCAATCTAGTCAGTCGCTTTCTAAAAGAGCAATTTCTTTGGCACTTTGTGCATATTAATTGGGTTGTCTGTCATTGAGTTACTTCTCTTATAGGGAATATCTCTCCCCATCTCTATCAATAAATGTAACTAGCAAGGTTTAATGTAAAAAACACAAAAGGTTAAATAGCAAGAACGATCTGGATAACCTTACTTACTGCCCTTTTTTTCCCCCCTACAGTTATTGGTTCTGGTTTCTTTACTATTTATATTTTTAGTCTCAGAAAAATAGCTAGATTTTCCAGAGCAAATGCTAACAGCCATTTTATCTGGCAATCCTAATCCCTTTTATTGCCTTGCACTACGAATTTTCTCACTGAAAGTAGTGAAAGTTACTCTTTCTAACTAGGTGGTGTGGGTATGTCATACATGGTGAGAGATTCAGGAACATGAGCTGAGACTCTGTGTACTACTAGGGAATAAAGAGAGACAAACTTTTAGTGATGGAAGGCTCAGTAAAGAGCCAGGAGGAAGAGGGGAGGCCAAGCTATTGGCAGACTACAGATTTTATGGCCTTGACATGAAGGCTTGAATTTCCTTTCACAGCTGTTGTAGAAAGATTGCAGTGTCCATCTGGAGTTTGGAGGATGGCAAAAGGAGCTGGAACAATACTGGCTCTTCCTCATTTGTTCAGCTGCAGGATTCATTTTTCAGATTGGAGAGATCTGGGTTGTGCAAGAGTGTCAGAAAGCCGTCTGACTGCCCATAGTTGGTGACTCTGTGAAGAGAACCTTGCTGGAAGCTCCTGAGGAGCAGCAGGCATGCCACACTAATGGCAGCTGCAAGCTGGTGACTGCTGGGAGCTGCCTGCAACAAATACAGGACAGCTTTCCACGTGAGAATGTTCTTATGAGCCGTCAGCCTGTTTACATGCAGAACCTGATGCCACTAGTGAAACAGCAGAAGTATTGTCTCTTGATGATGCTCAGTCAATTTTATTCCTGGGTTCTTAACCCTTCTAACATCTAATTGCTCAGAAGTGCCCTGGATTAGCTAAATGTCTGAATAAGAACTAGATGTGAAAAAGAAATGTCTGTGTTCTGACACTTAAGCTTGCAAAATTGGCCTCTGTTACTACACGAGCAACTGCCTTTTTGTACAAAGACAGTGTGCTGAACTTTGGAAGGGCTAGATCTCCCAAAACAAAACTGGTCCTCTTCTGCATGTCATGATGTGTGTTTAGGATCCCAATATTACCTACACTATCAAGACCATTTTTTCAAATTACAGTGTTTGGCAAAGTCACCAGCCTGTGGGTTAATTTTGTTCTGTTCAGCTTTTATCTACTCAAAGTGGGAAGCTGTCACACCCCAGAAGTGTATCCTCTTCAAATCATCAAGTGTTAACTCATTTACTCTTTACAACAACACTAGCTTTTTTTATAGCTAGTCTCGCTTCTTGTGGTGCTCTGTAACTTAAGCAATTAGAGTTGATGGAGTGACACTGAAAATGGCATGAAACTGGTGACCTGCAAAATATGGAAAGTGCTACAGATTTGGGAACCACTGGTTTTACACGGATATTTTTCTGCAGAATTGTTTTGTTATTTGATCTCTAATTACCAGAACAGCTAATTCTAGCTAAGTTTGGCCTTAAATATCCTGCTCCTATCTCTTCCATGCTCAGTATGTCTGAAGAGATCTGCACGTTCTTCAGCATCCTTTTCCAGCAGGGATAGTCACCTCCTCCCTGGCTGAGGTCTAAATTCCTTTTCAGTTCATAAAACGTGGACCAGAGATGACTTTCTGAAACAGTTAAATAATGATTACTGACTTTAATTAGTTATTATTTAATTAATTATCTAATGATTTTAACTAATGCTTTGTTGGCAGGTTAGGCCAAAATATTGATGTGTTTTCCAAACGTTGTCTCTTAAAATCAGGCAAAATCGCCTCCACTTAACAGACTTTCCAGAAACAAAATTCTAGAACGCTGGCAAGAGACACTCAACAAATCATCTAATCCATGATTGGTTTTACCTGTGTAAATCTTGATAGAGGTCTGAGTGATCTCCAGCAGCAGAGGCCCCACAGCCCTCCCATGTAATCAGTTCTACTACTTCATCATTCTTATCATTAGAAAGTGCTTTCCAATATCTAACTTCCATTTCCTTTTCCACACTCTCCCAGTTACTAACCATTCATGAAGAAACTACTCTTCAATCATTTTTAAATCCCATAAGGCATCTATAAAGAGGGAAGTTGGGACAGGTAACAAATTCAAATGGTTTATTTTCTTAGCAGGTCCCTGTATTTGGTATTTAGATTTGTATGTCAAGTTCTCTTTTTCCTTTTCAAGGTAAAAACTCATTGGGATTAAAATGAGTCATAAACCTAGAAAACAGAGCATACAATGGTTTAAATTCTGTTGTATTGCTACTAAAATGTAGTGGGGGTTGCTGAATTTAAGAGCATAAAAATGAGATTCCGTATTTTTTAATAAAACAGCAACAAAATGGATTTGCCTTTACAAAATCCATTCCAGGCTGTGTTAATCAACATACATTTATAGTGTCTGAATCGAAAACCTAATTCTGTCTTTATCATAATAACTAAACAGTTTTATATAAATTAATGTCCAGTTGTAAATCCACCTTTTCTTGGAAAAAATAGTTTGGAAGCACAGATTTAATTTGATAAATGATGCAACTGTTAACTGCTTTCATTACTCGTAAGTCCAAGTTAATAGCTGGATTCAATGTTAATGACTTTTTTTTCATTCGAAAGAGCTTCTTTTCCCCTCTATTGCTTTTTGGCGCTGATAAATGTGTCACAGGAAACAGCCTCCAAACAAAGGAAAACTACAATTTTTCATATATGATAGTGTATCAAGTGCAAAATTAAATGGTCCAGACAATGAAAGGAACTGATCTCTGTGATAACATAATCTTAAAATAAGAACAGAAAGTTGTTATTTTGCTCTGAGCTCTGTTTCAGCTGTCAGCTGAGAAATGGCAATGCGTCCTTTGCCACAGGTTAACCAAAAGTGTCGATGCAGAAGAATGAGCTTCTTTAGGCAAGTCAGACTTCTACTCTGGAAGAACTGGGTCCTCCGGAAAAGACAAAAGGTAAAGTCTTTGGATTTCAGCTTTGGACCATGCACTCCACTGCATGAAGTGACTGGTATATTTATCAACATGTAAAATCATGAATTCCTCAAAGAATCAAGTGTGATCTTTGTATGGGTTTGCTGTCTGGGTTCTTGTCTGATGCAGTTTGCAAAGCTGCTCTTTGCAGACTAAACATAGAATACTTGTACTGGGGTTTTCTTTGACAAATAGTATTGTGTACCAGGAGAAGCGTTGTGGGTAGCAATATTTTTGTATTTTCACATAAAAAGGTCTGCTCGTAGAAAACATCGTGGGCACCATTAAGCTCAGGGAGGTTTGATTCCTAATTTTAGATTTGCTCCTCACACCCAGCTGCTCTTAGAAGTGAATCCACAGATTTTATCTTTTTGTAATATAGCTGAATGACAGAAAATCAGAGAAGTACTTTAAATCCTTTCAGATTCTCCTTGATGTTATGATACCTTGGCATATAGCAAATGTAATTATTTCTTTCTTTCTTTCCACCTTGTTTCACCATTCTTGCCTTTTTTTTTTTTTTTAAGGCAAATTTTCTTAGAGTCAAAAAAAATCCTCTAACTAGGGTCTTGGTCATCTGATGTACTGCAATGACTTCTGTCCAGCAAAGGATATCACTTTGTCTGGAGGTCCCATTGAGGTATTACAGAGATACACTACTTGTTTCAAATTAAAAATAATTTTAAAGTACATTGGGGCATCTGAAAGGCTGTAACAGTCATGCAAACAATTTTGCCTTAATAACAGATATCCATAGGGTCAAACCGAATCATGGGATGAGTTGCAATACTTACCTCTGCTGACCTGATTTCAGTCTTTAGGAATGACTCACGTGCTGACATTTCCAGGTTGAAAGGATTATCTTCATAGACGAATTGAATGTCTGTTCGTCCATAGCTTCCCAGCAGATTTCTCCCACAGTCTACACTGCTGTCAAGAGCTGATGCATGTAACAGTGCCAGCTCGTGATTTAATACAGTCTGAAATTCACCAATCCATCCTTGAGCTAAACTACAGCAAATATAAGGACACCTTTCTGAAGCTGGACTTTAGTTACTGATTGTCGAGGAGCTATGGTAGTTGGGTTCTCAAGTTCAGAGAAAACAAACAACAAAAAAAGAAAATCCGCATCTTCAAATGTGTGTACTAAGATAACTAGAAGCCACTGGCTTTTAATTTTTAGCAGATGGATCTTTATGTAATTCTTCAGTATTTTCAGTGTATGAAATACTGTTTTATTTGGGCAAATCTGCTCAGGTACGTGACCCAAAGTGCCTGCTTGTGTTTCAGGAATTCTGTTTTTTCTTGTTTATTTTTTTCTGTAGAATTTTCAAAAATGCCAACCTGATGTTTTCTGGTGTTGCCAGACATCCCCTTCTGTGATGATCATTCCTAGCTTGTAAGCACAGTGATGTAATCCACAACAGAGAAATGTTTTCTTCACTCTGAAGAATAAAACATTTTACAACACTCAGTAAAAATGATTTCCTTTTCTAAGTATATAAACCTGCGTACTTATTTGTCCACACAGAGAAACAAGGTAGCCAAAACAAAAATCTGTAATGTCAAAAGTAGTGATGAAATCTGTTTTGGGGAAATCAGCCTGGGTTTTGTTAACCATCATGAAGTACCATAAATGGAGGCATATCCAATCTTCTACTCAAGTTCATCGCTTAGTCTAAACTAATTCATAAGAAGGACTTCATTGAGGAGTTAACTGTTGATCCCCGGCCAGTTTAAGCTTGTCAGATTTATATGGTTGTATCGCTGTGCTTGCTCCATGACAGCTTCATCTGGATATTACATTTTTTCTGTGCATGTTGCTGGAATTTCTGGCTGTTTATCTTGTGGCTCTGCAGGCTCATGGACTGCTCTCTGATACTTCTAGTGAGTTCTGAGACACCTGTGTGTCTTCAGGAGAAGGATCACAGGAAAGAATCAGAGAGGTAGCAGCACTTGCTCTGTGCTCATCGCACGACACATTGTGTACCAGCTTGAAAGAAAGCTTCCCTTGTGCTTTAACCTTCAGTCCCTTCGAAACTAGTAAGCTCCAGACAGGAAGGAATTACTGAATTCAACTCTGAGTATTTTGTATTTCCTGGGAATGAAGTAAGAATCGACATCTGAGCAATAACTCAGATTAACTCTGCAGCAAAGATGAGAACAAAGGAGTCTCCTTAGTTCTTACCCCTCCGAGTCTATGGGTGTGTAGTGCTTGTCCCAAGCATCTTATCAAATGGATGGCAATGGGTGCTAATCAGACCTTGTGGACCCATGCTGAGGAGGGTCTATAACAGTGTATTCTGTGCTGTGCATAACAGCCATGAAGAAGAGCTGTAAAATGGCAGGTTTCATTCTCTAATAATTGTGTTGTCTGCCCTTTGCTGCTGGCAATATTTTGTCTGGCTTTAAAAATATCAGGCATGCATAACTTCCTGGGGGGCGGGGGGGGGGAGGGGCGTGTTGTTGTTCTATTTTAAAAAATAGAGCCTTAAGAGAAAAAATGTGAGATAGGAAATGGTTGCCTGGTGAAAAATCTTTCTCCCTTTTTGCTGTAAGCATAAGCTGTGCTTAACTAAAGCTATTAGACGAAGTAATAGTGGAAAAAAACAGGGCAGATCCAAAAACCTGTTTTTAATTAGGCTGTGGAGTATCTTTTGCCCTGCTTGGCTCAGTTTGAAAAAAAAAAAAAATTCACACGTGACCCATCTTCTCTGCAGCTCTGCTGCTGTAGGCATTATTGTTACATATTTGGTGCCTGGTTCTGGAGGCTGGAGCAAAGGAAAGGGGGCAGGGAGGGCTTTCCTGTGCATATGCTATGAGCCTAGTGCTGGAGAGAGTTTGTCCTGGCTCTTGTAGGGAGGAGAAAAAAGGCGCCACGTGGCTGGGCACAAAAATCCCATAGCAGGTCCTCAGAGCCCAAAGCCTGTGTCACAGGATCAAAGGGTTGTCATTTCAAACCTGTGCCAAAACACACAGAGGCAGCAAAACAAACTGAAGCACAGGAGTGGAGGAAACAGACTGAAAACCAGGCAGGATGTTGCTCTGTGGTAAAGCAGTGCCCTTAATTTTCTGTCATGGCTGGGAACTGCTGACTGTTCTACGTGTATTGAAAGATCTGGGCAATAAAGTGGCCTTTGATGGGGTCTTCTACGTTACTGAATGAGGTGTTTGATCTTAATGTATACGTTTCTGCCTTTATTAGAAAATTAATGATGTTGAAATGAATGATGACAAAAAGAAGCAAAGGTAAAGATCAAAGAATGTAAGCTTATGCTAAAATCTTTTACCTTTGCGTAAGCACAGTGCACTGACAGCCTACTAATGAGCCAACATTGTGAAAGCGTGGGTTAAAAAACCACCACAGTTTTTCCCTCTGCCATCTAATCCTTTTTTCCTGTATTGTTATAGAGTCATCCACTTTGTATAAAAACTATTTAGGCTTCTATCTGCTCTGTATGGCAATTTATTACCACCTGCTGCCTCTTTTTACCACAGTCAGGATGCATAAACATTTCTTTAGAAGAGGTAGAGAAGCCACTGATTTAATGGTGATGCTTCATGGGACTGTGATGAAATCTTCGCTGTTTCTAGGTGTCCTTTCGAAATGATGAAACAGGCGAAGGATAACCATGGGCACATGCTGCACTGGGCATTACTGCGGTGAGAAGGGGCCTCAGCTCTCTAATCGTTTAGTGACTCTATACATGGTTCATCTGTAAAATTTATTTTTAATTTATTTTTGTTTCTTTCCAGCTTCGTTTTCTTGTGGAGCTTGTATGGCCTCTGACATTATTTCTTGCCCTTGTCTGGCTGAGGAAAGCTAATCCATTGTATCGCCAACATGAATGTAAGAACATTTAAGATGTTTTAGTGCTCTGACTTGTGCTAAATAATGGGTAGAAGTTCTCAGACAGAGATACTAGAATCTGTTTGCCAAGTATTATTCTCCAGTGACAAAAGAACAGACTTTGCTTCAAGTAGTTATTTATAGCCATATATTGTAAGAATTACCACTGAGGAGAAAAAAAAAATAAAGCTCTTTTCTGATGAGATGCTTTGTCTTCAGACGTACATGAGGTCTCAAGATTCTATCAAGTTGTAGATCTCTGTAATTCTATTACTAAGAAAGTACTGCCCCACTACTCATTTTTAAAAAAGGTTAGCTCAGAATTTATTTCAATTTGAAATAGCCATATTGCTTATATCAATGACTCGTTTTGCTTAGTAAAAAAGAAACCTATATGATTTCCATTATGGTCTTTCTGTAGTGAGGCAACCCATCATGCTATTTAAATTCACACAGGCTGCATTAGACCCATATTGATTTATATTTTGTGTTTCCATACTCTAGGTCACTTCCCAAACAAGGCAATGCCATCTGCAGGAATACTGCCATGGTTACATGGCATCTTCTGTAACATGAACAATCCATGTTTCCGCAGCCCAACCCCTGGAGAGGGTCCAGGTGTTGTGTCCAACTACAACAATTCAATGTAAGCAGAGCTATATGTGTGAGACTGGGCTGTAGTAATACAGCCCTGCTGGGCAACTGCTGATATCCTGCTCTTGGCACTCGTGGAGCTTTCATCAGCATGAATGATGCAGGGAGAAAGGATGGAGTATCCTCAGCCTGTTTAGAAAGGTCCCTCAGTGCACTGAGGGGTATTTTAAATCATTGTTTTGTGATGTGAATGAAAAGGGAAAGGTGAGCATTTAAGAAGACACTGGGGTGCAAATACTGGAAGACAAAAATTTCAGTTCTAGCACAACAGTTCCATTCCAACAGTGGTCAGCAAAGGTGAAACAGTGCTTGTGATGGTAAGTTTGGGCCTTTCTCAAAAGTGTTCAGCTCTAGGGAACATGTGTTCACTTAACAAAATCCATCCTTTCTATTGCCTGCCGCTTAGTGAATGTCTCAGGACAAATCTTTTTGATATAGGAGTGTGAAACCCCAAGCTTTCTTATCACTTGAGTTGTCCCCTCTGAATGAGAGCTCTGATGAAGTAGCAGCAAAGGGAAATCTGTGTTGCCACTTCTTCTGTAGCACCTGTTTTGGGTATATACTTGTGAGACTCTAATCAGCATAGTAACCTTCAGATACTAAGCTAATTAACAAAATAGGAGCATGGGAGATTTCCAGACTGTTAGTGAAAAAGAGCTGTGGGAGCGCTTCATTGCATTCTTTCTTACAGCTGAGTCATGAATGACAGCATGATGGAAAAAGACCATTAGAGTAAAAACCTGTTAGAATAGCTATAAAACGTGTTCCAAATCTTCCTTTACAAGTAGTCCACTTTGGATCATCCAATGATTAAAATTCATGAGCTAACGATGTCAAGGCCATTAAAGCTCTAGTCATGTGAAAGTCTGTAGCTTGGAGGTAATTTAGCATTTGACCTTTTGTTCCTAGTGAAGGGGATTTAAAATAGTCAGCTGGACTTTTTTTGTGGGGCACAGTCAATCACACAGTGAAGCTAGAGGGTTCTGTTTTCCATACATTCTGCCTTTTCTAGGTTGCTTATTACAGAGCAAACTGTCCCTGTGTGAGTCAGACTAAATTCAGTGTGTTGCAGAGGAAGCAAATACATTGTGTTTTCTGAAAGAATGTAGTCCTTCCTGTTTGCTGTTTCCTGTAATCTAAAATAAGTCAAGAGGACTGAGATATACCTTTCCATGTATGGGAAAACATAAGACTGTTGAAGAAATGTAATGACCTCCTCTGCTGTTAATAAGAATTTTTTTCATACTCGTTTATAAACACAGAACCTAATCAGATCCTTGCTTTAACTGCATGTTCTGGAACACAAGAGGTTCCACTTAAATTTGAGAAGAAAGTTCTTCTCAGTGAGGGTGACAGAACACTGGAACAGGCTGCCCGGGGAGGTTGTGGAGTCTCCTTCTCTGGAGACATTCAAAACCCGCCTGGACGCCTTCCTGTGTAACCTCATCTAGGTGTTCCTGCTCTGGCAGGGGGATTGGACTAGATGATTTTTGAGGTCCCTTGCAGTCCCTAACATTCTGTGATTCTAACCCAGAGGCAGTAGGTGAACAGCTGCCTGTGACAGTTTGTCACTCCCATTTTCCTGCCTCTCCTAGAAGAAATGTTTTGAAGGGACCTAAATACCACCCTTACATTGGAGGGGACTGAACTGGGAGAGGGAGAAGGATTCTGTGCCTGAGTGATTCCATGTCACTTACCTGGCTGAGCAGGGTTGCATGTGCCCAGAGTGTCCCATCCAACCGCTGGAGCTGAGACTGGGCCAGAACCAGAGCAGACTGGCACCATAGCTGTGAGGTGAATGGTGTCTCGGGAAGGCCCTGTCTCCCCAGCAAGATCAGCATGGCTAATGAAGAAAGTGTTTGAGAGGCCAACCTTGTGCAACACCAGTAGCCCTCTTAAACCTTCCATGCACTTCCAAATCTAACTGAATCCCACACCACCTGAAACTACACTGTTGTCACCACAAAACTGAGCTTTGAGTTTCAAGACTGAGGACAAAATAATTTGTTTTTATTCAGCCCTAACACAGACGAAGTCAACTTTGCTTTTTTTTTTTTTTAATGTGAAAAGTTCTTGAGAGTCATCAGTCTTAAATTATTGTTGGTTCGCTATTTCTTCTTTCAGCCTTGCAAGGGTATATAAAGATGCTCAGGAGCTCTTACTGGAAGCTCCTGAAATCCAAGACCTTGGCAGAATTTGGGAAGAACTGATCATTATGAGTCAGTTTATGGAAACATTGAGAACTAATCCTGAAAGAATTGCAGGTAATTGTTTTGTCTGTATCCTTTAAACTATTGAATTTTTCATTCTTAGAGCTGACTAGTAGCTGCTCTGCAGACTGACAACATTAAAATGTATTTCATGTGTGGCTGTTAATCTCCTTACGGTTAGAGAGGGTAAGTTAAAACTCATGCAGTGTTGTAACAAACACCTTTTGTTTGAGACAGAGGAGAAAGGCAATCAACTTCATTGTACAACCGTCTTCCTTAAATGACAGTAGACAAAACTCAAAACACAAACATGGTTATCTCAGCACCCAAAGTAAAACACGTGGGTGAAGAGACTTCATTAATTATTACAGTAGAGGCTGAAGCAATAAGAATGTGACATTGGAAGATGCAGAGGCATGGAAAGCTAGGAATATGTCTGAATATATACTAGGAGCATAACCCAGAAAAGAGCTTAGACATACTTTGTTTCAAGTGTTAGCCGAAGTAGGTTTGGGAGAATGAAGAAGGAAACACTTTATTCTTGTTTTAATGATGTGTTTAAAGAGAGAAGGCATTGCACATTTCTTATAAACAGGATTGCAAATTATATGACTCCATCAATTTTTACTCAAAACAACCTGCCAAACTCAAAACACAATCCTGGGGAAAAAATAGGAAATAGACTAATAATAAATTTTTAGTTTAATATTTGGGCATTAAGTACAGAATTTGAAAAGATACTCCTGAAAATAAAGGTAGAAAAATGGACTGGCTTTGAGAATTGATCTGTCTTGTTCTCAAGTTCTTTGCTGCAGGAATAGTATTCTTATTAAAATAATATTCTTATTAAAATTAAATAGTCTCCATATATGTTTATGAGATATGTATATACAAGGTCCCCTATCTCATCAGAGGTTTCTAACTAGAAGTAAAAAACGGACTATCTCAGTGTAAACAGCAGTGAGACAATTAAAATGCCCCCAAATGCGAGCAACAAGAACTTGAGTATGACCTGAGCTGTGGTTTGTACACAGCTATAGAAACCAAACCCGCCTATTTGGAGGTGAGGAAAAGCATGATGTGCCATGGGTTTGCAACATATTGTAAGGGGACCACATGCCATGGTTTGGGAAGTTGCCTTTGCATCCCGTCTCAACTTCACTCAGCAGCTGGGAAGTAAAGTGCATTCCTCCCCACTCCTGTGAAATATAATGTTGATGCTCTTTCAGAATCTGTGGGGATTGGGGGTTTTACTTAAATTAAATTTTAAAAAAAAGTTTGGAATCTTCTGTTTTATAAAATAATGTAATGAAGTTGGTCCTGGAGCGAAAATAATAAAATGTGTTTTGCCACCTTTTCTTCATCCAGAAAAAGGTACTGCAGAATTAACTATTTAAATTCTCTCTGTGTGTAGCTTGCTTATTACTATTGGCTTTAAGTAACAATCTTAACAGAATATTGTTATAGCTGCAAAGCTGAGTAATGAAAAATTAATAAACATCGGAATTGAGATTGCTCCTTCTCCTGGTTCACTAAACCAGATCTACCTCTTGAGTCCTCCTTCCTTGTCCCATTTCCCCCTTGCACTGACACATTTACAGATATGTTCCTGTAGTGTTCTTTTTCCTCCACAATGCTGGGTGCCAGGAAGGGCCCCAGTGAGAATGAGGAACATTCTACTATTGTTTTCAGTGTTTACTGCTTGAATAAATACATGGAGGGGCAATTGAAGAATTTCTGCTCAGTCCCTGCAGCCCTAGGACATAATATGCTTATTGCAGATAGAATTGTGGAAGTTAGTTGTCAAACTCTGGTAAGACCCTACTTAACTCACAGAGTGGAGACACTCAGCTGCAAATCTGTGCATGTTTATGTGGAAATGTCTAAAGCTCCATTCCCCATGATACATGCTGCTCCTATCAGTGTCAATTGTCTGTTACAGAGACTGGAAGAACTAGTGCTTTTCAAGTGTTCCTTGCCACAGTCTGTTGATGCTGTGTGAACTACCTTTAATGAAGGCTGTAGTGTTCAGTGGACATGAGCAACCTTCCCTTTCCAAGCTTTCACTTGGACCATGCTGAGGCAGAATTAGTACTGATTCTGATTTGTAACAGAGACAAGCTAAAAATATTGCACTCTTTAACTGTAAGAGCAGCAGTACTTTGAGTATTGTTATAGATGGAACTAGGGAAGTTTGGTGGCCTCTCACATGTGTTTAACAGTGGGTAGTCTGAAGATTTGCCAGTTTTTAGTTTAATGATTGGTAATCTAGTTTGATATGACTATTAAACTATAAACAATTTATGCTTTTCCAAGGAAAATTAGGGGTTTTTGTGAAAGATTTTCAAGGGGCCATTTTTTTGCAATATTGTAGAATAAGATTAACTAGCTAAGATTAATCAACAGCATGTGATAAATTAGTGTAAATATAGAGGGTTGGCTAAAGTTATTTACACAAGGCCTAGAAGAAAGGGCACTAACAACAGCAGCACACTTGATTCTGAACATTTAAAATAAAGCATTACCTCAGAAAAAAAGGCAGAAAGTTTCAAATGCAGTCAATACTTCCATTGCTGAAGTCCTAGGCTGAAGCATCTTTGAGAGATCAGATATGCTGAGTCAGAACACTCAGCATTTTCTGAGGATCATTCTCCAACAAAGGATTGAAATGATTCTGAATTTTAAAAATAGTTTTGGACCCCATTGGTCACTACTAAATATATGAGCCAAAGGACATACTTTTTTGCAGGTTTAAGCCAGGGTATGAATTGTTCTTTACCTTCCTTTCTTTGCTATCTCACTGATCTCTGCACTCCTTTCTTCATCTAGGAAGAGGAATACGAATTCTAGACATTTTGAAAGATGGGGAGACCCTCACTTCCTTCTTGTTGGAAGACGCTGGCCTCCCAGATACTGTTGTTTTCCAGCTTATCAATGCTCAAGTGCGCCCTGAACAGGTGGGTAGAGTGTAACAGCTACCAAGCTGTTATCTGTGTGGAGTGCAACCTCTGGAGTTACATATGCAAAGTAGCCTCACGAGGGCCCTGTGCCCAGAATACCTACTGACTTGTAGGTTGTTTGTACAACTTCACCCTTTGTTTTTTGTGAATCTAGAGGAAGAGGTGTTCGGTTTGTCTTTAAAAAACCACTTTGAATATGCATTAAATATGGATATTTGGTTCAATGCTGTTGTTGCTCCCAAATAATGAGCATCAAGAAACGATACTGCCAAGCAATGTATCTGTCCCCATGATGAAAGACTTGGCTCAAAAGCATAAGGCAGCTGTGCGTCCTTTTGAGGCAGCAGTCCTGATGAATAGAGGCAGAGAACTACTTGATGTTCTTAATATAAAATTTAAGTTCTCTGCCCCAGTCTCAGCAGAGTAATTTGGTGCCTTTAGGCATTGTCTCACATGAATAAGTAGGAGCAGAGAAGCAGACTCACTTTCTTAGATTCTGATTGAATAATAGATCTGCTCACAAAATACAGAGTGAAAACTGCGGGTCAAATCCCTCCTGAAGCAGCTAGGCAGGTGACTGTGTCTGACCAAGTGCAGGCTGTCTCTCCATGTGCTGGGGGCTGGAAGCTCTGCGAGGAATGCTGTGTTAGTGAATGAATGCTGCTGAATCAGAACTCTGGAACAATTTCTAAACTGCATTAGTGTGTGGGTGGAAACAAGTGAATAATTGAGGCTGAAAGACACAATTTCTCTTTTTCACTGCCACATAAAACACGAATGCTGGAACTGTGTGTGGCCAGAAAGAGGGAGGGCATTGATGGACTTGCATGCAGTCCTTTTGTGTACCGCAGGTTCTTCCAGCTGATATGACTAGTAGCCAGATTACTTATCTGCTGTATTCTTGATTAGTAAGAGGGGAAGCCCTCCCCTCTCCTCACTTCGTCATGAAGCAATACCACAAGACCATACCAAAGCCAGTGTCAGTTGATACATACTACTTATTTTCACATCTCTCTAACAGCTGAGATGGTGAAAATTTGCTTCCTTGCTGCTCATGACAAGAATAATATATGCAGATATCTTGCTGGGCTTCTCTTTCCCTTTTCGGCCCTAACCTCCTCTTTGTCAGAGATCTGCTGTGCCAGGAGAACTGTGTGCTGCAGCATTAGTCTCTCTTAGCTCCCCAGTGGCTTTCATTCATCTACTGTTAACAACTCTGCCTGCCAGTGTATGCAGAACTGAAGTTTTCAACACCATCACCAAAAGTATGATTGAAGCATGCTGGAGCATGGTGTCTTTCTGCTGTATTTTCTGTGCTGATGTAGTTTTCTTCATGCTGGAAATTAAAGAAATCTGAATATCAGTTAGGGAGGAAGCTGGAGGAGACCTGGTGTTATAAATACCACTTTTGCTGTCCTCCAGAAAATTTTCTTGGTAGCAGCAATCAGAGGGATAAAAGATCATCTCATGAGAGGTGATTCACAGCTACGAGGAAAGTGCTGTAAATACTTCCTCCAAGAGCAACTGATGCAGAAAAACTAATCTCATTTTCAAAAGACCACAAGAGAATTACTTTCAATAGGAATTGAACACTTGATGTCCTATGGGTGATAAATCACTTAATTCCTGTAGACTTTCTTGATAAGCAAATTACTTGGGCAGGACTTCTGGTTGGTTGAGGTAGAAGTTGCAGACCCATGATTACAATCTAGATTTGTGGTCATCTTAAGCCTCAACTGTGATAGTTCATCTCTAGTTCTTCACGCTTCTCTGCCTTCTATTTGTTTGTGTATCGCCGTTCACCTCTCCCCCTGGCTCTGATGGCACAGAGTTGATCAGTTCAAAAGCAACTTGTAAATAAGAGCCTGACTGTTGCCAACAGCTGGCTGCAGATCTAGGCCTGGGCTGCCTGGGAGTGCAGGAAATGACACACAGCTGAAAGCTAAACCTGATCAAACAGCCAACTGGCTGAAAAAATAATTTGGACTTCATCTTGCAATCTTTGGCCAAACAGTGACACATTGATTTAAAAAAAAAAAAAAAAAAAAAAAAGGTATTGAAGTTTTCCTCTGAGGGCCTGCTTTTTTGAGTCATTCTAAGATAAGGATAAGAGGCTGATGTTAAAACACAATAAGAAGTTCAGGAAAGATTTGCAACAGCCCACCCTACCGGAAAAATTGGAAGGGCGGAGGTTTGCTGTTTTCCTAATCCCATCTGTTCATGAACATTCTTGAAATGCAGTTACAGTTTGTAAATAACTTTTTTTTTTCCCCTTCTGTGTTTAATCCTTCTCAGTGATGTTAATGTCACAGTTTCCTCCTTTCACAAGTCAAAACAAAGTTCCCAGGCTGCCTCCCTGTGCAGCTCAGTTTCATTGCAGTTCACACTGGATGATGAGGACCATGTTAGATCAGGCATTTGTGGTTAAAAATGCTGTTCTTTTCACACACATCCCCAGGATATAGGTGACTGAGCAAATAAGCAAATTCTTTTACTGACATAAAGTCAGTTAAATCCAATTCAAATGTTCCAGTTTGAGAGAGGACAGAGGTGTTTGGTTTTGGAGGATTTTTGCAAGCCAGACTCTATCTGTCAGTGTAATTTCCTCTTCCGAATTCTGTCTCTCTCCACACTGTCCAACTTGTGTTAACAACACCTTTATATGGGTGCATCTTTAGTGATGATAGGGACAGTACCTCTCAGATACTTTTACTAGAAATTCACATCCCTTTTTTGCATCATCATTCCAATACCTAACCTGATGCATTATACAGGTGCTTTTTTCCACACTTGCAGTTTTGTTGGTAGCTTCTGACATCTGAAGCACTTAATGAACATCTCCTCAAGCTTGAATCCACTCTCCAAAGGAAATGAATTAAGTTTTTTCTCATTCCTCTGAGGGTTTGAATATTTTTCTTTACAGGTATCACCAAACAAGTCTCAGCTGCTAACCATAGGAGATGCGCAGATATAAAATTTTGAAAATGTTCAGAGTGTCTTAGATGGCCCTGTTAATTTGCTTAGATAGGAACTAAACATGCACCTGTGTCTGATCTGCTATAGATTTGGTTTGTTTGTTTTGATCCAAATGTCTTAAAGTTCAGCAGATTTTTTTTATAAAGAAAGTGATGTTTTGTGCAGATTTTGTCCATTTCTATGCAGCTTATTAAATTCATTTAGCCTAATGATATTGTGTCAGTGCATAGTTCTTGTTTGTCTGAAAGTCTGTGTTCATCTCAAACGCAGTAGACATTTAGAGTCATCACAGCGTTGTGAGCTTTTTTCCTTACAATTTGTACTGTGAAAGGAGATGGACAGAAGATGAGCAATTGCTTATGAGCAATTTCCAGTGCTACTTTTTATTATATTGCCATGTATGCTGTTGATTATAAAGCAAGTAGAATGGAATCATAGACTACCAAGAACATTCCATTACAACAACGTAAATACCAGGTAAATCTACTGATTTCTATGGAGTTGTTCTGCATTACATTGGTTTAACTATAAACTAATCTGTTCCCAGTGGTTGAACACTAAAGATAATAACTGGTTTTTTTCTGTTCCATGTTTATATTAGAAGTGGTAATCAGTAGATGGGTGTGGTTGAATGTAAAATGGCTTTGTAAAGCCTGGCTGTATGCCTGTGCACGCTGACAATGATTAATGGCTGTGGGGAAGCATTGGGGTGGAATAGTCATAACTAAAACAAAATACTGAGGGAAATCAAGCTTGAGAATCAGTGGAACTGGCCTTTTTCTCTTAGAGCAACTGACAGTAAAAATATAACTAGCCTAAACATGAAAGGTAGAGTGATGTGGCCCAGTCACTTGGTCCTAGGGAACTACTTTCAAGCAAGCCGTAGCTATCCCTCCTTAGCCGCAAGGATGGGTGGCTTGGCATCAGGAGTGCTTAGATGAAAGAACTCACAAGAAGATTTTCAATGAAAGGAAGAATTACTAATGAGAGGAGGGAAAACATGACTGAAGGCAAGGTGATCTAGCATAACACGAAGGGAAGGTGGTTCAAGAGATGATGCTTCAGCTGACCACAGCCTTCTGCCATTCAGGAAAATACTAGCAGGAGCTGATATCAGGATGTCTATTTTTTGATAAATCTTTAATTGTTCCTAAGCAGTACAAAGGTTCCACAATGGTAAACAAAACATTGGTTTTGGTTGCAGTTTGCCTACGGTGTCCCTAGCTTGACTCTGAAGGACATCGCTTGCAGTCAGATGCTCCTGGACCGCTTTATTATCTTCAGCAGCCGAAGAGGTCTCCCTTCTGTGCACAAGGCCATGTGTGCCTTGTCCCAGGAAAGCCTGCAGAGAGTAGAAGATGCCTTGTATGCAAATGTTGATTTTTTTAAGCTATTTCAGCTGGTAAGTATTAACACAATCATCCTTCCTTGTGTTGTCATTCTTTTGGCTGATATTTCATTGCCCTTCAAGAATTTTCTTTGTAGTACATCACCAGCGTTCCATGTTTATTTACCCCTGCAAATGTAAGGTTATGGATGTGTGATCATTAACCTACCATCAGCAGGATACTAGACTGCTCTGAGTATGCTTTGGGATGAAATAGATAAAATTCACAGTGCAACAGAACTAAAAGATTCAAATGGAATTTTAAAATCAGAGTGGGTGTGGAACTATTATCTGGTCATTCCAGTCTGTGTAGCAAAACAGTGTGTGGCAAGACCTACAGGGACCTTGCTGAGGATTCTGAAAATACCCTATATAACCCGTCCTGTCTTTGCTCCATCCAGCATGACAGAATTTTACGCTGAAGTCAAAGCCATGATGCAGCGTGAGTTGGGGTAGCCATATGAGCCTTTTTTAAAAACGAACAAACGAAACCCCAAGAAGTTGTACTGGCTCTCATCTCTCTTTCTCTAGAATCTTTTCCTTACCTCTGTTTATTTTCATTGCTCTTATTTGTGTTCTTCCTGTTTTTGTGACCTTCTTGCTGTAAATTAACCACAACTGCAACCTTGGTTCAATATGGGGATATAATGCCATTTTTATATTTATTCATTTGTTATTATTTATGTTTTATTATATATTGAAAATTGATCATATGAATATTTTTTATTTTTATATATAAAATGGCATGCTGGAGGGGTTTTGTTGCTTTTACTCTCTGTTCTAATATTTTTCTAGTACTCCATTTGTATTCCACACTCTTTCAGAGAACTATTTGTAAAGACTCCAAGGTGTCTTCCCTCCTGACAGCAAACTTACAGCCCATCACTGTGTATACATATTTTGGTTTTGTTTTCCCCATGATCATGACTGCATTTTTTTGACAATGAATTTAATTTGCTGGTTTTAACCTTGTAACTTAATGTCATGAGACAACCACATTGACAGTTTGCTGTAATACAGCAGGCAGGATATACGAGCAGCTGCTAAAGTTCAACAGAAAGTATTGATTGGACTTTTCTGCCATATAAGTGTAACATCATGAGTAGTTTAACATGGATTTTATTCAGCTTTGAGTGGCTCAGAACTGGGAACAGAGGATGCCAGAAGCTTTAATTGACAGAGCAGTCAAATTACTGTTTGATTATTGTAGCATTGACAGTCATTCATTGTGCCCATGTGATTTTGCCAATCCTGATAAGAATCTGTGGTCAGCTTTTGAAAGCTGTTATTTTCAATTTCTAAAAATGTACTCAGCTATTTTTTTTTATATCTGATGCTTGCTGGAAGTAGCAGAGAACTAATGCTACAGTACTTCTAAGACAGGTGTTCAGCATTTAAGGACTTCATGTGAATATGCACACTGCACTGCCCAGCTTTAAAATTAAGCCGCTAACATGATTTTGCTGCCTTATCAAATAAAATGGAACAATGAGATTTGATGAAGCAGTTGTCTGTGATCAGACAAAAATAGACTCACATGGGAAATAGAAACATAAACCTGAACCCAAAATCTGGAGTTGTGAAAGACTGAGCGTTCAGATGTAGGCTTACGGTCTGTTCTGTTACCGCAGGATCTGTGTGCCAGGACTTCCCCTAAGTATTGGAAGTTTGTGTGTTGGAAGGGGTATCCACAGCCTGATTCCAGTGGGTTTTAGTGTGCAACCAGCTGCAGAGAAGTGAGATTATCTTTTCATGATGCCTAACACAATGAGAGCTCAAGTTGGTAGAAGCTTTCTCACACTCCAGTCATTATAGTTGCTAAATAATAATTTTAATATATTTCTATTTTTTTCCAAGGCAGAAGTCCCCCTTTTAAATCAAAATCCATCTCAGTTACTCCTGTTAAACTAAAAGGTAGACTGTGCATAAGCAGTCTTTGACACAGCTATTTTTACAATGTGCTTCTCCTCCACTTTGAAATTAATTTTTCTTGTTGAATTTTGATCAACATATTCAGGCATGTATGTGCCCAAACATACTCTCCAATTGTTCGTGTGGTCATGTATACCCTCTAAGGGTTTTTTGACAGAATTAAAGCAACTCACATTTTGGATAGCAAAGTAGAAACAGAAAAATAAGACCCTCCCTTTACTGTCTGGCTGGCTCAGCCGCAGCAAGGAAAATGAACCTTTTTCTGGAGCGCTGCTGCTCTTGAACCTGCCTGTTTATGCTTCATTAGAAGGTCTTCAAACCTTATAAGTAAATAAAAATACAATTGTTTAATACCTCATTGCAATTTTGGGTGGAGATAAGCAGTTCTTCACTAAGCATAGACACATGTTGCTGAAACAGCTGCTTTCATTAGTATCACCACATGCACTTGATATGTAATCAAACTGAGTTTACATCTACACTTAGTGACACATGCAGAATGAAAATTCATTGCGCTTTTTAAAATTCTACATTAGTTTTAAAACTCCTACATTAGAAATACCTCTGTATTCAAGACCCAGCCTATTTTCTGCACTCTTACAGTTGTACATTGTAACCAATCACATACCAGCATCTGTTTTTGCAGAGCAGGTCTTATTGTAGGATGGGCAGTGGATTGTGGATTCCAGAAGTGGGCCTTCTGTTGTTGGAAAGAAACTCTTCAATGTTTCTGCTCTTCCTTTTTTTCATGACACCATATTCACATCCAGCAAATATGAAAATAGTTGGATAAATATTTTGGGGAAAGCTTTCATCCTGCTCTGTGCCCAGGGTCAACAAACATTCCCAACTGTATGCTCTGCTACGCTGGTCAGATGAGAGTATATTTTGTATATAATGTCTGCTGTTCCAGTCTTACCTGTGCTTCTATAGAACATGAACTAGCTGAGTACAAATTCAGTAATTTTAGGACATTTCTATTAAGACCTGATTAATACTGAATGCCTCCTGCAAGAAATAATACTTAGGAGCAAACGTGTCATTTTGCCCCTATTTCTCTTTTATTTTCCTCTAGCTGAAAGGATAAGGCTATTTGTTATCCCAGACTTTTCTTTGGTTTGCTTCAGATTGTTTCAAATACCTGTTGCTCACAGTTTCAAAAAGGCTAAGTTAAGGCAAGTGCCCCAAGAATCCCATATAATCTTTGCAGAGACTGATTCCCCTTAGGGGACAAAGGAAAAGTGTATTTTGAAGTATTTTGTGTGTATGCTTCCTGCCTGAACCACAAGTGACAGATCAGAACATGCTAATGTAAGCTTTCCATAAAAACTCTTGGCTTTGTGATTTCCCTGCCAGGTATCTACATGGTACAGCTGTCTTTTGTTTTCTTAACCACCTACTGACTGAAAGGAGTGGCAGGGAATCAGCAGGGCGTTTAGCTACACAGTTTTGGGGAAGTCTTTTTAGGGGCTTATCTCATAAATAGTACAGTCTAGCTATGTGAAATTCCAGCTTTATATTTCATTGTAACACCAGAAGAAGTAGATGCCTGAGAAAGCCTCAAGAGTGCTAACTCCAAGCGCATATGTGACTCTTTAGACAGCTGACAAAGAAGGATGCAGTGATCCAAGCAAAGTGGTATGTGAGAGCACACATGGTGTCACCTGTTTCTTAAGAATCCAGTCATAATGAAAGCATTAAATTCTGCTGGAAATGTCATTCGGCCAGTGTGCAGGAGTCAGGAGTAATGGTTTCTTTCCGATTTGACAGACAGCGAGGAGCAGACTGTCTCCAAAACCAGGAAATCTCTCAAATGTAAAATACTACCAGTTATTTACCTTCTTGGCCAACGGGGGCATCTATATCACAACCTTTGCTAAATTCAGAAGTTACCAATAGTCTGTACATCTTACTGGAAGAATAGCCTCAGTGAGAAGCAGCTTCTCAGAAATTGCAATTCCTGCATTCATCCTCCATTTTTACATCTTTTCGCATGGTGGGCTTAGATAAGCAGAACAAATCCCAAACTGTATTTTCAGTGGCCTGTGACCATTCCAGCCTCATATTAGTAAGAACACTTCCGCAGGCTGTTGTGTGAGTCCGCACATGGGTACTGGATTTGTGACATTTGGATTTTTTTCTGTCACTGTAATAACTGTTGTCATGTACAAAATTCATCTGTAGTTCTGATTTATTCACAGCTTCCCACTGTGTTGGACAGAAACTCACCAGGCGCTGACCTGAAGATCTGGGGGAGGGTGCTGTCTAATGTCTCTCAAGTGATGCAAAAGGTAAGTGGTCTAATAATATGTAGATGACATCACTTTTCTGGGTAGTGCATAGTCTTCCTTTTCCTTTGTTCTTTTTATTTTCCAGTTATCTGCTTTATCAGGAAGAAAATAGACTTGTTTGGGAAGAGTCGATTCCTTAGAAATTAGCTTTTCTCTCATTACAAAATAAATGTAGACATAAGCATTGGCAATTATTATATGAAGTATATTCCTTTCTTCAGAAAAGGCATGAGAGAACAAAACTGCAAATGGTGCCTGTGACCAGGGCAGAGGTGATAAATGGATGAGGTTCTGACTGCAGCCATGATTTACCAGTCTGGGCACACTGAGACCTTACCAAATACTTGCCTGCTTTGAGGGTTGCGATTAACAAAGTCTTGTCTTGCTGCAGCTAGCCAGGAAGCCAAGCGTTCAGAACCTTTTGATGGTGCTGCAACCCTTTGTACAACACGGAAGGCCGGAATCCTTAGGCCACTTGGTGAGCTCACTGTCTGATCTTTTCTGTGGCTACCCAGAAGGAGGTGGATCCAGAGTACTTTCCTTCAACTGGTATGAAGATAACAACTACAAAGCTTTCCTGGGGATTGACTCAACAAGGAAGAAATCCAGTTATATTTATGATAATACAACCAGTAAGTTTTTCCACCGAACCATTACTGAGACTGTAGACAGTGCACCTTATGTTAGAATACCACTGTTGCTTTTATAAAATAACATTTTAAGCAGTTGATTTAGGAAATTAGAGACAGGTGAAATGGCTTTACTTCCTATTTCATGACTGGAAGCAGAGAAGCCCAAGAATTGAGAACTGATAGAAATATGCATTTCCTTTCAATCTGAAGGCATAAACATTGTCATCATCATAATTAAGACAGTCCCTCTCTCTTATCTTCTAATATGTGCTACTGATATCAGGAAGAACTAGATGCTACTGAAGAAGGTCAGGAAAATACAGTACTGCATTCTGGAATTACTTTTATCCAAGATAATTTTTTTCAAAGTGTCTCAACTTGATTGATGGCCTGGAGCACAGGAATTTTAGAACCTCTTCTTTGAAATAATACTCAGTTTGATATATGGCAGCTGTTCCCTTCCTGCACACAAATACATATATTCAATTATAGCATATATATATACAGCATAATTTAATCTTACATAGAAAGTATTTCAGTTTACCAGTTTTTTTGCTTTGATTTCCTCACCTATCTTCTTGCTATTGTAATACAAAAGAATACAAAGAGGAACCAATTTTATCTCTTCTACCATTTGTTATTTTATCTTTTTATTGTGTCTCCTGTTTGCCTCTTTAGCTTTTCCTTACATTGAGACCACCAGCATTTTTTTCTGTACTAACAGCTGTATTATAGCTGGTAGTAGATTTCTGCGTCACTTCTGCTATGATAAATGTGGTTGTGTGGTTTACAAAGTACAGGTGAGCACTTTGCCTGTAGAGAGGCTGCTACCTTTCACTGTTGGTTCTACTTACGTCTGAACCTTCAAAAGACCTGTGAAAGGCCCAGTACTCCCATTTCTTCAGCCAGGGAACAAAATAGTCGAAGGCTATCCAAGTAAACTAATTACTTCATAGTGCAGTAGAAAGATAGAAATGTTTACATTAAAATGTTTAATTCTGAATTATTGTAGGATCCGGTTCTGAACTGTTCTCGAGTTCAACATCCAAGCCTGCTGGATCTCCACTCCAATAGTTTATACTGTGTAAGGATTAACCTCTAATAGGAGAAAAAAACCCAGCTTTTTATCAGTATCAACTGCAATACAAAGGAGAAAAGCATTTAGAGCTCAAAATTGTTCAATAAGATCTGAGCTGTCTAGTTTCTTTCCATTTGAAATACCTTATAAATAACGACAACTTTCAAATGGTTATGTTTATTTGTGTTTGCTCTTACAATTTCCATGGTGTCTACTTTACTAGTCTAATATCTACTTAATAGTCTTTTGCATCTATTAAGACTTCGTACTTCTACATTGCAGAATGTGCTTAACCCATTCAGATTCAAAATGCTTTAAACTGTCCATATTGACAGTAAAAAGCCCTGCAGGACATTATGTATTATGGGATTTGAGTAGGGTTACATAAAGACTGTCTTTCTGTCTTTAGCACCCTTTTGTAATGCATTGATCCAGAACTTGGAATCAAACCCTTTAACCAAAATAGCCTGGAGTGCTGTGAAGCCCCTGCTGATGGGAAAAATTCTCTTTGCTCCTGATTCACCTTCTGTACGGCAAATACTAAAAAATGTAAGTTTTGAAATACACAAATGTATTTTTCTGAAAAATGCATCCTAGGAACATCTTTTGAAAAGAGGTCACACAGCTACTTCAACCTAATCAGGTTTTATTCTCAGAACTCTATTTTTCTGATGGTCATCAGAGGAGGGACAGTTACTCTTTGTTTAAAAAAACCCAGGAGACATCTTCACTGATTCATCCCATCTTGGTCCACACTACGTGCTTTTTCCAGCTCAAGTAGCCTTTTCTTGGCATGATTCCACATTTACAGTACTAACAATAGTAATGTTTATATGTATTTTACAGACATAGGAACATCAGCAGCTCTGTGCCAGTAACTATTTAAATGGAGCAGCCATGAGGCTTGGATAGAGTCATTGAGACCTAGCACTGAGAGATAACAAACCAATAGCAGCATCATGGTTTAGTATTATATATGTTGAAATGATAAATAATTTTCCCTTCATGAAAATAGGGTGGAGCCTGGACTCTTCAGCTAAGTGCCTGAAGTAGGGTGAATCTGAGCAGTTAAATCAAGGTCACATATAACCCTGGTTTTGGCCACCTCATAACCAGTAATTCACTTTACTCTCAATGTCCATGTAAGGCACAGAAGAACCGCTGCTCATAGTTTATACAGGAAAACGTTGGATTTACAGCAGCCCAACATTTCAAATCTTAATTAATAACTAAACTATGGGAGTATCTGTCTTCTCCAACTGCCTCCCATTTATTCATCTACCTACATCACCATCTTTCTTTGTAGTACTTAACGGAGAGAAATAGTCAAGGGGAAAAATAAGAAATCCTCCTGCCTGAAACTTGAGTATTTAAAGAAATTGAAGTTAATTGGTGTTAATGTGCACTTCTTTTTCTATTACATATACAACATAAATTTATCCTAAGTTACTTTGATTCCAGTTGGATTTTACAAATTCTTTTTCTGAGGATTATTAACCTTTCTGCTATTTTAACAAGTTTATTAAGTATTGAAGGTAAAAACTACAACATATGTAAGTTAAGGGTTTCACTATCACTGAATGGCTGGATCATGAATTCTGTTTATCTCCTTAGCTTTCTACCACTCTTTTCTGCTGTTTTATTTCTCAGGCAAACTCTACGTTTGAGGAACTTGAACGCCTCAGACTGTTGACAAAAGCTTGGGAAGAAATAGGACCTCAGCTGTGGTACTTCTTTCAAAACAGCCTACAAATGAATATGATCCGTGTATGTTATAACTTAGCATCTTTTATTTTTACTAAGGGAAAACAGAATGAATTTGGAAGGTTCGGCTGGAAGCACAGCCTTTGCATCAAAGAATCTGTGGCCTTTAAGGCTGTTGGACTGGTTCCTGAGCTTGGATGCATTATAGTGTCTCCGTGACAAAACTTCAGATCTGGATGCTCTCTAGAATCTGGCTAATGACTTCTTAATAAATGCAGCAATTGCTGCTTCCCTGTCTTTCCAAAATGTCCTTCAAGAACAGACTACTTTATTTTCTTGAGTTCTGCACAGGCAAAAAAGGCAGCAGGACTATGTTTTTGCTGGGCCCAGCAATTTAGTACCTTAGGAAATTGCTTATTTCCACATCCCTTAGATCTGAATTGATCACCTGCAAGTAATACCTGTAGTTAAAATTTATAAAGCAGTTCATACTAGAGAAAACATTTGTTTTGTCTACACTCTTCTATATTAGATATTTATTACATTTATCCTCTTGCTTATAAGGAAATAATGCAATAAATTGTCAAGGATAAATTTCCTTTCATCCATTTTTCAACTCTCACCTCCAGTTTAGCTATGCAGTTGCCCATTTATAAAATTAATTCCTTAGCATACCCTTTTGTACTACGTCATAGCTCAGGAAGAGCTATTGAAATGGAAACCTTTCTAGCTAAACAGAGCATGTGGAGAGGATCATTGTAGTGAATGTGTTTCCTTAGGACTCTCTGAAGCACCCTACAGTGAGGAACTTCTTGAACAGCCAACTGGGTGCTGAAGGCTTAACTGCTGAACATATAATCAACTTTCTCCACAATGGGTCGCCAGGGAGCCGGGAGAAGGGAATGGCAGACTTTGACTGGAGGAACATCTTCCGTACTGCAGATCAAGCTCTGCGTTTGCTCAGCCAGTATCTGGAGGTAAGGTCAGCCCTCCCGCTGCTGGGAACACATGTAGAGAATATCTTAAAGCAGGGTAGGCAGTACTTGGGGTCTATGGCAACATGCAGGAAGGTTAAAATCATAAGACATCTTCATTTGTTTCAGATTTAATCTCGATATTAAAAGCATGTTTTAAAAATAATACAGCAGTACAAGAACATGAATACAAATGTCTGAACAAACTGCTGAGAGGTAGAAAGTGAGTAAAAAACCTCAAGGAGACATTTTTTTTTAATACTTAAAACTGGCAAGCCACTAATTTCAGCAAGACCAGGATCAGAGAAATAGTTCTTTGATAAGTGCCTCTTCAGGTTTTTAAGCACCTGATAAAAATTCTGTTGAAACCAATGAGGGAGTTTCCACTAGTTCTGTAGCCACTTCTGACAAGCTCTCTGTGTCTCTTTCCTGGAATCTGTAACACCCTTCTTTAAGCTGCCATGGTTTTAGTCAGGTTTTCAGAGGCTTTTTGAGAGCCACAGTGCAGAAAGTGAGGTGAAGTTTCATTACATAAGTAAAAAATGCTAAAAATTTTGATGAAAATACCAATCCATTATAAAAATACTTTGCAAGATACTTTTAGTAAGAGGTTACTCTGATAGGGGCAGTCTTACTGATGAGTTCATCAGACTCAGACTAAGCCCAGTGCAAAAAAAGTTCTATTTTTCTAGAGGGTTGGGCAGACTGCTGCATCCATTCCTTCCCAGAGCCAAGTGACACCAGGAGGTTGGTTTGTTTGGTTTTTATCCTGTATATTTCTGACTGCAAGTAAAGATGTGTTTAGAACTGGACCAGAGATGGGGTGGATTCCTGCTAAGCTAGACAAATGAAATGCCAACTATTTTGTGTAAATTTACAAGCCCAGGCAAAACTAGTGGACCCTGCAATGTTGCAGATCAAGTCTGGGAGTTTAAAAAACTGTTGCTGTTGGCAGTAATATTAATACTTGGGAACTCAATACCTAGCATCTGCCATATGACGGTCTTTACAGAGATGGATTAAATCGTACAAGCACCTCTGAAAGAAAAGTAAATATTTAGTTACTATTTAATGGTTAAATAAGCTGAGCCCCAAACTAGCTAGTTGTAATCAACAGGAACAAGCCTAGCTCTCCTAATCCCCATCCAGTTCAGCCTAAAAAATCATTCATCCTCTGCAAGAAGGCAAGAACTGAGAGTTTGTCTGCCTCCCTCTAGCTATTACAAGAGGGAACAGTAAAGCTTTTGCACAAAGCTCTGATGGTTCTGATGATCTTGTTTCATCATGTTAATAGAATTATTTCTTACTCAAGCTGAGTGAAATATATTGCTTGCAGCAGGTCAGTGCTGGAACATACACAATATCAGGGCAGCTACTGTACCTGGTAAATAGATCTTTGTGTCCCAAAGTTCTTTGAAATTAGCTTATTCTTTTAAGTCTGCTGTTTGCACTGAGTTATTAGCATTTGAGAATGTTTTCACACTGTGCCAAGCACAATGGGAACAAATAGGTCCCTTTCAGGGACACCCTACTCCTTCACACAGTATGCAATGAGGAGAGGTGTGCTGCCAGCAACTATCCTGGAAGACTCCAGATCTCTGCTGCAAGCTGTGGTGCAGCAGAGAATCCCACAAATTATGCACCGACTGCTCATCCTCACCACCTCAAGAATTTCCTGTTCTTCCCCTTGATAACCTGAGGCTGCAGAACAGCTAAACTGTTTGTGAGAGTTACGTAGTCACCTCTTTATGATTATTATGTTCTGGTTTTATCTTCCAAACCTGTTCTTAGTATTGTAGTTTTGGTTTTCTCACCTTCATTGGACCATTTAAAACTGTTAAGTAATTACTGGGAGAAGATCTGAAATAATTTCCTCAAGTGGCTGATGAATTAATTTTGATATAGTGAGGTTTATGAAAGCACAAGCTGTGTTTCAATTCACTGAAAAGAAACCTAGGTAGAGCATTCAGCCTTGGTTTTGAAGGCAGTTAATGTCAAGAGAATGTCAAGAGTTATGTCAAGTTAATGTCAAGAGAAATAAATCCTAGGGTTTGGGTAGTTGATTACAATATAAAAATCTCTTTTCACTTTCAAATTGTGTGAATTGTTGCAAGACTTGTGTCTTAGCCTATGTTCTTATACAAGCTCTGGTTTCATTCTAACGCAGAAGATCTATAAGCATTTGTGGTTTCTGTTCAAACACTGGAGCCCTGGATAAGAGCCCATACTGGTCCTCAGCCTGGTCCAGTCAGTCTATTCTGCAGTGAAAATCTAGACAAACTCAGTTGCCTGTCAGTACTTTGCCAGTGCCATTCCCACAGATTCCCCTGGAGAACTACATGAGTTCTGCAGCTGCAACAAGTGCCTTGAAAATAATTTCTCATAACAAAGAAACAGCAAGTAGTCCTCCAGACACTGCAAAGACACAGTTCCACAGCAAAGTCCTGCTGACACTCCGGCAAGAGCTAAACTGAGTTCCAGAATTCAGTTAACAATGTGGGATAAGCTTATCCCCAAGAAATTAATACAACCTGAGCCGTCAGTCTAATTTGATTCCTCTTCTGGCATACAAAACAGAAAGACTTTCTACTTTATTTTGTTTTCTGATATGAAATTATGTGTAGTTCAATTTTGTAAACCAGACTAGGAGACTGAACATTTGCAAAACACCAGGAAGAGTGAAGCTACAAAATAATGAAGTTATCAATTTAAGCACTGTTTTGTTTTGCTGCCAGTTAAAAATATGTTTTCATATAGATCCCATTAAACTATGACACGTCAAGTTTTAAAGGAAACAGAGCATGGTTTAGCACAGGGAAGGGTTAAATAAAGGAGTCTTTAAGATGTCTGTCCATTAAATAGCAAGTCGTCTGTATGAGCACTTTGATGTGGAGCAATTTTTGGTTACTGACCTGCAGGAGATGATCAAGAAGATAAGATCAAACAAGTTAACCTCCTGGAATTTTATGAAGCAGGGTAAGTCAATAAGTATCTTCCCAGTCCACCAAGAGCTTTAATACTTTTATTCTCTAGTTATATCTTGCTAGTTCCGAAGGGTTGTATTAGTTACCATCACAATGACTGGGAAGCTAAATATACAAGCATAAGTCTGTAATATTAGAGATATCTAATGACAGAGTTTGTAGTGCTCACAATCTTCTTGTCTTACAATGCCTGTTAAGTAGGGGTTAAATGGGATGATATAAAGGGCTTAGATTTTTAGGACTTGGTGTGTTCTGTATGGAGTGATAATAATACATTTCATAATAATGACAGAGACTAAGAAAGAAGACAGTTTGCCGTGAAGGGTAAACTGTCTTTTATTACCAAGATAGTCGAAGCACGTTAACTTAAGGCAGCAGGTTAATCATGTCAGAATCCAGCAGGGACAGAGTATTATCAGAAAGATCAACTGACTAGTTGACTGGTATTAAATAGGAATAAATGATGTTTCTGAGTAGGTATTGATAATGCCGTGTGTTTTGAATTCATTATAAGAATTAGACTGAGAATGGGGAATATTTGAGGAAGAAGGAAGAGAGTCAACTTTTAATAGTTTCAGCAACTACTTCAGATGAATCTACTTTCCTATTTTGTTTTCAACCACTGATGTTTGCTTTAATGTATACATCTTACTGGTTTATTTCCCTGTGATTTTTCTCATTGTGATTATTTGTAGTGCTTGACCCTGGATAAATTTGAAGGTTATATTAATGAAACTCAACTCACTCATCAAGCCCTTCATCTGCTGCAGGAAAACAAATTCTGGGCAGGTGTAGTTTTTCCAGACATAGAGCCTACAAGAAGCACTCTTCCACCACATGTGAAATACAAGATCCGGATGGACATAGATGCCGTGGAGAAAACAAACAAAATCAAAGACAGGTTAGTGATGGTTCCTTCTCAGTTCTTGCCTGCCATAACATGAGTATGAGAGACATGAGGACATTGGATACATGCATGAAATCCAATTGTATTCACCAACAGTTAATATGTAATGCAGTGCAGAATCCATCTCCAGTTACCCGGTACTGACACAAGTGGTGTCACTCTTGTGACAGGCCATAGAGCAGGCAGTTGTATGGGTATGGATATGTGGCAAGTGGAATGAGACTGCTCAAAACCTCCTCAGTATCCTGCTGAAGTTTTTAGTTGGCTCCATCACTGGGAGACAAAGACAAGGAAGTCCTACGTGGATTGTGACCCAGCTCTTCTCCACCTAGACAGCAGAACTTCTGCTATTCCTTTTCAAGTCCCCCTCAAATGGACTTACTTAAAGGGATAGCAGAAATAATTTCTCAGGATTGTCTACACAGAGGAATATAATGGTGTCTGGTAGTTGGAATCACTATTCCAGTTTACTTTCCAAGGATACCATATTCCAAATACAGCTATTTATATTCTAGAACAGTTACTCTGCTACATGATCAATTTATGTACATTTTTGGCCAAATCTGCTGGTTTGCGTCAGTGTAGAGAAAATTAAAGGAAATGAAAGAACCTTCCAGGTCATATACTTTCTCAAGCAACGTGGCCTGACAACAGAAATCTAGAAAAGACAACTCCAAGCAGTGCCTGTGCAATTTCAGCAGCTAAGATTTATTCATTTATTTATTTATTTCCACCCTCATCCCACCCCCCGCTTCCTAAAGCCACTGTTTACCTGAATGATTTCTGTGTGAATTTTCTTTTGAGGTACTGGGATCCTGGTCCAAGAGCTGATCCTGTGGATGACTTACGTTATATCTGGGGAGGCTTTGCATATCTCCAAGATATGATTGAGCATGGGATTATAAAGACCCAGACCAACACTGAAGTGCCATTAGGAATTTATCTGCAGCAAATGCCATATCCATGTTTTGTGGATGATGTGTGAGTAAAAGCAGTTTGTCTTAATTCTGATGAATACTTGGTTTGCTGGATGCCTTAAGACTCTCAAACACCAGTTTTAACCCTACTCTTAAGGTATACATGCAAGAGCAATAACTGAGACATAACTGAATGAATTTATTCTTTTCCTTATCCTGCCATAACCCAGACTCCAGAAGCCACCTCTGCTAAGATTCTACCCCTAATCCCAATCCTGTCTTTTGTTGCATCCAAGTAACAAGTGTCCAGACCTGAAATGAACAAAAAACAGTGGCCCCTTAAAACCAGCAGTTTTCTTCCAATTTTGCATATCACACAAAATAAAAAAAAATTATCTGGGTTTTTTTTGTGTTACTTTTCCAGGCAATAAGAGTAACCTAACCTAAACCTTCACACCAATTACAGCCAAGAATCTGTTGTCAACAGAGCACACCAACTATAATGCTTTGATCCCTACCATGTCAGCCCTGGAATGACCCCTGTGATTACACAGGACCCAGCAAAAATGTGATATTTTAAAAAGTTTTTATCTAACTAAAACTAAGCCTCATGCTATAGTATATGACCGGTGCCTGTAGCAAAACTGAACACAAAGCAATGACCCATGTTAGAACAAACACTGCATCCTTCAGTTAACTGTGCAGGATCCACTGAAGGTAGTAAGCCTGTCTTCCCTAATTACATGTCTAAAACTCAGATTTCTTTAAATCCAGAGAATCATTTCCTAAAGAAAAATTGAACAGGAAACGCTTGTCACAATGGAATTGGTATTTCTCTTGCTATCTTTGTTAAGCTTTGTAGAATTAAACAACCCAGTCTCTTCAAGTGTATTACCAAACCCTAACCCTAGGCTTAATCATATCTGGATATACCAATACACGAAGGTGTAGGTTTTGGTCCTTGAAGATACCTACAGGCCTTGCAGACTTCCCAGACAATTTAGGCGCTTGAAACTCTTTCTTTCCATAATCCTAACCACATCCCTAAACAGGATTCCTTTTATAATTACATGACTAGTATTTGCAATCAAACTGGATATATGGCATTTGTTTCTGTTAACATCAGCCCTTTTCCTTCCCTTGTGGATGCTACAGTTTTCAACGATAACCTGGTGTTCTCTAACCTTCTTCTCCCTAATTCCTGCCCATGGTTTTTATGCAGATTGACGGGTTTTTGTCTTAAATCTCTTTTGAATCTAGCAAAGTATTCCAGGGCCGTGGCTGCAGTTCATTATCTCAGGCACCAGGAGTTTCTTTCCCTGGTGAAGAGCAGGATAAAGAAGCTAAATGAGAAAGAGGCGGTTCGTTGCTCTGTAATGAAAAAAGAAAGAGACTGTGCTCCTGGGTGCATGGGGGTTTTATGGCTACATGGAGGCAGAGGGACTGTGGGTGCTCTGATCCGCATCACATTGAAAGGACTATGGCAATTCACTGAGAGATGCGTTTTCATGAGCCACTACATGTTTTCTAGCCTTCAGTAACCCTTAGACCCTCTTTGTAAAATAGAAATAACGTCTGTCTCATGGGAGTGCAGCAACCATTAGTTCATTAATATTTAGGTTGCTTGTGAAGTTCAATGGCGATGTGTTATTGATGTTTAGACTGAGAATTTCTACTTCCATGTTTAATAAATGCATTCTTCACCACCCCTTCTCCTTTTCATTCTTGCTTTTCATCTCAATATTTCTCTGTTTTACCTAAATTTAATTAATTTCTCCCTTCTTGCTTTGGCAGTTTCATGATCACCTTAAACCGCGCCTTTCCTATCTTCATGGTGCTAGCTTGGATATATTCAGTTTCCATGACTGTGAAGAGTATAGTGCTGGAGAAGGAAATGCGCCTGAAAGAGGCTATGAAGAACAGGGGTATAACTAATGGGGTGATTTGGTGCACTTGGTTCCTAGACAGCTTTGGCATGATGGCTGTGAGCACATTCCTCCTCACAGTGCTGATTATGGTAAGGATTGCCACTCTCAGGCTCATTGTGTTTGCACTGCTGATACCAGTTTGCTGTTGAGAAAGAACAGTAGCTCTTCATAGGGAAATGTCAATGGCTGGTGGCCTGTTCTGATCGCAGCCATAGCAGGCACATTCTTCTAAGCAGACCTCATGAGAGCATCGGCCCTTGGCAGAGACAGATAAATTCACGAGTAAGAGCCATTTTGGGATCTCCTACAAAAGAATACATCAAGCTGATTACTCTTATGTTATATGTCCTGTAGTCAGAAGCAGATCTCACAATAAATAATTGTTGCTTTAAACAGAAGGGATCATAATATGAAGAATTTTAATCCTGTAATTCACCATATGTGATTAATTTATAATATTCAGTGTTTGCCTGCTTAGAAATTATGCCACTATGTCAATGAAAAAAGAGACTGCAAGGACAGAACTTTCAGGATAGCCTGAAAAAAAACCAAAACAAACAACAAAAAACCAAACACACACAGAAAACCCAACAACACCAAAATCACAAACCTTTTGGTCTCTCCTATCTCTGTTACCTGAGAACCAAGCTCCTCCTAGCTGCTATATTTAATTATAAAAATCTGTAGCATTTTAATAAGAAAAAATGCTGTTGCATCTTTTCTGATGTGGGGAACTGCTATTGGTATAAAGGCATAATTAGGGTTCAATCTGCTCTATATTATCAGCCTGCCCTGATGAGTTGTTCTAGGTCCTTGCAGTTCCATTACAGCTTGGGTGGGTAGAGACAGCTTACTTCATTTGCTGCACTGCTTTAATTAAAAATCAGGACATAGTCAATACCAGAGAGGAATGTGCTTATACCTGTAATTCACTTCCTTTCCTGGATTTCACTATGCCAGTGTGAGGCACCTTTGTAAATACATTCTTATGAGAGATTGTATCAACGGTTGATAAAGAAATTGGTCTCAGAGGCCCTTTAGGATGTTCCAACAATGTTGAGACCTATTTATAACTTTATAGACCCCTTTGAGCCTTATATAAGGCTCAAAACAAAGTTGAGCCTTATAAATAGGTCTCAACATTGTTTCTTAGGAGTAAATAGATAATCAGCAGCAGTCTATGCTCTTCTTGAGGGAGAGCATTTAATCTACAAAATCTCTAAGGAAGGTCAATAAAAGTTCACCAAATGGTTTAGTTATTACACAAGCTTCTCTGAGAAACTGCACTTGGATTCCTCAGCTGTGATATGCTTCTGGAGTTTTAATATCATTTAGGTACAGAAGCGTTATAATTTTCCTATTATTTTAGTTTTTTAAGATGCATTTTGTTCAGGCTTCCTTACGTTGTCTTTCTTGCACATCAAGCAAGTGGCCTGAAGAGAAGATGAGAAGAGATCAATGAAAATGTATTATGATTGTTCAGATAGTTTTATTTAGAATGTATGAATTTCTCAGCAAGCACGTCTTGCTTGGAATCATTTGCTTATTAAAAGAGGGGCAGAATGTCCATTTTCAATCAGTTATGATCTTAATTCAGTCATCAAATATGAATATGAACTCCACAGCCTATTGTACTAACCTGAAGTCACAATCCAGGAGCAGGGATAGTTAAATGAAGGATTTGTTATTGTAATGACCTCAGGTGTTGAAACATTACTGTCTGGGAGAATTAAAAGTCATATTAGCTAAAATAGACTGTCTTATTACTCATTACAGGTCACATGTCAGTGGCAATTCTGATATTTTCTGCTAGTTTAGAAAGTGGCAATACTTCTAAATGTTTCTGTTTTCCTTTGCTTACAGTGTGGACAAGTACTACATTATAGCAATCCACTCCTCTTCTTTCTGTTCCTCCTGACGTTCACCACAGCCACAATAATGCAGTGTTTCTTGTTCAGCACCTTCTTCTCCAAAGCAAATCTGGCAGCTGCCTGCAGTGGAGTCATCTACTTCACCTTGTACCTCCCCCACATTGTCTGCTTTGCCTGGCAAGACCGCATAACTATTAATCTGAAGATCCTAGCAGTAAGCCTTTCACTGATTATATGGTATCTTTGAGTTCAAATTTTAGCTGCCTTTCTCACTGTGTATACGTGAGTAACAAAGCATTCCACACCGCTTCCTCTCTGCTTTGTTTGATTCAGAGAGGGACGCTTCTGAATCTCTCTCAAATTATTAGGGATTTCAATGAGTAAGCCTTTAGCAGGCCTAGTGACCAAGCGATATTTTCATGGCTTTTAGAAAATTCAGTAGAATTTATTTTACTGTCTGAATACTAGGAAATTCGCATAATGTTCAAAAAGGTTTGAACATTTCCTAATAAGTCAAAGCAAATTTAACTTCTGGTTTGTTTAATAAATATAAAGGCAATTCACAAAATGGGGACACTTATCTTTTTCATGTGCTATAACCTAGTTAACAGGGTGATATCTAAGTATGAGAGTACCTCAGATTAACGTTCCTTTCTTATCTGAACATAGAGCTAGGATTTGAACCAAAGTGCCAAAGCTCTAAGAAATATCTTCCATCTAAGGAGTTGTAGACATTCTCCATGCAAAGCTTCCTTATTAGTTCTCTTCCATTATAGGTAAGATACTTAACAATTCAGTGGAGGCGGGAATTTCTTGCTGGAAATGGAACTGTGAACTTACCAAATTATTCAAACTGATTTTCTGTTGCCCAATGAATCAGGAAGGGGAGCAGATGTTTTAATCCAGTCTCCCCATCTTTGCTGAACATTCTGACAACTTGGCTAAAAGAGAAGTACTATCTTCTCTTGCACTAGAAAAATCTAATGAAAAAAGAAAAATAAAACAAAACACTACAAAAACTATAACTAAGTGTAAACATGGCAATGAATTAGCTTTCTTAACTGATGGGCTATACAGATATTGTTTGTACCATTTTTAGTTCTACCAGTTAAGGCAACAAAGTACAAAGCTTGATCCTGTCATTATGTTAGGAAATGAGTAGGGTTGGCCTCTGACAGGTTCTGATTTGGGAAGAAATCTTGAGACTAGCACACAGTCTAAGTATAAAGGCAATTATCTTCTCACCCTGAAGTGAAGGAGGAGGCATCCATGTAAGAAAGGATATTTGCTGGCCAGAAGCCATGAATATTTTTCTTTCCTGATACATTTGGTCTTATATTTGTTGTTCAAAGGTTAGTCTCTGAAGAAGAGCTAATTACAAGGGATGGTAAGGGGCAGGATGTGCAGATGTAGGGGACCTGAAGAAAAAATAGAATTTAAGGACAAGTAAAGTAATCGAACAATGATTGTATTGCTGAAAACCAAACATTTTTTTACTTAGCACACTATTACAATGGTTCACTGAGTTGCTGTTTGGATCCCTTTTGTCCCCTCATTTTCCAAAGGTCTGGCATTCCTGGCTGAACTACATATCCTGTGAAACAGCACTATATCACTTCTTGCTCTGTTTTTGCCATGTGACATTGAAGAGGATGTTTGGATACTATACTGTTTTAGTAGTTGGTTGTCTGAGAACCAGGCAGCAGACACACCAGAGGGGGGAATTGTGGTTTTCTTTATCCTGAGCATCTGGCTTACTTTCTGTCTTGTTATTCATGGAGGCCATGCCCCATACACTCGGGAAATATTTTCTTTCTCCAATACAGGCGAAGGTGTACACTGCAAACTTCTAGATGCATCTGCAGTATTTTCTGAACAGAGACAATAATGAAAAAGAACAAGCTGTGAAGGTTGCCTAGTGGCTAAATAAACTACAGTCAAGGTTTTATTCTGTCTGTTATGGCTAAATACTGCTTAGAATTGCCACCATTCAGAGGATTAAACATCCCATTCCAATATAAAAGTGAAACCACTTTTCCTTGGTCATTTGTTAGGTATTATCAGGCTTCAAAGTTGAGTCTCTAAAGGCCATCTTTTTTGTGCTTGCTTTACAAAATGTCCCTCTGTCTGAGTCGAATGTCATTTTTCCTTTATTCCAGAGTTTGCTTTCTCAAGTAGCTTTTGGCTTCGGTACAGAATACTTGTCACGGTATGAAGAACAAGGTCTCGGCCTACAGTGGGGTAACATCAGAACCAGTCCTTTGGAAGGAGATGAATATAGTTTTCTTTTTTCCATTAAAATGATGCTTTTTGATGCTTTTCTCTATGGAATACTTTCTTGGTATCTTGATAATGTTTTTCCAGGTAGGTCAATTTCTTATTCATGCAAAGTAGTGGTAGTTGTTGTAAACTGTGTTAGCCTAATCAGCCTCTGAGTATTTCTCTATCACAAAAAGGGTGTTTGACATTGTAGACCATGATTCTTATCCAGTATAGCACCAATGGTTTATTAAGGACTTCTGCTTTTCTCTCTTCCCTTTTTCCTATTTCAGTCCTGAAAAGAATGGAAAAGGAGGAAAGAGTAAGAAGGAGGATACGATTTCTGGTCCTGTTTTCAAATTTAGATAGAAAATAAATTCACAAAAATATAATCTGTTAAAAGCCAATTTGTGTACTTATTTTTCTTTTGAGAAGATTCAATAATTTCTAGTGAGAATTTTTTATATTTTTGAAAATATAGAAATAACAGTTCTAGTTCACATATATACTACGACCGCATTAGGCCAACTGTTTCTAAAAGGATGGTACTATTTCCTGAGACATATACTGTATCCTAGGCAGCTGTGAAAGTTCCTGTGTGGATTTATTTCTAAATGGGAATCCTGGTTCTAGTGCAAGTTCACAAAAGGATTTTCTTTGTTATCAATTACAAAGCTGGGGAACTATCTTTGTGAGAAAATGGTTTATCCTTGTAGCTGAAATGGTTATCTTGATTCTTACTGAATATTGTTACAATATAATAATGCAGACTCTCATGCTGTACAAGCAAGTGAGCTTTCTTTTCATTAGTTTATTACTCCCACATGTGAACTGCAGTTCTAGAATGTGTTTCCTGGCAGATGGCTTTTTCTTCCTTTTTTTTGGCTTGAGTGGTTACTCAGAATTTGAAGTCTTGCAGATTTTCTAACTATGGAGAAAAATTAATGATGGATAAGGTAAGATGGTGCTTGTCTGCACACATCACTTATGATAGTTAATCCAAATTGAGAAAAGATTTGTTAAATGACATTAGATGTATCTAAGGATATTTTGCTTCAAAATCAGAATATGACCTTAAGTCTACTTTCTTTGTGTCCCTACCAAAGTGAGCGATGCTACACCAAATTTATGCCTTTTCAGTTTTTAAGAGATGTGTCCTCACAAATAAGTTTAATGCAATTTTAACATACTTATTTTCAAAGCTGATTTGCAGTAACTTTCCTAAAAGTTCCTCTTTGGAGAAGCTCATTTTGCAACTTTGTTTATTTAAAAAAGAATGGACAATGTACTATTTCCATGAGCACAGCAGGAATTAAATGACAAGAGTTTCTTTGCTCATAGATCCAAGTCATTTTTTTTCAGCCAGCACTTTACACAAAAGTAATGCCTATTAGGGCTTCTATTAATTAGCTTCGGTTCCTCCTAATATTTGCTCTGAGTATCTCTTTAGCTTTCTGCTCCTCTGTTTCTGTGGAATTTCTTATAGCATTTCACTGTCACACACATGCAGACCTACCAAATCAATTTTGTAGTCTTTTAGATTACTATACGAGTTCCCTGGATAATCCTTTGAACCATATGGTCCAACTCCTACTCAAGTTTTCTCTGCAGCCAGCCACCCATTGGTACAATGGTCCTTCAGCTATTTGAGCATTCTGCTCCATAACGGAGTTCACTTGGGGTTTGCGTTCATCCTGAATGCGAAGCAGTTGTCTGAGCCATCAGCTTCAAAGGGTTATAATCCAGTCTATAGCAAGTGCAAGGCAAGCTGCTTCTGGATGCAGACAAGCATTTGTGTGCATTAATGGGAGTACAAGTGGTTGCCTGACATACAAGATATTTTGGTAAGTCAAAAATATGCAGATGCTTTCATGAACAATGGGTTTTGTATAGAAAAACTGACCATCTTTCAGTGAGCATCACAAATTTCCGTTGCTGATTTTGAATAAGTAGCACAAGGTGAATAACATCTGGGTTCATAAGGGTGTCAGTTTTAAACATAGCAGCTCAAATCCCTGCGTTCTGTAAATCCATATGATCCAGGAAAACAGTATTGCCTTGCAATGACTCTGATGTGGCCTGGCAAGAACTGATAAGTTATTGTACTTTCTCTTTTCAAAACAGAATCACCTGTGACCAAAAAACCCCTTTCTGCTTAAGAAAAGATTACTCTGTTGTCATTTTTCCTGCAAGACTGTGAGCTGAAATAACAGCCAGAGTCTCTTTTCTCATTGCCAGTTGTGAATTCAGGCCCAGTGTAATAAGTATAAATATAATGGTCTTTTCACTCATGTCAACCCCCAAGTGTTAAGTGAGCCTTAAAAGAGAATCCTTGAGTAAGGCTGGGGATGTTCCTTGGCAGCTGCTGCCTGGTTGGTGAGGATTCAAATTGTCCCCATGTAGGGAGTAACTTCATTCTAAACCATGTTTTACTTAAAAAAAGGGAGTAACTTCATTCTAAACCATGTTTTACTTAAAAAAAGGTAAGGCAAACCAGGTCACGTATTTTCTGAATATTTTACTCCTGTTCAAAAGAAAAAAAAAAATACATGCAAACAGAATCTGTTCTGTCAGGTGCTTGGTGGATGGTTTGACCTTCTGATATGCAGCACTAAGACTGCAAGTGTTTATAATTATAGCTCAGACTTTGCCTAGATGAATTTGTGCCCACTGAGGAATTTGTGCCCACTGAGGAATGTGTTTGTGAAGTGCACTTTACCTATTTATTTTTGTTTTAGGGGACTATGGTCTACCACAGCCTTGGTATTTCCCTGTGCAGGAATCTTACTGGCTTGGCTCTAGAAACCCAAAAGCTGAGAAAACAGCAAGTGCTGATGGTGAGTTCTTCTACAACTTTGGTGTTTAGAAATAACTTCAAAACCACTGATCCGCTTAGAGGTGACTGCATAACATTTCCATTACCTGAGCTGCTGCAAAGATTAGAGACAGCCGTATACTGGGAATCTCAGCAGGTGCCTTTGAACTTGGAGTGGCCTGCTATTATTAGAGTTATTAGAGGTGAGTTCTGTGTGAGAGCTTTTAAAGTGTAGGTTTACAAGCAACACCAAACCCCCACTCCCTAACCAACACCTTTTGAGACATTCAAGGAGTTCTTTTTGCCCAACAGACCATTTGTGAAATGAGTCAAAATCAAATGCAATGTTGATCTTATTTACACTGAAGCTCCCTCATCTGTCTAAAGCTGATTCTTTTCTATCTAGTTTGACACCAAGTCTGTTTACTTTAGATTTGTAAGCAAGATCAAAATTGGTGCCACGTTTGCACCAACTGGAATGAGTGCAAACGTCCTGGTTTTGCAGATGTTTTTTCTGTGCATGGATGCTGGAGTAGTTAAGAACAGCATGTCGATGATTGTATTTAAATAGGAATTAATGCAGAATTATTATTAATGTCTGGAATAGAAGCTGGCTGAAGGTTGTGGTTTGAAGCCTGTCTTAAATTTACAAGGTAACACTGAAACCAATCAAAATGACAGATGAAGAAATAATTTCTTCAGTCTTCTCACTACCATCCTTATACCCTTCATCAAGTGCGGCAGACTGCTGACAAGGCAGTCTCATCTCAGGGTGATACCTATAAACCAGAAGGGAGTTAATCTGGTCTGTAAACAGCTGATAATATGTCCACAGGTCACATGTTTTGATCAGAAAAGAGGAGATTATCACACTGCTTTTTTTGAAGAGGCTTTGCCTTCTGGTGCATTCTGAGGAAAAGGATATGTTTGCCTTTGGGCTTTCTGTGAGGGTATTCAGAATGGTAGAGGCTTGTTTAGATATTATGGAGTCTGCTACCTGCTTTGGCTTTACAAATGCTGCCCACCAGATTAGAATTTGACTGTATAGAAAGGAACAGGAAAGAGCCAAAGGAGGACTTACTGCATGTTTATAGATGAATGGAAAAATTCCAAATACCTGGTTAAGATGTCGACCCCTACTTCTCACTGACTTTCTGTGGAATTTGGACATATCCGGCACCAGAGCTCCTTTGCATATCTCAAATTTGGAGCACAGTTACTTATAGGATTTTGACATTTTCTATTTATTTAGTTTGAGCCTAGAATTAGTAGAAATAAAATAAATTTTCCAATTATCTTAATGCCTTATAAGTTCTGTGTATTCGTTAATATATTTCCAATACAAGGCAGACTCATGATTTCTTAGTACCCAAACTAAAGGCTGTGAGAAGGCTTGAAAGCCCGAGACTATTCAGTTGCTCGGGTAGGTCAGCAACAGAAAACTTTATGGCTACTACTTTATTGCCTTTTTTTAATGAGTTTTTAATAGTATTTTTAAGTTTACTTAGATAAAATATTTTGCTTAAGTGAAGCCTACAGTTTATTTTGTAGGTGACATTACATCAGGTAGCTGAACTGATCTAACAGTTCACTGTTGAGAAAAAATGGGGCAATCTTGCAGCCCCTTCTGCAGCTCTCATCCTAGTTCTGCTGATGCTTATCAATCCCTGGTAAGATTAAGAGCTAGATCCCCTGGAAGCCATTCCCAAGAACATGAAGGACAAGCTGACAGGAAATAATGAACATGGATTTACCAAATGCAAATCTTGCCTAGCCAGTTGACTTTCTCCTGTGATGACTGGATCAATGGACAAAGAGAGAACAGTATATGCCATTTAACTTGGCTTTAGCAAAGCTTTAGCATGGACTCACAAAGAATTCTGATAGCCACATCAATGAGATAACAGGCTGCTTGAGCGGACACTAAAGTGGGTTGAAAACTGACTGAACTGTTGGGCCCAAAGGACTGAGATCAGCTGTGCAAAGCATCACTGGGGACTAGTTATTAGTGACAGGGGCTGACAGTGGAATTAACACTGTTTAATGAGAGAAAGCTAAGATAGAACTAGACTTCTCAGATGTGCCCAGTGGAAGCATGAGAGCCAATGAATGTAAGCTGGAAAACAGGAATTCCGATTCAATAAAAATGCAACAAATTATTTATTATCAAGATAGTTAGAATATTGGAACAGGTTGCTCAGAAATGTTGTGAAATCTCAATTTTTGTACATAGTCACTGTGATCTATATTGGCCCTATTTTGTGAGGATTGAACTGGAAATCTTTGGGAGTCCCTTCTGATCTAAATTAGTCTATGATTACCTCAGCTAGCTTAAGCATGCTGATACTTATTTCATCCTCTCTTCTACAAAACTTTGCCTTGGGTTTTCTCAAGCAGGGACAGTTGGAGAGGTCACCTCTGATTAATTCCTGTGTAGGAGGCATGAGATTCTTACCTGTTTGAAGAACAAGGACTCTTCAGTGCCTCAGTTTACATAAACAACTGTAGAACTTTTCTCAACTCAGATCTTTGCTTCAAGGGTAATACTAAGCGTTTTCTCAATTTATCTTAGCTAGTTAATGTGTTGGGAAGAAATCTGGATAAGAAAATGTCAGACAGCGTAAATGCACAGCTGCAAATGAAGCTAAACTAGTACTTGGAACTTTTAAAATTTCTTGGTACTTTTAAAATTTACTTCTACCAGTGCAGTTTTATATCTCCCACTTTGCCGTTTTAGGTGACATGGTGAACTTGTTTATGTTGGTATTTGTGCACCAGGTAATTTTATATAGTTTTATGGCTAGAATTTCTTCTAGCAGAAAATTATGGTGAAATTTCACAACAAAATTAAGTCCCAGGCCAACTGATAATTACATTTGTGCTAGTTGCACTCTAGGCTGCCAGGTTGAATTTGTGTTTTGTAAACAGTTCCTTCAGGGGCTCCTTCTTCTGACATCACTGTTCTTCCTGCTTCAAGTCTGTCCCCATTAATGATTTTATGTGACTGGTTTCCTTCGTGGCAGCAAGGTCTGACACCAAACTGGAAAGCCAGAAATTCTTGTACAAAAGTTAACACCAACGCATTCACTCTGGCCTGGAGCCAGTCTCTTAATCTAAGTAGCAGTTTAGTAGTTTTATTTTTGTTTAACCTTTTCGGTTTTTTCATCCTTTCACTCCCTGTAAGTCTGGGAAATGTTTGTATGGCCTTTCTCTTCCTGTGGTGAAGAATTTGGTCTAGAGCTGCAAGGACAGAATCTAAAGCATGTACCCAATATTAGTCAGGATCTTCTTCTCTGAGTCTATAATTGCAAAACTGTCAGTTGTCTTCCTTAAGTATCTGTTTCTGACACTGTGAGGCAGATTGTAAGCTAGATGGCTTTGAGTGCTGTGTTCCTAACCTGAGTAAAGCACTGATGATTAACACTCTTGGAGAGCTCAAGGCTTAGTAGTACCTCTTTTTCCTCAAATCACTTCTAGAGATAAGAAGAAACTAAATTTTGTTTAATTAATTGTTTGTTACTTTTGGTTTATCTAGAAAAAACTCCAGAGTCAGAAGGCTGTGTGGATCAGAAGGCCCTGGAAGGGGAAAAAAATGGAAGCAGAACAAAGAAATCTGAAGAGCCTGAAAAGCCAGAAGAAAAGACTGACAACCAGGGGGAGAAGGATGGTAAAAACAAACAATGTAAACACAAACGAGAAAAAGAACACGGCAAGCAGGGGAAACCTCAGACAGATGTCCAGGACAAAGATGAAATTAATAGTAAGGAGAGAGAGCAACCTAAGTACTTCTGAGATGCGGTACTCATTGTACTTCATAACAAACTAGACATAGGAATTATTGGAGTCAAACTACAAGAGCCCAGTAGGCTACAGAAGATAGCATATGACTGCCAGAGCTAAGCTCAGGGGAGACACTGACTCTCCCAGCTACCCCTTACATATTCCTCTAAATTCACAATCCATTAGAATATTTTAGTCACCACACATGAGAGCTGCCTTCCAGAAGAGCTCTGTAACTTGTTTTTTATTGTGCAAATGGAGCCTGTTTCTATAGCAAGCCAGTGTTCATGATGAGGGAAGCCTCAGAGACACAAACATTGACTTTTTAGAATTAAAAAGAGCCATGACTTCAATAAAAATACTTATGCTGAGAGGAGTGTTCTTCCCTCCTAAGCCGCTCCCCCAATTTTTTTCCCCATCTTTAGTGTGTCTTGCGTCTGTAGGGAAAGGCTACTTTCAAAGGGATTTATCTAAAGTGCTCTGTGTGTCTGTCTGCAGCCTTTTCTGATGCTGACATTAGCCACCACCTAAGAATTCCTGAATGACCTGCCTTGTTTTCAAGTCCCAATGTCTTCCTTTGTGGGGAGCCAGAGGAGTTTTCTGTATGTGATGCTCAGAGGAATGCATGTGGATTCTGTAGCAAAAGTAACTGCTACAGACAGCTCTGAGCATGCTCTGACTCTCTTGAAAAGCTAGAGATAAAAGTGGGGTCATCAGAGCTCCTCACGTAGGCACTAAAAACATGCATTCAGGGTGAGTGGAAACAGGACAGGACTTCAAAAGAAAAAAAAGACAGGCAGAGGGCAAAGGTTATTTCAGCCAATCTTCTCCTAGTCCTGCCTTATCTTTGTGGTGCTATATGCGTCAGCTCCCAGGTTCCAGCTGCTCCATGGCCACAGAGAAAGGTTTTTGCCTGTCACTGCAGAAAAAGTCTGCCTTCCCTTTCAGCCAGCCACACAGGAGCTGGGAGACGTGGAGAAGCCAGGAGCAAACCTGGTATGATTCACGGATACAGTTTCCAAAATGGCTTCATGTAAGAGTTAGTGCTTCATGTAAGAGCAATGAGATGGGAAATGGAGAGTAGTTTTAATGGCTTAACCCTAGTGCAGTCCAATACTAGCATGGGTTAGCAGAGCAGGGCAGACACCATAAACCTGCCCTAATTGCTTGTTACATTTTAAGCATAGATTTCACCAAAGACTCGTTCACATCCCCAACAAATGCTGACACCTCTGAAGAACAACCTAAATGGCCCAAAATTGCTCTGAGGGAATAGAATCATAATGGAAAAATATGAATCACAAAAAACCAGGAGCTCAGCCCTCCACCAGTGTCCTTCAGATGATGCAAAGCACATATGGGAGGAGGTTATCGGAGAATTTGGCACAAAACTTGTCAGTGAGGCCTGCAGGAATATGAATTGAGATCATGAGACATATAAAACCAAGAATGGTACCTAAATTGCCAATATACACATAACTCTCTAGACAGACTCTATGTCAACTTTCGTAAATACAGGGATGTTAGTGTTTGGCCCAGTGAGGTAGAAGGAAACCAAAACTCCTTCACAAAGCAAAAGAAAAGTTTGTCATAATTTTGTATAAACATAATTTTGTATAAAATAAAGCTACCCATTCTAGATGAATTATTTCAGCTGCACTGTAGTATACACAGCTCACTCATGCGCAATATATTCAGGACTTTTTCCTGAGTATTGTTTATAATGACAGTCACACAAGCCACTGATGGAGGTGGGGCTGGTTTCACCCAGATGGCATTGGCTGCTCTCCACATAGGCCTGCTGGGTACTAAACAATTTAGGTAAACTGCAATTGCAAAACAAGCCTTCCTACAAAGCCTTAAGCATTCTGTGTAAACAAAAGTGGACATGGTCTTTAGTTTAAATTTCTCAACTCTCATAATTCACATTGCCCGAGGGCTTAATTTACTTCAAAGGAAGTTTGTTTTGTCTAGAAGCTGATGCAATAAAAGATCCTGATGGTGCTATTTACAATAATGCATTTTTAATCCTGAGAGAAAGCCATCCTATGTAGTGCTCATGCTAGGTACTGCCTAAATCTTTAGCTGGCCTCAGCAAGGGGGTAAATTTCACCTACCGGGATTAAAAGCAAATGTTTTTTGTTTGTTTTGGTTTGGTTTTGTGTGTGTATTGTTTTGTTTTAATGCATCATGGTAAAAGAATGCACAGCTGGGCAGATTATTTCAATGGCAGATTTCAGCCTGGCTAGAAAGGCAACCTGCTGCTTGTTTAATGTAATCTCGAAGCCTATCTAAGTATCTACAGACAACAATCCCAAATGATCTTCCTGCTACACAGTGAAAACAGAAAGCAAGTTTAGCCCCACCTGATCCAATGAGTTACCTCTCCACAGACCATTACAGTCTGGGTTCTGCTTCTGTCATTGATATGTGGGTGAGTCTAAATAAATTGCACTGCAGTTATAGATCTTGCCTCAGTTTGGTACTGTTGTGACTGGAGAATCTGGCCCTGGCGCATGATGCTGTATTTTACTGGGTATGTGCTGTTATTGCACTTATTGATGTGTCGTCATCAGAACTGGGAATAAAACATGTGCTTTTATTCTTTTTTTTTCATTCTTGATTTCTTGCCTTTGAAGTAAATACCTTCTTTGAGCCTGAGCCAACAGGATTGATTCCAGGAGTATGCATTCAGAACCTGGTGAAAATTTTTGCCAACAGGCCCAAGCCAGCAGTAGATGGGATGAATATTACTTTTTATGAGGGCCAGATCACAGCCTTCCTTGGTCACAATGGAGCAGGAAAGACAACTACTATGTAAGTATGTAGTTTAGAAGAAGTAAATCCAGGGCAGTGCTCTATTGCTCTGTCCTGAGGAGCAGTCTTATCTTTTAACTCTTCCCTTGTCTCTCTACCACCCCTGCAGCTAGCTTGATGCACAACATCAGGCTTTTTCCAGACAGAAAAAATGCTGCCCCTAGGCAAAGAGAAAATATTCTGGATTAGCTAAACTCTGGGAGGGAGGCAATGCATCACACAAACAAGTCTCTCTAGAGAGAAGGAAGCAATTCTGTCCTCTAGAGATCATTTCCCATGGCCAAAGTCCTGATAGGCAAAGAGGGAGAAAGATCTTCTGGCTGAAGATCTGAAAGCAACCACCCTCCTCGTGTTCTTGGTTTCTCTATCTAGCTGGCTTTAAGTCAGTCACTTTTTTTTGGTCTGTGTGCAAAGCAGTGTAAGATATAGGCCCTCTTTAGACAAAATGGTTACATATCTGCAGGATCCATGTCCAGAGTAAAATGTTCCTCTAGTCCTAGAACCCTGGTGTCTCAGGAAGCTAGACTTTAGGAGTGTTTCATGTTCTTTATACAGAACTTTATTTGGCAAAATAGGATTAATTAGTGAAGAAAACATTTAATCAGTCTGCAGCAAGTTCACCAAATGCTGAAAGAACCAAAGTGTTTCATTATGATGTTTCCCAGCAGAACACTTTAGGGTTTTTTAAATTAAAAAAGACTTTTCTTTCAAAGGCACTTTAAGTTGCCTTTTATTTATTGTTCCACAATAAATATGTTGACCCAAAATACAAGCATTCTAATCTGCTGAAATGTTTTGTATATTCATTTTTCTATTCTCCTGATAAAACCAAAAATTTCTATTGCTTTGAGATTTTCAAAACTGAAAAATCCATTATTCATCCAAATGTGGTAAGAGGTTCTACCCATTTGCAACCTAACATTTGTCTCCTTTCCATTTTACAGAAAATAAAGACGTAGGACATGAGTCAGCATGGCTGGAGACCTGAAACCATCATTCTCTATCTTGGTCCTAATGAGCTTCATTTTAGACCCATTTGTACATAAGAGTGATGTAACATGCGCCAACACACTAGTCTGAAAGAGAGTAGCTGACTAAAACAGTTTTTTAATGCAGGCCAGGACCATACAGACAGGTATTTCAGCAACTACATTAGCAGATCCACAAGATTCTCACTGTAGCAGAGCAAGAGTATGTGTATGCTTTTTACTGGAGTTGTTTCCTAGGCCCATAGTAAGAAGTCATCATGCTCCATCTAGTGGAACCATGCAATGCATCTTCCTAATCTGGCACAGAAAGATGGGAGAGTGGGAATTTCTTCATTTTCTTTTCCCAGGTCGATACTGACAGGCCTTTTCCCACCCACCTCTGGAACTGTGCTGATTGATGGCCTGGATATTCAGACTCACATGGACTCCATTCGGCACAGAATAGGCATGTGCCCACAGTACAACATCTTATTCAACCAGTAAGTGTCATTCCAAACTGGCTTTAAGAATAAGGGTCCCAGTCTGCATGCTTGGCACATCCCCAAATCCTGTGTTTTTTCTTTTGCTATGCTGGCAGTAGGTCTGTCTCAGAGACACTTCTCCCAAAGATGATCTGTGATCTAGATAGAGGGCAAAGCAGCTCCTCTTCCTTTAGCAAGGTACAGCTAGAGTGAATTTATTGCTGCTTGGGAAAAAATCTGCGTATTCATTTAAATTGTCTTGATGCTTTTCTGTCTGATTTCACAGCCTTACTGTAGCAGAGCACATCTTATTTTATTCTCAACTGAAAGGGAGATCCAGGGATGAAGCTGAGCAAGAGTTGGAAAAAATGCTAGAAGACATGGGCCTCACCCATAAAAGGAATGAAGAGGCTCAGAATTTGTCAGGTGCCCACAGGATTCTTCTAAGATGTTTTTTCTGCCACCTTTTCTTTGCCTTTGGGAAGTGGTTGTTTGAATTACATGTTTGAGGTCGTATTCTGACACATCACTGCACTGGGGAGGTCTTTACTATCAAAGAGTAAATGGGACTGTACAAATAGGAAAGCTGGTGCACCCTGTCCCTAAAGCTTCTGTTTCTTATAAATATACAACAAATTCAAGTATACTTGAAGGTGTTATTTTTAAATTAGTGTGTATATATACACATATATATATAAAATCTGTCAAGGTAAGAACGAAACAAAATACAATATTCTAGTATTTCACGGCAAATGAAATATTATACTATCATGCCGCTCCACTATTTGGGTCAGTACTCTCTAGTACTGTATTATTTGGTAGGAGTAATTTTTTTCATTCCAAAGCAACAAATGTACATACTGTTTTCGAATATGTTTCACTTTCAGATTCAAAAGCTGATTTGAATAAACGGACAGGTGTTCTTATACTACTTTGGCCTAATTTCAACTATAAAAGTTGGCTGGTTTCACATGAGTACATGAAAATCTCATATCTTCCTGCTTTTGCTTCTGGGAAGAAGCAGAAAATGCAATGTGTAGATGAAAAAAATATTTTAAAAAATTGCACCAGCTTTTCTGAACTTTGGAAGAAAAATATGACTATTGATTTAACTTTGCAGAAATATTTGTCTGAGGATGGGGTTTGTTTTACTTGTACCAGTTTATCTCCACACTGAAAAGCAGTGTTAATTACATCCCTGCCACTTCTGTAACTCATCTCAGACTCCCGCGTGTGTCTGTCCCCTGGCAGGTGGAATGCAAAGGAAACTGTCTGTTGCCATTGCTTTTGTGGGTGAAGCAAAAGTTGTAGTCTTGGATGAGCCCACTTCTGGAGTTGATCCATATTCCAGGCGATCTATCTGGGATCTTCTGCTGAAGTATCGCTCAGGTAACAGGTTTGAGAGTGGAAATCTCACACACACAAAACCTGTCATAGGTGAAGCATGTGCCTGCTGTGTCAACTGTTATGAGTAGTGGAAACTGAATACAAGTAAACAAGATTCTTTGAGTGGATACCTGTAGATGTGGCAAACCTGGGACATGGCTCTGATGCAGAGAAAATCCTGCATTAATTGCCAAAAAACTAAGCACAGTTTTGAGTTCCAGAGAGAGTCCATGCCTTGAACATTTCTCCTTGATCCTTCTAGGCAGAACCATCATCCTCTCAACACATCACATGGATGAGGCAGACATCCTTGGAGACAGAGTAGCCATCATATCCCAAGGGAAACTCTTCTGCTCAGGCTCTCCTGTATTCCTAAAGAACTGCTTTGGGTCTGGCTTCTATCTCACTCTTGTTCGCAAAATGAAAACTACCAGAACTGGAAGGGCTACAGTATGTATCTCCCTCCCTGCACATGTAATCTAAAAAATACATGTATTCATGCACTGCACCAGTGTAGAAAGCAGTTAAGTACTGCTCGAAGCTGTGTACAAAACTGGCTTTAAAATGTAGAAAGCAATGAGAAAATTTGATGACACCCCATGAAATTATGTGGATACGTGAGTCTCTCTGTAAAAATCTTCTCTGGTTTCATAAATATGTATTCAGCCAGACAGCTGAAAATAATAGGTGGATATGAAGCCCTCAGTGGTATATAGTTCACTCTTGTCAGTTAAGGATGTCTAAACTTTTACCAATCAAGTCACCTTTGTTCATGTGCAGGTCTTTCTGATTCTTGCTTTTGCAGTACAGTGGTTGTAAATGTGGTATATTCTAGTAACTAACTCAGGCACCAGAAGAGTTTACATTTATCCATAACTAAACCAGCCTCACAACTTGAGAAGTAGGGGTCTGGATTCTTTCTGGTGTTACTAGCGCTGCCAGTCTTAGGAGCAACATGATCTGTATACTCATGGCCATTGCTGATCACATTTCCCCAGATATTTTGCATGCAATTTAGAACTTACAAATATGCATTGTGCAAGTGGATTTGTTTTCTGCATTACTTAATCCAGTCCTCAGCTGACTTTCCGTGTAGCATGTTCAAGAAATTCCAGATACTACATGTTTCACTGTCTCAAGCCATTCAAAGGCTGGCAAACCTTACATCCTGTTTTGCATGTATCTGAAGCACTTTCATCTTTGTATCTGTTGCATGTCCGTCGTAGTCACTTTGTAGCTGTGGATCTCAGTGCTCCTGCTCCTGCTCCAGCTGTACACGCAGGACCAAAGAAGGAGCTCCAGAGCAGGAACTGGATGGTAAGAAGTGTGAAGGTTTGGCATTCCAGCACATAGCTATGTCTCCTGTTCTGCTGCAATCTCAGTGATCAGTGCTGCTGAGGCCCACTTCTTCAGTTCTTGTGTCTAACATCAGTATTGTATTGTCACATGAATTTGGTAAGGTTTCTTTGTGGTTTTGCTTAACATTGCCCTTTTTGATGGATATGTGGTCTCAGATACAGATGAACTGTATAGACAGTATAGACTGAGTTTTGAACTACTCTGCACCAAAATGTGTAAGTCGTTAATGAAAACATAAACATTTCTAAAGCAAAGGAAATTGGCCTTCTCAGAAAAAAAAGTCGTTTTGTCTTTTCTGCGTAAGAGAAGAACTTAAGTAGATATTCCTGTAGATTTTGTTGTGCTTTATTAACAGACCTTGAATAGTTTCCTGCTACATAGTTCCAGAGCATAACTAGCAACATAGCCCAATCTAGTACAGAATTAACTGAGATATCTGTGAGTTATGTAATAGATCAGTCCCCTTTTGTAAAATGCAAACAACAGCTTTTGAAATCATGCTTTGCATGGTTAAATATTCATTCTTTGAACACTGTTTTGACTTTTCACAGGAGATCTAAATGAGCTAGCAGAAGTAATTCATCATCATATCCCAGAAGCAAAATTAATTGAAAGCATTGGTCAGGAACTCATTTACCTTTTGCCCAATAAACACTTTAAACAGCGATCTTATGCCAGTCTCTTCAGAGAACTGGAGGAAACATTGGATGACCTGGGACTCAGCAGTTTCGGAGTTTCAGACACGCCACTTGAAGAGGTAACAGACAGATGAAAATATCTGTTGATCTTCCCGTCAGTCCCCAAATATTTTCTGAGACAGTTCCTGCTCTTAAATGTGCAATCTTACTAATTCCTAATATTCACTTCAAAACCTAGTCGCATGTGCTGCAGCACACTCAGGAAGTCTTTGGGATGGGCACAGAGAAAGGATCCAAGCCTAACTTCATGTCAGCCGTGTGGAGCATGACTCATTAGCCTGAAATCTGTCTTTGTATCTTAGTTTGTTCCTTTCTTTATTTTCTGAGATATTTCATAAGAGACCTCTGATTGTGTAATAAGCAGGAGTACTGAAAAGGTATCTGAGTGTTTTTCTGTTACATTAAAGGATGATGTCTAGTGTTCCAGCGGTCAAGTTATTGTACCTGTTGTATTCCTAACCGGGAGATGTATTTGTCTATGGCAGGTTTTCCTAAAGGTCACAGCAGAAGCTGACCCTGGAATGCAAAAAGCAGGTATAGATCCATGAGTCAGTATCTGATAAACTTTTCTTGGGACTATTCTGTGTTCTGAACACCAAGTAAAGAGGAGCCTCAGATCTTTCAGTCTTTGTATGGTGTTCTTGCCAAAATAAATTTGGTCAGCAAATATCTGGTTTTAGGGCCTGACATGATATCTGAGAAACAAGATGAAGTCCGCAGAAAAACTTTTATTTACATTGGATGAGATTCTTAACTATGTAAATAAAAGTAAAGTGTCAACCCCCCAGATGTCAATGGTTTTAGCAGTTTTATAAAAAGTACTTTGCTGACCATTAGTCCAGAAACTACATATGTGATTAACTTGTGCATCCTGCTAAAAGGAGTGTTAACCTATATGATGCCACTACATACAGCCACAGTGCAACAGTTGTAATTAAAGCAATCTGGTGATGTGATTTATAGAGCTGGAAAAATCTGGAGGTCATTAAAATGTTTGTGCTAGCTTCATGTATGGAGGATGAAGTGTCTTCTCTGTTCCTTTTGATCTCAACCTAGGAGACACTCAAGAAAATAGTTCTACTCTTGGCAAAATTTCTACTGAGAACAAACCAGCTGAACAAACCCCACTGAAAACTAGTGACACTTCTCGAATGCCAGTAGGCATAGCAGGAGATGAAAATGAAGGCAAAGGGTCCCGACAGTATAAAGGTTTTCAGCTTGTACATCAGCAGATCAAAGCACTGCTTATCAAACGGTTCCACCATGCCTCCCGCAGCCACAAGGACTTCCTAGCCCAGGTACGGACTTGCTTTTGCTGTTCTTGGCTCTTTCCCACAACATTCTCAACTCTGTCCTTCCCAGAAATGTCTCTATGCAAAGCAACAGAGATGCTGCAAATAGGTAACAGTGTCCCTAACTGTTCTAGTTATGATTCCAACTCTTCTGCCTCTTATTCTTTCTTTCCTTCTGCCTAGAGTCTATCACCTACACCAAGTTCATGATTCAAATACTACTAGCCCAGTATTTTATTTTTAACATAATACAGTTTTGTGACAATCAGAATCTTAAATGAAAGCACTGGAAATCAAATTGTTGGTGTTCAGGAGCTAAACCAGATGTGATCTGTGTGCCCCTGCTGTCCCTCCTTTGTTTATATATTTTTATGAGGTGTGTACAGTGTTACTCTACAACGTATATCTAATAACTTATTGTCATGGTTTTATGTTCCCTGCAGATTATTCTCCCTGCTAGTTTTGTGTTGCTATCTTTAATACTTACAGTCATTATTCCTCCATTTGGACAATATCCTGCCTTAACCTTACACCCTTGGATCTATGGACAACAGTTTACTTTCTTCAGGTAAGAGGAATCACTGAGTAAAATACATCTGTCATATATACGCTCTTTTCTCCCTAGTGTTTGGGATCACGAGGCACTTTCTTTCTGGGCTTTTCTCACTCTATGTGGTATAAAAAAGGACTAACTCCACTGGAATCAGTATAATTAAAACAGAGTGAAATTGGTGCAAGTGGAGAATACAGCTGCTTGTATGTATAACCAACAGTCCTTCAAATATCTTGTCTTTGATACTGTCTTCTTCCTACTTGAGTTTATGACCTCAACACTTATAAAGTTATATATCCTGCCTAACAGGGCATCCAGAACAGTAAGAAATCTGACTGTTTAGGCTATACCATCAAACTACTCCTATATCCTTAATCTTAGAGAACAATTATATTCAAGCCTATCTACTGACCTGTGGTAGATGTATTTATAGTTAGTATAGTATTTGGGCAAAGTTATGGAAACGAGATGAAAGCAGAGATTCTTAAGTTTTATTAATGCGGCTGCTTAGCAGTTTCTCCCCACACAGCATCCTTTGGCTGGGTCTGATTTTTTTTTTTTTTTTTTTTCTTTCTACTAGCACTTTGCCTCCTTTCATTCTTCATAGAAGCTTCAGTTCTGTTCTCTCCGGGTCACTGCACAATTCCTCTGTGCTTCACTTTAACATTCATATATTCCATAACTGAAGTTGCACCAAGTCAAAAGATGTGCAATGCAGATCTCAAATAACAGGGAGCAGCAAAACAGAAGGCAATAATTTTGAAATATTTTCCTTGAGTTCATACTGAAAATTCACATGAAACTTTAATTTATACCTAACAGTGTATGGAGCAGAGTTTGGTATTCATACTTGTATAACACTTGGCACTAGCAATGTTCTGTAGTCTAATGTTGTTAGGTTGTTGCAGACATTTCACAATTAGCAGCATTGTCTCTTTGGCCTCAGCAAATGAAAATGAAGAATATGTTTTTCATTTTCTGATCTTCATCTTCTGAGTGTGACAGGGCTGAGCAAGTAGAAATGTAGATTCAAGCCTTTTTGGAGAGTACAGGGTGTTTCAAAAAGATGGACCCAATTTCAAAGTATAGTGATTTGAAATAGGGTCCATCTTTTTGAAACACCTTGTATTTCTATAGGCCTGTGTCAGAAGTCAAGCTTTAATATTAGGAGAAAAGGATCATTGCTTAACCTGTTAACCATCTTGAAAGGTTCTGGGGATTTTGCATAAATAAATAAAATAACTGAATTATCAGCATTTGGAGAAGGGCAGTTGGTTCTGGCATATGGCTGTCCTTCACCAGTTGCTATGTGTATTGTAGTACAATAGTTTTGATAAAATTTTTAATAGAGAAACTTCTATCTTGTTTCATCAGCAATGAGCGTCCCGGCAGCGAGCAGATGGCCTCCATCACTGATGCTTTCTTGAATAAACCAGGATTTGGAAATCGCTGCATGAAGAATCAGCCTCTTCCGTAAGTTGCTAGCTGATCTCTCTTGAGCAAGATTCTTGCAGGATGTTACTAGTGGAACTTCAGTAGCGAAGCAAGAATGAATTGGCTTGACTTTTCACTAGAGCCAGTGCTTCAGATATATTGTTGGCAATAATATCTAATATCAGATCAAAAGTAACAAGCAGCAAGACACAAGATTAAGCACGATTCACAGTGCCCAATGTGACTAGCTGGAAGCCAGCTCATGCAGCCTTGTGTCGAGTATTAAGCAACCTTGAAGTGTATGTCAGTAGGCCAGTGGGCTCAGACCCAAATCATCACAGCTTCCTAGGTACTTTCTATGTGTGAATCTCCTCAGGTTCCTCCTGTTCCTGCTGATGTGTTTAGAAGCAACAGCTTCAGCAATTGCTGAGATTGTGAAGTAGCAATAGGACAGTCTCTGTGATTTGAAGCTGTTCTGACTCTTTAGGACACCGTTAGTAGAGCTCTTACTGTAAGTCCTGCTTTGAAAGCATTTCTTACTTGCATGCTATGCTTTGCCATTTGTTCCTTTTCTCTTGTCTCTCTCCTAGTTGTGAAATTCAGCAACTTGATTCTTCTTGCTATCCTCTTCTCTCTCCCTTCTTCTCCTCTGCCTGGTACAGCAGGAACAGAGAGGAAACTTTAAAAAAAGAGCGAAAAGATACTGCACGAGAAGGAAAAAGTTTATTTGCGAGATTTTGTGTGTGCTAATGGGTCAAACACAGTCTCCTTGTTCCTTCAGGGTCTTATCTGCAAGCTGAAGACAGTGAACTTGGCAGAGATGGGGCAGAAGATTCTATTTATTCACGTTTACCAAGTACTTTAAAATGTTCTTAGTAGTCATAATTCACAGGATAAGGGCTGAGAGGAGAATGTCTGCTGAGCGCATTGTGATTTGTGAGCTCTCATGAACTGTATCTCTGCACAGCATAAAGAGTCTGTCCCCCACACAGGAACTACCCGTGCAATAATATGCCAACTGCCTGGGACACCCCTGCTGTTCAGCCTAACCTAAGCAGCCTCCTGCTGAGCCAAAAGTGGAACCCTGAGAATCCTTCACCTTCCTGCAAGTGCAGTACTCACAAGAAACTCATTATGCTGCCAGAATGCCCTGCAGGCGCGGGAGGCCTCCCGCCACCACAGGTAGTGAGTGTCCCTGTGCCATAAATCTTTGTAGATTTATGTGACAAGTGCTGGAAAAGGGATTAGTATGTGTCAATATACATGGAAGGAATTGAGTACATTTTCTTATGGGAGCAAGAATTGCTGGAATTAGGAATTCAGTTTCAGAGGTATTGGAAAAGCTTACACATTTAGATTAAATTTGATTACTATTTTCATCCAAATGGCAAACTTTTCATATAGAAGAAAATAAAAATAAAAATAACAAATCAAAACAAACAAACCCACTTTTTTGCCTCAAATAACAATTCTATTTAGAACATTGTCTTTCTTTAAAGAAGGGAGGGGAAGAAGGGAGAAGGAAGAAAGCAAGGCAAGAAAAAATGTCATGATTTTGAAAATCATGGACTGGAGTAATCTCATTAAAAATAGAAAAATTAATATTGAGTCAACCCCAAATAATAATTTCTTTACATGTCTTTTGGTTCCATTTCCAGAAAGTAAGTTCTAAGCTAGCAAAGCCAATGTTTGTATACACGTGCATGAAGATGAGTAATTTAATAACCACTGATGCTGTATGGAGAAGAGATGACAGCAACATTTCCCACCTGTTCCTATCAATGAATAATCTTAGTAGTGCCCTTTATAAAATATATTTGGTCTTTTGAAGGGGAAAATTATCACCTGTTAGTGTTTACGTTTTCTAAATATTTTTCTGACAAGCTAAAGAAAACCGAACTGCAGCCACTTTTAGAGTAATAGCTCACTACTTTAATATCTCACCATGCACACCATTCAACTTCAGTATTCCTGTTTGCCAGGCTGCACACATTATCCAAATTACTAAAATTATTCTAGTTTTGATACTAATGTCACAAGCTTAATCAATTTCTGAATCCTAATCCATGACACAATCTGTTAAAAATACTGATTCAGCTTGCTTTGGTTTCTCTATCGCTGTTCACAAAACAACAAAGCAAAGTTGTTCCTGTCTATGAATAAAAAACCCACCCACACACACATTATATTCTGACCTTATTCACAGCATCCCAAGTTATTTCTGATTTCCAAGTAATCCCTGTCCAATGGGCAGCCAAAGTTGAACTTTGCTAATTGCATGATAGTGTATTTGAGAAGGAAATTTAGTCTAAAACTTCAAATCCAGGTAGGATGCAAAGTGCTTGTTTGTTTATGGGGATTCTGGTCCTCTAAGCAAAATGTATTTATTATCATATTATCCTGATAATTTTGCAGGATATGATAATTTTGTGTAACTTGTCAGGAAGAAACAGTTCACATTTGAGTCTCCAGGGAAGCAACATTGTGTAAATAGTTCTGAAGTGTGGCTGAGCATAGACAGCTTATTTAATGAAGGCACTGTGAGGATGCTACCAGTCTTCCTGTGTATTGTCTACAACAGCCAGACATCTGTAATGGATGTTCTGTGTCATCCAGTACTGCCTCTCTGTGGAAAAATGTTGGAACTTCTGGAAAGCTGATGAGGCTTACTTTCTACGTCACTACTAGGTTGTTTCAGGTTGCAAGCTTTGCCCTCTGAAACTGCCCAGGAACCTTTTAAAGTATATTCTACCTTGGGATAAAATCAGCAAGTTTGAAGTCTTGCATTTTGCAACAACCCTGTGTTTGCAAAAGACTCCCAGAAGCGTCAGGTGGCATCATTTTCATTACAACAAAGGGACTAATTTTCATTCAAAGTACCTAACATGCTAGTAAAGTTGAAGTTTTCATATTAAATTTTACTTCAACTTGGTAAATCACAGAAAACTACCTTGTCTTCACTGGGGCCTCAAGTTATTTAAAAATCGTCCTTCTTTCACAGTGAAGAAAAAGCCTTGAGCAACCCTGGCCTTTGCTGCAAATAACTCGGGTCAAGTTTCAGAGTGAAGTGCAACTGCTTTGTGTCAGGCGTCACAAACTTCTGTGATTTCATGATTTCTTCTGAAATTTTAGTAAAGTAAGGATGTTTAGGCTGGAAAATGAATGACCCACTCTCATTTCCTTGATACTGTGAACCTGAGCCATTCCTCTGAACCAAAGCTACTTTTGCTGTTTTCCTGACAATGCTTACTTAATAGCTTTAGACACTGTAAATTTTACTGTGGTTGATTTGGTTTGCTTTCCAGAGAGTGCAGCACAGCACAGAAATTCTTCAAGATCTGACCCACAGAAATATTTCAGATTTTCTGGTGAAAACGTATCCCACTTTGATAAAAGGGAGGTAGGCATGAATCTTTGTTTTTCACGTGTGGTATTTTGCATTTGGCTATGATATTCTCATTTAATAATAACATAGCACCTGATGTGCCACAGTATTTTGTAGACTTGAGCATCATGTCCATAGTCCTGATGCAAGAATAGGAGATGCTCATTTTAGGGCAGTTAAATTGTTTTAATTATACCTATTTGTATAATTGCATACTCCTTTACAGGCAGAGCTAACTTCCAATGTTGATGGAATGCCATGTTTATGGTAACTGTGTCAGTGGTGAGAAAACTAATGCCCCTGCACAGCATGGTAACTGCCTTGCAGAGATACTGCTTGATGTCTCTGAAGAACTGTAGCCACACCAGCATGACTATCTGCCTGAGTTAATTATCACTTGCTTCCCAGAAGTGCTAAAGAGCCAAAGGACAATGTTATATAGATGTATCTGTCCTAGTGATAGCTCCTCAGCTTGCATGGGCGTTGTGCATGGTAATTAGCTGTGCTGTGTCCATGGCCTATTATTTCTGGTTCAGGCCTTCCTGCATTTTCAATTCCCAGCAGAATTTTTCAAATTCCCATTATACTAGCTATGCGCTGGCTACCTTTGACTGATTCCTCTCAGCATGTCATATTGCTTTAGACACATCTTTTAAAATCGATTCATCGTGGATTTAGGATAGAGCCAGTATGTGTCACTTTAGAAATCTTGCTTTTCTCTGTATGAGCTGGACATGATTCATGTCAGAAAACAAAACAAAAAACAACAACAACCAACCAACCAACCAAAAACACTGCAGAGAGTATGAAAACTCTTGACAACCCCACAACTCAAAGTAATCAACAATTAAAAAATAAAGCAAATAAAACAAAATAAAACAAAAGCTGTCTAGGGGAAACTGTAGGTCTGCAAAGCATAGGAATTCTCATTTAGTTTCCATCTAAGCCTGACAATACCATTGACATTGGTTCAGCACATTAAGAGACAGGTTTCTTTTTGTCTGTTTCAGCTTGAAGAGCAAATATTGGGTCAATGAGCAAAGGTAAGAAACCAATTCACAGATTATGGTGGTAAATAAAAGGACAATGAATTTCTGTTTAACCATGGAACCTCACAATGTTTCTCTGAAAGGACAAGGGGAATTGTGGCTGATAGTATAGAACAAAGAGATGGCTTCAGTAGGAAATAGGCTGGGGGTCAGCAAGGGTTTTATAAAGACAAGGGGTTATATTTGTTCGGACTACCCCCACAAGGATGAAGGCCAGAGGCACACAATGGAACTCTTTACAGTTTTATTATCTACAAGAGCCAAACTAATGGGATCTGAGTGATGGAAAGTTACAATACAATACTGCACTGCATTGGAATAGTGCTCCGACACAGCTCTTTTAAAGTGCAGGAGAAAAATGCGAACTCTCCAAAAAAAAGACCTGGGTAAGATGAAACCCAGACACCAGCCTATCAAATACAGAAGTAACAACCACAACTCCCCGTCCCTGCTCTGAACACATGCAGTGGTTATAAAACAGATTCCACTAGTGCTCCGTGCTTATGTAGAGGCATCAGCTAACCCCAGTATGATATCTACACTGCAGATACTAAGCTTAGAAAGATAACTGATTAGCCTGAAGAACTTATTTAGTTCTTCATCAGCAGTAGGAATTCACTTCAAAAGTAGCAGCTGGATGACTGGCTTCCTTCACTGAATACCTGCTTGTTCATGTGCAAACATTACTTCCGATAGGATTAAACTGTGGTTCATCTCATGTGTTAGTATTTATCGTTACGGAGTATTGACTGGCACCAGCACTGGAGAATACCTGCTTCTCCCAGGGCAACTGAAATGTTAATGAAGTCCATGCTGTCCTCAGTCCTTCATGCTGCCCAAACAGTTATAAATCAATTAGCTTGATTTAAAGATTTTGCACTGTAGAAATGACTGTTCTCTCCAAATCTTGCATCTAAATGGTAATTTTCTCAGGATCCTGGCACGAACCTCTCAGAAACTGATAGAACTTCTATTACTTATAAGGCCTATGAAGACCTAATACAATGTGTTAGAAAAAGCGTGGAGTTTGTTATACATTAATTATATGATGTATAGAAATAAAACCTACACATTAAGTGTATTTTTAGTACTTCCATCAATGTACAGAGTTTGGGGTCTGTGCTACAAGTGACTGATGATATTGTTCTCTTTGTTAGATACGGAGGAATTTCTATAGGAGGAAGGCTTCCGGTCCTTCATGTTTCTGGAAATCAAGTTGTCAATTTTTTAAGTGATCTTGGCCGAATGATGAATGTGACAGGAGTAAGCAAGAATTTTATGGGGTTTTTTTGTCCCTTTACTAAAGAATTGTTGCAAAGCTGAAAACCTGCAGCACTGTATTTCACCCAGACAGCTGACCTTTAGCCTTTTCTTTTTCTTTTAGGGGCAAAGTTCACTGGCTGCTGCTAAAGAAATGTCTAATTTCCTCAAATACATGGAAACTGAAGATAATATTAAGGTATTTGCTGGAAGTAGTCTCCTAACTCACAGTTTTCCTTGACATAGACTTCAAATTGTGAGAATATTGCTAGTGGCATTCTCAGATGCGAGAAGAGCTGAAATGGTATACTTATTACTAGTAATATGGGATACAGCATTAATGCAAAATGATTTCTAATGTGAGATTTTTTTTAACCATGTTCTTAGTACTTCTTGCTGTCCTAAATACTTCCAAGTAGAACACGTTCTGCTAAATTTTAAAATGTGCTTCTATAAAATCCCTTGACTGTGGTTGTCCAACCCTTTTAAAAGCACAGTATGTGAGCTCCTCCTGCTGGACTGTGCCTAGGAGCTATGAATTCCTGGCGCTGGATTCTTCCCTGCTGACAATGCCCACGAAAGTAGACAAAAGGCAGCCAAATTTTCTCCTGCAGCTCAGGGTTATTAGTGAAGGCTTCTTAAATGAATCTGTGTTTTCTGACTCTTTTAGGTGTGGTTTAACAATAAAGGCTGGCATGCTATGGTTAGTTTCCTTAATGTAGCCAATACTGCAATCCTTAGAGCTAACCTGCGGACTGGCCAAGCCCCTGAGGAATACGGAATCACTGCTATCAACCACCCTCTGAACCTCACTAAGGAGCAACTCTCTGAAGTCACTGTGTAAGCCTGCCTGTGCTCTGCTGCTGGCTCTTACACCTTCCTCTCCTGGCAGCTTACCACCTCCGGTGTACTCACACTCTGAAGAGAAATTGTTCAATTGACAGAACTTGGAGGCCTTTACCTGAAGTTGTGTTCTAATCAAGAATTAGATATACAACCTATTATTTTCTGTCTCATTATGTTGCTGTACGAGTTCATTCCCATCCCATGTAGGAGCTATGACCATTCGTAATACATGATTACATGTTTCTGTTGATTCCCAAGCATGAAGATTCTGAAGACTTTCTTCATGCTCCAAAGCCAGTAGATCTGATTGTGAAATAACAGAAATAATCAAAAAGGGAATCAGAAATTGTCCTTAACTGACTGCAGGCAGGCAGTAGTCGACAGCCTCCATCTTGGTGCCAAGGATAGCACACAGGTAGATTTTTCAATGGCATGTAGTAGGCTTGGTGTATTCCAGAATCTAAAAGCCATAATTTGTTGGAAAAGACACCCCTAAGAAGACGTGAATTCCCACTCATCTCTCCATTAAGTTCAGAATTCAGTGACACTGAAAACTTCTGCCTTAGCACAGAGGCAAGATCTGTGCTTCATCTCACTGTCTGCAACTTGCCTCTTTGAGTCCCTCTTTTCCCAGCTCCCAGAGCACTTCAACTGTTCTGCCTTAATGTCTAGTTTGAGAGACACCTTACAGGAAAGGCTGTCAGACTGAGATATATAAAGAAGTTGAACTGTGCCAGAGAACGAAGGCAAGTAGAAATCAGGGAATAGTGCCACCAACATCCGTATTTATTACCTACAGTCCCAAACACAACTTGGGAAAATACCCTAGCACATTTTGAAATTAGAAAAGTCTTCTACTTGCAAAATAACCTTGCTACTTCTAGATATTAAAATTCCCTGCAGATTCCCCAAATGCTAATATAGTGTTGTGTTGCATCCGTTCCCTTGCTCACAGTCCCTTCTTGTGCTCTCTTTTAGGCTTACGACTTCCGTGGATGCAGTTGTTGCCATCTGTGTGATTTTTGCCATGTCCTTTATACCAGCTAGTTTTGTTTTATACCTGATTCAAGAACGTGTAACAAAAGCCAAGCATCTACAGTTTGTCAGTGGTGTGAGCCCTGCGATCTACTGGCTAACTAACTTCATGTGGGACATAGTGAGTAATTGCTGATCTGATTTGAGATCCTGAAATTATTCCTGGGTTTGCATGAACTGGGGACTAACCTGTGCATTGAACAATGGTGTTTCTGAGCATTGCAAAGCATTAATTTCTTTAAGAGTTTCTCACAGAGGATCTGACCTCCTAAGGAGCTGACCTCCTGACTAGTTAGAGATGTAGAAATTAAGTCAGGTGCACAGCTCACTATTTAACTAATGAAGCTGAAATTGTTATAATCTTAGGGTTTCCAGTCCTTACAACTATAATAAAGTAAATATATAATGAAGTAAAACTTACTATAGCAGAGAAAAGCCCAGTTGCCTGATGCTAGTCACTCCTGCTCTCTAGAAGAATGATAACATGTTTTGAGATTTTCAAGAAATCTAAGTGGGAGATTCACAGGCTGCTGGAACCGTAGCTGGAGGCCAGAGAAAATATTCTAGGCTGTCTAAAATGACATAGATGTATTTGTTTAGGTCACTGAATCATGTTCACTGTGTTATTTCGATAGGATTTAGACCACAGGCCCAGGCTTGCTTGGGCAGGTCTCAGGCCACATTGTCACAAAGGAGCAAATTCTTTGCCTGGTTGAGGCACAGCAAGGGGCTTGTTTTCTAGCCATGCCTTCTCAACAAAGAGAGTGGCCAAGGGCTTATGCACTAAGAAAAGCATGAACATGGAACTGAAAAAAAAATTTAAAAAGATTGAAGTAACTGAAAAGCCCAAAACTCTTTGGGCTTCAGAATGTGCTCTTTCAGGCGAAGGTAAAACAAAGCATTAATTTAGCAAATGAGGGAAAAGAAGCAGGTCTCTGAGTTCCTGTCCCCTGCTGGTCACAGCAGCCTCCCAGCAGCTTCCTTGACAGGAATTCTGCTTGGCCATGGCCCTTGACAGCGTGATGCAAAGGTATTATTTAGTGTTAGCAGTTCTGTGAAACTCCACCTTCCATTGTGCATGGGGAACTCTGTGCATTGCAGTAGGCTAGGTCTACTAATACTCAACAGAGAAATTAAGAAAAGCAGTGGTCAAGCATACTCACCTTAGCCTCCTCCCAGGTAACTAGCTTTTTCCTTCCCACACAGTCTTTGCATCATCAGAAACTGCACCTCCCTTGCATACCCATGGCCTCTTTCTGTGGGAAGCCTGCCAGCAGGACCATGAAATAATTGCCTCCCAAACCATAATCAAAGAAACAACAGTATATCTTGTATTTTTGATGAACAGTCTGATAAAAGATGTCTCAGAAAAATGTCACATGCTGCAAGGACCCATTGATCCAAAAGCTTGAGCGTGACTAATCTAACTCATAAGTTCCAGGGTTCCTCAATACAAAATCATTTGGAATAATGTGTAGGATCTGGATATGTTTGCAGAACTTCCCAGCTCTTACACACTCATCTTCACCCTGTGATGTGGCAGGTGAATTATACACTGAGTGCTGGAATGGTTGTGGTTATATTCACTGGATTCAACAAGAAAGCCTACACTTCTCCAACTAATCTCCCTGCGCTTGTTGCCTTGCTGCTTCTGTATGGGTGAGTGCTCAAGCTTGTTCCTGCACGTGGGGCCCTGTATTTCACATGGAAATTATTTAATGTTATTGAGCTCGGTGCTTAGTGAAGTCCAGCTTTAAAGAATAAAACTGAGTGGGTACAATACAGGTTAGAACTGGATTCTGTCCCTGCTCCAGGATATTTACACTCTCTGGTCACGTGCTGTGAATAAGACTTTTTTATCACTGACTTGCAATTTTAAGCATTATATGTGATCCTTAGAGGAAAATATATTTGTCTGGTTTGCTGCTTTCTGATATGTACATTGTGTAGGGTTTTAGTGGTTTTTCATTCACCTTGTTAACAACCAACACTAAAATAACTTTCAGCATTTAACCCGAGAGCAGAAAGTACTGATCTTCACTGCTTTTTTTACTTCAAATGAGCATTTGTGTTGGCAAAATAGCATTTTACAGGGCTGATTGAAATTCTCTTTCTCACATTTAATTAATGATCATACATTTTTACCTATAAAATCATATTCCTGATAGCCCTGCAGCTGATGTAGTCTATGCAAAATGATTGACCAGTTCTATTTCTAGAGTTAAAAAAAGATATGAAGCTTTTCATGTCCTCCTATGTATATCACAAATTAAGCCTAAGAGGGAGCAGTTCTTTTCTCGGCAGACTACCTTTAATTTTCTGAATTTTTCATGTTCTTTGAATGAAAATTCTGAGAAAATGCAAAGTATTATCATCATTTAATCTCTGTAAAATACCCAATGTTAAAAATGTGGTCAGAATGTTCATTTGTTTAGTTTTTCATTATTCTCTTTTTAAAGTGCAATAGTGGTATTTTTAATGAGTTTTCCATGGCTCTGTGTAGGGTTGGTTTTTTTTTAAATACAGTAATTCATGTCTGTGTGGATGGACACTTAAAATGTCTCTGCATATTTTAAAGCATCTACCAAGATTAAATTTTCAGAAAAAATATAATCACATGGCAGTCACTTCAATATTAATTTCATAATTTGCTACTCAAAATTTAAAAAAAAAAACAGAAAGGAAAGTAAATTCATAGAATCATATATTAGCCCTTGTGCCCAGCTGCAGTCACAATGGGAAACTCAGGATGATTCTTTCTGACCACTGGTGTATTGCCCTGTTAAGCAATTCAGGTTGTCATTACTAAATTCTTCCTAGTCAGACTGATGGTTGCTAAGCATTGTAAATTTATTCCAGAGGAATAATTCTCTTGTGCTGCTGAATGTGCTTTTGCTGTGCCCCAGAAAAAGCAATAGCAGAGGAAGCTCCAAATCAGGAGTAAAATACACAGTGGTAGAGGAGTTAGAAAATAATATCAAAATTTACAGAGTTTCTGATTTCTTTGGACAGTTCCAAAGGCTGAGGAGTATATAGCAAAGCAGTACATCATGTTTGCTTTATCTTGTTCCTCCATCCTGGTGTACAATCCAGTGAGATGTGCAAGGATACCTTGGGTGATAATAACCTTGCTAGTGCTAAGTTTTCTCAGTTTTAGCTGTTTCTGTTGTCCTGCATTTTAACAGCAAAAAAGTCTAAGCAGAAAAGCTTTTTAAGTGGTAACCAGGAAAAGAATACTGTAGTGGTATCTCTGGTTGGTTACACCATTTCATTACACTTGGGATGAAAAGAAAGTTCAACTTTGTGTTTTCATTAGGCCAACTGACACGAGAATACTGAGCAGCTGTTATCACAGTTTTTCTATCTTTTGCATGCAGATGGGCAGTAATTCCCATGATGTACCCTGCTGCTTCTTTCTTCAATGTCCCTAGCACTGCTTATGTTGCATTATCTTGTATTAATCTCTTTGTGGGGATCAACAGCAGCGCCATTACTTTCATCCTGGAGCTATTTGAAAATAACCCGGTAAGTAATGTTTTTGTTGACACCTGGTTTTGAAGAGCTGTGCAAAAGGTGTCCAAACATAACCATCTCTAACAGTATCTGTCTTTCTCTACCTTGCCGTTTTTCCTGGCAGTAAATGAGTGGGGAACTTGCTGAGTAACTGCAGGGACAGGTGAGCAGAATAACACAGAGAAGTGACTCAGGGCAATTGATATTTGGGCTACACACACAAGGAATGACATTGAGTGTTCTTCATCCCTATAAGCAAACTTCTGTACACTTTCACAGTTGGGGAGGAGGGAATGTGGCACTTTGTGCTTGCTTCTGCAGCTTGGGTTGTAGAGGAAGGGGTAGATGGTAGAAAATCAGAGTCACCTCTAAGTAAGGAAAGACACTTGTGTTAGTCATTGCATTAGAGAAGATGTTCTGCTTATGGTAGAATTCGGGAATTTCCCAAAAATGATTTAAAATCTCCAAGAAGGTGATAAAAAGGACAAGAACAGACAGAATACAGTGAGTGCCAAAATTAGTTCTTAGAAAGGCTAAGAGATCTGTTTATAAAACCCCGTTGGCCTGTATGCACTGCTACTACCACCTCTACAGTTGCTGAAACTCTGACCACTGAGATTAACACCCTTTCTACAGCTGACAGCAATCCAATTAACTATCATTACAGATAGTGCATTTTCAAACACCATGTGCTTCCTGATCAAGCATTGTTGTTTGCTGGCGAGGAGAAACAGATCTTGGTTTAGTTCACAGTTTCAAGGGCCGGTTTTACAACGCTTTTCATTTGTTGGTGTTCCTGCATTCTCAGCCAAGTTTATTGACAGCACAAGGTTCAGTCTAGCTCTCTTCAGTCTGTGGGACAGCAGGCCAGTATTGGTTTCTGTGAGAATATGCCTCTGTTGTAGACACTGTGTATCCAAGGGAAAATTACCCTTCTCTGGGTTCGGTGTCAGTGCAGCTAGACTGCTTCTGGCACTTACCCTGTTTTGCGTATCTCCGCATTGCACCAGAGTCTACTGTGTAGTTGTGCCCAGATGCTGATACTTTTCGGTATTGTGGCAGTCCTGATTATGGAAATATTTCAGCTAAAAATAAAGATGTTATGACAGAAAAATACCACCTTTTCTTGTTGCTCACAGTTACTGTTTATAATAGCTGACACCAGAATTACTTACTACCTCTGCTACATAGAGAAATACTTTGTTACAAAAATTAATTTCTCTCCACGTTGACAGTTTTTCACAAGCACCTTATCTGGTGCAGTGTATGCCAGCATTTGGCTGTGCTGTGTTGTAGGTTGCGGATGCTTTGAGTGTAACTTGATAAATACTCTGTTTCCTCTGTTGTAAGAACACAGAATATCCAGTTTCTCTGACATGACAAAGAAATTTTCACTCATGTTGCTATGTTTTCTTAAAGAAGTCTGGTTTCAACTGCTTATTATGTTGTTTCTGTTCTTATAGTCTTTGCTGAAGTTTAATAAAACATTGAAAAATGTGTTGATTGTCTTCCCACATTTTTGCCTGGGCCGTGGACTCATTGACTTGGCCATGAACCAAGCTGTGACTGAAGTATTTGCCAGGTTTGGTAAGTAAGAGGAAATAAGCAACAAGTTATATCAGCATCACATGCCCTGACCTTGAATGAGATGGTTGAAAGTGTTCTCTTGGAAAATTAGTGGCTGTTTCTGAACTTCTCCCCTTTCGTATCTTCAGGTGGATAAGGAGTTTGAAAGTTCAACCTCTCTGAAGGAATCACAGCTGCTGCTACAGCTGCCAGAACTGTACAGCCCAACCAGTAATGTGTATTGGAAATGAACCCATTTGTTCAGTGCCAGACTCTGATGTCTTTTTATCATTTGTTCTGAAGTCCTTAGATCATCACGAGAGGATATATTATTTCATTTCATTCAAATACTTCGGCAGGCCTGATGTTAATGCTTTAAGTGGCTGCTGTTCTTCAAGTGTATCTTCTTGGGATATGACTGTCTTTAATATCAGACAACTTCTTATTAAAAGAATAGTAAGGTAGCAGAACTCATCTGTTTTTATTCAGAAAATTTGTCTTCCACATAATCCATGCAAATTTCATGTTACGATATCCAAATTAGTGCATATTCGGAGAGCTGCTCTCATGCAGCAGCTGAGATTGGAGTGTATTTTCTTAGGAATCTTTATAAGACACTGGCAAATTGAGACATTGCCTGGTCATGATCAAATAAAGTACAGATTTTTCATCCTAAACCATTATGATTATGCCTTTTGTTCTGAGAAGCAGTGCTTTGTTTCAGCAGTGTTTCACCTTGCTTTCTGGTGCTCTTTCTCCAAAGGTGAGGAGCATGTTTCCAACCCTTTTCAGTGGGACTTTGTTGGAAAGAACCTGGTTGCCATGGCTGTTCAAGGGGTTGCATTCTTCATTCTGAATCTCCTTATGCAGCACCGTTTGTTCTCTACAAGATGGTATGTCTGAAATTTTTTATTAATGTTCCTTTTTTAACAGGGTGAGTGTCTTTGTTATTCTCTATGTCCCTCTTTTTTTCTTTTCTCTGAATTTTTCAGCCTTTTTTTCTGTTTACTTACCTGATTTCGTCTTAATTTGTTGATATCCTGTTTCAAGAAAGAATTATCTTAACAGGATTTAAGAATGTATTATTAAAGAAATAAGTTTTCTTGAATTAAGACTTTTTTTTTTTTATGAAGGCACTATAATAGTGAGATTATAAAATTACTTGGGAAGTGTGTAGTGTCATAAGTATTGGCATGAGGTACTGGTCTGACATCCCAAGACAGGAATTCTAGTCCATTGCACAGGACAGTTGCAGCCTTGATGCTGTGCAAGCTTCCCCTCTCTGCTTCACAAATGTGCCTCTGTCTCAATGAAAGCAGCTGCCTTCCAGGTGTGAGTGGGTTTGAGATTGCCAACAAGAGTACTAATTGGTATATTTATGAAAATATTGTTTTACAGGGAGGTCTACTCAAAAAAATCTGTAGAAGGACTCTCATTAGCTACTGAAGACCAGCCAAATATTGAAAGCTGCGGCTGAGGGGAAGATTATGTCATATCAGCGACTAGCAAGGCATGCTCTTTTGAGCAAGCCATTTCCACTGGTTTTAGTGTTTAGAGATTAACTTTCAGAGATCAGGGATTCTCCCAACAGCAGGAATGCTCTGGCCAATGTCACATTGCGAAGTTTCTATCCCACTGCTTCCACCAGTCACATTTTTGGCAATTGATTAGCCATTATTTCACACTGGTATTTTAACAGCATCCAGTGCAACTCTTTGTTTCTACAGTCAATGTCTTGGGTTTTTCCAGGTTTGCTGAGACTGCCATGTCACCTATTATGGATGAAGATGAGGACGTTGCAGAAGAAAGAAAAAGAATTATGAATGGAGGGAACAAAACAGATATCTTAGAAATACAAGAACTGACCAAGGTAATATTTTGAGAAGAATGAAAAAAATGAGTGTAGTGTAAATGTATTATTTCAGAATGCATTTCAGCTGTGGATTCAGATGGTGGTGTTTTCAAAATCAACTTTGTGCTTCAGAAGATAACAAACATTTTGGAAGTCAAGGCTTGACATATTATTTGGCTTATTTCCTTTGATTAGAAATCAAACCACAGGAAGTCCCACAAGGACAGTGCAACCCTCCCTACTTAAGGTTTTTCTCTTACCTCACATGATCTGACATGACCGTCATCTATTGAGTGTCCATTTCTACTAGTAGTTTTTCTTCTACAATGTTGTTTTTTCCATAGGTGAGTTTCAATCTCAAGTTAACCATTCGGTTGCTTTCACATTGAGGGCTGTAGTTATTGCTAATTTATCTTCTTTCCAGACATTGAAGACATCTGAGCTATGCTATCAGAATGTATGCAAGTGTGAGCTACAGAAGTACAAAGATTACACATATTGCTGGGATCTCATGAATAGGGAACTTGGAGTATCATTCTTCAGACTATGTTGCTGTATTGTTCCACTTTGGTCTAATATGTCAAAGATACTTTGTCCCAGCAAAGCATCAGGTCTGCCCCCTAGTGCTAAAGATATGAAGTAAAAGACTGCATGCAGAAAAAATGGCATTTTTAGGAGTCATTACAAATTTATTTAATGTAACTAAATGTCTGACTTTATATAGTGTTTACTCTTTCTTTTTAACTTATTTACTCCTGTCTTTGTTCTAAAGTTGCCTCATGCCAATAGCATTAAACTAAAAAATTCAGACTTTCTTTGCTGTAGACGTCCTGAAATAGGATTTTTTTGTTGTTGTTCTGTCAATTTAGATTTATGCAGGTAGGCACAAACCTGCAGTGGACAGACTCTGTGTTGGCATCCGTCCCGGAGAGGTAGGTTGTTCAATAACACTAGATTACATTCCATGGATTTGTTCAGACTTCTTGCCCCTGCTGATTTGCAAATTGGAAATACTAAAGAATGTGATACATTTTGTAATTTAGTGCTTTGGTCTTTTGGGAGTGAATGGTGCTGGCAAAACAACAACATTCAAAATGCTGACTGGAGATACTGATGTGACATCTGGAGATGCTGTAGTGGCTGGTAGTAGGTAAGTATCTTAAAAAAAAGCATGTGACAGTCAATTTACTGAGGTAGAACTGCCCAGATCATAGTTGAAATGACCCAGCAGCTCTTTTCCAGTTTTATGGCACTGAGACCACAACTAACACACACTTTATACTTTTTACACTCTGTTGTGAAATCTGTGAGTAAGTTATAGTAAGGCTAACAGTGGGACAAGGCAATCGGATCTCATGGCAAGAGCTTGCAAATATAAGATAACTAGGCAAACAGGGTACTTTGAGCTTTGGGACTTTTCTCTGGCTGTTTCTAGCATCTTTGTTTACACAGTGCTGGCATCATGTCATAAGTTAATACAGCGTGATCATGGTATTCACTTAGTTTAGTTCCAGGTTGTGTGTCCTCGTTTGTTAGATGTAGTTGGGATTTGATTCTTTGGCCATTGATGTGACTTGAACAATAGCTATTTTGTTGCCAGACATGGTCCTGGGCAATCTGCTCTAGGTGACTCTGCTCAAGCAGGATGGGTGGACAAGGTGACCTCCAGAAGCCCCTTCTAACCTCAACTATTCTGTGATTCTGTACTTCTACTATTACCACCAATAAAGTGTTAGCCTTGTGTCTTGCCTGTCTGCTCCCAGTGACCACACTCTTGAGAGGAAATGAACTGGATTTTTTCTCTCCTAGAAATAGACATTTGTAAAAAATATGATCTGAGTGGCTGTTCAAAGAACTTCTCGTTAAGTTAGCCTGTACTTAAACAGGAAAATGGGTGAGGGGAAATGGGCTTACACTCTTAACCAGGACTGAGCTGACTTAGAAGAGAATATATTCCTTGCTATTCTGTACAGAATAGCAAGCTTTTAGTAAAATGTTCTGTCAGGAAGAAGTCATCCACCTCTTACAAGAGTTGTTGCCCCAGAAGAGAAATATTTTATGCAAATTGTCTCTCCCTCTCTTAAAGCTAGTGTTATGGATCTAAGATTCTTTTATTTGTTTCTCCAGTATATTGACCCACATTTCTAATGTACATCAAAACATGGGATACTGCCCTCAGTTTGATGCCATCGATGACCTGCTCACAGGACGAGAACACCTCCACCTATATGCGCGCCTGCGGGGGGTTCCAGCAGAGGAGATCAAGAGGGTAAAGCATTCTTGGTTTTGGCTTATACCTAGTTAAAGTGAATATTTGTGATGATTAACTGGGTTCATAACAAGCCAAGGGCCAGAACTTCCACAGTGGGTTTGCTATTCTGTGTGAACCACCTGGGAGTGGTTCCTGTCATTCAAACCATTAAGTACAGGACTGCACTATCAAATGGCATTAATGGTACTTGCAAAACTGTGACGCCAACTGTGGAAGGCTAAAGATGCAATTGCTATAACTCAGAACTGCACTGGCTGCTGTTTTGTTCTTGTCTTTAAAGCTGTTTATGTATAAGAAAAAAAATATGAAGATTCCAAAAGAAAATAATTTAAATTATTGCACAGATAGGAAGTCTACAGCTGAGACTGGTTTGTGGCTTTCCCTCAAGTGGTTATAATTCTCCTCATAATCATAAATATTTCGGACTCCCCTGTTCCATTTCTAAAATGAATGTACTTAAAACCCGGGGGATTGCTGTGTGTCTGCCAGAAGAGGGATGTATCAGCAATCCTGTTTGTTATGCATTAGCTGCTGTGTGAAAGAGATGGTCTTTCTCATAGGTTGCTGAATGGGGCATCCAGAAGCTGGGACTTCCTATGTATGCAGACCACCTGGCTGGTACCTACAGTGGTGGCAACAAACGCAAGCTCTCCACTGCCATTGCACTGATAGGCTGCCCACCACTTGTCTTGCTAGTAAGTGTCATGGTAATACAGCTCTGTGATAGTTCAGTAGAGCATCTCATAAAACTACATGCTAAAGAGGTACCAGGATGTTTATGACAGTCCTTGCAAGCTCCTTTCTGCCCTCAGCTTACATCAATGTAATTTTGAGTTCTTTAATTTCAGGTATAGACAGGGATGCATAATTATGTTTTCAATGGATCCCAAGCAATTATGAAAGAAATGTCTTCAACAAAGAATGGTTTGAGATAAAATCTATAATACAGGCACCTGAATTTAAATCCATGTTTGGTTTCAATCTGCCTTTTCTTGTCAGATTATAACCACTCATGTAAAATATGATCTTATGACATATACCTTGCTGCTTTACCCAGCAGAACAGAAGAAGGTAGTTACCCTTTTGCAGCCTTTAATATCTTTGGAATAAATTATATAAATTTAGACTAAACTATACAAATGCTGAAATGTAGTTCTCATCAAATAACATAAGTTGTTAGATAATTACATATCTTAAGGGAAATTCTAAATGCAGTTACTACATTCTTTGTTTAGATTATACTGTACCACTTCAATTTTTGTAGGCTAAAAAGAAACATTTTAATAGCATGGTTCCTTGTGCCATTTAATATGCCTTTGCATGTATTCTGCCTATGTGTAATAAACAGCCAGATGAAATGTTTTCTCACAATTTCTTCAGACAAAATGTTGAAAAAATTTTTTTTCTCCAAGATTTTAAAAAATTGTTTGTTACTAACTCAGTTAACTGATTTATGCAGGACCTGATCCTTAGCTGGTGTAATTCAGGGTGACTTCACTAGCTTCTTGGGTTGAGAAATGTGTCCTGTATGTTTATGTAAGTATTATAAGAAGGTTACCTGAGGAGAACTCACTCTCCTCTTACAAGAGTTGTTGCCCCAGAAAAGGAAGATTTTATTTGAAATGTCCATCTCTGTCTTAAAACTAGTATTATAGGTATAAGATTATTTTCTTTTTTTCCCCAGCATATTTGTCTATGTCTCAAATATCCATCAAAACATGGGAGCCAAACTTGACTCAATTTGATGTAACTGCTGGTGCATGAGCCTCTTTCCATTTATTACTATTTTGGGTCCTAAATGTTTTTATAACAAGGTATCACAACTGCTCACATTTTTGATATTTAAGACCCTAGACTGCGTACTGCCTTTGTCATAATGGTCACTGCATTCCCTTCCCTGTAGCTGTGCCCTACAGAGACAGCATTATATTCTCACCTGCAGTTTCTTGTTTCCTCACTGCTTTGTGCCAAGAAGGACATTAATTCCTGTTCACTCATACTTCTTAAGGTGCATGCGCTTTCTCAAGGCACAGATTTCAGTAGGGAAGCAGCTATATGCTAAGGCCCAAACACATGATGACTTGATTCTAAATAGATTTTATCTTTATCTGCTTCTCTGACTCTAATTGTTTTAACATTTCCCTTACAGGATGAACCGACTACTGGAATGGACCCTCAGTCCCGGCGCCTCCTGTGGGACTGTATTGTCAGTGTGCTCAGAGATAGGCGAGCTGTGATTCTAACCTCACACAGGTAAAAAGAGTTAGAATTCAGAATCCCAGAGAGGCTGAAGTCCATCTGCTGGCTTTTATCTCAAATATCTGTTCTGTGTTTTGAAAGCATGGAAGAATGTGAAGCCCTCTGTACCCGTTTAGCCATCATGGTAAAAGGTACCTTCAAATGCCTGGGCACAATTCAGCAGCTAAAATACAAGTAAGTAGAATACTTTTATGGTGTTTTTAATGGAAAACTTAGTGTGTGTGACATGCACCGTTCTTAATGCAGCAATCCAATCTGAAGAGCCATTTTTTAAACAGGCCCCTTTCTGTGTGCAACTCTGTGGTATCCTAGACAATTTGAGCAGATCTCATTTCAACTTCGTTATGCTACATGCCACTTCTGCAGGGCAAACACAGAGCTTCTTACAAAGCTAGATCTTATGCATTATCTTTCAGATGCAGTTAATGTTTTTATAGCTGCTGGAAATCAGTCTCCTTCCTGAATAATAAAACCATCTCTTCATCCAATTCCCAAATCCACATGTGCTTCCCAGGTTTGGAGATGGCTACATTGTCACCCTGAAAATCAAAGCTCCAAAGTCTGGAATGCCTCCAGATCCTACTCCTGCCGAGCAATTCATACGCATGAACTTCCCAGGGAGTTTACAGAGAGAAAAACACTACAACATGCTGCAGTATCAGATTTGCGCCTCCTCTCTGGCTAAGATTTTTCGATTAATAATCTCCAATAAGGAAAACTTGCATATTGAAGAGTATTCTGTGTCTCAAACAACTTTAGATCAGGTGAGTAAAAAATAACGCATCCATGAGAAAGCCTATCTGGTGAGAATTAGGCAATGCAATGGAGATGTATCCAAACAACTGAAGGACCAAAATGTTCAGAGTAGAGAATTATCTTGCACTTCTTTCTCAGACAATATTCCCAGACCCCTCATCAAAGAGCAATTAGACACACAAAACCTGGAAAGTCCACTGGGGCTCTTGGCAACACCTACTTGCTAGAAGGTATTAGCCCCATCTGCCTGCTTTCCAAAGTAGCAAAGCTATCTTTGATGGGGATGCTAGAGAGACACTCCTGGCTGCCATACAGCTTCTTACTAAAGTATTCGGCCTCCTCTTTCCCATCACAACCAAATTCAACTTATGTTGTGCAAGCCATGCAAACCTAGGTGAACCCTTCTCTTGCTTAAGACAAAATAGAATTTTAGTTGCAAGTGCATCCAAAGGAAGGAAGTTGCAAGGAAATTTATCAAAATAAAGAAGTAATTAATGACCTCTGCTGATACACAGTGTCTCAGTTCAGTTCATGTCTATGGATTCCCCTTTCTACCTCTTCCCTGCAAAGAGAACAAGACAATGTGAATTTACAGAGACATTCCACTAACTCATCTCAGTTGATGAGATGGTGACATTTTCTGCTTTCCTCACACAGGTTTTTGTGAATTTTGCTAAACAGCAGATGGAGGATGAGGAAATTCCTTTGCATCCCCGTGCAGCTGGAGCCAGCCGAGAAGGAAAGGTGTCCCCTGCTTTGCAACAGCAGGCAGTTGCGTAGACTGTTCCTACAGTCACCAGAGCTTAGACTGTGCACAGTGCAAAGATGTGCCATATCAGAGCAGTACAAGGGTAAAACAAAGTTTCCCATGCTCAGTATTATGCTGATTTTTTTTTGTGTCTTTCTGAGCACTGTGCTCACGACAGCAACAGCCCTAGCAACAGACAACTTCTACTGCTCTACCAGGAACACTTCATGCTGGAAGTGTCAAAGGATAGGCAGGTCCTTCCTATGGAACAAAATCTTCCTCTAACATAAAGTTCATTATAAGATACAAGTTGAGAATTCTTATATCCTCCTTGTTGACATGTAAAGAGCATTAAAGACAGTTTCTCTGTCTGGCCCTTTCAGGCTGGTTGATTTTTCGTGTTTAACTCTTAAGTCAGCTGCTACTGGTCAGCAGACAGGTCCCAAGGCAGGGAGCATCGCCCAGCTTAGAAGTGGATTCTTGCTGTACCAAGGTCAGAACATCAGTGCTGGCTGACGGAGGCAGTGCTGGGAGGCTGCTTCCCTGTCTCACCAGGCTGCCGGTGAAAACAGACGGTTGTCTCAGCAAGCATGGGAAGAATTAATTCAGATCTCAGACCCGGGCAAGAAATTTACTATTAAAAAAAAAGATCTTAATGAAAATGATCTCATACTCATCTTCAAGTTTCTCAAACAGAAGCAGAATGTCAAAATGGAGATTAAAAGGAGAGTCTGTCAAAGAGTTTTGTTTCCTCATGGAGGCCTGGAGAGCTATCTTTGTTACTAAACAGGATCAAATTTTTCTTCTTTCCTGTGACTGCACCTTTAGTAGGTGTAAAGGGTATGTGCTTTCTCTGTGCTTAGAAGGAAAATTTCAACCTGCTTGTACTCCACACTGCACTCGGTGGGAAATCATTTGACATTTAGCTATTTTCTCTGGTTCACAGTTAAACTAGTGGAAAATATACTGAAAACAAACTCATAATGATGTATTTCTTCAGGTATCTACCAGATCTAACCATTTCTAAGAGATCTTCTCTAAGATATATTATACAGAAATAAAATCTGGGTCATGTATTTTTGCTTTGTTAGGTTTTTTTCTTCGATTGATGTAGATTTTTTTTATATGAGGATATTCGTTCTTTTTACTGTACAAAATATTATGAAACTTCAGCAACCAGCTGTAGTCTTCTTCTTTTGCCATAATTATTTCAACTGATTTCAAAATATAGTCTAGTATTTATTGTGTATTTCACCCTTACAAATAGTTGCAAAAATCTTTCTATACATCCATTATAGAAAATAAATTAATCATGAAACGAAACAGTATCTATGCATTCTCTTCATATTCTAAAATAGCTTCTTTAAAATGTCATTTAGATTGCAATAGTCTTTTTTTACTAGATATCCAGAAAACCCAACTAAGTCCCACTGAACATCTTGTGAAAAAGAAAACACAGGAAGTCCAAAGTGTAGCTGATTTTTCTCCCTGGCTCTGAAAATAGGAAGGGAACTGGCATTCTGAGGACTAGCAGTCACTTCGTGTATTTTACAAAATGTATTAAAAAATATTCAGAGAATGCTGACAGAAAATGCTAGGTAAAAAGGCCCTTTAGTATCATAAGGACTTGTTCTATGAAAATAGGCCAAATATCACAGATATAGCATAGATCAGGTCTTCTGACCCTTATTTGCTAGTGTGCAATTTACTAATGAAGAAGACTAAAACAAACAAAAAAACCCAACATATCCATAAACACTACAAATACTTCTTACTTCAGATTCTTCTAGCAAATTAGGGTTTAGACCCAAATCAGGTATTTGAGATATTGCCTATTTCTTTATTCCAGGAACCATTCATATTCTTTGGTAATGTTATTAGTTACAAAGCACCTCCCTCCAGGCAGCACACTCTCTTCTTCAAGTCAAGGGAGGCAGATCGTGGAACTGTCTTCAGGCCAGCTGGCCGTGCCGGCTGAGCCGAGCTCTCTAGTAGTTAGCTGGTATGTCCTCGTTCCAATGTACTTATGTCTTGCAGAACGCCACCACTAAATTTGGAGCTGCTTTTCAGCACAGACATCTCAGTATCTCTGATCCATCAATCTAAACAGACTAGTACAGGAAAATCTAAGTCAGTCAGGTTACAGTGAACTGTAGGGGCTTTTCACTACCAGCTGTGCAATGAAGCCTTATTTTTTGAATGTGCTTCTGAGTTGAGAATTCTTGAATGTAAGGAAGTGTAGCTTTCAAGTGCATAAAATTTCCCTCACCAGTGGAGATTCAACATGCACCAAAATCCTTTAAATTATTTCACTTGTTTGACAGGAGGTTTATGAGCTTTTTCTTCTTGAAGTTCTTTGCAATATTGAAATTAAACCTTTTTTATTACAACAAAAAGGGAATAATTGGCATTCGAAGACTTGGATAATCCTTGAATTCTCGTAGGTAGGTGCAGTGTTTATCCTTTGCCCAGATTGTCATCTGAATGAAGCAAAGCAAGGTGAACAGCCCCACTGGAAGGGAGAAAAAGATATGTTTCATTATCAGATTAAAAACACACTCTTGTCGCTGACATCACTTCAGGGTGAAGTACCAAAACATTACTCACCTGGAACACACTGAGTCATGATAGTGAAACTGATCCAGGTCCCCACCTGTTTTGGCCAAGGAAATTTAAAATATTTCGGGTGGCAGCATTTGCATTTACGTTTCTATTGATCAAAACCAACCTTGTCCTAATATAGGTAAATAAAAAAGCCAAGGTCAGCCAGATCAATTTCTAATGTAAATAACCTTTAGCCAAAAATGGCCTTATTATCACAAACAAAACCATCATGTTTGCTTCCATAGCTATAATAATGACAAAATTTTAAGCATTACAATGTAGCGTCCTGTCAGTTTCTCTGCCTAATTTGTATTTGTCACACCTGCATCAGTGCTAGGAAAGGTAACTTTCTATAGTCTGAGGCCAAATTCTGTTCTCATCAACATCTGTTTATCTCCACTGAAGTCAAAGACTGATGCAGTTGTTCTGTGCAAGAGTGAGTTTTACACTGAGCTGCACTGCTTTTAACTGCTTTTGAACTGGGTTGGGAGTTTGGCTCCTGATTAAGGAATACGAAGAGAGAAACTGATTCAAGCTTCTAAGGCAGTCACCACCAACACAAGCAACTGCATAACTTAAGAAAATGGGGAAGACAACCTGGGTCTATTTCCCCATTTTCTCTACCACAATATCTTCTGTTTGGCGGCCCACTATCTTCCTGCATACTGTGATATTCCTGGGCTCTCTTATATTACAAATCTACCAGATGCCCCCAACCACTCATTGCAACACACATTCAGTGACAATCTCCCTGTTCCTGTCCGCAAAATTTGCACTGCTTGAAGTGTATCTGTCTTGTCCAGCAGCCACACTGAAGCACAGGCCCAGGATCTGAGCTGTCTGCTTAAGGTTAGCCCTGTAAGTCCTGCCTCAAGGGAGGACACGAAGAACAGATAAGTTCCTGTCTGCAATCTGATTTCATGAGGTTAATGGGAGGAGGGGAAATGTATTGAGCTGAACTGTTTCAGAGGTTTCTTCCATGTTTAACATGCCAAAAGAAATGATAATATATTCAGCAAAACTAAAATCTGAACATTATGTTTGAAAATACGTACCTCATACGTGTAGTTAGGGCAAGATACAAAGAAAAACAGCCATGTGAAAGGATTCTTTGTTGGATATGGGATCTTACGGGTTTTGGATCCTATAGATTAGAAAACAAATCACAAAACATTCACACTCCTAGATATATTGTTTCCTATAAAGATAACCCAACTCTGCCTACTCCTGTGTCTCATCACTGTCAGAGGGACAAGCAGGATGTGGGAAAACAGGATGTCCTGTGGACCCACAAGAAGGAATAGGACAACTGTGAGGAAATGTTCTGGGCATTAGAAAGTCCGCTACATATGCCTTTGATCACAGTCACTCCTGTAAGAGGTACCTCAAGTTTTGGATTTAGAAGTTAAAGGTTTTCTCAGATTGTCACAGCATGAGATTTTAGCAGTCAGAGTTTACAGCTGTAAGATGTTTGGCTCATGCCCAAGGAACCCTGGTCTGCAGAGAGATCTTGTGCCCCCTGTAGAAGCCAGTGAAATTAGTTTCCCTCGCTCACCAAAGCATAACTTATACTAGCACTGTTTCCTTTTGCACTACCTGTGTAACTAATATAACTCCTCCCCCCAACACAATCTGGCCCTAACCAATAAAAATTACAGTAAGATAAGAAGTGCTGTTTAACAGCCTGGTGTTGGATTCCTTGCACTGTCTGATCTGATCTCTCCTAGAATCAAATCTTCACATTGCTGAGCAACCTGCATGCCCACAGCAGTCAGCTGGCAGGTATCAACGCCCTCCAGGATCATGTCTTTCATGAGGTAGAGTAACTGTGGAAGTACTGAATGGCTGTGCAGAAGTGAAAAATGATAATGCAATTTTTACCGTTTCTCCGGAGGTCACTGAGTGCAACATGAATGGAAAAATTTCCGGCTTCACACAGCTGCAAGAAAAATCATGACAGTTAAAAACGTGCTTCCCTTCAATTTACTCCTCTTCCTTTTATTATTTCCTGGGGTACTTAAAAAAATTATTATAAACATAATAGATATCCTTACCCAAGATCGCTCTCTGACAGGAGGGTGGAATATCTTTGTTCAAACATGAATCTATATTATACTCTGTCACATATTTATATTTGCCAGTAAATGTGGATTAAGTGTCCAAAAGATTAACTACTTACATAATCCCTGTAAGATTCAAAGGCAGTAAGACAAAAGGGATAAAAGTAAACCTAGGAGATACTTGCTTTATCTTTTGGTTGTTCTTGTGTCTTTAAAAACATCAAAAAATGATTCAGATAGTTTTGTTTTTTCCAAAGTTATTAAAATCCCCAGGAAGGTATGGCTTGGACTCTAAGTAAGTTTGGTTTGGTTTTTTTTTCTCTAGAGTAAATTGATTTGAATAATGAAATATAATTGACCCAGCTTCCTCCACTGGTTTTAAATAATGCTTCCCCACAGAAAGTGTATTGAAATGACCCATTTATATGATTATGGACAGTCTCCAGTGTCTGCAAAGTGTAAATTTTAAAGCAAATGACTGGTGCTCAGAGCTCCTGAGTTTTACTCCTAGCTCTGTGCTTTTGGTGACGTAGTCTCTCTATAAAATGGGAATAGATCATGAACTCACAAAATTTTCATACTGGGAAGCTGCTTTGAGTTCCTGTAGGTACTGACAACTAGTTTATCAAAGCAAGTGAACAGCTGTTCTAAACAAGTTATGCATACATAGGTAAAATGGGTACATTTTCGTTGGCTATGTTTATGTCGCTTCTGCATGTATGAAATGTTCATAGGAACTGTGAGAATGAACAGACAGTGACTAAAGAAGTTTGCTTCATAGGGAAAGCTGTCTAAAATTTCTGAAGCCCAGCAAAATGAACCTCTATCCCTGGAAATTATCAGCAATGCACTTTCTTACTTGGCCAGTTCTCAGGGTTTTATGATCTGTTGTAATTCTTCACACTCAATAACCAGTTCACTAAACAAACTCACTGACTTTTAAATACAGTGTCACAAAATGGTAGTTCCAGGGTTCTTTAAAAGATTGTAAGAGATCATCCTAGCAGAAAAATATCCCAGTCTTGGAATAGATACTGAATCAAAATCTCCCATTGTGTACAAGATCACATCAGCAACCAACAGATTTAGCTGTTCTGAATGCAAGTGGTCAGCTTTAGTAGTATGTTCCAAGTGTTCAGCTTCTAGGTGTCTGCTTATCCTACTCAATCCTCCACTTACACAACATAAGAAATAAAGCAGTATGTTTTAGCATTTTATAAAAAGAGCAACAAACCTACCAGAAACATGATCACAGCAAAATTTATCTGTTTTTTCCCATAAGCTATAAAAAAAATTATATGTGATTAGTACTAATATACAAACACATAAGTATTTAAATCATATTGAGGGTTGTTTTTTTGCTACTTACAAGGAGGAGTGTAAAGAGGATGATTGATGTAATAAGCAAGCCAAGCTGCAAATCCCCAGTAATACAAGCAGTTCTGAAAAACAGGGAATTTTTCTCTGTTTTAGTACAATCTGCTAGGCTAGTATTCACTGCAAGGACTGCTGACGACAATCAATTGGGCTGATCCTTCAAGTTGCTGATAATACAACAAAAAAATTACAGTACTAAATGCAGTAAGGTGGGAGCGGGGAACAGGGAATAACAGGAAGGAATGAGTGTTCATAGAGTAAGATTTCCTTTCAAATACCTTGGAGCTGTGAAGTTTATAAACAGTTCTAGAAAGTAGGAACATACTATTGAAAACAAATTTATCTTGTCTGGCAAGCTATTTGGCCAAAGCTGAAATGGCATACAGACTGTATGTTAAAGAGAGACTTGTTTTGCTAACCCCTGACACCTTGTAAAACCAGATTTAGGCACTGTGCTCTTTTCCCTGCTTATTACTTTTTATTGCCCAATCTCTTGCTTTTCCTCTTCTACTTCAGCCCATCAGTTTTATTTCTTTCCCATGCTTTAACTTCTCCTACCTAGAGTCATCATGCCTGATGCTTTCCTCTGCCCTTTCAAGGTGATATCTTTAGGTTTTCCCTTCTGCTGCTGTCCTTGGCTTTCTGTGATCCAGCTTCCATTCTCTGAACTCTAGTAACACAGCTGTTACTAATGGCTGTACTGACTCATTCCTGACCAATCTCAAAGCTTGTTCACAGGCTTCATCCATGAAAAAAACTACTTACAATGACAATCTCTGCCTCTTGTTTGGTTTTCTTGTCCCTGCCTCTTTGGGTTTTTTTTCTGACACTCATTGCTGCTTCAGTATCTTGGTGACAGGTTATCTTCTCCCTCCTTATCTATCTATAGGTAGGAGAGAGGCCTGTTCTAGACCATTCCTCTTCTTCCTCGATGCTGTCATCTCTAGGTTCTGTTCTCTTGCAGACAAACTCTAACCCTTGTTGACAACTCATAAATTAGCCTCTCATCAGTTGAGATTTCTTTATCAAATCTGTGCCTCAGTTTTTAAGGTTTTAGGACATGTTTTTTATCACCTGAACTTCAGCAAGACCAAAACTGAGCTCTTTATCTTCCTTTCACCACTTCTCCTGTTCTTTTCCTTTCCCTTATCTTTCTTTCTCTTCTATTTTCACCCCCAAGTAAAACACTGATCCTCTTAGTCTTTCTGATGATGCTTTTTTATTGTTCTTCCAATAGGTTCATGTACCTTAGACATTTATAGGTCTTTCTGCTTTCTCCTTCACAACTTTCCTTTCCTGCTCGCACAGCCAAAATTCTTATCCAAGGCTGCATTCTTTCCTGTCCTAACTGGTTTAACTTTTTCTTTTTGCTTTGAATTTTGCAGCCTTTCGCCCCTGTATGTACCAGAACAGCATTTCTAGCAGTAATACTCCAAAAAGTGATTACCTCAGCATCTGCAACCCACACTGGCTGACTGCAGTGTCTGACGGTGCATTTTTCTGGAAATGCTGGTGAGGGGTAGGCCCCCCACATCTGCTGCAAACAGTTGTAGCAAACATTCTGTTGCATTTCCACTTCCTTTTCAGAGTTAATTGAACCACAGAAATGCCCAGAGACCTCGAAGAAAGTGGACACCCTTTTGGATACGTTGTAATACATGGACATAGTATGACCTTGCTCTGAGATTTTATATTAATAGATAACTGATAAGAAAGAGCAAATTAATAACAAATAATTACAGATCAGGTGGGACTAAAGAGCAGGGAGATTAAGTAACTTCTCTGTGACACCTTCCCTTTTCCCCAGGAAAGGCAGCAGAGCCAGAAAAATTACTCCAGTGAAGAACAATCTAGTTAGTGTCCTATCCACACACTACCGCTTCCTCCCTATCATCTACAATTTACTAACTGCTGTACAACTTAGGTGGAAACAGCTTGTTGTAATCTTGGAATGCCATCTTATGAAAAACCTTTCCCTAATTTCAGGGCTTGGCACAGGATGAATCATTTGGCAATGGATTTCAGTAAAGTAAAATTAAATAAATAAATTGTCGTGGCTTGGCTCCAAACAATACATGCTGTAATTAAACCGAACAGGTACTATTCATCCAAAGAACATGATTTACTGCAAGGGTATTCCTCGGTTATAAGAATCTTTAAGATGAGGGGACTCTGCCACTGCTAAGGTCCTTAGCAAGTAACATTGCAAGTGTCCAGCTGCCACTAGAAGCCTTATTGCTCATGTAAAAGCCTCCACTGAGGTTCAGATAGGAACAGCAGAGTACCTGCAGACATCATAAACTCATTTGAAATAAATAATTTCTGTGAATCTTTCATATTCCAGGTGGATAACTAGGCTTTACAACAATCTCTTATAAAAAGATTTTGTGGATCAAGTTCTGATATTCCAGGGATCCCATAAACAAATTGTTCCTAAGTTTGCAAAGTTGTGGTTAGGATTTTTGGCTTCGCTGCTCCAATTGATGATCTCCGTGATGATCAAAACTGTTTCTTAATGCCCTGCCTATGTTTATTCATGACCAGCATGTACCCTTCTGTTTGCCTTTTTATATTGTCTTCCAATTTAAATGGTATTTCTTTAGGTCTAGTGTTTTCTTTCCTCCAGATGCTTTTATAGAAAGCAACGGTATCCCCTCTTTTTACCCATGAAACTGTTCAGTAAGACCAGTCATAAGACTAATCTTTGAGGAATTCCACTGGTGCCTCCTTATTATTAAAGGTCTGACAGATTCTTTGCTGGCACAACCACTATTATCTTTCCTGTAGTTAGTTCCTCTATCACCACACAATTTTTGTATTAATCCCTGTCTTATTGATCCTGAGCCAGTTGTTTCCTAAGTCCACAGAAATCAGGTATTCTACCTTTCCATTGCCTAAAAAAATCAGGTATCTTAGAAAGAATTATAGTATGTTATTAATAGTATATAGCATGAACTGCTTTTGATGAACCTCGGCTGCATGTTAGAGCATCGTTTAATCCTATTTCCATTTGGTAAACATAGGATGAAAATCACAACTCTCATCAATTCCTGTCTCAGATCTCTGCTTATTGAAACTGAAGTGCCTTTTATTAAAGATAGCTTTCCATTGCACTTGGGAAATAAGGTATCTATATCTGCTTCGTATGGGATCAGACACTTGAAGTAAGAAGCTTTGTCTATCATCTGTATGTGAGAGACAAAAGGAAGAGGATGTGATATTTTTCCCACTGGCACAATTTTGGAGTAACACCACCAAAGTCAATAAAATTATAAAAGCAAATCAAACCCAAGCACTGCTAAGCAGGTAGAAGAAGAACTGTGAGCAACTTTACAGATGAAAGCAAGTTCACCAAACTGAGAAGATGGAAAGTAAAAGTGATCCAATTGACTGGTACAAACGTCAATTTTAGCAACAACAGTTTGTATGGTCTGAAAGGAATGAGTAGTTGTCAGAGGTGGCAGTGAGAAAATGAAGGTTTATCACACTGTACAGATTATTTTTCAAGGTAAAGTTGCTCATTTATCTGCTGTTTAGCATGCATTAGCTACTATTTTGTCAAGAGCAAGTCTTTAAGAGATACGCTAGCCTTTTAACAACCCTGCACTCTTCCACTGCAGAAAACACATTAAATTGCTAGGGAGGATTCTTCCTGAGGGCCATTGCTCAACTACAGACCCTCCTTCCATTTAGAAAGCATGAAGCTATGACCAGAACTACCAGACCCACTGCACAGCTGTAAGGAGTGGGCCACAAGGTAGAGCTTCAGCTGCTGGGAGTGTCACTGCCATAATGCAAATACCCAAATGCAGATAGTATACTATACTATCCTCTAGGCTTTCCCAGTTGTAGATGATAATCTCCTGTCTTCCTGAGTACAAAGCGTATTTTTGAAGACCAGCGTGTACTCTGTTGCAAACATTTGTATAATAACTACAGCCCACGCATAACCATACAGTCCACTGTACTACTTCACAGTCTTGTAGGAAACAGGGAGTTGCATCTCAGCAGCTGCGCTGCACACAGTGGCACTACTCGCATGCGGGAGTGCTGCGGAGGAGAAGGATGCAGAACAACCAAGCTGCTTTGCTCTGAATCAAAGGTAAATTAACAGTTGCTTAACAGCAGAGAGTGTGTTAGGGGCAAAGAAGATGTAAAATGACTGTTACAAAAAGTAGAATTTATTTTTTAAAAAGCAACCTTCCCAACATTGTGCCTGCCTGTGCTACCTTAAAATGGAACATTTTTAGTAAAACCTTCACACCCAAGGAGCTAGCTAAGTGAAAAGGGTGTGCTGAAGGTTTAAAATTCTAAAAGAGCAATGAGACTACTATAACATGAATAACAGTATGGCAACACGTGGGTTATAAAATAGCAACATTAATAAAGCTTTGGGAAGAACTAGAGCTTTATGGGTGATATTTGCTGTGCATCACTACAAAAGCCACACCAAAAAATCTGTGCTGCAGAGGCAGAGTATAGGTGGCTGGTTTGGATTTGTGAGAGAGGCTACGGATAGATTCTGACACAATTTACCTTCACAATATTCCTCAGTGGCATAGTCCCATGGGAGAACCGATGAACAAATACTGTTTCAATCAACCTTTTGATGTAGTGGAAAGAATGGCAGATACATGCCAAGCTAGAAACAGCAAGACAAAAGCATTTAAGAGTGCTTAAAAAAACAGGTGTGGCAAGACATTTGGAATAAGACTACAATGCTAACAAGAAATACTGCTCAAGCCTGCAAACGGACTTACTTAACTACTGGATGTGGGCTTGATGTAAACCTCTCATCCAGTCCATAGACAAAAGGCATGCGGAAATAAAACAGAAAATAGATGAACAATGGACCTGTATATTCTATCAAAAATACCTGCAAAAAGAGAGAAAAAAATTAGACAGCTGAATTAGATGATGGTTTTGCTTTGGTTTCTTTGTGATAACTAATGCAGTGCGATAAACACCTCCACTGACCCAGAATGGCATTTAGAGAGGCAGGGAGGGAATCACAGGTTTGGGCTTGGGCTATGAAAGTGGTAGACATACATATAAATGTTTTGCAATGCATTTGCCTCAGTTGCATACAAACAGCCATTGCCAGTGCAGCTGAAACAGTATGGGTATGAAAAGATAATAATGGCAGCCCAGAGATCATGTTAAATATGCATGCACGTTACATTTATGCAGCTCTCACCCTCCTCTTGCCCTAAAAAAAAACGTTGCTTTATTTTGGGTTAAAATGAAATTTGGTGAAGATTCTATCTTGAAAAAAATGAGCTTTGTTTCTAATAAATGAATTATTTTTAATTGGAAACACAGCTTGTAAGTGTTCACAGGTGACCCCACAGTTAGCACAGTAGATGTCCTGGGAAACAATCAATTCATTCTATGTTCAAATAAGCTTTAATTTGAACACAAAGGGGAGGGGAGGGGGAAGCACTAAAAGCACTATTATTTAACTTGATTTCATTTCAGATAGGTGTGCATTTCTTAGGAGCATCGCTTTAAATAGAAATTAACATTGGACCAAACATTAACAGTTGAGTTTTCCACGCATCGTTAAGTGAGGAAGGTAGGCCCATACCTCATTTATAGAGAAAGAAGGGAAATTGATTGTAATTCTTAAAAAAAAAATTAAAAATAGAAAAAAATAAACCAGCCACTGTTTTCTAATGTGTTTACAGTTATTTTGACACTCAGAAAAGTTATCAACTTTTGTAACAATCAGCATTTTTTCTGGTGAAGATCAGATTATAAAACGAAAGTATTTCTTGGCTTAGGTTTGAACAAAGTAGCTTGAAGGACAGGGAGAGCAGAATGTAAAGGAAAGATTATGGAATGGCAAAAGGCTGGTGTTACTCTGCACTGTGATGTTTCCGTATATATTAATGCACGTGTGTCTTGGAGTCTACACTGCCATTAGAAGCTTTTGCCTGTGTTACTGGTTTTTGGACTGTGTAATAGCTGCCTGATTTATCAGCATTGCATCCAATGTAATGATGTGAAAATTCAGTCATGCAGAACATTTGGCATTTTTATTTTACCTCCTGTGAACGTTGTCTTTGCTCTTTGTCATTAACACAAGATTTTATTAATGTCTCATAGCTAAGAAATGGTAAATGTGCCTTTAAATTATGGGGTACTTTTCCCTTTGTGCTGCACTGTTTTATTAGAACTAGTGTAATATGTGCCTCATGGACCTTCTGAAGAACTGAAAGGGTCATTGGTCACGTCACTGCATAAACAGCAGTGCTGTGTTGCCAGCCAAATCAGTTGCGACAGAATTTGCACTTGAGCTAAGACAGTAAATATGTGAGATCTTTGTAGATGGATCGTAGCACTGCAGAAATTATCAGCTGTCATTAGCCTGCCACTAGCATCCTGGGGCACAGCCGCATGCAGACAGCTAACTGATCTTTCATGCATTTTCCTGCTGAAGTCACTTCAGTTACTGACATGTGACATTGCTCACATGCCTCTTTGCAGGACAAACTGCAGCATAACCCTGATCTTTGTCAGGAGAGTTACATAGGCCCTGTGAACCAGATCCTCAAAGGCATCTAGACACCTAGCTCCTACTGACAGTAGACATCTAAATCCATTTGAGAACCTGCGCCTTAGTTCAGTAGAGCCAACCTAACCTGCAGCAAGTTTTCCACTGCCCAGGGAACTAGGCATCCAAAATATTCTGTTACTGCTTTCCCTGATTAAATGAACCGAAGCAATGAGGATTCATTGCCTGCATCCACTATCAGAGCAGGCATCATGCAGAAATATTTGAGAGAAACAAAAAATGATGTAAGGATTAATTATGGAAAATAGCCATTAAAATGGCTCAGACTTGAAGCATAGCTCACCGTAGTCCATCCTATCTGTGGCCCTAAATCTTTAAAGTATAAGGTAGCAGTTGTGCCAACAGGGAGGTGCTGCAGGATTTCCTCATCTCTCAGGGACTTTCCTTCTGAGAAGGAAAGAAGTAATTACATCTCAGTGAAATTCAAGTCAACTTTGGTAGCATACAAGCTTCATATTGTGCTTTAACCAATTTGTGAGATTCTTTGACATGACATGGATTTATTGCAATCTCAATAAACAAACTAAGAATGTTTAATACTTAATCGATTTATCCCTGTAACCACATCTAAGCCTAGATCCTCTATTCACATCAAGACAGTTAAGAGAATTCTCAGTCCTATGTGCCTGCCTAGTCTAGTAGATTGACTTCCTCACTGTGACAGTAGAATTTGCTGATGGGTCAACTGCACTTTAACAGAGTTCACTGACCTCCTAGTCAGCTGCACCTCCATTTGTCTCCTCTATCTTCCCCTCTTCCTATTGCTCGTCATCAGACAAACAGAAGCCAGGATAAGCTGAGATTGGAACAGTCTCCTGCAGAGGTTTTCATTGCCTCCTTTTTTTCGCAACCCACCAGCTAGGAGGTGATTCCACAGGACTTGAGCTAGTACTCAAACTTTTAATGCCTAGATTGGGGGAAATCTCCAGAAGGCCAGCATTTTCTCACAGCAAGTCTCACAATATAAGTCCATGGAGGAATCTGAGAAGGTAGATCTTTGATGAAGGAAATAAGATACTCAGACACCTGTTTTCCATGGACAGATTCTACACAGTGAACTACTCTTCACCAGCATACTTTTAAGGGACTGTTTAAATAAAATTATGCTTAATGGAAGCAAAAGAAGAATGTGCTACATTTTATACTGAATGCTAAGATGAATTAACACAGTTTGGCAATTAGACTTTCTTTTGTGCACCCAGGCCATGTACTAAGAGGCTTCTAGCAGCAATACCTACAACTGCATTAATGAAGTCACCCAGCTGGCATCGGCTTTGTCAGCGAATCCTACATCCACCGCAATGTGTTTTGCCTTAGCTTACTAAAAAGAAATGTAATTCCTGCCTGAGAGCAGAGGATTACATGAATTGATAGCTCTAACTCATAGCCCTTTTCAGTACTCCCAGCTGAGCATCACTGTGGAGATCATTTCACTGCAGGTGAGGAAAATTAGTATTAGATTCTGTGCTGCCTGTCTTCAAAGCAAAAGTGCTCAGCACTTAGAAAGTGCATTGGAACAATGTGTAGACTCCTGAGTTAATTACCAAGCACACGGATGGAACTCTGTTCAATACTTTCAAAGAATTACGTTTGTTCTGGATTCTCTTCAGCCTTCATAGTCAAACCAGCACATTAACATAGCTGGAAATTCATTCTTAAGAGCTAATATCCATGCAAAGTACACCTTTTATGCAAGGCCCCTGCTCAGAGCTCTGTAACTCTAGTCCTCACAAGCACTTACTTGGATCAAGTTTTATCGACTGTCTTGCTGGATACCACCGAGGATCTGTAAGACCATACAGAATTGAGTGATAGACAATGTTTGTTTCAGATCATCCACTACTATAATGAATGCAACACAACAAGGTAAGATTTAGTTAAAGATTTTTAGGAATGTTTACTCAATGTTAAAATCTGTGAGATATTATGCAGCAGAAAAAATACGAAGTTGTATCAGGGTAGTATAAAAAAAATACTGAAATCTCACCATGATCGCATTCATGCGCAGGTTACTTAGCATTATGTGTATATACGTCACGTGCTTCATATTACGTCATTTTCTCCTTTTTATATACTGGATATTCTGATGTGATATGAACTGCTGCAAAAGTTATACTCACATGATTTATGGAACATCAATCTGATCTCCCTAATTGTAGCATTTGGTTCCACCTAGGCAACAAAAAATATTGTATATGTAAGATGCGTATTTTGAAAGACAACTACTAGGTGTAAGACTATTCAAGTAGAAATGTGACTCAAACAGTGTAACAGTATAACTTTCTTATAAATGGCTAGGATTGTTGTGGATAATTCAAAGTATTTCTTACAGGAAAAAGGGAGGACAATTTGTGGCATCTGTTTCAGAAGCAGCTTCTAGAGAAGCAGTGATCAAGAGTTACTTCAGCAGCAGTGACAATCTGATGGCTTATGGGTGAATAAGGCACCACTGGTGACATCTTAGTGAAGCAGCTGAAGTTGTGCTTTGCCTAAAAACTCCTTCTGGAAAAGGGTTGAAGTACTTTGTAGTCAGTACAGAGTGTGAGTAATTGTTGCCTCTTCAGTGGCCGAAGGAAGGCTATCAGGAGATGAAATACCCCCCATAAACACTATGCTTACTTAAGAAAAGTTAGTAATTTTTAAATAGTCACCTTGCATCTTAAACAGATTTTTGTTTTACCTTATCTAGGAAGCATAGCAGTTTCTTTGTCTTCCAATCAAGGATTTCCACCTGATAGGGCACAAAATGATAATTACTAATTTTTGGCTAAATAATCTCTAAGCTCTTAGTTGATTCCCAAATTCACAATCATTGTTCAGAGTGAGACACCATTTTTCTCTGATCTGTGGACTATGTTAACAACACTTCTGATGTGCTCAAGAGACAACTTCCATCATAGCCAGGTTCTCAAAGCACTTAACTTGCAAAAAAATAATATTCTTGCCAAATAAAACGTCTTCCTGGATAGTTTCAGAAGGAGAACTAACTAATTTATTGATCAAAACGCATTGATCTGAGGTATTTTCTTATGCTAGAGCAGAAGAAACAAGGGACAGAGAAGTTTCGCAGGAATCACTAAGGAAGAAAATGTTTTGATCTGTAAAACTAGAAAGATAGTTCAAGGGGAAGAAAAAAGACATGCATATATATGCATGTAAGCAAATATTCTGGGTTCATACAGTTTGAAGATTAATGTGCATTTTCCCCAGAATATTTCAATTGTAAAGAGAGTGGAAAATGTTGGCAGACATAAAGAAAAAAGACAGCTAAAGATCTGGACTTCACAAATCATTAAGAGGTTGTTATAGGAATATTCAGTGTTACTCTTGCCTCTCAGATCACCTGTATTAGTAACTGCATATTAGCATTTTATATTCCAGGCAGTAGTTTAACTACAGCTCTGAAAAGGAAAGAACAGTTTATTTCCATGATCAAATGGCACTTTGGCAAAAGGTTGTTATCATTTTAATCAACAGCCAAGCAGAAAAGTGCCCAGACATTTCAAAGCCTGGTTGCAGCAGGCTAGCAAAACCTAAAATACAGTGATGTGTTTTAATTTCATTTGTTCTCAACAACAACTTTGTAATGGAACTTTGTTGTATAGCTGAGTGTGAAAGTTCAAAGCTTATCTGTCACACTAAATGACTGGGACTATCATTACTTAGTACCAAAACAATTTGTTGGGGTTTTTTCTTGTTTTGTTTGTTTGTTTTAATGAACAACTAGCATTTGGTATTAACTGACCAAGAGGATAGATTAACATTAGACTTTAAATATGATTCCTTACTAAAAATAGAGGTCATAGTCCAGTCTCTTTCTAATAGGGTTGCTTTGAAGAGATCACTTGGTTAAAGTATCTTATTTCCTTCTTTTACTTGTCTCAAATTGTTCTTTCTCTATTGGTGGAGCAATGGAACACTTCAGCTCCACCAGAAGTGTCCAACCTAATCTTCATAAGGAATACTAGTGCAGTGATATTTTCTACTTGTACATTGTAAGCTCTAAGTGGGACATCAAGGGAGGTCAGCACTTTTCCTCCTTTGTGATACATAACAAATGCGTGATATGTTATGGGGATATTGTGTGTTTTCCCTTCATTTTTTATATTTGAAATAACACAAATTTCAAGTTTTGATGTCTTGGTTTGTGGGACATCTCCATCAGAAAGCAAATGAAGTGGATTCCCTTCCCAGAGGGCTGTTCTTGAAATACAGCATTCTGACTCTTGCAGTTCACAGAACAAATACTGTGGGGGCTGCAAATCACTTTTTGTCCATTCTGATGCCAAGTTGCTACAAGGGTTATTGAAACCTTTGGTGTATCTCAAAGCTCTTGTGTCAATGAATACCATTGGGCTGCCCTACGGACTGCAGCAGCACGCACAGCTTTAGCGGTCCCCTTCCAGCTCCGTACCCACTCCCAGAACATGCATACTGGATCAGAATCCCTCAGGGGCAGTTTTAGTCTATGAACTTCAGTGACTCTATTAGAGAAATCTTCTTCAGGCCAATCACAGAGTGGTTTGGACATCTTTCTGCCACCTATGCTCTTTTAATTGGGTTTTTCTCATTATGCACAAGGCCAGACTGAAAATTATAGAGCATTTTCTTTTGCTTTGTGGTTTTCTTGGGAGTGGCTGTACAGAAGTTTAGGTACCTCTGTGAACCTTTGGAAACAGTGTGGAAAACGAACAAACAAATCATCCAAGTTCTATACTGTTATTTGGTTCCATTCCAGCATCTCTCTTTGAAATGCCAAACAGACATACCTGCCTGTACTGGCCCATTTCTTCAAATACCTAAAGGGACCCTATAGAGATGATGGATCCAGACTCTTCTTGAAGGTGCACAGTGATACTAGTGAGAGGCAATGAACACCAGTTGCAATATGGGAAAATCCAACCAGATACAAGGAATTTTTTTTCCACACGAGCTTGGCCAAACATTGGAACAAGTTGCCTAGAGAGGATGTGGAATCTCCATTCTTGGAGGTATTTAAAACTGGACTGGACAAGACCAAATGCCATTTGGTCTAGTTGTATCTGCTTTGAGCGGGAGTTGGGTTACATGATTTCAAGAAGTCTCTTGCAACCTAAATTATTCAATGTTTCTTTTTTTTTTTTTTTTTTTTGACACCTATTCCTGAACTTCAAATATTTCACTTCCTTTCACTTACTTTCAAGATCTAAGCAAATATCAAACATTCTTTCTCTTTTCAGAAACATGGATATAGGAGCACAGCCTTCGATTCCACTCCAGCCCATAGAAATTTGTGCAATGACAGAGTGAAAAAAGGTGCCTGTTTCGTCTAATTATCACACCTCTTAGCTGCAGCAGAACATCACCCAGTGTTTAGATGTTCCCTGCAAAAGGGACAGAGAAGCCTGATCCAAGGCAAGAAATGTTATCTTTCCTGAACATAACGGCCAATCACATGAACCCATGTCGTGCTGAACACAGTGTTTCCAGTCTTCAGGCGCAGCACCAAGTCAGTTAATATATTGGTTGGCAGCAGTTTTTAGATACCCAGCAATCTGTTCTTGGAACACTTACTGATGCATATCATCCCTTTCAAACATAAATTGTTTGGTGCAGAGAACTTCCGTTTCTATGTGTTTTCAAAGTATTTAGCACAATAGAACACTGGCTGTTGGCCTGCACTAGTGCAGTATGACTTACAGTCCACTTATTTGGGGAATTTTTAAAGGCATTTTAAATTGCAGCTTCTCTAAAACTATTTTGAGTAGAACTTAATCAATAGGCAGATTTGTGCAAGATAGCTATGTTAAAACTCTTTTATGAGTGACTACAAATATATAACTTCAAGATAAATTTGTTCTAGTGCATAAGGATTAAAGATTGATAGTGTCTCTAGAAACAGAAAATTTCTTGATTCTTATTGTTTAGAACATGTCGAGGCAAAGAATAATCAATATACAATTTAAGCAGAAAAAAAGTACATTCAACTGTTAAACATTTATTCAGAAAATAAAAGGGGAAAATAAAAGACAGAAAAGTTTAAAAAACTATTTTTAAGATGCAGTGTCCCTTCAACAGATTACAAAAATATAGTAGACATAATTCCCGCAGTTTTAAGCTGTATCAAACACTGAAGGATCAACAGATCTTCAAAAATTGTGTGATTAATATTATGGAAATACTGACACACCATGTTTTTGCATCTCGGAAGTTTTAATTGCAGCCATTTGTACTCAGCAGATTCAGTAAAGTGTAGCTGAGTGAGATTTCATGAGTAGTGACATAAGCATATATTGTATTGATTTCTTTAGGAATTACTCAGGTTTTTTTTTAAAAAATGCTTATTTCACAGTCTAGAAACCAACCAGCCCAAGAAAGACTAATGCAGAATGGATTAATTCTCCCTGAACTATTAGAGTGCTGATGTAAGCCAGGTTCCTTGAATTTAACATTAAAAAAAATTTCAGTGGTTGCCACAGTCCTAGTGAAATCTTCCTAAACATTTTATTTTTCATATGGAATTAGTAATTTTCTCTGCCTCCCTAGACTTTTCTGGTATACTGTGTAGTTCCTGAAGGAAGCATGCCTAAGTGTGATCCCATACCAGGCCATATCAAGAATAACTTCCCTGAAGTCAGAGTTAAGCCAAAGGGGAATTGCTGTAAGTATACTTACACTGAAAACTGTGCTTGTGCTGCTGCTGCTACGAATGACTTTCAGTCTGAAATTTCCCTTGCATAAGAAGGTACAAGCTGTTGCAGATGATGAGACTAAGGATCCGTCTAGAACGGGAACGGTACCTTTCCGATACAGGCAACAGGAGGTGCCCCAGAAAAAGTAATAAACCAGAGCAAGAATGTAGTAACTGGGGGAAGGGAGGAGACAGACACAGCGACTGTGATTTTCCTGCACCATAAGTGCTGCCTTTGTATTTAATAGCTTTTCCCAGATTTTTCCTCAATTAGCTTATCCACTTGCCTTTTAAACCTGTGTAAACTTTTTGCATGCAGAGTGTCCTGAAGCAGGGAGTTCCATTGCTTAGCCACAGGCTGCCTGAAGAATTCCCAAAGCAGAAATAAGGCAAATGTTTAATCACAAAGTGAAATTTCGTCCTCTTACCTGTGAACTGCTGTACCTTATTCTGTAAGTAGTCCAACTAAGTGAAGTCTTACCTCTCTGAAGCAATTGGCTCATATTACATGAGACTAGAATTTTATTACATTATTTCACTGTGTATAAGGAGAGGAGATATGGTGACACCCATACTCAAGAGGTTTTATACAATTAAATTTCACTATTGTAGAATTTATATGTCTAACACTAAAAGATTGACAAGACACACTAGGTACTTACTCCTCAGCTTCCTAAGTTCTGCTGCTATGCAAGCCAATGAGAACCAGTGTCTGAACTGTGATGAAACAGTACATTTTTGTTTCTTCCACCTGTTTCAGATTTGTTGGTTAGGCATGCTTGCAACTAAATCCTTGAGGACCTTGATCCAGTTATCCATCTTTATCCCAAAGTCAGCACAGTGCACAGCGTTTAGATTATTTCTGAATGAAACTAAGCTGCCAGCAAAGGACATGATCTAGTTCTTCCTGCTTTCTATGTAACGGTTAGACACACTGCCAGAAGTGGGAAAATTACTTTAGACTGTCTTCTGCCATTGCCCACTCCTCCCACAGGCAGCTTGGGTGGCTTGGGCCACCAAGCAAGGAATAAAGGATTCAAGAGAGTCCAAAAAGTACAGGCAGGAGAGGACAGGAGTGTATTCCAGCGGAAAGGGCAGTCTCCTACCAAAGAGGAATCCTAAATTCATGTCTCACTGGGTTGTTTCAAGCACTACTCCCTTCCACCGTCGTTCTGTTCAGCATTTCCCTACAGTGGCTGCCTTTTGGGGTAGCACACAGTGAAGTAAACTGAAATACCTTAGCCAAATTGTTATATCCACTCTTGGAGCTGGGTGCCTAACCTGAAGGCACGGCAAAGCCCAAGTCGCTTTGTGGACCTGGACCTGAGGATGGTAGGATGGTAACAGGTGTAGAGCTACAAATAGTCATCCTTCAGAAAGACAAATCCGTTTATATAATTGGCAGGGGCTGAGTCTGTGTAAGAATGATCGGGAAGGAAAAGGAAGGTATATTCCCTTGGAGTGGGAGGCTGGTTTATTTTTCACATAATTGATCGTCTGTCAGAGATCCGTGCTTTCGCCATGAATTCTGGCTCTTGAAAGCCTGTGAAAGCTTTCCAGCTTTTACTAGCATGACATCATCCAGGAGGATACACAAGATGGGAAAGGAACCTGCACCATTTAATACTGACTCAGTGAGTATTTGCTTACACTGGCTAACACAAAGCTGCTCACTGCCAATTTCCCAGGAGTGCTGAAGAGTCACATCATTCGCTGAGTATCACTGTCATTATGAAGCAGGCTGGAGTGCCTCCATCTGAGAACCTAGGCCAGCTTTGACTCAACACTAAGCAGACATCCAGGTTTTTCAACACCACTGTAGTAGCCTTTTCAATGTGCAAGAGAATATTCATTGCCCCAGGGCTTCAGTTCATGGTGATTATTTTCTACAATGACAATACTCAGGTAGAAGAAGTTCACAAATTCTTTGTGAAATCACAGTCATTTCTTTGCATCAGCACTGTGATTTGCAATGTCGAACTTTAGTATCTGTAGTTCTGCTACTACTCTTCATGGATCATTTGGTGTATGGATGTCAAAATGTACATCCAGTATATGCTTTTGACATAGAATTGAAGAGACTGAAGAGAAAGAGGTTGGGTTTTTTTCTTGTTTGTTTGTTTGGTTTTTTTAACCTAGATGTATCAAAGGTGGTGGGTCTGCTGGTTTTTGGCCAGGCAGGAAGACTGGAAGCCCTGGGAAGTCTGGAGCCCTTATGCTGACAGGTGAACTCACTAGATTCGTACTAATTTGTTAAGATATACTTCAAGGAAGTCCATTATTTTTTCTAAAATAAGACTTTTGATTTCAAACGTAGCCTTCAGATTCTGAGTAGCTTCAGGTACTTCCTGCCAAGTAATGTTTTACTATTATATTTTCCTATGGAAAATTACAGTTTCTCTCTCAAGATTCATAGAGAAAAAGCCCAAATTTGTGTCTTTTAAGTGAAGCAGCACAACTGAGTGTAGAAAGTGTTGGTGTGCGGAGAAGTGGTGAGGGAAGAAAAAGGGAGAATATTTTTCCCTGACATCTTATCTCTTTCTGTGATAATAATCTTACATGTTACTTATGAAAACAGAGTGGATATCTTCAAATAGCTGGGCAATTTTCAGTAGTGTCCCTTTGAATGACCATTCAAATATCTTATATGTGGCCTTGTCTTATTCAGGCAATGCTTGGAGGATATAGAATCTTAAAATCCTCTGCAGTTCTGCTTTTGGCACTTGCTCTCACTGCTCTTACTTGATGAGGCTTTAGACAGCATAGCTCTGAGTGGGAGAAACCTTTGTAACAGGAGCTGTGACATCTCAGCAATGCCAGCTAGGCAGCAGTCACCCCCCCTCGCATTCAGAGGGTTTTCATCACAGTCAGAAGGGGGAGAAACTTGAAATGCCAGCAGGGGAGGGCAGTGCATTATTGCCTTTAGACTGTACTGCATATGTCAGTTCAATCTGTCTTCAGGGAGCGAAGACTCCAAAACGTTTTTGGTTATCACTGCTCACAAAAGGCACTTCCCATCCAAACCAGTTAAGGAAGCAAAAGTACAACTGTGGCTCTTATGACACTAATTTTCTACAGTATGAGTGCATTTCTTCAAGTATCTTTCCTCTAGGAAGTCAGAGAGTCATACTATTTTCTTTATATGAAATGCTTTTGAAGACCTAAACCTGTCAAGTAGAAAGGGTAGAATTCATTAGCCTAACTTCAGAGCTCTCTATGGCAGACATTTAGAGCTGAGCATGTCACGTAGACAGTCTTTGTAGGGAAAGGAGAAAAGCAGGCACTTTTAGGATACAGTGTATCCTAAGTTCTGAAACACATCTAAAATAGGTCAGAAGAGTTGTTCTCTAATCAATTCGGAGAAGTAAGGACTTCTAGAGAATATTAATTATAAAGATACAAGTCTCTATCATAAATCTCTAAACTTTCAGAGGTGAATCTCCTCAAATTATCAGGTGTAGTACTTTTGGGTATGCACATATTTCTCTAAACTGTAGTAGTTTCTTGCTAAGCTCCCGAACCACTAGTGATCCAAAACAAAACAAACACAAACAAACAAACAAGCCTGAGGTGAAATTAGAAACATACTGATACCTAAGGTAAACAAGACCTATACTAGCATTATCACAGAATAAGGAATGTAGAGGCAGTTGCCAAGACACAGGTCTAGGAGTACAGCAACCTGACTTTGCATATCAGTTCTGATACAGACATAAGTAGAAGGAAATCACTCGGCCACTCTGGGATTTTTTGCTATCCATCCACTGTGTCCAGCACACTTTGGCTTAATTAGGTAGTTGCTCATAATTCCTGCTACTAAGTTTGAACATAGCCAATTCAAAAAGGGAGTTAAAGGTACTTCCAAAGCTGAACCTGCCTTTCATTGGCTTAACAGTCACTTAAATACCATGTTGGCTATTTTTAAAGTGTTTCTGTCTCTAGCTGCACTAAGAAAAACTCTCATAAAGAAAAGGAAGGGAATTAACAGCCAGTGTCTTAGCACTCATGGTCATAGAATCATAGGATCATTTATGTTGGAAAAGACCTTTAAGATCATAGAGTCCGACCATTAACCTAGCCCTGCCAAGTCCACCACTAAACCATGTCCTTAAGCGTCTACACATCTTTTAAACACCTTCAGGGATGGTGACTCAACCACTTCCCTGGGCAGCCTGTTCCAATGCTCAACAACCCTTTCAGTCATTCTGAGGTTCTTGCCCCTCTTTTTGTAGGTCTGTTCACCAACAAGTAATTTCGGTCATGGGTAAGGGAGAGGGCCTTCCTACATATTCAGGAACCTATGAAACTGATTGTGTACTAAGCATGATCAAATGCACAAAGTCAACAAAACAGGAGGAAATATTCCAACAATAAACCTCTGCTAAATTTGAAACAGTCATATTCAAAAAAATTCAGACAGCTACAGTTTGGTGATTATAAAGTGCTTCGTGGTTCTTATAAAGAAGCACCACAGAAGAGCAATAAAAGGTAAATGAGTGAGAAATGTACAAGTAAAAGTACAGAAGTGTACAGTACCTTGAACAGGGAATGCCAACGTCTATAACACCAATAGGCATTTCTGGCCACCCCCGCCCCTGGAAGCACTGAGAGAGGTGGTACATTTACCTTCTTTCTTTTGATAGCTCAGTTTTGGATGCAGGATGGGGAAATGGAATTCAGAATTCAAATTAATCGAATGTATAACAGAAAGCAAATCAGTGGGGAGAACAGCGCAGAAAGCGATATGCAACAGCACTGCTCCGTGTTACCTGGGCTGTCTTTGTCCACATCCTACAGCCTCAGTCAGCTCAGACACACACAGGGTGATCAAGGCAAATCTGTTTCCACCCATTATCTGCTGTACATAGAGAAGTACTAAGACATACAAGGCTGACATGTAAATTAATGAGGCATTCTGGGTTTGGATCAGTGTTGCTTAGACACAGGATCTTGATTTAGGACTCAAAGACCTGTATCTGCTGCTATTGTTGTGCCTAGCAAGATTGACCAGGTCATGCCACTTCCTTGTGTTTGTCTGCAAAATCAGGTAACGGTGTCTCTGCTTTTGAGGTCTTCTAGTAACAAGTGCCATTCAAATGTTCAGTACAGCTAAGGCAGAAGAACAAACCTGCAGACAAGACAATGACTGAAGACATTCAGGAGGGTAATACACATGCCTACTCCTGCACTGGGATCTCACAAGAGTTTAGGACACTGGTAGAAAAGCAGGAGGCAGTGAAAAGCTTGGTTGTTTTCCCTAAAAAAAAACCAGGGAAGTCAACACTGCAGAAGAAAAGGGCTGGTGTGGGTGCCTACCTCACACCCACTGTAGCCAGAGACAGCTTACTTTGCTAAATCGTTAGTGATGTCCAAAACACTTTTATAGCTTTGAAAAGCAAAATCTGAGCTTTCAGGTCATGGTAAGTAACTAGAGAAGCAGCTGCTTTTCAGATTGGTTTGGATTCTGTCAATGTTATAACAAAAAAAATGTTTTGTATTTTGCACAGGGAGGGGATTGCATTCATTTTTGGGTGAGTCCTGTGCTGGGGAAACTGAAGTGTAATCCTAGAGAAATGCATTCAGAATAGCTGCCATTTAGCTAGTACCAACCTGGTACTAGCCTTGTAATACAAGCCACTCTCAAGAATTTTTGTATTAGCCCATCTAACAAATTCTAGCAAAGAGTCGGTGTGGCTGTTCATGTAAGTTGATAAGATATATTTCCCTTCACACACCCTAGGTGCATGTGACTCTGCACTTTAGTACAGTCGGCTCCTTGTGTGTACAGAAACTCTGTCCGGCTATTTCTCATTTCCCACGCAAGACTTGAACGCACGGTGTTGGCATCGGCACCGTTCGCCCTCGCTCCTCCTCACCGGACGGTGCGCGCTGCGCCGCCGAGGGCAGCCGGGCTGGGGGCCGGGCGGGAGCTGGGCTGGGGGCCGGGAGCTGGGCTGGGGGCCGGGCCGGGAGCTGGGCTGGGGGCCGGGAGCTGGGCCGGGGGCCGGGCGGGAGCTGGGCTGGGGGCCGGGAGCTGGGCTGGGGGCCGGGCGGGAGCTGGGCTGGGGGCCGGGAGCTGGGCTGGGGGCCGGGCCGGGAGCTGGGCTGGGGGGCGGGAGCTGGGCCGGGGGCCGGGCGGGAGCTGGGCTGGGGGCCGGGCCGGGAGCTGGGCTGGGGGCCGGGCCGGGAGCTGGGCTGGGGGCCGGGAGCTGGGCTGGGGGGCGGGAGCTGGGCCGGGGGCCTGGCCGGGAGCCGGCCGCTCGGCCGGGGCACCAACTCCCTCGGCGCCCCGGAGCCGCCGAGCCGCGCCGCCCCGGGACGCTGTAGCCCCAGGCACGGTTATACTGGGCCGGGCTGGCTCTCGGTGAGGTGCACAGCGGCGGGCGACAGGGTTTTCCAAGAAGCTGGGGACAGAAGGTGCCGAGAACGTTCCCCGCTCTCGCTCTTCCCTTGCGGTTGGGATGCGCTGCCAGACCCAGCCCGCAGGCTGACCACGGCACTGCCCTCGGGAGGATCCGCGGAAGCCCAGAGCCATTGATCCGGCGGCTCCGCGCACGGCCGAGAGCCCGCCTGGAGCCCGGGAACGCCCCTCTCTCCGGGGCCAAGCCCGAGCAGCACCGGCGCCGCGGAGAAGAGGAGCGGCGAGGGAAACGTGCTCGGGGAAGGGAAGGACGGGGCGGGCGGGGGCCGCTTCTGTCCCCTAGCCCCGAGGAAACCCCGTTGAGCGGCGTGTCCCCCCGGCTCCCTCCGCCCGGCTCCAGCGGCGGTCACTTGCCGTGGCAGCCCCGGGAGCGGATGGCTCCGGCTCCCCGGTGCTTCAATGCAGATGGAGGGGGAAGAGAGAGGAGCCCGCCTGGATTCCGGGCAGCCCCGTCCGCTGGCGGCAGGATGCTGCGGGGCCCGGCCCTTGTTGGCCCCGTCCACCCCCCGACGTCGCCCGCACCCACCTCGAAGAAGCCGGCTCTGCCGCCCATCCTGCGGGCTGCCGCCGCCTCCCGCCGCCGCGGCTCCTTCCCCGGGTCCCCGCGCTGCGGCCAATCAGGCGGCGCCCGGCCCCCGCGGGGGGGCTCCCGGCGGCAGCGCCGGGCCCCAAGAGGCGGCACCCGGCCCCCCGCCCTGCCCCGGGCCGCTGCCCGGCGGTGCGCGCTGGGCGGCTGCTGAAACAGTTCCATGTGCAGCCCGCAGTGGTACCCGGGCAGGCTGCAGCACTGCGGGGACCGCCGGGACCTCCGCAAGCCAAGTTCGGCACGTCCCGGTGTTCAGGGAATTGGGAGAGAAGAGTGATATCCACCGATCGGCTGGAGTGAGGATTCAATGGCATTCCATTCGAAAGGGTAATTTATTTTTCTTTTAACATTACAGAATTACTGCAGGGTATCAACCGCATTTCAGATCTTTTGCAGATCTGAAGTGTTAACCTGCAAGAATACAACTGATCATGAGCTAGAAAACGTCCTTTCTTTCTCTGGCAGTTTACCTTTCAGGGGTGATTTGACTGACGACAGAACTCTGCTGAGATCACGTCTTCTCTGAGGTGTTCTTCCTGCTGCTGAGAGTTAAATGCATGGCATAAAGCAGTGCAGAAGCTGACAGTTTTTTTCCTCCAACCAGTCTTCTTGACATGATATCCTTTTTCTAGAGCTAAGGTAATTAAATATTAGCAAATTCTACAATGCTTTAAAGGAACAATGTTTTTGCAGTGCCATAAATTTCCGCTAGACAGAAAGAATTATGCTATGCACTGTTTGAAAACCCTCTGCCACTGCCAAATTTAACCTGATTCCATAGAATTATAACCATCAAAGCTACCTACATGAAATATCAAAAAATAAATTTCACACACACACACACACACACAAAAAAGCCTGTACTGGAAAGCCAGATCAGAAAGACCCAGCAGGACAGAATTCATGACGAATGTAAATATGGGCAAACCTGTGAAGGTATGTGGAGGTGTACACTCCTTCTCCAGCTGATTACTAGTCTGGATGGTGAACCTTTGGGCCGAGTTAGACCTTCTGGATTTTCATGTTAAAGAAAAAGAAAACAAAATTACTGGTTTTCCAAATAAGCTGACATTTCATTCAGTATATTTCACTTCCAGATGCTCTGTATTTGTACAATGAGGAAAACGTTTCAAATACATGAAAGTAATCCAATACGGAAAAGTAATCAGAACGCAAATATGAAGAACATTTAAAATAACCTTCTGTGCCAGAGAGCGTTCAGGCAGTGCTGCAGACTGACAGAAGTTATGCAAATTGGTTCTATTAGCACAACGTGCAGCCTGGGGAAGCAAAAATCTGTTAGAAATACAACTCCAATTCCTGCTCTGACAGCAAAATTACAATTTGTGGTGTACCGTTCACTTTAACTGCAGTTATTGGGGGGGGGAAGCCCCCCTTCGAATCTCCAGTTCAGAAGGGCTTTAAAGTTCAGGGTGTAGCTTCCGCAAAGCCACGTGGCCCTAAAAAAATCCCCTAACCATAATCCTTCAGGTTTCACCCAGTGCGTCCTCATTGGAATCAACCGGTGTAAAACTGGAGTTATACCCTAAGTTTTAAGTTTCATCAAAACGTAAACAAAACCAAAGTAAACAAGCGTTTGGTTTCCTTTTTGAGGCCTTTTATCTCCGTGTCTTATCAACCATTATTTGTTACTTAAAAGCGTCATGGCTAAAATTCAGATGGTTCCATTAATTTTACTAAGCCTGCAGAGCAGCCAAAACAGCGATGCTTGCAGGATGGTACCACCGCGCTGCCGCCGCTCGGCAGCCGCCGAAGCCCGCGGACCGCGGCAGCACCGCCCGGGCCCGCGGCCGCCGCAGGCCCCGCCCCGCCCGCCCCGGCCCCGCCCTTCCCCGCCCCTCCCCGCCCCGGCCCCGCCCCGCCGCGCCCCGGCCCCGCCCCTCCCCGCCCGCCGCGCCGCAGCCGGCGCCTAGGGGGCGCTGCCCCGTGACGTCGACGGCCTCGTGAGAGACGGTGCGCAGGCGCGTGGCGGGATCCTGAGGCGGCGCTGGCGGGGCGCGCGCAGCCCGGCGGGTGCGCTCCGTCGCGCGCTGGGCCCGCCTCCCCGCCCATTGTCCTCGCGCCATGTGACCGGGGCGGTTAGAAAGCGCCCCCCTCCCCCCGCGCCGTTACTAGTGCTGAGTCACGGCGCGGCGCTGCCCGGTGCCGCAGGGAGCTCGGCGGCCGCCGCAGCGCCAGGCTTCCCCATGGGGACGGACGGCGCCCGCGCTCTGCTGGAGCGGGCGGGCACCCTCACCCTGCAGACCGGCAACCTCCTCAACTGGGGCTGCCCGCGCAAGAAGTGCCCGTCCACCCCCGCCGAGGAGGTGAGCGAGGCGGGCCCGGGTCCTCCCCTCCGGGCGCTGCGGCGGGGGTCTCGGCGGGCGCCTGCGCGGCGGGGTGCCGGGGTGGGCCGTGCTGCAGCCCAGCCGCCGGGGGAGCGCCGGTTGTTGCTGCCGGCGGGTGCGGGGCCGCCCGAGCGGTCAGGGCGCCGTCCGGTGCAGCGCTTGTGTTCGTGGCGCGGGGCCGCACGGCTCGGCGCCCTCGCCGGCCCCAAACGGGCTTCCTCGCCCAGCCGCCGCCGCGAGGTGGGACACGCAAAAAAGGCGCATTTTGCTGTTTATTACGCCTGGTTTTTGGGCGCTCTGTGCCGGCGGACAGCGGCGTGGCGCTCCGCAAAGGCAGCGGGCTGCCTGCGGGGGGCGCGGGCGGCAGCCGCGCTGGGGTGTCCCCCGTGCCGCGCTTCGCCGGCTGCGTGCGGGTCTGCCGGGAAACCAGAGCGTGTTTCTGCCCTCGGGAACCACGAGTCCAAACACTGACTAGTTTAAGTACTGCTTGTGATGGCAGACGAGGTTCTTGGTAATTCTTTAGCAAGAGAAAGACAGGAATAAATAGGAGGTTGCATTACAAATAATGCAAAAAAAATCTCTTTTCTAACCTGAAATTAATTTTAGCCATTTCTTACTCGTGACAGGTCTCAGGAAGATTACTCATTGCTGTCTTCTTTAAAGAGTACAGCTGTCATTCTTTGTTAAATATTGAAAGAACTTTTTAAGAACAACTTTATTGCCTTTAGCTGTATGTGCCAACACTTAAAGTAATCCTGATAAAATGGATGGAGGTCCTGTGGCCATGAGCATCAAAACCACTGTATTTGCTGTCTTGTCATGACACAGTGATTTGAAAATGGTCGTTTAGTAATCAGAATAACTATTGTGCTGGCTGGTTATTGCTATATAGTGGCACCGTTGCTACTCTAGAAGTTGGTTGCTTGCATGTTAGTCATGCACAAATGGTGAGAAAGGTGACTGGGAGGATGATGTAATAAGAAGGAAAAATTCATCATACTTTTACTTGTTATGTGATGATAACTCTTTTATTTGGCCTGGTTGCTAATTGCAACGTTCTATGATTTGTGTGAAATGGGGATAGATTCTGTATCAAAGAGACAGCTGTATCGTAATGGGCACCTTTTGTGAGTAGTTTCCGGAGCATTGTTAAATAAAGAGTGGCCAGTGTGCATAACAAATCAGTTAAGGTATTTAAATTCGTCTGTTTACAGGGAAATACGCATTTAAACACAAGGCTGCCTGCTTTCCAGAGTTGCTGGAATTCCAGAAGCAAATAATTGTCATTAATTATCAAAAATAAATTGGCTTTTACCTCTTCTTTTGGTGTAGTTAGTGTGTGTATAGCTCTCAGTGGCAGGATGTAAGCTAAAACTTTGCAAACTAGGAACCCTAACGTTAGGAATTTGGAGATGTAACTGTATTTGGGAAAGCTGGTCAAAGCAGTTGAATATGCTGCACTTTTCACATGTGTTGAGGGCAGGGGAGTGGTGTGCTTTGGAGACAAAGGCTTGTGCATACTAACTGCAGTGGAAGTATAAAGTGTGAGAGTTGCAAAGTAGCAATATATAGAATATACGTATTAAGTACTGTCTCACTTTGCTTCAGAAAGGGAAAGATAACATTTAAAGTTGCATCAAAGTAGACTGAAGAGTTCCAGCATTGTGGATAGCTATTTGGTGGGGGGAGGTCAGTTCTTGCCTTTTGACTGAGTTATTTTTGCATGCCATTTTAAATGGCTGGGGAAGGATGTGTAGGATTTGTGTTCACAAAGTATTATTACTGTATTATGTCTTAAACTTTGCGATATTCAGTTTTATGGGGGGGGTGGCTTCTGGTGTATGCATGGTGTTGTGGGCACTCTGAATCAATGTTAGGTGTCACAGGAAATTGCTATTTAATGGTACAAAAAGTTTGTATTCATGAAGGTATAAAATACATTACTAAAAGTGAAGTAAAGCAGCTCTTCATGAACATGCTCCTCCCTGTGGCAGATACCAGTTTTGACAGTACATTTACTTAGCCTGGGGGGTAACGACTCCAGAGGTGTGTCAAAGGGAAGATACAGCATTGGGACAGTGGAAGCACTGGTACAATATGCAGTTAATTAGCTGATTTAGACTTAATAGTTATGCCTTACTATGTTCAAGAAAATCCATTATCAGAGTCTTAGTCAAGTTTATTTTGCATCCATGGATGCAGGAAAAAGGCAGGTATGGGGATGGATCTGAAGGTTCCCCCTTCAGTAATGAAGGACTTAAAAGCATTAAGTGGTTTGGCACAGTAGAATAGGTAGGAAGTAAATGAAAAGGGTCAGATGCATCTTAGAAAAAGTAATTAATACAGTGAGTATTTAGTGATTGATTGTGAAGCTTCAGAAATCTCTAACAATGTCACAACATGTATATTATCTGACTATGTTGTAACTTAAGAATCTCTACAAAAAAACTAAAACAAACCCACACACAACCCCCGCAAACAAAACACAACACTCAAAACACTCCATACCCTAGTTCAAGTACAGTACTTGTATTACTGCTAAAACTCTTTGTGAAAGCGGAGGGGAAAATATGCAAGTAAAAGTAAACTAGTTTGAACAAGTTTTGGATGGAAGCTATGAAGGAAGAATCTTCTGTCATTACTTCACTTGCCTTGTCCGTCTCGTGTGTCTATTAATCTTATTTCAGTGCAACTATAATGTAACTACACTTCAATATGAAATAATATTTTGTAGGTGCGGGACTGTATTCAGAAAACGCTGACAGAATGGAGCTCAAAGATTGCACAAGATCTGAATCAGGTAAGAGATGTTATGCATGTTATCTGTGTTACATGTGAAAACAGAGAAATATGTAGTTAGTTACACCTTTTAAAATATAAATCTATTAAATTTCTGTTGAAGCTTCAGATATCTTAGAGTATTTCTCAACCTCTCTGTATTTTTTTTTTAACATCTAGTAAACTTGGAGAGGCTAAGAAATACCAAAGTAAAGAAAGACAATTCTTAGCAAAATAAAAGTCCTTGTTTGCAAGATTTCAAGTTAATTGTTGGGGCAATGACCAAAAAAAAAAAATCTTTATACCTTAGAAGTTTTCCAGCATGCTTGTAAAAACTCAATGGAGAATTACCTAAGATATGGAGATGATAAACTAGATAGCATAAGATATTTCCATTTGAAGGGAAACTCTGAAGCGTAGCCTTGGTTGACTCAGAAATATTTTTGAAGATGAAAAAGTGGCGATTTTTCTTTTAAGAGTTAAAGTCTTCCACAGATACCTTAAAACCATAGTCATGGGCATCTGCCATCAAGATCTTCATGTATTTGGCTGCTTCTCTTTCACTATTGCTTCTGAAATTTAGCAAAGCAGTAATAGGTTCCCATTTGATACATTATTAGCTCTCTGAAATATTGCCATTTTCCTGGCAGTTTCTTTGGGTTTTGTGGCCAGTTCTTGTGTAAGGTGACATCAACTGCACGTTGCTGTGTTCCACACTGGAGTGCGGTGAGGCAGTTATTGCTGAATGATTTGTGGAAGATCTAATGATTGCTTAAGAAGAGAACAAAAATAAACATTTGTCTCTGTAAGATGTAGTGATCCATTTAGTGTAAGCTAGGTTTTACTGTCAAAACATGTCAACTGCATAATTCCAAATTATTTCATGAATTATATAGGTTTCCAGTAATTTTTTAAAATAAATACGTAAAGACATACAGAACAAACACAAACTTTTGTTTAAAATATTGACTGTATGGAATAATTCGGAGTCTTGCTTGCAGATTTTTTTTTTGTAGGGAAGCAAAAATTACCAGAGTTCTTGGCTGGGGATGGGGTGGTATATATCTGCGTATAACACAAAATCTCATGTAGGTAAAGCCTTAAAGTCATGTTGTACAAGCTGATGTAACACATCAGCCTAATCTTAAATGAGAATAGAGGGTGAAATCTCTGAAATTTTCCTAATTTTCAGTTTCAAAATTCTTGTTTTAAATCTGTATTTTACAGAATTTTTGTGTTAGGCTTCTCTGAAATTACAAAATACTTCTATGCAAAGATGTTCTCCTAATTCTGACAATGTGGTTTTTTTCAGCTGGTCATGAGGGGTTTTTTGAATAAAGCAAGGCAGCTTGAATTGGCACAGCAATCTGTTCACATCAGAAAGTCAGAACACTACTAAATATTATTCTATTAATTCTTAACAGTAATTAATATTTTTTTGTGTTAGGGGCATATGGAGCATTTCATATAGCTTTGTTTTCCTGTCTTCCCCTCAGAGATCAATAAGCATTGGCTTACTTTTTCTGTCATTGCATTTTTATACTATTTTTGTTTGTAAATGCTACAAGGCTTTTTCTTTGTTTGTTTTTTAATTAAACATTCTTTAGAAACTTCCTGTCTCCTCTTGACAAGTTGTTCCTAAGTCTCATGTACTTACTACAGGAAATACTGGAGGTTCTGGAATGTAAAGTAGATTCAGCTATAGAAAAAATAAATCCTGAAGAAAGGGATGAGTTGAAAGTATCAGGTAAGAACATAGTCAAAAATCTGGTGGCATAAAAAGGTTTCATATGCAGTTATAGGATGTTCACATATGTGTAGTTTTTCCACTGTGTTTTGTAATTGCAAAGTCAAATGACATCAGTGCACACTGTCATACTTTGGGTAGTCTAGAAGTTGGCTGAGAAAGACTTGAATTCATACTTCAGGTTTTAAAGCAGCTCGGCATTTTTCTAGTTTAACTTACATCCCCTGAAGTCAATTTAAATGTTTTTGTGAATCTTTGACTTTTCTGAAGCAAAATATTACAGATAATACTGCAGCTAAGGAATAGCATTGGAAGCACATTTATTTGCGTAATTTTTCCAGGTTGCATATGGTGAACTTGAAGGAGGCAATCCAAACTAACAGTAGTACATTTTGAGTCTCAGTAAGTTGTGAAGAGGTCTGTTTATACTATTATGTTTGGGGTTTTCATACAGGTTGTTATGGTTACTGCTTGGTGTCTTGATGCTTAAACCCTAGCTTTAGAGCTTATTAGATCATCTAACTGGATGATTTCTTGTTCTGAAACTGCACCACAACTTTGAAATTTAAGATAACAGTGTCTTTATTGGGCAGTCACCTTCAGAAGGCTTTTTTTTTTTTACAATTTTTGAAGTAATTGATGTATATTCTAAGAACTGGTTACCCAAGAACTGATAAGTGGTGTGTATAGCTATATATTTAATAATAGCTGGCTTGTTTAGATATTGATTGCAGTTTCTTTGAAAATAGCAAAACTTTTCATCGTTGGATCAAACTCTTCATCAATCAGAGACGCAGTTGACTTGGGTAAGCGTGGAACTCAAATTTCTGGTAGGGTTTCTTATTTACTTTAGAAATAAATTTAGAACCTTTTCCATCCAAATATTTATTGACTGTCACAAGTATATCTCTTGTTTTTCTCTGAAGAGGGACTTAAGTAATCAAGTCTGTTTACACATTAGTTCAGTCAGCAAACTTAATAAATGGGGATTGCTGTAACCTTGGGTCCACAAACTCAAATCTAATTCCTTGCTCCCAGCAGGAGCATGTTTTTATTCTTTCATCGAGAACTTGTTAAACAGTTAATAATATGTGGTGTTTTAGTAACAGCGATACAATAGTTCCTTACCAGTTGTTGTTGGTTGCCAGTTGTTTTTAACATAATGAACCTCACTACTAACTGTGTAGTATTTCAGAGATTATTTAGGAACTAAAACAATATTGAAAGCAGTTGATGAAATAGCTGAGTTTTATTGAAGATAGGCTAACAACACTTTAGGTATCGGTGTAGCCATTGTATTCTAAGTTAGCAGTAATTGTGAGCAGCAGCACTGCACTTCACTTTGGAATAACAGTTGGGCATAAGGGGTTGCCAAAGAACAAGGGGTCGGATATCTTTCTTTTCTATTGATACCCCAGTTAACAGCCTATTTATTTCAAGTTGTAGTACCATTTGTTAAAAATACATTCATAGAATCCTTCCACAGAAGAAAATAATTTTAGTGACTTGGTTTTATTCTTTTTGCTGTGCAGAAGAGGCCTCATGGTTGGCATCTTCCCTACAGCTCAGTGATACTCTAAGACTTACGACTTCTCTCTGGCAATTTACCTCTCTATATTGGGTGTGTTTTTCATCTAACTTATAATATATATCAAATAGTTCTCCTAGTCCATGCCTTGTACTTGAGTTATAGTTTGAGGTGAAAGTTAGGAATTATGGGAAAAAGGAGTGAAGGAATCAGGAATTGTATCTCACCACTGGCTTCAGGGAAAAATATAGCTTTAACATTAAAAAGGAAAAAAAGCTTCATGTTTTGTTTTGTGTAGTTCCTCTCTGCTCTCCCCCAAAACTTCCCACGACCTACAGTTGAAGCTTGGCCTTCAGCTGTATGTTTGGTTATTTGCTAAAAACACTATTACTATCTTTGGTTTCTGATACACTCAGAGTTTCAGGTGGTGAATGGAGAGCTAGCAGAGTGAAACAGGAGGTGTGTCTTTTGCTGAATTTGAAAATTCATGCTGCTTATGTTTGTACCTCACAAAAGATTTTGCAGTCTCTGTTCTTTCTCCTCAGCATGTTCTGCCCTTGGAGTTGCTCAGTTAGACTCAGTCATTATTGCCCCACCTCCTGTTGAAGATGGAACTAGCCTTTCGTTGGAGTATCTACAACCTTATTGGCAAGAACTTGAAAATCTAGTTCAAAACAAAAAGATTGTTGCCATAGGTACTTCTGACCTAGATAAAACACTGTTAGAGCAGCTGTACCTGTGGGCGCAGGTGAGAACAAACTTCCTACTTGTAGCATTTCTAGGACAGAGTAACTGTTTTGTTGGCTGCCACATTGTTACAATCTTCTGTTATCAATGGGTTTATATACAAAATATTAATTGGCCTTGTTATTTTCAGCATCTTATTGGATGGTCCCAGTGTAGTTCAGGGTGAGGGAGGCTCAAAGTGTGATTGTCACTGGTTCAATACTTGTTCAGCAAAGGCTGGAAACCATGCATCTGCTCAGTAGCAGGTTCTTTGAAGTAGTTAAGGTTTAAGTTTTGAATGCTCTTACATTTAGGAAGGAGTGCAAACAGTACTCTCAAACCTTCAGATTTATTCCAGTGACTCTGAAAACATAGCTGTTTTCCCTTTAAGCTGTGTTATGAATGGAGGGATTTCCCCTTAAAAAAATGCTGTTTTGAGTCTTAAGCTTAAATGTACAGGGACAGGCTAGGAATCAAGTGGCACAATATTTTGCTGTCCAATGTGACTAATTGCCTCTTGTTACATTTAAGTGATGGGGGTCTATACTAGTATGTGCCCCTGCTCATGTGAGCTTGTGGATTTACCGTTTCCTTATTATTTCCTTGAATATTCCTCTTATGACGTTTCTTTTGTGGTATGTTAACATACTATATTTGCATAAGAGGTCCTGCTGAGAGTTCTGATCTGTGCTCTTTGCTGTTTGTGTATACTGAGGGGAGGAGAACCGAGGGGATTAATGACCACCTGCATGGTGACCATGAATGCAGTTTGTGATGAGCAGAGAGTCAGTCAGAGAGTGTTTCATTTACCTTAATCTGATCTAGACCCTTACCTAAAGGCATGGAAGACTGCAAATTATATATCCTTAACAAAAATTATTTGGATTTTTAAAAGTTTTGTTTTATTTCAAACTAACACCCCTATAATGTTTTTGCTACAACCTGCTGCTGTTTAGGGAATGTAGCAGACAGGAAGCCAAAATGTGTTACAGTGTGTGGCAGCACCTGAAGTTAGATGCTGTTCTTGTTTTGGGCTCTGTGCTGCAGGAAACTGCACATGTAGGAGTTGCCTGTTCAGCATCATGCAGAATTAACGTCCCTCAGACCTTAAAATAATGGTCAAAGGCAAATTGCTCAAAGCAAAATCTGTTGTAATAGAGGGCATGGGGAAATAACTGAAATAAGTACATTAATATTTTTCTTCTTATAAAAGTATTCTGTTACTTTCAGGTGAAACCAAGTAGTAATCAGGTGAACCTAGCTTCCTGTTGTGTGATGCCACCTGATCTCACAGCATTTGCAAAACAGTTTGACATACAGCTGTTAACTCACAATGACCCAAAAGGTAAGGCTTTGTCAGATAACGGAAGACTTTTAAATGCATTTATCCAGTACAAAATCAGGAATAATCTTTCTCTGAACTTCAAACTTTGTTACATTAGAATCCTGAGCAAAGGATTCTAGAAGTTTCACCTCTATAAAATATTTCTACTAACTTCTTGCTTTTGCCTCAATAAAGGGGAGGAAAGGTGATCTTTTCCAGCCTTGGATAGTTTATTGAAATAATTTCAATCAGAGAATAAAGTAAATAGAAGAACAAACTACCGAGAAATGTGTACTACATATGTTAAAAAAATAGTGTATTTCCACAAAACATAAAATGAAATGACAGTTACATTGCTCAAGGCCAGTAAATGACAAAGTCCACTTACACAGAACTTGTCTGTGAAATATCTTGCATAGAAATGTTGAAGATCAGTTGATTTTTTTTTTTTGAGTAGTTTGGTAATGTTAACATAAAAAATTGTTATGCTTTAAGCAGGACTCTTTCAAAGGAGTGCCTTCTTAAAATAACATGATTACAAAAAGAGTTGGTGTAAATGTTTTATTTGTTTTGTGCAGAGATTCAATTAAATATTCAAGGACTTGGAGGCTTTCCTTTAGACTCTAGAAGTCTGAGTTACCAGCTCCTTAGAATATTCTGGGATATTATATTAGTTTCTCTCAAACATCGTCTAATCTTAATCACTATAATGATGCCTTAAACATTTTGCTGGAATCATGAGCAAGAAGTCTTAATCAATATTTAGTTCATTCCTTCCCCACATTCTTCCTTATGACCAACTGTTTATGATGATCATACTTTTCCTTCCTTCTCCTTTCTTCCCATTCCCCCCCAAAGAAAAACAGTATTTATGTAGTATATGTTCTATAGTACCACTGTTACAACTAATGAATTTCATTGGTGCTTGAGCATGTATCAGCACTGCTCTGGCAGCATACAGGATGAATTGCCATTCAATCTGACAGTTTCCATGTCCTGTGAAGTCCAAAGTGCAATCTGCAGTTTAGTAAATGCTCTCTATTGAGAGTCATGAAATGAAGAAGAAGAGGATTTGTATAGAAAACAAAGCAAGTAGAGATTCCCTTATGCATTGTTTGCTAAGTGTAACTTCTCTGTGAAGGTCGGCTGAAGAGTCTTGAGGGTATGTTTTGGGAACATTCCTCATCAAAGAGATTGTTTCTTGTGCAGTGTCAGTCAAGGGAACAATGAGGTTTTTGTATTTGCCGCTGCCTTCTGCTTCGTGGCATTTAAGCCCATTTTTCTTAGTGCTTTCTGGGCTTGTGGTTATTATGAGCCAAGTTATGGGAGATGCTATAAATGTTGAGCTTCCGGTGACTGCAGAGGTAACTGAGAATGCTCCATACTTTGCTGATGTCAGCTTTTGTGCTTTACTCACATCTGGTTTGCCTAGCTAGCTTCTCAAATTTAATTTTCATTTTTTTCCTGCTAATGGTTCTGCTGATCAACTCTATTTGATATTGTAGAAGTCTCAGTTAATTAGTTTGGTGGCAAATACTCAATGTTGCAAAAAAAGTGTCCTGAAGACATCTGTAATATTCAGCTGCTTTTGCCCTACATGCATTCTGTAAGACTGGACCTGTGAAGTGTCTGGCACTGCTTAAGATTTTTGACTGTAGAAAAAGGTTTCTCTTAAGTGTTGCTTTTTGCAGCTGTGTACATGACATTATTTAAAGCATGAATATCCATTTTTAACTTCAGAATTACTTGGTGAAGCAAGTTTCCAAGAAGTTCTTCAGGAAACCATCCAGAACATGAAAGCACATGAGTGGATTCCTTTATGGCTTCTCCGGTATTCAGTCATTGTTAAAAGCAGAGGAATTATCAAGTCCAAAGGCTATATCGTGCAAGCTAAAAGAAATGCCTCTTAAACCACTTCCTTTTTATTTTTTTCCTTCTTTTTTTAGTGGCTTAGTGTTTTAATTTCTTGGGGATGGGGAGGATATTGCTTTTTTTCATAGAAACGCTTTTACAGCATTTGTAACAAAGACCAAAAGTTGTAATTATTCAGTGTGTTGTCAGCAATAGTGTCTGCAGTGTTCTGACACTTTTTCTTTCTTAACCTATTAACCAGTTAATTTAAAAGATGAAATATTTGGGGTTTGTTTTTAATTGAAATTATCTATAAACAGTTTAAAATATTTTTTGTATGACCAGTTCACTGTAAAATTATCATTATATTTTGGCTACCATTAGGTAGTATAGAGAAACTTATATATTTTTATTTAAAATTTCTCTTAAATAATAGTTACTTATCTGACAGGTACATAGATTTCAAACATTCAAGAGCTAGTTTTTATAGGAAATTGTCATCTTTTATGAAAAATTATCCCAAAAAATTAAACTGGTATCTCATTACTTGGTATGTATATATAGGCAAGTCAGCTGTTTCATTTGTGTGGATGGGAACACTGCTTTCTTTTTAATATAGTGTAAAAGACCTCTATGACTTAGAAAAAAATGCATCTTCAGAATTTCTTTCTGATTGTTAACTTGAATTCCTTCTGGCTTCTTTGTGCCTTAATATGCTTTGTTTAGTGTTTGCACAAGTGTGATGGCATCTTTACTGTTTGAAATAGAAAATGCATTATTGTGTGACTGTTTAAAATAAGAATTGAAAACAAGTGATGAAAAATCTGCTTATCAAAAACTGAATCGTGCCTGTCTTCTCAACTGTGGCTTGTTTTTTTTGATACTTGTGAACTAACTACGCACTCAGAATCAGCCAAGTCATAACAGTAAATACCGAAGTTGTTCACTGTAGGATTGTGTAAAATGGATGACTTGTTTTGGAGTTGTCTGGGAAACTTTGTTCCTTGAGTGCCATTCAGAAATGATGCAAGCAAGGGTTAGCTTGACATTAGGTATATTTCTGTTTGGCAGCAGCTTAGTGTACTGGCTTTTGAATCCTGGAGAGGCTGCTGCAGCTAAGGCAAGGCTTCTGATTTAATGTAGTCTTTCTGTCAAAAAGGCCTTTTCACTTCCTTGGCTTTAAATCAGAATAACTAGCAAAAGCTCAACTTGTAGTTCAGCAGGAGCTTGATGTTTAGTGTCTAAAATACTTATTTTCCTTTTGATTTCAGACAGGAGTGGGGTTTCGTATTAGTACTCATTAATGTAGCTGTACATATTTTGAGATTTGGGACTGTAGGGGAATGAATTTCCACCGACATCTTTCAAATTCTGTCATGTAGTTAGTGGAAGTCGAATGCTTGTAGGCAGTGTCTAGAGTGTCAGCTTCCTGTACTCCGTTCCACTATGTTAAAAGATTAATCTTTTTCAAAATACCTTCAGAGCTCTCAAATATCTCTAGGCGGCAAATACTGGGAAATGCTGGACTTCTTCAGTTCTTTTGATAGAGAGGGTACCAAAACTAGTAATGCATTAATAAAAGTTTGATTTTTTATTTCCTTTCTAATAAAAATGTAGGGGTTTTTTATGTTGAGTCAGTGTGTATCAGAGTTAAAAAATTACATGAGTTTCATTTTAAACTTCCCTACCAACTTTGAGTTGTATGCTGCTGATGATTAACTGATGTCTGTAAATTGTCTCTGGCTCCTGACATTGTGTTGTATTATTCATATGTGTGCTCAGTTTTATAAATTGAAATGCTACAAAACAAGAGTTGTGCTAAAACATTGTATTGGCTGCTCTAATAGAATAATTTATTTCCTTTCTGTAAACTGTTAACAGTTTGCTTGCTGTAGATCATAATGTCTTAAAGGGTACTTTTCTTATTTTTCTAGAGTTTCAGTGTGTAATAACGCTTTACCAGGTTATCTTATTAATTTGTTTTGCATCAAACACGGAGAGATGGGATTTCCTTCTGTGAGAAACTTGAAAGTTTGAATTAAAATTCGAAACTCTTGCAGGCTTTCAGTCTGTGCTTTGTATGCATTGCCATTACCTCGATAACAGTATTTTTACACTTGGTCATAAAACGGTCCGAAGCGTCCGCCAGTGCGGGGCTGCGGCTGCCGCGGTGCTTGCCAGGACGGGCGGGCCGCAGCCGCTTCCGGGCGGGGAGCGCTCGGCGCAGCGCGGGGCCGCTGCGCGCCGCTGCTCAGCTGCCGGGCCGCTGCTCCGCCCCGCGCTGCTGCCGCCGGAAGAGCGGCCGGAAGGGGCGGGCACAGCGCGGCTGACAAGATGGTGGTGACCAGGCGGGCGGCGGCGCGGGGGAGGCAGCAGAGGCCGCAGGCCGGGGGAGGCAGCGGCAGCCCCTCCGCGCCCGCTGCGGCGGAGGTGAGGAGAGCCGGGGGCGCGGGCAGCCGGACAGCGCCCGCCATGCGGGGCGGCGCGGCGGCCATCTTCCTGCGCGCACGCGGCCGGGCCGCGGCGGGCCCGCTGGCCGCGGCGGGCGGTGCGCTGCGCGGCGGCGGCCGCGTTGCCCCGGCTGGCGGCGGCGAGGGGCGGGGGCAGCAGTGTCGGTGTGCCCGCCCGCCGCTACCGGGCCTGCAGAGCGCTGCCCGGCCGGCCCTGCTGGACCCTGTCGGGGCTCGCAGCCGGCGCAGGTCGTTCAGCCGTTTCACGTTGCAAGTTAAAGGTCAGGGTATGTGTGGGGGCTTTTTGCCTTTTTTTTTTTCTTTTTCTCTTTTTTCTTTTTTTTTTCTCTTGTCCTTTTTTCCTTTTTTTCCCCTTCAGTTATTTTAGCATTTTTTGTGGCGTTTGCACTAGACATGCAAACACTGTTGCATAAGTACTGATCGTTTAGTTAGCACGGTTTGTGTTGGTCCAACATCGTTCAGGTTTGGGGAAGATCCTGCTCTGGCTGAGTGTTATTTCTTTCCAAAGTTTTGAATTGTCTTCTAGGTAACGTACAAGCACGGTTAAAGAAGCAGGTTGTCGCTGGTGTTGCTGAGAGACCAGTCTGTTCCTAAAACCACTACACTTGGTTTTGGAAGCCATTTTGGGGCACGTTCTGCCAGTTGCGAGTCTTCGGTGTTTTATAGTTGAGCAAATTTTCCATTTCTGAACATCCCTTCTGGATTTGCTTCCCATGACAGCTTGCCAGAACTTTTTAGAATTAGAAGATATTTGTTTATATTTCGTAATGTGTTTGTTTAATTTTTTTAATGGATGTGTATGTTTGACCAAAAGACAGTAGACAGCAGATAAGCAATTGGTGGTTTATTGAGACTTCTTCCACATGGGGTTATTCAGAGATATGTGTTGTTGTCAGCTTGAGTAGATTTGTTTAAAAAGATTGTTAGTGATTTGTATAGCATCCTTTTTATGGGGTTGTTTCACCTGTCAATAGCACACTTTTTTCACTCCTTTTCTAGATGGCATCTGCTGAAATTAGTACTCCTGTGCCTACGAGGATGACTAGAAGAACAACTAAATCAGTTTGTAAGCCAGAGGTAATTCAGGAATCTCAGTTTGAAGAGGTGGAACATGCAGAAACAAGGTCAGATGTCAGTGATAGCTTAGAGATGCAAATTACTACAAACGAGAACGCAACTGTTCATTCAGTGCGATCAGTTGCCGAACCAGAAGCTGATGGGCATGTGTCAGAAACAGAATCAAACTGCTCTGATGTGTCTGGTCTTCAGACACCTTTGTTTGTAAGAGTAACAAGAAGACGACAAATTGTAGTTCCTTGTCAGCCGGATTCTCCTGACAAAAAAAGACGTGACAAGACAGCTTCTCTAAATAAGTTAAGCAAGATTCTGGATGAAGATGATATCTCTGAAGCTGAGTCTTGTTCCTCTGCTGTTTTTGGTGTCCAGATGCCTAATGTTACCAGGACTACAAGAAGGAGGCAAAGCAAAAAGAAATTACAACCAGATACAGTTAGTGAATCCCATAGTGAAGATATTTCTGATGCAGAGTCGTGCTGCTTAAGTTCTCAGAAGGAACCGTCCATCACTACCAAACGAATTACTAGGAGCATGCAAATGAAATTGCAAGCAGAAAATACTGAGCAGACTGAGAAAGGAAATATAATTGTTTCAGAAGATGAGAATTTAATTGAGGTCACGGTTAAATCTGAGTCAGTAATAATTTCTGATTCTAGACCTGCTGCAGAGCTTGTCTCTGACGTAGAAGATGCTTCCTCTGTAATTGAGGAAAACAAAGAACTCAATTCACCTAAAAGCAAATGTTCTTCCAAATCTGCCAATACAACCCAGAGTAAAGAGGTTTTGAATGGTGTGACACCCAGCAGTCTTACAAATATGAAACAAAGTGACACCGAATCGCCTCGGAAAAAAGCCACCAAAAATCCACAGACTGTTGGGGTAGATTATTCAGAGGAAACATGTGGTCAAATACAAGAACAACACTGCAAAATACTTGTGGTGAAGGGGAAATCAGAGCATATGGATCTTTCTTTGACTGATTGCATGAGTCCCAAACAATTTTTAGAATTCCAAGTGCAAAAAACACCAAATGAAAGTAAAGAAATTCCAGAATGCAAAAGAGCAGATGCTGAGGCAGATGCACATCAACCTTTCACCCATGCTGATAAATTTAAAAAGGGTGAGCCATCTAGTGCAGTGAGCAGCCCACAAAATGATGTAGCTGCTGCCCAGAGAACTGATAGTGTTGGTAGATGCAGGATGCTTGAAAGCAGTGGAGACAAGGGTGAAGACAAAACAGGAGAATATGCTGAATCTGTATCACACAGAAGGGGAAGATCAAGTAGTGGAAATGATTCTTTTGCATTGTTTCTGAGCAAAGATGAAAGTGATGAATCTGAAAACAGTGATGTGGCAGACACAGATGCACTTGAAGAGAATCTTTGTTATAAAGAGGCAGATAAGAGGACTCCTTCCCTTAAAAAATCTTTAAAAAACAGTTCACTGCATGCTGAAGGGCTTTTTGTAATCGATACTAAGCCTGGCATGAGTTCCAGCCAAAAGTATTACTTAGATCATGTAGACCAAGATATTGATGCTGAAAATAAGCATGAAGGAAAGGAAGAAGTTGAAGAAGCCTCAGATCTGGAAGAGACTGAAGAGGAATTGATAGATGAAGATGAGAAGGATGAAGACGACGATTTGTTGAAAAATAAGAATGATGTGTAAGTATCTTTCTGGGAATAACTAAAGAATCTGCATTTTATTCAAGCGTATGAATAGGATATGTACATTACTTGCTAAATGATGTGGAATAAATGAGTAGTCTCATCACATAAGTCATATTGATGTGGTAAGCGGGGTTGCACAGATCAGAAAATAGAATTACAGTCCATAAATTCAGGGTTTAGGGATTTTTTGTATATAGCAGAACAGAACGCTGAAATATTTAGGCGTCTGGATGCCTTGTATGTGTTCAACTTGAAAAACAAAATGTGAAACTGGGTTAAACTGATCAGGCTTATCGAGGTCCCTGTTTTCTTAAGTGTTGATTTTATTTTATTTTTTAGTTTGGATATAAATAACAAAAAGTCCAGTAAATTCCTTATACGTTTCTTAATTAGATCGTGCTTTTTAAACCTAAAGTCACATGTACTTTCATGTTTTCAGTTCTTGTTGTGCTGTGGGATGGTGATACACTACAAGTGAAATCAGCCCAGAACAGAATCAGAGAATAATTTAGGTTGGATGGGACCTCTTGAGCTCTTGTAGTCCAGCTCCTGCTAAAATCCCTTTATATGCTTCATATGTTTCAAGCATAATACTCTGTTTAGGTTGGTCAAATATGTCTTCATCTTATAAAAACCTTCAGGTAGGCCAGAAGTTTTACAAAAACTTTGTCAAGCATTCTGTGTAAAGACATTATAAAAGATTAGTCATAGTTTGATAGAAAGTTGTAGAGAGCTTGCATTAATAAGCATTCAAACTACAATAAATACCTGTTCTACCTCTTTAGATATTACCATATTTCTCCATAATACTTAATAGCTGTTAAGTATTCTTGTCATCAAATACTTCCTTTTGAGTCAGCCATTGTACATTGTTTGCACAGGCATTCCTTTGACTGCTTGAAGTAATGAAGAAAATGTGAAATATACTTATTTTGAAATGTTTAATAACAGTATTCCTAGTACTCTTACACTGACAAGGCCTTAAACATTCCTATGATGAATTCTTGTTCTTCATACTTTTCACTAAAGAGTTGACGATATTTTTACCACCCATAGCTTGTGCTTTTGTGGCTTTTTTTCTTTTTAGCTAGCAAGTTTCTCAATGTATAGAAGTAGTATGCTGGTCATGAGTTCATTTGGCAAGGTTAAGTAAATTAAGAATTCAATTTTATAGAAGATAGTAATATCTAAGATAAGAATACAGCATTAGAATTAATATGAAAGATTCGTGGAAGTGATTTCCTGGGTATTGTTCTTTATTAAAGTCTCACTTCACATAATAGCATGATTTTTTTTTCCATGTCATCTTCTGTCACGTCTAAATGATGTATTTCTTCTAGATACTGAGACTTAAAATCATTGCAGAACTGAACCTAAGTTGCAAGGATGAGAAGAATGTGTTTTTGTGATTGTCTTTCTCAGAGGACAGCATAAGATTTAGCTGCATGCTTGTTAAAATATTCTCATCATTAACTATTTTCCTTTTAGTTTACAGCTTTCCAGCAGCATAGACCCTGGTTTGAATATCAAGAAGCTTGGAGGTTTATATGTTAGTTTTGATGGAAAAAAGCAGAAGCCCAGATCGAGTGTAATTGAACAACTGAAGGAGAAGAAGAAGGACCAGGTAATGTGTTCACAGTCATGCAGTTACCTGTTACTGCAGTAACACAAAAATATTAATTTAATAAGGTGGGTTTACTTGTTTTTAAAGAAGTATCTCATTCTGTGGTTTGCTGAGAACTTCCCTTCTTTTTGGCCAAAGGACGTATTTACATTTGGTTTTAATGATAAGAATGTAAATATATGTGACACTTCAGAAACTGAAAAGCAGTGCAAGTACCAGCACTATCCTGTAACATGAAATGAAGCTGATTATGTCTGCAGTTTTGCCTAATGGTACATGAGCTGAAGGTCTGCTAACAAGATATTTAGACCATAACAAGACTGAATTTCAGTAAATACAGGTCTACGCTATCCGTAATATGGAATTTTATTTCAAAAGCACCCCTTGAGATAAAAGGAATGTGTCATTTTTGTTGAGACTGTTAGGTTCATCCATGAAAACCACCTTTATTCAGGCGCGTTTGCTATCTCACTTCTTCCAGAGCTAGTTAACTGCTTTCTGTTGTTGGCCAGGATTGTCTTTTGAAGATCCCTACTACTCTTTTTTTTGTGGATCAAATAAGCTGAAGTATTGTATTATAATGCCTGCTTAGATTCTGCATGAGTCATTTGGTAGGTTCTCTAAATAGGGTAAAGCAGTAAAATTTGTATCAGTGAGATGACTGTCTAACATTAAAAAAAAAAAAAAATCTTACAGCTCTTGCGGAAGAGTATAATAACTCCAGATTTTGAAAAAAAAGAATGTGTTCCACCCTTCAGGGAATCGCTTCACCAGCTAAAGAAACAGCGCAGGGTAAGTGAAGAGCTGATAATGCCTCAAATGACAAAACAATCTGTGGTAGAAAGCCCCTTGCTGAGACCGTGTGCATGTATGGGCCCACTGGAAGTGGTGTGATGAACTGCAATTTTGTGTCCTCCCTGAGCCCTCCTGTGAAAAGCCATCCTTCCGGTCTTCAGTCACCAGGACAGTGAAGTGAAAGGTACTATGCTCAGATGCTACAAATCTGTTGTTAATACCGTGTTGACGACCTCTTTATTATTAAGGTCATAAAATACACTTTTTTAAGGTACAGAGTTATGTTCTAAAAACTTTCTCCATCTTTTGGAGTGGAGAGTTCCCTGCTCTATCCTGTCCTAGTTGCTAAATGCAGATTTATTGTTCTTGGTATTGCATCCTAGGCAGAGCGAGAAAAAACAACAGGTGACGGGTGGTTTGGTATGAAAGCCCCTGAAATCACCAGTGAATTGAAGAATGATCTTAAAGTTTTGAAGATGAGAGCCTCGTTGGACCCTAAGCATTTTTATAAGAAGAATGATAGAGATGGTCTACCCAAGTACTTCCAGGTAAGGAAGCAGCAGAAGGTGGCATTGTACTGCTGAAGTTTTGAACTATTCTCATTCCCTGCCTATTTTGTAGGTAGCCTTTCTGTTGATTTACTTTCATAGCTTAATTATTAAAGTATTTTGATCGCTTAGCTGCAGTTTACAACCGCTTAACTCTCTATTACATATGCATATATGCTGCTTTTTAAAAATTTCAGCTGATCTCATAGAACTGAACTAACATCTGACTTAATCCTTTTTCGGAACCCTCAGTGGGCTAGACTTTCGCTGCTTTTTAAAAGTATGTGCCTTTTTTAACAAGCACGTAGAAAATAATTAGCATTTATTTTCGTAGTAGCTAATACAATTTGAATGGAGACAGCTAGCTTTGTGATCAGCCAGATTTTCTGCTGCTGTAGCTCTCAGCTCTGAAGTAGTTTGCATAAAGAAAATAGTTACTACAGAAACTAGAAATAAGCTTCCATCTACTTGTGCCCATCTGAATAGTTAGCATGCTTGAGGAAATAGTTTTAATTTCTCAAAATATTACTCTTATGTTTTGAACTTTCTGGGCACAGAAAAATTTAGACAGAAGTGTTCCACATAATGAGATCTGCACAGGTCTCACCACATGAAACATGTAGTTCATGTATCTGTACTACTAACCTGAATCATCAGAACTGCCTGACAGGCCAGCTGGAAAAAATGTGATGCATTCCAGGATGAAGTTCTTGTATTAGAGCTGGATTAACTGCTGTGTAGCTGTCTACAAAAACCACCGCATGATAGAGAGGATACAGTTAAGATGGTCATAAGGGCTTCCTTTCCCTCCTTGGGAGAATGTTTAGAAGTTAAGAACTGGATTTCTTTTGTGAATACAAGCATTGATACAGCAGTCCAGTGTTGACAACTGTACAGTCTTAAAGCCCAGGCTGTCCTCTGTGCACTAAACAATGAGACAAAAAGTGACTCTGCATACAAAACATCGCCTAATTCTTTTGATATTTTGCTCTTTCTTAAGATACCATTCTGAGCTTCTCTGTAGGTGTCTTTACAGTTGTCACTGAGGATTAAAAAAAAAAAAGGCAAAATAAGGAACATCTTACTGTAGAGTAAAAATGTTTTCATTTCTGCTTTCTAGGTTGGAACTGTGGTTGATTCTCCCATAGACTTCTACCATAGTCGAATACCTAAGAAACAAAGGAAGAGAACAATTGTAGAAGAGCTGCTTGCGGATTCTGAGTTTAGAAGGTATTTTAAAACAGTTTTGTAATTTTAATATCCTATGTAAGAGGCGAGTATTTTAAACTGTATATAATATCTTTTTTGTTGGTTTTACTCAGCTTATGTGGGGGTTTTTATATACTTCAAAGAAAACTTAGTCTGTTTTAGCATTTCAGCAGCACTGCCATTGAGAAGATCTAAGGGATGGGATAATTAGATTCTGACAGCGTATTTTTTATCTTCATAAAAGGGTTTTATCCAACTCGGGTCATCACTGTTGGCGATCACTCTTAAAATAATGTCAGTGTTGAAGAGAGAACAATCAGCCCTATTCTGGTTTGCTTCTAAAATAAGTGTCTGCATAGGCTTACACCAAAAACCAAGGGCTCTGAATGAGTGATTTATGCCTCCACTTTTTTGTTGTTTAAGGACTGATTTATTTTTATTGGCATAATTGATAGAAAAGTACTGACTAATTCTGTGAAATTTGATGCGATTTCATTTTATAAGCATGTCAGTCTGCCACCTCTCATAGGAATCAAAATTGTGCCAGAAGTCTTACTTGAAGAAGAAGGTTGGATTAATTAATGTTTGCTTAACCTACAATTTCTGGAGTAGATCCCTTAGTTGATCCATTTTGATATTGGTTATTACATGATGTTAATCTGCACTTCTTTTTGTCACAATGACATATTTTCTTGGAAGTAGTACATAATTTGGAATTAAAAGATTCGTGTCAGGCTTGTAAGTTAAATGTTAATGTTGGGAATGCAAGTTCGTATAGCTATTTCTTAACTAGTTTCCTGACTTGGCCTGATTTATAAGATGTTTATTAGAAGCAAATTTTAACAATTAATGTCTCTGAAATTTCATCAATTAATTTGTTTTGTGGCTAATTAAGGGCTTTAACGAGATACTGCAGCATCAGTGCAGATATGTCAGGTTTCAGTCTCGCAATTAAAAGCTTCAATACTGCTCAGTGTGCAATGATCCACCGTGCTAATTGGTGTAGGTACATAAGAACCTGTAGTAGAGGAGCTAGCAACTCATGTTCAGTAAGTATATCCTGTTTGTTGTTTAGTGCTAATCTCATCTTAAATCTCATCTTAGTTTTCAGTCTTGAGGAGAGTAAGGGCGATTATCTAGAGTTTGCTGAGAAGGTGGTAAGCAGTTTGTTCATGGTATTGTTGAAGTGGATGAGTCTGCCCACCATGAGCAGTAGCAGTGCTTTAGCAAACTGTCCACGATGTGATTGCATCTGCAATAAAGAATCCCCTGGTTATGTCAAAATTAAATGATTCTTCAATCAAATTTCCTTCCAAAACAAATTTACCTGCATTTATCGTTAATCCAAGTGTTGATTTCCCTTTACCTACTCATAATTGTAGAAAATTAAACAAATCTGACTCAGAAAACATGAGAGAACTCCATTTGGCAAATTATATATGTAGAGTACTTTCCATGTTATCTTTTCGTGAACTTTGGTTTACCATGCTTAAAAGTAAATTATCTATTTTGTTCAGATATAATAAAAAGAAGTATCAGGAGATCATGAGTGAAAAAGCAGCTTTTGCAGCAGGGAAGAGGAATCGGAAGAAGAAGAAATTTCGCAATTAAGACTTGGAAGAAAAATAACAAGCTGGAACAACTTATTTGTTATAAAACTTTTTACAGAATGCTTTGGTTGTGGTGGTTTTTTCTTTTTTAAGATTGCAGCCCATATGCAAATTGAGGTTTAGGGAATTTCTTGTAGTGAGAATTCGGTAGGGAGCTTTATCAAATTATCAGGTATCTAAATTTCAAATAATTTAAATTTTAAAAATAATTTTTTGTTTCAATTAGTGTTTAAAAGATAATTATATAAAAGCGTATTGTTAAGTGTGAGCATGAAATTACAGCTTCATGGGTTGTGGTCTTTTCAGGCCTCAGTCTTTAGTGAATTAGTAAATTCAGTTTAAAGTTATGTGTGTGATTCACCTTGGCACTCGTTATATGCCAGAACAAATTTTTCCATGTCTTGTCAAGAAGTGCTGCTGGGCAATTCTATAATGTAAGGTATTGAGAAATAGTTGGGTCATGAAGGGTTTATTTTAGCACAGACTATAATAGGATTGAGAATGTCATGGAATTCAGCATATGCACATATACTTACATATTTAAATATATATATAAATAATATGTAATTTCTAGATAAATATTTAAAAGTAATGAAGTTATAAATTACATATTGTTTAGTGAATAAAATAATGTAAATATGTATTATGTATAAAATTTGACATTCAGCCATATATTGGTTTGATTAATTTTTACCATTTGATAATTGTCTAATGATCTTTTTGAAGATAATTTGACAGTGGGGTCCGTTGTCTAGGGTGCAGTGTGCAGGTGGTGGTCCGGCAGCTGATCTGGAATAGTTCTGCAGGTAAATGAACAGCGTGAGTTTGGAAGGGCCTCTGCCACTGTTATAGAACCAGAGATGGTGTCAGTTAGTTCTCCTTCGATCACGGTTCATAAGCTTTTGTGATCGTGAGAACTTCTGTGGTGTTTGGTTGGTTTTTAGTGACCTGGTTAGTATATTTCTGTTACAGATAGTATAACTCAGTTACTGCCATTAAGTAGCAAAAAAGACAGATAATAGAAGAAATAAAACTCACTACATTCTCTTAGATGGGTTGTGTGAAAAAGATTTAGACATGATTATCAGAGGACCAGCGATGTTGCTTGCTTATCCTAAGAACACTGAATTTTAAAGGTTGCAGGTTTTGAACACATACTATGCCCTTGACCAATGTTTAACCATGACATTTTCTACTACAGAGAATGAGAAGTGGTTGTTTTTTTAAGGATTAGCTATTTGTGCTGGAAATAGCTAAAATGAAATGAGCATTATGGTATATATTGATCACCAACCAAAGTTTGAAAGAAACGCTCCCCTGATCCTTTGTTGTTTTTTTATATTCTTCTGAAGTTGAGCGTAATGTTTTGCTACTGGACACGGATGGGAATCTATTATAGATTCCTTAAAAAGTCTCGACTGCCTAGAAATGAGTGGTGTGTGAAGTAAAGTGAATTCATTGGGAAGTATCAAACACAAAGAAGTAGAACCACCTGTCCCCAAGTTTCCGCTAACATGCAGATGCTATTCTAATACGCTTACATGTATGCTAATGTCTTGATTATCTGTAAATGCAAAAAAAAAGCCAAACAACAAAAATTCACTATGGTGTCTTGTTCTCCGGATGAGACATGGAAGTACAAAAAAACCCCACCTGAACACTGAGGGAAGAAAACAAGGCACCGCAGTAGCTGTCATTCCGTCGCATCCTAGGATGATCAGGTGCAACTTTCGAAAAGCAACGTGCAACTCTTGACAGACCTTGAAAGAGAAATACAAGCTGTGATGCCACACAGCAAGGAACAACTCCATGTATGTTGCTCAGTCTGCTCAATAGCTAGTTGCACAAGTTACTTTGTGTACAACATACCTGGTGAGGAATTTGGTTTATGTTCTATATCCTTTCCCTTCCTTTGATTTGTCAAATATCTTCTGCCACACACAGTGCCCATGAGGTTCTCTGACCAAGAGAGGCGAGACGATGCACTGGCCGTGTTCCCTGGGCTGCAGGGTGGCACTCGGGCGTTGTGTTTGCCTGCTTGCCAGGCAGCTCTTGCCCGAGCTTGTGCTTCAGCCCACTAGTCAGTGTACCTTTTCTTAACCACCAGTTTTCACAAAAGCATACGCAGGTTGTGTTTTGGACTCTTCTCCTTCTCAATTAAATTTGATTGAAAGTGATGTAAGGTTAAAGTTGCTGGGGAGAGGGTAAAACCAAAATGCACTGTGTGGTTGCATAAGCCTATCAGAGCATCAGATTTCTCTGAAAATACTCAAAAACATAGAAAAATTCTTTGCGAAATACCAGCATCATTTGAGAAACTTTGCCCCTAAATTGCAAGTAATACTTCTAATGGCTGTCAGAAATATTTGTGTTAATTTGTAATTCTGCCTTTATTGACATAAACCATTATTAACAAGAAATTTTCCCAAGGTTAAAGGGCAGTAGGTACCGTGTTGGGGCTTTTTATATGTGCACCTGTTGCTGTTTCGAATGTCACTTAGAATGTTTTGGGTGGACATTTCTTTATGCTCCTATTTCTTTATGCTTACCTTGGTTTTGCCAGTATTCCTTTTTTTTTTCTTGCCCTTAGGGCAGAGACTACCCAGTGGTCATACAGCCCAGTAAGGTCACAGTCCGTCTCTTAGGTGTCCCAATCAAAATACTCTTGAAAAAGGATTGGGTTAATGGTGGCTGTGGTGCCACCCACAGGCATGGTTAGTGCGGGAACAGAAGTAAAATACTTTTCACTTTCTCTGTCATGCTCTTATTGTTCGCACTTCTTCCTTTTTCCTTCTTTGGGGTTCTTTATCTGCAATCAACTTAGTTGTCTTAAAACTGAAGGTATCTTCTTATCATTGCTGTTGTCCATGTGATATAACTATTTTTGATCTCTTAATCTTTAGAAAGTTCTGTCTTTATTGCAGGAGCCTATCTAGGTAAGTCCTGCTGAGACTTGGAATCCTGCCATAACGCGGTCGACTTGGCAGTGCGAGATCAACAGTTGAACTCAGTCATCTTAACGATCCTTTCCAACCAAAACAATTCTATGATTCTGTGACCACAGGAGCTTGTCCTGCCCATCCTCCTGCCAAACGCAGGGTTAGACCAGGTTCTGCGGGGCTTTATACAATCAGGTCTCAAAAACCTACAAGGATGGAGACTGCACAGTTCCCAGAACTCCATTGCTCGACTCTCCTCACAGAAAAACAAAAAAAAGTTTCATATCCAATCAGATATAAGGATTATTACTGATTATTTGTCTGCCTCTTTGCCTTCATATTGCTTTCTTTTTTTAATTACTCCATAAATTTATAACAAGCAGCATTTGTCCGATTTATATTGCTTGCTATAGTTCTTGAATTTTTTTCTCCTGATTCTCCTAATGCATTCTGAAATACTATGTTTTCTTTGCAGCATCTTCCTCAAAACCCACTTTGTACAAGTATTTTGTGGAATTGTGTTCCTATACTTTTCCACTGGGGTTCTCATCAGAATCTGTTCCACAGCCCGTGTTGCAGGAGAGCTGGCCCTGTGCTGGCCCCTGGGCAGTGCCCTGCTCCTTGAACCTGCAGTTTCCTCTTTTGGCCTAGGGCCCTTCATTAACTTCTGCATTTTGAGAGTATTGCTTATGTAAATATTGCTTACAACATGCAAACATGTATATATAAAAGCCTCTGTCTTTTTTTTTTCACTTTAAGCAAATTTTTTGAAGCGATACTTAAATACGAGAAGTGGAAACGGAATTAGTATTTGGACCGAAATGGATTGCTGGAAGTGGCTGAACAAGGAGGAACGTTTTGTCTTCTGTCATTTGATTTAGTTGCTTTTTATGGGGTTAATGTAGAGAGGTTCTGGTTAGCTATTTCCAAAATATGAGAGTTTGGTGTTTCTGTAAAGGGTTACATATATTTTATAGCTAGATGGCGTTCATGAGTGGGTTACTGTGCTGTGGAACAGTGGTAGTTAATGTTCCTGATGGTGTGTAGGATTTCAGTTATGTGATTTTTCCTTTATTGCTTTTAAATAAATATTATTACAGTTTGATAAAGAGGCCATAGTCACACATGCAGGATTAAAAAGAATTTAGCAAAAAACTCCACAAATTTGATAAAGTGATGAATCAGATTAATTTATAATTTATTAAATCCTGAGCAAAATCAAGGAGGTTTGTTCAGCGCTGCTACTGTTTTGTGGTTTACCACCCTTTTTTTTTTTTTTTTAATTTGATTGCTGTTACTAAAATGGCTTTTCAGCTTCTATCTGTAGGTATGTGTAAGGGGGAAAAGATGGTGTTAAGTGTTAAATGCTTCGGCTTTGTCTGCTGCATTTTGTGGACTTGTTTTGGTGCTTGACAATAAGCAGAAATGTATCGCGGACCGTCCCTGGAGTGCCTCCAGGAAAGACAGTCTTATTTTCAAGCAAAATCACCTTCCGACGGCTGTCGCGGCAGCCTCGCAGCACGAGCGGGCTGCGCTGTGGGCGCCGACAGGCGCGCCCGGCCGCTGCTGCCGCAGGGCTTTGCGCGGCCGCCCCGCTGCGTCCGCGCGCAGCGCGGGCTGTGGGCCGCGTGCCCCGGCGCCTGCAGCGCCCCCTCGCGGACGGCGGTTGCTGCCCGCGCGCGCTCGCTGAGGAGGAGGAGGAGGGGCAGAGCCGGCCTCCCTCTGGGCTTGGAGGCAAACGGCCCCTCGCCGCGGCGTCCACCCTCGGCCCTTAATGGCGCTGGGACGCAGCGGCTGTTGGAGCGGAGGCGGCCGCTTTTGCGGCCACGCTCGGTCGAGGCTCGTCCCGTGTTCGCCTGTTCCCGGCCTTCGCCATTCTCCGTCAGGCACGCAGCAGGCGGGCCCGGAGAGCCTCGCTGACGAGAGCCCGTCGCCGGGAAGCGCCAGGTCCATGTACCCGATTGCTCCGGCGGAGAGGTAAGGGGCGGGAGAGCGGGGCAGAACGACTTCACCCAAAAAGGGAGGGAAAGCAAACGAAAACCCTGCAATAAAAGAGAATACGCGACTCCGCCGGGACTCGAACCCGGAACCTTTGAATCGCTTCACCCTCTAGAAGTCCAATGCGCTATCCATTGCGCCACGGAGCCACCTGTTGGATTTTTTTGCACACCGCCTATAGAGTCTGCGCGCGACGCTCCCGGCCGGCGCCGCGCGCCCGCGGGCGCGCTCAGTGTGTGCTTCAGCCAGCAGGACCCTTTTCTTTTTTCTTTTTTCTTTTTTTTTTTCCTTTAGTACGAATAGGCCTAGTCTTACAAGCCGCTGTATAAACGAGTCTTGAGGCAGCCTCTTACGTGCCGCCTTAGCGCTGCCCACGGCCGGGTCCTGGGTGGAGTCCAGAGCTCGCCATAGGGCCACGTCGTTATTTCCTGTGAGAGGCTGGCTTTTTGACTTCATCAGTAACCAATATAAAGTATTTGTAGTCATCCCACTTGGCCGCTTTCAATATTAACCCTTAGGTTTGGAGGAATATAATTGTATTCCACAATTGCCTTATACTGGGGAACGGTTCCTCTATAAGGAAGTCTCTATAGAATCGAATCTTTTTGCACAGATGGTTATACATTGATGAATTAGATCAAATGATTTTGCTTAAACAAATATGGACGTTTCTCATATTGCAATTATTTATAATATGCTTTTATCAGCACTCCATTTCTGGAGTAAATGTGAACATCAAACAAACAAACACTTTCAGTCAGGGACATGGAAACTACACTGGGTCAGTCTCAAAGTTCTTTGGAACCAAGTTATTTTAACACTGGTGATTTCCAGCATTGTAGGTTCTTAGGGACAATCTAAACATGGGGATTTTTGTTTTGTTTCAAACTATAGCATCTGTATTAAAGGAACTTAAAAAACAGTGGTTATGTTTACTGAGCATCCTATGCACTGCAGCATTTTGCTGGCTTTCCTGTGTCATGTGAGACACAAAAAAAATATTATGTGGGGATTTGAAAGACAAGACATAGGTGACAAATAAAAAGGTACCCATGCAATCTTTGCTAGACACTGCAGCAACTTATTGTGAGTTGACAGATAGAGAAATAGGATGTGGGAGTCACACCCGGAAACTGGTGACTGAGAATATTTTGGAGAGCTTAAAAAAACCCCTTGTAAATGGAAAGAACAAAAAAGAAAATAAATTAGGGAAATAATGTTCTATTATGTGACAGTATTTTCAATGTGGGTGAAAACATCACAGTATACTTGGACCATCGTTCCAAATAATGTGAATGCCTACAACTAAATCCATTAAAAAGAGCAATGACTGAACTGTATCTGTTCTAAAATCACAGTAAAACCTCTAGTGGATTTAGTAAAACAAGATTTTCCCTTAAAAGCTGTAATTATGGTCTGAAACAAGTCTTTGATGCTATTTTTTAAAATCAAGAGTAGGCATACTAAGAACCCCAAAAGACAAGAGTATAAGGTTATTCTTTCTTTAACTAAACCAAACCAAAGCCTGTGGCTTTCTGCTGCTGGGGTGAGCCCCCGGCTCAGCTCTCCTGTGCCCACCCCTGCTTGGGCGCGGACAGGGGGTACGGGGCTGCCAGGCACCAGCTTGCACTGGAGGGCTCAGGAGACAGAGCTGGGGCGAGAGCAGGCAGAATCATTTAGGTTGGGAAAGACCTTTAAGATCATCAAGTCCAACCATTAACCTAGCACTGCCTAGTCCACCACTAAACCATGTCCCTAAGGGCTGGAAGATCTGCTCTGTAGTACTGTGGCCTAGGTTACACAGTAAAAGAGTTTTGTGAGTATCTCGTGTTTCACTTCATAATTATTTAAAAGCATCTGTATCATAGGAGTGGAGAAAAACACAAAAACAGGTGTTCCCTAGGGAGCCAGAAAGCTAATCAAATCGATGTAAAATAAGCTGATTAGGATACACAACCATTACGTCAAGTGCTGAGATAGTGTAATGAGCAACCAAGGTGGCTCAGGTGATGAAGGCACACTGGTAGCACACCCTGTGATTCCCATGAAGTCAGCTAGTGTGCCTGTGGCCAGGAGAGAGCCAAAGCTCATGAGCTGGCTGATCATTAAATAGCTCCTGCAATGCTGCCCAGAAACCGAGGGATTAGTGGAATGGTTCAGTAGTTACAGTAAGTACCATATTGGAGGCACATCCCTCAAGCTAAAAACGCTTGCAGAGCCAGAGCAGTTATAAACACAGACCAAGAATCACTAAGTTGTACAAGATTCAGAGTAGGCCTGATTGAATTTACAGGCCCTGTGCTGCATAAAAGAAACAGAACTTTTGCTTTTAAGAATCGAGTTAATCTTCAGAATACTAAGCTTAAATTTATGTTTGTGCGACTAGAATAAACCACTTGTAAGTAACTAATAATCAGTATAAGCATCTTGTAGTTTGTGAGTACCTGGGCACATTTATTGTGGGGTGAAGTGACTGTCAGTACCTCACCAATGTGATTTGGTGACATGGCACCTTTGGACAGCACAGCGCTAAATGACTGCAGATAGTGAAGAATCAGAGTTTGCTGTGAGAAGACTAGCTCTGAAGGTGTATGCGTGAAGAATCCTGACGCTCATTATGTTTGTTATTTCCTCTCATATTTTCATTTTGGTTAGTTGGTTTACACTGGTAGGTAAAGGTTGGCTGTTGGTTCCATTTGTGTAGGAGGTCTGACTGGGTAAGCATTTAGAAATTTTCCAGAGAGATTTCAAATTATTCCCATCAATTTCCTTTTTCATTCTGCAAATGTAGTCGTGACACGAAGTCAGGACTACATCCTTTTGGACAGCAGATGGAGCTGCTGCGTGAGACACAGGACAACTCTCCGTTCCTGTTGGCATCTGGACCTGGATCGGTCCTTTGGACTTTCCCTCTTCTGGGGTGGCTGAAGTCCATGTCTGTTGCAAGCTGGCTTTCATCTTAGCTCCTCCTCAACTTAGTGCTCTATTTCAGGGAGTAGAAATTTCCTGGAGTACAGTTGTGCTGGTTTTGGTTACTGGCACTTAGAAAATTTTTGCTAAACTCAGCTAGGTGCCATTTGGTTAATTTTAAATATGAGGAAATCTGAGGTAGGAATACCTCAGCACAAGACAGCAAGTGCATCAATGGCAGGCCAAAAATAGCACCATCCTATGGGACTCTTCCATTGATTAAAATCAAAATCTAGAAATTAATTATGCTACGTCCAATTAATTTCAGTAAGCTTTGAGCTTCAGTGAATTTATTAGAAAGTCAATTTCCAAATTTACAGCACTTCCACAGATGTTTTTTGGGAGCACCATCATCTTTTTCCAAGAGCCTGTATGGTAAATTTACTTGCTGAGAGCAAGAGGTCATAGAAGGCCAAGAGAAAGAGAGAAAGAGATTGTCATGTATATATTACCTAAATGGGACCCTTACACAAACTGTACGTTTTGGGTTCTTTTTTTTCTCTACCTTACAAGCCTATATTAACGGGAGAGGTGCCTGAGGACTGGAGGAAAGCAAATGTCACTCCAGTCTTCAAAAAGGGCAAGAAGGAGGACCCGGGCAACTATAGACCGGTCAGCCTCACCTCCATCCCTGGGAAAGTGATGGAACACTGGACGATCGGGTAGTGAGGTGGACCGCAAACTGGCTGAAGGAAAGAAGTCAGAGAGTCGTGGTCAATGGGGCAGAGTCTGGTTGGAGGCCTGTATCTAGTGGAGTGCCTCAAGGGTCAGTTCTGGGACCAGTATTATTCAATATATTCATCAACGACTTGGATGAGGGAATTGAGTGTACTATCAGCAAGTTTGCTGATGACACCAAGCTGGGAGGAGTGGCTGACACGCCAGAAGGCCGTGCTGCTGTCCAGCGAGACCTGGACAGGCTGGAGAGTTGGGCGGGGAAAAATTTAATGAAATACAACAAGGGAAAATGTAGAGTCTTACATCTGGGCAGGAACAACCCCAGGTTCCAGTACAGGTTGGGGAATGACCTGTTAGAGAGCAGTGTAGGGGAAAGGGACCTGGGGGTCCTGGTGGACAGCAGGATGACCATGAGCCAGCACTGTGCCCTTGTGGCCAAGAAGGCCAATGGCATCCTGGGGTGTATTAGAAGGGGGGTGGTTAGTAGGTCGAGAGAGGTTCTCCTTCCCCTCTACTCTGCCCTGGTGAGACCACATCTGGAATATTGTGTCCAGTTCTGGGCCCCTCAGTTCAAGAAGGACAGGGAACTGCTGGAGAGAGTCCAGCGCAGCCACGAAGATGCTGAAGGGAGTGGAGCATCTCCCTTATGAGGAAAGGCTGAGGGAGCTGGGTCTCTTTAGCTTGGAGAAGAGGAGACTGAGGGGTGACCTCATTAATGTTTATAAATATGTAAAGGGTGGGTGTCACAAGGATGGAGCCAGGCTCTTCTCGGTGACAACCAACAGTAAGACAAGGGGTAATGGGTTCAAGCTGGAACACAAGAGGTTCCACTTAAATTTGAGAAGAAACTTCTTCTCAGTCAGGGTGACAGACACTGGAACAGGCTGCCCAGGGAGGTTGTGGAGTCTTCTTCTCTGGAGACATTCAAAACCCGCCTGGACGCCTTCCTGTGTAACCTCACCTAGGTGTTCCTGCTCCGGCAGGGGGATTGGACTAGATGATCTTTCGAGGTCCCTTCCAACCCCTAACATTCTGTGATTCTGTGATTGTTGTAATGATTCATTTGTGTAGTGCAACAAGATAAAGCACGTTATGAACTGGCAGGGAAAATGCTGGGATGCAAAGGGCCTGAAGATACTGAAAAGAACTCTTTTAGGGATGGTTTCTTTGAGTAACTTACATTTTCTATTTATTTATTTATTTTGTCAGCATGAAGATAAATGTTTCATGTTGTAGGTGCTGCTGCATCTTTGCCTTTTCCTCAGTGGGGGCTGTAATCTCCATGTGACTATGAGGGCATTGGAGAATTACTCCTCTGTGTTTGTCAGGCTGCCAGCAGGAGGACTGCTGTTGAGAACCTCTTCCAAGTATCTTCTTTATGGCTGTTGCTGGACTGATACATGTTCTGTCCTCTCAAGTATGTTTGGGCAGGTAGAAGTAATTCCCAAGGGCAGTGTCTTGAGAAGTTGGGGGAACATGAGCAATCATGCTAAATCACTCCTGCAAGGGAGTACAATGTTAATTCTACAGGCAACGCTAATTCTGTGTAGCTCTGTTAACAGATCAGCTGCTGCAGAGCTAGCTCTTAGGTGAATACAGTCTTTTGGTGGAAAAGTTTGAACCCCTTTCCTCGTGTTGCATAAATAATCTTTCATTAGCAATTTTTAAATACCTGGTGTACAGTCCATGTATCTTAGTTTTCTGTGATCATGCAATTGGTGGTGAGCGAAGGAACTGGATAGAATGGTATCACTTCCAGTTCATTCTTATTTGCTTAAATTCCTTCTAATATCTTCTTTTAGAATAAATGCAAAATTATATTTATATTTTCATCGTTCATATTTACAGTTTTATGTAATGTAATTGTGTATCACACAGTTGTTGTTATTAATTTATTCTTTATTTCTCTGTTATCATTAATTTATTTCTACAGTTATTGTTGTATTTTCTTCAGAAAGCAAACTGCAAAACCAGGTGTCTACCAGAGAGATGGGAGTCTGTTTCAAGACAATTTCAACATTTTCTGTTGTTAATAGGATCTGGTTTTTCATCAGAGTGTATCAAATTTTGTTTCAGAAATGCATAAGATTTGTGTCAAACATATTTCAAAATATCCAAAATGATGCCTTCCTTTCACTGTATAAAGCTATTATTTTTTGTTATTCTTAAAAACACATTTTGTGAGTATGTTTTATAATTTTCTGTTTGTTTTCCAGTGGGAATTTGCTTTGGAGAATTATTTCTTGTTTAGTTGATCAGTCTGTCCTACTTTGAAATTTTCTGTCCGTATTCTGTATCTTAACGCAGTGAGAATTAGCTACTAGCGTCTTTTCAGGGGTGCTAGATAGTTCTGTGTTTCACTCATCTTGTATTCCACTGCATTTCAGAAGCATAAATTTTGTGCATTTCTGTTGCCAACGGACAGCCTGTCTATGTTATTCTGAAAAGACAGTGTTCTTTTGCTTTTTATTAACGTTTCATGTTTGGTAATGAGCCCAAGTTTCTCATTTCTCAAACTGTTTCTTGTGCAGGTTTTTTCAGTGTACTTTTGTGTACTTTCCTGAAGTTGTGATGCAACTCGTGATGCAATTTTCTTAACTACAACTACCCTTGATCTTTGGCCTCCCCATGCTGGGATTTCTGTTTGTGGTACAGCTCTCCATTTCTGTTTCGCTTACTTCCACTTTTTTGTTGTTGTTAGGTGTTTTGGGGTTTTGTGTGTGAAATCCTAGACACATGATTTTGTTCACCTTATACCTTTCTGTATTTGTTCTTCTTCATCTTAAGGTTATCTCTTCGGTATTATGACATTTTATCTAGTCTCTTTTTATGTTATTTATAATTTTTGAAGCAAATAAAGTGATAAGCAACACCTATTTTTGTCTCAAGTTAATCCTCAAATTTATGGGGAATACAACTCAGTTTATCTTAAGCACCAAAGCAGTCTTGAAGACTACATCCTTAAGTTAGTAATTATCAAAGACAAAGTTGACAGTGCAAATTTCGTTCTTGGCTACATTTTGAAATCTAGGTGTAACCATCTAGGCTTTTTTTAAATTAACATCAAGGCAACAAATATTTACTCAGTCGAGTTGTTTCTTTAAAGCTTTTCAGATGACACTATAGCTCAGTCCCTCCTATGCAGTTCAGAAGAAAAAGTATGTATCTGAGGTCTAGTGATTTAGTCCTGAACTTCTGAATTCTTACTCCAGCGGCGCAACTACCACGCTGTGTGACTGTAGGCAGCCTGCTCCATTTTCTTTTCTGTGAAGTATAGAGAGTAGATAGTTTCTTAGTCCATGTGTTGTAGTGCAAGTTAGTTATATGCAAGGTAACTTCAAAATTTTGAGATGAAACTTCCTCTGGAAAAGCATTATAATTATGTACCTGATTTTGTTTGTCACTTTCCATATATCAAACCTAAATGGTGAAAGATCTCTAACAGAATCTACCCAGATAGCTTAGCTGCTTTCCCACAAGTTTCCCTTCTCCTATGTACAGGTTCACTAAACGCTATTGGGTGACGGAGTTCTCCTGTTGCCTGTTTATTCACTTGCTTCTTCAGCTCAGTTACTTGGTTCTTCATGTTGTAAGAATGATTGCAGTTACATTGTCTAGATAAACTTGAGACACTGATAAAGATTATGCTGCCTCTGCCAGAGTTTGCTTAGAAAATAAATAGGAGAAAATGAACAGCAAGGGTACAGATTTGGTCCCAAGACTTCCAAAATCATCAAGAGGAATGGGAATTTTTGTCTCATAAAACCAGTCATTGAAGTTAATGCAACGTATCACCCTGCAGAAGTTACAGTATGAAGAAAAAAAAGCTGCACATTAAAGGCTCTTCTGTGCAGACACAAAGGCTTCCTTGTGATGAATATGCAGTTAGCTCTGCCACTCTAAATCAGCAGTGAATTTTCTTCAGTTCTAGCATTGAAGTGAAATAATGTCCTTTGTTCCTTTAGGGGACTTTACTTTTATTTCCAAAATGCTGGTGGGCAGTAAGCATTGACTTGGCAAGCCAAAAAATTCATTTCCTGTGTTCAGAATTGTGATATACATTTATATAAGTTTATCTTGGTTTGTTCAAATTAGAAATAGGTACCAGTCATTTCTGCAGCAAAATGAAACAAGCGGCTTCTAGAGTCGGCGATATCTGGAAATCATGGGAGTCACTGATAGCAAGATGTCTTTTTTTTTGCCATCACCCTCCATGGAAATAATGTAAATATTATTGTTATTGCAATACACTACTCTAGTTAAATTTGTAAATATTCAAGATTGCAACCACTAGGGTGTGGAATCCAGAAAAATAGTCTGAAAAAGCTGAAAGAAATACCATCACAGCCCCTATCCAAAATTACAGAGAGATTTGAGTAGACGTTTACACCCAGATAGAGGCTCAGGGACATTTCAATCAGATTTTGATACAAGTGGTCTTTATTCAATAAGCGTGCTACAAAATTATCACCTGCTTTTGTTAGTGTTGTGATGACAGGATATTCTATTGTATGTGTAAGTGGGAATATGTCTTGCTTTATTTACCTTCAAGCACTAATCCTATTCAAGGCTTGTTTGGAAGGGAAATGAGTACTTTTTGTATTTGGTATTAACTGCTACGTAATTAGTTACATAGAGGCCTTATGTTTTTTGACTGACGGTTTTACATCTTGTTTTTCAGCAATACAGTTATTTACTAGAGATAGTTGTATGTTTTATGTTACTGATCAGAATGCGAAAAGAGTGAAACAGCATTTGGTGAAAGTGTGAGAAATGGTATCTCCAAGCTGATTGGACAAGTAACATTCACACTGAGTGACAATGGAATAGCGGAACCTGGCAGAGGAGTTACTTTGGAATCCCTGGAAGATGTGTGAGTACAGTAGAAGGGTGAGGTGAACAAAAGACAGGCAGAAACATAAAGAGAAACATAAAGACCTGGGCTATGGAGAACAAAAAGTAATGTTGACAGTGCTAATAAAACGTTGGTAGGGTGTTGGATTTGGTTTGAGATTGTTCTTTCAGGGTCTTCACTCCTGCAGTGCAGAATGGGGTTAGAGTGAGTGTGGAGCTAATCCCCAGTAGAACATGATGAAATCAGTCCCCAACAACCTGTACTACTTTGCTTCTTTGTAAAATCAGAAATTCAGATTGGTTTGCAACCTCTGTGCCGGTAGAGCTTGTGTGATGTATATGCAGCATGGGAATTTACACCTGCAAGCTATATGTAGCTCAACTTTAATATACTTACATAAATGATAAACTCATTAGTTTTCAACTAATGGATTTTAGCATGCCTGACATCATACCTCTCTTCCTTGGAGTTATATCTGGAAGCAATCCAGTGACCTGTTATTTTGCACCAGGAGATGCTGGTTTGATATAGTCCCAGTAAGGAAGACACTCAGATGTAAAGCATTGCTTAAAATACCATTTATTTGAGCTAACACTGAAGAAAAAGTATAGTGTAGATAATTTTGTGTCCTTCCAGATGCTGAGTTGTGTGTTATCAAACAGGTTTCAAATCAAAGCCAGGCAGATCCTGTCCATGGAAAGGTCATCTGATGTTTTTGTCTATTGAGCTCTTACAAGATTGTCTTAAAACAATTCTAGTTCTCATTTCTACTGACAAACAGAAAGCTGGTTCACTTGAGAAATGTTTGCTTCACTTTTGGATAAAGACAAGGACACACAGATGTAATCGCCAGTGCGGACTGGGAGCTGCCTGTGGGCTCGTCTGTTGCAGCCAGCTCGCTGGCCAAGTTCATCCTGCAGCCAAGGAACATGTGCCGCACGGCACAGGTCTGACAGCCGAGCTGTACGTGCAGCACAGCACTGGCCTCTACCTGTTATGCAGATCACTAGCTCCTCAATACAGTGATCTTCTGGTTAGGATCAATACATCTGTGACTGAAGAAAAAATCACTTGGGTAAATATTTGCAAATTGATGCAAAGATACATCTAGGTTTTGAAAGCATAAATGTTTTCAGGGCAGGTATATAACTTAGGTGAGTGGGGAATGATCCTAACTGAAACTCCGAAGTGGCTTCAATAATAATAATAATAATAATAATAATAATAATAATAATAATAATAATAATAATAATAATAATAATAATAATAATAATAATAATAAATAATGTGATGCCTGGAGTAGATAAGTTTACCTCTCCCTGTTAATCTCTTGAGCTCTGGACTGATGGGGGTTATTTTGAGTTTGTCCATAGTTTCACACTGATGTAAACATGTCAGGTATTTTTTTTGTTGTTTGTTTCTTTGTTTGTTGGTGGGTTTTTTTCCAGTTTATAAGTAAACTTTTTTGGAATAAATTTTTCATAAGAAGTATTTTGTAAGAAATAGCCAGCAAAACTCTCAGCTGAAAGTAGGAACTTCTGTATTTCATAATGGGTCATTGACACATTTTTCACGTAGTAGAAAAGTAATAGCAATAATTAAAAATAAGGTGTGAAAAAGTTCATTCAACACAGTATACAGTTTAAAAAAACCCCCACAAAAACAAACCCACACAGAAAAAAAAACCCAACACAAACAAAAAAAAAACCAAAAAAACCAAACAAAACAAAACCAAACAAACACCAAAACACAAAACAAAAACCCCCTCCCTCACTGCTCGGTTGTCAGCACTGTGATATTCATCAGCTCCTGTCTCTTAGGCAGGTTCCACTGCTGACTGGACATAGGATGTTTCCAGGTGTGTCTTTTGCCAAGAAGTTTTTGCATTTTAAGAGTACGTAATAGACCATGATAACCTTCTTCTATGGTAAGAACTGTCATATGTATATTTATTAATCAGTACTGTCTTATTGTTTTGAACAGTGCTCGCTGGTTAGCAACAAATAATCAGGTGTACTAGCAGATATTTCCAAACCAGCCTTTTATGGGTTTAAAGTTTGGAGAGATCTTAATCTTGGTTCTTAATTATGGCAGTTGTTCCTCAGTATGCTAGTGCTGTTTTTTAAACTTTGGAATTAAAAGAAATATGATTATATACTAGTAAGGGGTATTCTTGAATCCACAGAGAATAAGATTAAAATCTTCTTTGTAGTATTTTGAGAGAGAAATGTTTATAATAAGATTTTACATGGCCTACATTTTTCATAAAAATTGTATGGTTAACTATTTGCTAGTTAAATAATATATGGGATCTTTCTTCTCAGGTTGTGTAATGTTCAGGGCAATTTTATTTTTCTCAGATGTGAATTGTGAGGTTTTTGGTCAATTTCTCAATTAAATTATTTGGAAGATAGAATTGATCTTATTTTAACACATCTTTTCAGGTGCCTTTAAAAAATCAGGGAGAATCTTGAGGAAAAATACAGGAATATGTGGAATAATTTTTTGGTTTGTACTTATAGTTTTATGTGAACTTTACTATCAAACAAAAAGATGCAAAGATTGTTTTGAAAGGACACAGAGGGATTAAAAATATTTGAAACATACTACATAGACAAGTTTGCATGTAAATGTCTGTGATCTAATACTGTTGGAGTATGGTAGAAAAGGCTAACAAAACCAGCAGCTGTAATACCCAGTCCGTATAACATCTGCTTTCTCACTTTTACAGCAGTAGTGCTTAGAGCTCATTTCACGTGACTGTACTTGCTTCTGCTCTTGGAAAAATGTTGCAGTCATGACACAAGCATCAGCTTCTTTGTGAGGGATGATACAGTGAGCCATACTAAAAAGAGGTTTTCACTGTAATGTTGCAGTAGTCATCTTATTTTTAGCAAATATATAACTGCAAACAAAGAACCTTTTAATGATAACTCATTTTAAGCGAAGAGTTATTTAAGAAGTAACTCTTTCATCAAACTGTATCAAAAATACAAGGAATTTCAGACAAAAGTTCTTCCTATTAAGTTACATGGATTTGGTTCTAGTTCTTCTGGATATTTCTTAATTTTGGAGCATCAATTTTGTGCTTTAGAGTAGTAAATTCATGTTCTTTACATACATCAGGAGTGTCTCCACAGTTAGTAATGTTACAGAGTGGATTTTTTTCTCATAATTTTAACTCTCAGCACCAGTCAACACCAGAGAGTGTTGAAATGCAACACAATATTCACAAATTCCTAGTAGAATAGTGTTATATACATAATACACCTTTTCTAAATATTGCTGGTTTGATCTCTCTCAGCCTTTTCTTGTTTGCATGTTCACCACCATGATACTGTAATACCAGAATGCCCCTGGTTCTAGGTTTCCTTACAATGACAGCAACACATTCTTCTTACCAGTGGCTGGCACCGTCAAAGAAAGTTTTTCAAGTATGCAGATAAACTTATCTGCAGCAGCAATTCATGTCATGTCCTTGTCTTGCTTGTCCTGGCTTTTCTTCTGTGTGCAGGGGTCACAGACTGTGGTTTCTGTAGCTGTATGCTATGCTGTCAGCAAAGGAAGAAGTTACTAAGAACTTTGAAATGCATTAATCATTCTTAGGCAAAACCTCATGGTGCAATTAATTTTACAGTTCCCTTATTTATGTGATGTTTTTGTCAGGGCTGAAGTGTGTTCCTCTCTTCAACCTCATTTCCTCCAACTCTTGCACCTAGCATACTTCAACACAAGGGGAACCAAAATGCAAGTATTATTCTTAGAGGCACTTGCATTTTATGAGCCTAGAAATTTGACTTCAAGAAATTAGGTGTTGTGCCTTTGTTCCTTGGATGGAAAAAATTGTAAGATACTCTGACTGAATGGCATATGTATTTTCAGGTTATTTTTACTTTGAAAATATAAAGAATACTATACCTTATAATCCCTACTGCTGAAGTACCAGCTAAGGGAAGATACACGTCTCTGGCTAAAGAATATTCTCAGACAGTATTTGTCAGACTTGAGTCAAGGAAAATTGTTCAGCAGTTTACAATCATTATAATGGTGGAGCGGGTTGGTGAATGTCCTCTGTGTGCATGTGCATTTGATAAGTGCTTGTGAAGAAGCAAATGGTGCTTTGTGTCTTCCTCTTTGGTCACACTCAGCAGTAAACTAAATTCAAATAATAAACTGCTAAGTCTAAAATTCTTGAAAGCAACCGTTAATTTCATACCTATAAGGTTTATTTCTGCCCTAGCAGCTGGTTGCAATCCCCAGTGACAATATTTAAACAATTATCTACATGATTTGTTGCATTAAAGATACATATCTAAGTGCATTATTGGTTCCTGCAGTAAATTACACCTCCAAATTGTGCAAGGATTGCATAATCCTTTGCAGTGGATTATATGATTGGAATTATAATTAGATGCCAGGCTAAGAACACTTTTTGTCATATAAAAGGCTTTCTGAAAAAGAAAAAAAAAAAGGAAAATAATCTATCCACTGTTGGAGTCTTTTCTGTATATCTTTAATGAAAGGCCTCTCACTTTATTTGTTGGAGTAGTGTCATCAGATTAGTGCTGCTTTCTTAACTGCGTATAATCTCATTTGATTCAAGAATCATAGAATAATTTTAAAAAATCAATGTAGCCTAGGTTTGTTTTGAAATAAAGGGGGGGTAGCAAATCAGTAAACATCAGTTCATCATGTTTAATTAGCTAATAGGGATTTTCTGAAGCTATTAAGCAGGATCTGAACTAGCAAATTGGATATAGGCATATTAATTCATACGGAAATTCTGTTGTGGAAACTGGAAACTTTAAATCTGACTCTGTTTCCCTTTATAGAGACACTATCTTTTTTGAATTAAAAGAAATTAGAAAAAAGTTTGTCTATATATTTTCAGTAGCTCCTTCAATAATGTGAAGTGTTTCTTTTAGTCCCCTTCCACCAAGCTATGAAATAAAAAATATTAATATTTGTCTCCATCTTTAGATCATTTGCAGGAAATAGAAGATCACAAACAACTCAGAAATTTCTTTACATATCAATATATCAAATGCAAATCAAGTGAACTTTGCAGTGTTAGAGCAGTGACCTTCAACCAGACTCTGAGTCAAGAATTTCTGTTTCCAAGGCTTCTCATTCATGCTGAGTATTTTTCTGGCATAATGTATGGATCTTTTGTGATATGGTGTTTGCTGGAGAATGAATGAGGGCCCTCTGGCTCATTTATCCTACTCTGATTTGGGATTTGAACTATGTTGCCAGAAAAGAAAGTTCAATGCTCTCGCTTTCAGTTCTAATCCCCTCATCCTTTGGCTTGCTATAGCAGCTCCCTGTTGCATGATTATTTTTTCAACTATAGAACCTAGTGGTAGTTTTGGAAAACCAGTAAAAGTGGAGTGGTTTTGAACGATAGCTAACATTTAGTGAATATCGTATGGTTGTGCTTTTGAAGCTCTCTATCATCATAAACACTTTGTATCTTAGAATGAGAAAAAAAGATCTGTACTTTTAATAATTTAATTTCACTTCCTCTATACACTGTCTTTCTTTTTTTCAGTTTGGTTAGTCTCTTTTTGTCTTGTCCCTGTTCCAAACAGTTGAAATCAGGGCTATCTGATATAAAAGGTATAGTAGACTGAAAACAATTGTGGTTTGTTTGGGGGGTTTTTTGGGAGCATGGAGTGTTTGCTGGTTGGTGTTCTGGTTTGTTTTTTAAAAAGGACTCACTTTGTATGCAGGCAGATGTCATTTAAGAAGAAAAATGATGTTATTGAATATAACTGTCTTGATTTCCAAATCAAGGAAATAGGAATTTCCTTAGAATAGATCGTGGCTTTTTTGTTCACTACATTTAAGACACATTGAAAAGAGTTTATATATAATAGTTAAAAGTCTTTCCTTTAAAAATTATTAATTTGTATTTATAATTAGACCCAAGAGGGGGTAATTTCAGTATGACCCTTGAAATTGCAAAAAGGTTCTGATTTAAATTGTATATTTACATGTAAGTACAGTGATTTGTATATGAAGTGCATTTTGCAGATCCAGAAGTACAGGTAAATGTCTAATCTGGTACCTATTTTGTTAATGGAGTAAGGAACAAACTCCACTTCAAACATTCTTTAGCGGGAATACATGATATCCTTTTTGTAGTAAAGAATGAGGTTTTGTGCCATTATCTTTAACTGGATTATGTCACAGAACTGTCTTGTATTTATTAACATCCTATTAGGTCTGGATAGCTTGCTAAGAAAATAATATAAGCCTGTTTTGACAGAATGCACTTTTTAGACACTTTTGGGGAGAATGGAATAAATTATTTTACAAATTTTTATTTCTTTAATTAGTTATCTAAGAAATGGCAAGACTATAATCTATATAGTTTGTAGCCTTATTAATTTATTTTATTAGATTAAATGGTTATTAGTAACTTTAAGGAAAACTTATTATTACTTGCCATAACGTTTGGGATTTTTTTTCATTGAAGTTCCCCAAAATATCACTATGATTCTACTGAATGTATGAGGTGGCTGGGGCATCTCTGCACCTTACATCACTGGCCAATAGCTGAGGTAATTGTCTCAATCTTAGAAGAAGAGTTAAGGATCATCTACAAAGCTGGCATAGAAGAATGTGCGGAAATGCTGATATTCACCTGTAGGGAGGGCTGCTGTTAATGGACTGTAACATTGGTAATGGAATAGGTGCATCAGTTCTCTAAAACAGTGACTGAATATTCCATTCTATCAGAGATCTTCTGTGTTGATGTCTGTAAGAGTACCTGTTTTATCCAAAATAAGAGGTATCTAGGATTTTGAACTTTGTAATAATAAATATTTAGATACTAAATACTAAAATTATTTTTAGAAATATTGATCCTCACTCCAGAATCCCAAATTTCTACTCGCATCTCTGGAGAACTGATATCTTTGTGATTTCTTCTTTAGCAGTAAAGTCTGATTGTTTTACTGCCATCTCTAAACAACTAACGAAATTAAACCAGTTACTTAAAGCAATTGTAAAATGGCATAGCTCTGGAAAATGCTAAGTGGTGAAAAATCTGTTGGAAGCTTTGTGACATAGTGGACATAATATAACCTGAAAAAACGTGGTAGAAACGTCGATGTTTCATTACACAGTTAAAAGATTAAAAATGGGGAGATTTTTAATCCTAAATTTCACTATCAAGTAGTGGATTGATATATTTTACACTGATCCATTATTTTTAAACCTATGATCCATTTTCTGGTCTGAACCTCAGTTGTATTTCAGCAGTATACTTTCCTGTCTTTTTGTTACCCAACATCACAACTGTTCAGAATATTAAGAATTTTTTAAAAATCTCAGACCTCTTCTGTTAACTCTCTCTTTAGATCTGACAAAAGAAAGCTAATTAAAAACGTCCTTGAAGAAGGCACCTCTTTACAGGGATTCAGTAAAGAGATGGCATACCAACTGATATAATTCAAGTATGGAGGTTTTTTTAACAATGGGGAGAAAAATTGTTTATTAAGTTGGGTTTTTTTAAAAATGAAACCTATTATCTGGCCAAGTGTTGATCTACTTCCAGTGCAATTAACATGTTTACAGACTCTTCCACTAGTAAAACTTCACTATTGCTCATGTCATAGTGGGCCAGGGGGAGGAACTACACATGGAAAACTCTGGTCATTCTTGTGTGCCAGATTATTCTCTAATCATTCTTTACTGCAGGCGTTTAGATCTTTGTTTTGGCCTATGCTAGATTCCTGTTCTCTGTTATCTTTACTCTCTTTACTAACTTCAGCTTAAAATTTTCTTGATATCTTTTCATCTGGCTGGTTTTAGCATCTGCTTTTCTTCCTCTTTACTGCATCTCACATTTCTCTGCCTGAGCCTTTCTGATTAACAAAGAGTTTATTTCCTAGTTTTTGAAAATACTTTTAGACTTCTCTAGAAGCAGAGGATTCTATGAACCCATAAGAGGGAAAGTAAAAAGTAAAAGGATAAGATGGTTTGAGGAGGGGGATAAAATAGCATTGTTTGGTTACACCTGGAGAGAGAATGACTTCAGAAAAACTGAAAAAAAAATCAGAATAACAAAAACAGTTTAGGAAACTTCTCACATTACTCCATCCATGAAGTTTAGGAACCATCAATAATCTCTAACATTTCAGTGAAGGAAAGATGAGCTCTCAGAGTGATTTTTCATACAGGTAGCAGGCAAAAGTCCTCAAGTGCAGTGCTCTTGACTGGTATTCCACTGTCTTTCTGTGTATAAGCTCTGTTTGTACATCCATGCCCAGCCATGTCATTAGAACTGAAAGCAGAAACTTTCCTTACAATGTTAAATACCTAATGGAAATATTAATTTGTATTGCAGCTTAACGTACTTGGGATACTTTAATATAGTCCTCTCACAACTACACAGTACCATGACTACTGTGTTACAGGCTGGGGTACTTTTTTCATTAGATTTCTGAATGTATCAGTGAATGTTAGTATGACTTTTAAGATTAATATAGATACTTGCGCTAATAAACTTCAGGTTTTACAAGGCAATGCTGCCAGCCTTGACACTTGCTTACCCCCTTGTTCCAACAGAGATCAGACCCTCCCCCACAGTGAGCCTGAACTAGGCTCACTTTGAAAGCCTGTCTATTTAAACAAGCCCTCTGGGACAGGAGATGAGCTAGGTTCTGGTTTAGTTTTATTTTGTGGAATAGTGCTGCTGATGTACAAGCCTGTGTTACTTTTGCATGCAGATTTACTATTGTAATGTAAACAGTTAGAATGTCTTTGAAATAGGCAGAGTACAAATGAAGGAAAATATGTCAAAGGAGAGTTGCTGTTACTACTGCACAGAGTTGTACATGAGCTGTTTGTCTTCTTTTGCTCTTCTAGTGAGAATATGTAAAGCTTCAGACAGATGCCAAAGGAAAAGTTTAATGAGTTAAACTTCCATACTTACAAGCATTGAAGCACTCCTTTCAGATTGTACAGCATAAAATTCATGATGAGGAGTTTATCTGATAAATGCAAGATTACTGACATAACACAGTCAAAGGCAAAGTAGTACTGCAGGTGGAAGCCCAATGTTTCACCTGTAATGCCTTGGGATTTTAACGCAATCTAAGATACACTTGTGCTGCTGAACAGGTGTTCAGTTATTGGTGCAGATTGAGGGCTTGGCTGAAGCAATCAGCTTTGCTCTGAATCACAGCTGAGTTCTAAATTGTGCTTGAGATCCCAGCATATACTGCAGCAGCATGAATCATCCTGTCTCTGTACTGGTGCTATGTTATTGCAGAAGATTGCTACATAATATGGTGGGGCAAGGCTGGAGAGCCTTCTGATGAAGAGGCTCAACGCACAGCGTCAATGGAAGCTTGTTGTGAGGAATGCTGCAGTACAGAAGTCAGCAGGTAAGGAAAGCTCAGTGGTGATGACTGAGAAATAAATAGAATCCAACCTCAAACCTTCATTTAAAGGTGGTTCATGGCTTGAATGCAGGAGCACTGCATCAAGGAGTAGGAGGGCAAGAGGAAGGGACTGGAAAGAAATCTTTTGGGCTATCTGCAGAAAGACCAATAGAACTGTTGTATAGACAGACTTGGTAAAGTATGAGGTTTACTGCAACAAAATTAATCAAAAATACTTTGAACAAATTTGAATTGGCATTGCAAGTTTAGACTGGCTCAGTATTTTGTTACCTACCTGTGGGATTTTTTATCTGGCTCTATGAATCCTGGCACTGCCTCTGTCTTTAAAGGGAAAGAAAAGAGTTCTTTGTTTGTCAGACTTGTCAAGTGTTCATAAAAATATGACTGGTAGCATTTTTTCAAGCAAACTCAGTTGATTCAAAGACATTCCTGACTCACCACCAATATTTTCTCCAACTAGAACCCAAGTATCTTAACATTTCAGCTAGCTAGCTCTTTGGGTTCAAAGGTATAGTAGAAAAATAAGCTATTGCTTTTTGCACATATGCTCAGATGCTAAAATTTAATAAGTAGAGGCTCTGTCTGACCCTTACAGGCAGACTGACTTACTAAGGTTGATGAGATTATGACTCATACTGCTCTTTATGGCTGAGGTCCCCATAAAGCAGCTTCTGAACTGTTGCAATTTTTAGCCCAAGTTTTAATGATACTCCAAAATTTTTTTATTGCTTGTTGTCTCAATGCAAGTTACCTGGTCTTGTGAATTATAGCCCTAAATGTCACATATGCAAGGGCATTAAGTTTAGAAGAGGGAGAGAACGTCAATCTATAAATGAAAATGGAATTTAGGTTAAAACTGCATTTGTTCCAGCTTTGTGCCCAGTGCTCTATAGATTGTTCTCACTTAATACAATAGTTTATTTTAATAAGCCTGCTTCTTTGGACTTGATCCTAAAGGTATTTTCCAGCCTAAATGATTCTATGATTATTGATCATCATCAGAAAATGCACTCTTTTTTCTTTTTTTTTTTTCCTGTGTAATTATGAGTTTATTAAAAAGGAACAAATTGACGGGTGATTTTACTTTCCGAGGGGGCTGAATTTACAACTAAATTATTTTTCATTTCAGACAAGTTGGTTGTTTCTGTTATTGCATATTATGTAGTTTTATTAAGTGTATGTGGAGGTAGCAGCTAGTATGTGAAGTTCCGCTCTAAATCCTTAAACAGTTCTTGTCGCTTCATTATCTTTGCTATGTAACCAGACATCGTAAGCAGTAGTTGTTTTTGCTATTCACTTGCTTTGGAAATAATACCAGCAATTTTTTAACAAAATATAATTTGCTATGATATAGCTTGCTATGTTTTATAAGGAAGAAATATTTTTATTTCAAAGTAATTTAATTTACTGTAAAAAGTTGCAAAATAAGCCTTTTATGTTGAATGAATCACCATGGCTTAGCAGAAATGTGTTTTTCCTGTTCACTTAGATCTTATCGTTAGATATATTTTGTTACTAGGATTCTGTTTGTTGGGTTTGTGAGATTCAGTACATAATTGGAACAGTTATAATCTAAGTAATCAACATGAAATGTTTTGTCTAGTGTGTTTTACTCTTAATCCATTATTTAATTAAATAGCAGTAGTTGACATTAGGGGCTGTGCTTGAAATTGTAAAATAAAAGTCAACAAAAATGAGTGCATAGGTGGCTAGGAAAACATACCAGGCACAGCCTTGCAGCTTGGGGTACCAGACTAATGGGGAGGAGTGGGAGGGAGAGAAAAAGAAGGAAGAGATTATTCCTGTTGTTAACTACACAGTTCAGATATTCAGAGCAGCCAAGCAGTAAGAATACATGTACATGAGAGCAAAGGCAGGTTGCAAAGTAGAAAGGCCCAAGACTACTAAGCTGTTGCAGAAAAGAAGAAACCAACTCAGATGAACTGAGACTTCTAATCCATTTCAACACAAAATCAGCCAGGTTTGCTTAAAGCACCTTTGTCAGTGTCTTAAGCTAAAAAGATTGATTTAGCACTGGCATATGTGAGGAGTGCCAGCACAGCCCTTTCTTTTGTTACACTGCAATAAACTGCAAAACAGGGGCATAATGAAGCACAACTTGAAAAGAGAGCATGTGTTTGTCCATTGGCCATAATTTAGCAAGCACACACCTGTGCTCTATTTTGTTATTATTACTGCTACCAGTTGGATTCTTATCATGTCTCATTTGGTAGGTTAAATTCTCACTCAATTCTTAGAGTTTTATGATTGTATGAATATTTCAGCCTTTTTAAAAAGTTACATTATTTGTAGAATAACTTGAAAGAAAGAAAAGTTCAAGCACCAGAAGGCAAATTAAAAGCATATTGTTTTTATTAAAAACACTCTGGGGCCTGATTCAGGAGTTCCGTGTGTGTGAAGTCAAATATTGTGTCTGAGTAGCCTTATTTAAAAAATATGAATCTCCCACTATTTCCTTCCCATTCTGAAAGGCAGAAGAGGTGAAGATGTGTCTATTCTATGATAAAACAGTTAAGAAACCTATTGCAGTAGTGACTTGTAGTTAAAGAATTTGAGATAGGCTCTTTATGTGAATAGTCCTGGATCTGCACATTTTTAGAAAATGCACACTCTGCACGGGAGCAGTTATTTTGTTTTGTTTGCTTTGCTTTGTAAAAGAGGACCATTTCACACATCCAGTTTAGTATTTCACCATGCAAATGGTAGACTTGGCGCAATGGAAGTTAGTAACTTCTGGGATGAAATGGCTGAGGAGTTGAAAGTAGCAGGACTAGGATGTTTTAAATTGGATTAGTCTAAAGTGAAATTTAAGCTTGGAATCACAGCTGTAATTTCATTTTCTCTTTTTCCCCTCTGCCCTCAGAGAGCTTAGCATGCCAGCTTTAACTGGATTTCTGATTATACGGCATATGCATTTGCAGCCTGTTACTGTTGGGTGCGTTACAAGCTCTGGCTGTTCACACTGAGAAGCAGCTATGGAACCTTTTCGACAGTGCATGCTTGCTCAAGTTCAGCATTGCACTAACACTTAAGCTGCTTGGATTGTCTTCAGGTCCAGGTAGAATGAATTCCCATCTAGCTACAAAAGGCCACATAGACATACAGAAAGAGGAAAGACTTACTAGATTGTAGTGACCAACACTTCCTGTTGAAGTGCTTGATGATCTTAGTTCTATTTATTTATTAAACTATTAAACATAACTACTGTTACTCCTAGCCCTGGTCTTCAAAATATTGGCTAAGCTGCATGTACTGAATAAATTTGGAGATTTGTTCTAGTCTTTTCTGGTGAAAGGCTAGGTTCATTAATACTTGATCATTTGACTGATGTCAAATCACCTGCCAGGGCAAATCTGAGCAGCATCAAGCATGAACATTTATCATTTCTGTCAATCAATAAGCATACACAGTACACTCTTCGTGTTAACTTCAGGCCAGTAGGAGGAGGATGGACAATAACTCGTCTGGGTGTAGAGCTGGGGAATTGCCAATATGCTGGATCAAGTATTGCTAAAGTCTGCAAGAGCAAAGTGACGCTTTCAGAATTCCCGGAACTAATTTGCACTCGTGGAGCAGGTTTGTGCCAGATGAAATGCAACATCTGCATAGAATCAGACCAGAAGTATATCAGTCTCTTCATAAGTCTCACTTATAAAAGTGTTGTAAGAACATAGGTACACAGGGATATTACCCCAGAATATCACCACAGCTGTTGGTAGTTCATTTTGTAAAGATTTTCAGAGATTTTGCTTGTCTCTGTGTCTTTGTTTTAAATAGTTTTTTATTTTGTTGTTTAGTTTTCTCTGCACATACTGTCTTTTAAGCTCATTTATACTTTTGCTGCCCAAAATATCTGTGACAGTATGTTCCCTATTGAATAAAATTGTATGAAAAACTGCTGCTTCTGTTTCAGAGCTTCCGCTTAGTAATTAAAAATATGTTGATGTTATGGATTGGAGAAAGTTGCACTGCTGTTACATAAAGAAGGTAAATGAAGGGTGGTTAGTCTATGCCTTCCATAAGCAGTATATAAAGAATGATGAACCACTGTCTTAGTTGTTTCTTGTAAGCTACTAGTGATAGGTATTGGCTACCTACCAGCTGAAAATACCTCGTTTGAAGTCTGTCAGAAGAATAAAGTAACTCAGTGTTTATGGTATTTGTGAAGTGTCTGGAAAACAGAACTGTATCACAAGGAGAAAACCAAATAGGTATATTGCATATAAGTGAATTATTCTGGCACAATAGTCTGAGTAGATATTAAGGCACATGCTTTAATTAGCTGTGAATGACAATCTGCAGTGTGGTTGCTGAGTCAGTATGTATTTAAGTCCTGACTGGTATTTTGTAGACTCTATGTAAACATTGGCCAGAACAGCATATACAAGTTGAGTAATGTTCTGTGTTGGTTTCTCTGTAGTCTGTAATAGATTTGCTAAATGTTGGACTGAATTAAAAATCCAGGTTAGAAGTGACACTTCAGTGCCTAGCCTACTAACAGTATTTATTCTAATGGTTTCTTTTCAGAATATTTGGTATCCTTATGTCCTTCACAACAGTTTGACAAAATTAAAAAAAAAACAACCCAAAACCCCCCACACACAAAAGCAACAACCACCACAAACACAATACCAACAACAAAACAACCCTTCGATTATGATAGCTTAAAAATTATTTGAACAAGGAAACATGAAGAAAATCATGGATTAAAATAAACGAATTAGAGTATTGATAGTCTGCTTGGTACATCGTATGATACTGCATATTCCTACTAGCTCTGTCTACTAGGAGCTATTATTGTAAGAAGCACTCCTCTAGGTTCAGGCTGAACAGCATGTGTAATGTCTGTGACAGTTTGAGCCCTTGGAGATGGAATTGGTTGAACAGAGTAGTCTATTCAGATGAATGCAGGGGGTTCATTCACATGGAAATCATTCCTGGCACAGTTGATATGAGTTGGTATGAGTGAAAGAGGAAACAAAAAGGAGCCACAGAGGGCTGAGCCGCCAGCACCAGTGAATCAGCAGAGCTTCATTGTTCACGATAAATGTAAGTTACTTTACATCACATCAGTCTTACCCAAAGTTTTAAGAAGTAGTGGTGAGACATAGTCCCACAGTAAAAGATTAATTCAAAACCTCATTTTCTTTTAGATGTATAAATAAACCATGTTATGCCATTATAGCAGCAAACTTTAAACTGAAGTTATTTTCATCTTCCTTAAAAGCTCATAGGTGCTTTTGTATGATACTGAAAAATGGGATCAGTCTTTTATAGTTTAAACTGGTAAAGAGGGCAGGAAAAATGCAGAGCTAGCCAGTACCAGCAAAAGCCTGGTATTATATCTAGGAAATCTGTATTTTTCTGAATTTTGCTGTGTCAGACATGCTTCCACTAGGAGGAGTTGTCATCATATACTTATGCTGTAAGAGTATCAGACTTGTGCTTTAATTATTTAACTCATTTGATGGAAAATGCAATTAGTTGTAGTTGCAGTGTGAAATATCTACAAAGTTCACCTATATCTGACTGGCTTGTACATACTGCAAACTGGTATCAATTTAAAAAGAAGCTTGCAGCTGATGTTTGACAAAGCTGCAAACTTACGTTCGTCAATTGCATTTAGGGCAAAAATTGAGTGCGTTACCTAGAGACTAGAATTTATCTTGAATTTCATGTTTTCCATAGAATATTTTGAAAACTTGAGAATTTCAGAGTGTTAAATTATGTTTTAATAGTCACAGTTAAGGGAAAAGCTTGAAATGAAATGTCAGGGTGTTTGGAAAGCCCAAGAAAGAGGCAAGAAGGGGAAAAGTTAAATCTCATATGTGCGTAGTCTTAGGATTTTTTTTTTAGTTGTTTTTTGTTTAATACTTCAATTGCAAATACTGATTATGACTTTAAAATGTGGTGGTTTAGAAGTTCCAATGGCACATGCTTTCATTTTTATTTTAAATTCAATGTAATACAGTTACTTCTTGGATTTAAGTACTTCCTTTGATCTCTTTCCCACCCAAGTGTTGCGAGACAGTGGTGGTACACAGTTTTGCTTTGTTTCTCATACTGTTTTCCAGTACTCATCTCTTTTCAACAAATCATGAAGTATAATTCCAGTAAAATGTGTGTTTTGGTAGTTTTTCAGCAATACAGCTTCTGCATAGGCTCTTGTGGGATAAAGAGACAGAGACCTTAATCAAGCCTGTCCTTTCATTAAGAGAAGGGGACTGCTTAAGACGTATCAACTTGATATGTTTGAAAGACTTTCAGACAGTTCTTGAGCAAAAGGAAACAGATGTTTAAACCTCTTGGATATCACAAACAAGAACTGAAGTTTTCCATGCAGCTTTACTATTCCTCTCATGTAAGGGCCTTGATTTTTGCACTGAATTCAAACAGCTACAGTGACTTACAGTGCTGCCACTCCCTAGCTGTCTTCCCCATCCCTTTGCTGTAGTTGTTTCCTCAACACAATTGGCAGAAATAAGGAAGTCTGTGCCTCACTTGCTTTATTTCACAGTCCAAGATTGGTTAAAAGGGTGTATGTTTACCTTCAGACTGTGATCTGGGTGGCAGAGGAGTCCATAACCTGCAGCAGAATTTGAGAGGAGATTTAATGTCACAGATTCACATTTTTGCTGTTTGACCACTTCCTAATCATTGCTTGTTTTGTGCCAGCACAAGCTTTGCTGTGACTGTACAGTGAAGGAAATAAGAGACCTGATTTTACTTGAAATAACAACCCCTTCCTCTGGGTCATTTTCTCTGCCAGATCAAGTCTCTGATCCCCTTCACTGCATGGTCAAGTAAATGCTAGTGCTGGCATAGCAAAGAAATCGGTGCAAGGGAGAAATGAGCACCTTGAGTTGGAGGCTAGGAGTTAGATGGTAACTACGTAACCTGGCTTTAGCAGTGCTACCACCAGGCGTGTAACTCTAGCTGAAAGCAACTGAAGACTAATGGCTGTAGACAAATTAATTTGACAGAGAAAAGCAGAGCAGTGTTTAGACAATCTGTTGGAATAAGAATACTTTTCCTCTCTGTTAATTTTTACAGCTTTTATTCACATCTCTTGTAAGCACAATAGCTAAATTCTTGATAGAACTGTAAGAAAATTGTTTTTTTTTTTACAATATAGTAAGTGCACATTTGGTATAGACAAGATATTTCCAAGTTTGTAGACAACAAATCTCCACATTTTATGTGAACGGCACAATTAAATATCAGTTTATGTTAGTTTATTTGTTTTTGCTATATTTCAGAGTCTCAGTTGAACGAATTTTAATGATGTCTGGATAGAAGAAAAACATAAAAAATAAGATTAAACACAAATTAAAAATGCATATCAGTTGTCCAAAGACCTTGGCCTTTTTTTGTTTTGGTTTGATCCCAAATAAATGTTATTGTTTAAGTTTTTTTATTTATCTGCCAAAGCAAAAAAAAATTCTGTTATCTGCCTCTTCAGCACAGAAGGCAGCAAAATTGAGAATGCAAATATCTTTCAAAATTTTTTGAGAATGTGATATACAATCTAACAGTAGTTTAACACAGTTTCTGTCAGCCATTACTGTATGCTGCCAGCAGCAGTGTGCAGTGCCTTTGGAGTGATATGATTGATTTGCCTAGGCAATATTTAGAATGCTTGTTGCTTTGACTCTACTGGCTTAGCCCGAATTACTTAAAACCCCAATAAGTATTTGTTTGCATTCCCCATATGTACAAATGCATTTGTTTTAAATAGCCAATGTCACTCATTACACAGGAATGTCAGTCCTTGAACCTATTTTAAATTGGATAACTGAAAGATAAATTCTCAATACTTTATGTTTCAGCAAAAATAACCACCAATTGAAATAACACACTGGAAAAAGTATAAGTGTAATGATTATGAAATCCAGATGTGTGATACTATTTATGAAAAACTTAGATTTTTATATTAAAGCTAACTGTAGCTAAAACCTTGCTACCTCTAGCAGATAGCATTTGAACTAAAGGTCCATGTTCAGTAATTTATTGTTTTGGTTTTCTTTCTTATGTTTGGTTAGTCCCTTTCAGCTCACTATGAGATTATAAAAATGAAGAATGTACATGAGATACATGGTTTGACAGATATTTTAGAAATTGCTAATTGCTGTTGCCTATGTTCGTTTGACAACTGCCTTCATTTTATAGATCTTTTAGTTGTTAGACTGCATGTGTTTTTTTCCTTTCTGTAGTATGAGCAACACTAGAAAGGAGTCAACAAAGTAGATTCTTTATATTCTTTTTGTGGTCAAGCTTAGTGAGTACCTGCTCATGCTCCATGTCCTGTCCTCCTTCCCTCCCCACTATGTATACTTCCAGATTTTTCCTGAGATCTGTTCAGTTGCCTGTTCTACTTCCTTCTCATGCTGCCTGATGGAAATAGATTGACATCATATTTCCTCCTTTTCCAGTACTGTAATAGCACCTTGTCTCTTTTACTACTGTTTTAACTCTGCATGCTTATGTGATACTGAGAATAGTTGTATGTCAACAGCTGATTTATAAAGTGCAGAAGGCATTAATAGTTTAGGTCCAGACAGTATGGCTGTAATTGATTTCCAAGAGAATTAAGTATGTATTTCACTTTACTAGGTCACAGATTTTCTGAATTTAAATTTCATGTCTTTATGTTGTCTTAAGTAAAATAATTGGATCATCCACATTTTTATCTATGATTTTCTTCTTCTTGTGTGTTTTCTGTGTGTTGTAATGGGGATTTATCAGAAGTACTACTTTTATCGCTCTTATTTCTTTGCAAGAAATCATCATTTCTTGCATCATCATTGCAAGAACATTAAGGTTTTTTACATTTTATAATTTTGCTTTCTTTTTCCCTCTCCACCCTTGATGCCCTCTGCATGTGCTTTGTACATAGGTCACATACCCATCTATGACGTTTTCTCATGTAGGTAATTCTTCTCTGACAAGATGGTTTTTGGTGGAAGTCTAGAAGTGGAACCTGGTTGCGGTAATAATTACATAATGAGTAGTTGTCACCTATTATTCATTTTCATGCAGAATTAACCAAAACTTTAAGGTTTTGCATATTGTTCCTACCTGATGAAAAAAATGGTGGTGTCTTATTTTTGATGTCATCCAGTTTATATGCAACATACCAAGCTCTGTTTCTGTGAATACAAGAAAACTGACACAGGGGAAACAGTTTTTTTAATCATAGTTCCCTGCCTGTTCCAGCCACACTGGTTGGCTCAAGAAGTGCTTTCTCTGGAGCGCCTAGTGCACAGTACCACTATTTTTTTGATCAGTGTCTGGCACTTTGGTTCTGCTGATGGATTGCTTCTCAGGTACACCTGCTGCTTCAGTCTCTCACCTGGTCTTGCAGGTGCCCCTCCCTTTTTGTTAGCAGAAGAGATGGAAATGGCTTTATAATACACTGGTTTTGATCAGTGCATTACCAGCCTTATTAGATTAGGAGAACCATACTCAATTCTTAACAAGAATAAGTCTGGTTTTTATGTAAGGCAGTAGGCTACAACAAGTCTCACAGAAATTTTGGCAGTTTACCATTACTGTATTAACGAATCCTGGAGAAGAAGGTTACTTTTCTCACTAAGATGTTATCACTGCCATAGAGATGAAACAAGCTTTGGGTCATTGACTGGTATCTTCTCACCTTCCCACTCTGCCTTTAGTATTCATTTAAAAGAACAGTAAGCTTCTGAGTTTTTTCTAAAATATACAGATTTACTGTCTTAAACTGTACTACTGACAGCATGCTTTACACTTGGCAAAATGTTTAAAGAAGAGAGAGAGAGGAGAAATAGAAATATGACCTGAGCTGCGAAAGAAAAGGTAGTTCTTCTGTATTAAGATGGTAAAATCTCTGAGAGGTGACATACAAGCATGATGACCACTTTCAGCTTTTCTAGTTTTTCATTCTACTGCATTCATAAACTGGCACTCCAATGGCAGGAACTTTTCTATTATTCAAACATGCATTACCAAAGAACATTCATGAAAAACCTTAGTTAAGCATAAATAGTTACGTTGTGATCAGCAAAGAGACCAGACCTTTGGTCTTATGCATGCAGGTGTCCAATAAATCAATTGTTCCTGATTAAATGATTGTGTCACAGCAGGAAGCTAATCTTAATTCGGAAGTACAATACAAATCAATTTTGCTGAAGCAGAAAAGGCACAATAAGAGCAATGACTTTCCAGATGAGATGAAATTGCTGGCTCACCTGTGTAACTTTGCTGGGGACAGGATTACACCATGATACGTGGCTTGCTCCTTGCCGTATTACAGCCTGAATTCCCAATGGAGACTGAAAAAGAAGCATGAATTGTTGTCCCTGCAATACTTACTATAGCCACACAGTGATTTTGAGTAGCTCAACCATGGTGTCGTTGTAATGCGCACAGACTCACTTTTAAAAAATTACACTATAGCTGAATTAAGAATCTGGTCTTACATGTCACTTAGCTTGTATATGGAGTATATCAAGCCGACAGCAGCAGCATCTTTTGATAGTTCTGGGATATTGCGATAGAGGAAAGAAGAAAACTAATTAATTATATGTGTAGTAAACTATTGCAGTATGAACAGTTGGATTTAAAAGCTACATATAAAATGCCTTTCTCTATGCTTTTTACTTCAAATATGCCCCATTATGTATGACTGCAAGCGAGCATGTTCTTAAGATAATACAGAAAAGCACTCTGAAAGTAAAAGCTCAGTTCAGTTCAGTAGATCAGAGTGCAACCTTGGAAACTCCCATTATTACCATTTGATAACTTTTTGGCAGCAACTTCATTTCATAAAAGCCTCTGAACAGCTGGTGTGCAGAAACAGAACTGTACAAACCTAAGCTGGATTTGATTTATTTTTTATTTTGATGTCAAAAAAAGATGAAATTGTATAAATTATGTGGGTAGTACTGCAAGACCTTCAAAATAAGGATTTCGAAATACTATAACTTCACTCTTGAGTTTTTCAAGTAATAACGGAAGAAAAAGTCTCACTGAATAAATATAAGCAAGTCATGGAGCAACTGTGGTTTCACCACATAAAAATCTGGTGACCTGACTTAAACCTATGATGGTCTCTTTATTGCAGGAAACCTGAGATGTACAGGAAGTGACAGTGTTTGGAACAGGTAAATAAAACATAGATCCTGTATTGCCCTCTAATACATGCTGTCATCTTATAGTTTTGTTTCCTTCCTTGCTCTGGAAAAGAAGGATATTCATTTATCAATGGGGGAAAAAATAAGTGCTAACATCTGCCACACACCTTGCCGGTGTGTTTGTAATAATTTTTTGGATGTTAAAAATATTGGTATTGCCTGCCCTAAGCAAGAGTTAAACCTATTTTCAGAAAAGAAAAATAGTGTAAAAGTAGAAGAATAATAGGAAACTCCCTCTGCATAAAACCAATTCTCATAATGATGTATTTAGGGTCTTGCACTTTATTTCGTAGTTCCATTTTACTCTTAAACTTGATCAGGCTCTGAATATATCTTGTGTTCTGACCACTAGGTTGTACCCTGCATCCAGTTAAGTGTAATACTGGTTAAGTAAGAGATGTTTGGGTTAATGTTTCTGTTACCTTTCTTCACCAAAACTACTGTTAGCAGAAGGATCAGAAAGGCAATTAGTTATCTTGTGGGAGAAAGGAGACTTTTTTTTTCCTTCAGCTGTAGAAACAAATTTTTAATTAAAACAATAGGGAAAAATATACACAGATGTCAACAAAGACTTAATAACACATAAAAGTATGCCATAAAATAACCACGTTCAAAGGTGTTAAGTGCAGTACAGTTGAAAACAATGCATCTTGTATCTCTAAGTATCTTCTCATATAAGGTTAATGTCATTTTCTGCTTGCGCTTGAATTTCCTTTGGTATGAGGGTTTGGAGACAGGGAGATTGAGTGGTTTTTTGGTGTGTTTTTTTGTTAGTTGATTGGGTTTTTTGATTTTGTATAAGTTAATAACAGAGCAAATGCAGCTGGCCAAGTAAGATTAGATAGCCTCTTTTTATCACTATATTGTTTAAAGAGATTGTTGCTGTGTGGAAGTTCTGGGATTCCTTTCATGCTTAGTGCAGAATTTCTCTTAAGTGTGGTGACTTTCCACCAATTCTTGGAGGTATTTTTTAATTGTCATGTACTAGCGTGGAAGCTAAATATTCAAAATTAAATATAACATTTGTAGTCTTAAAAATATAATCTTAGTAAGGTTGTTAAACAGTTTCGAAAACAAGTTCCTTTATGACAACAAAATTAAAGTCTGACAGAATTAGAAGTGTATGAACCAGAAAGAATTATTTGTCCACAGTTTTACTTATGTCCTAGCCAGCTAGCTGTGTTTTCCTTTTATCTCTCTGAAAATCATATGCCTTTCATGGTGACCATCTTGCAATCTGAGAGTACCTGTTTAAACCACATCAATAAATGAAAGATTTCAGTGGCTGAGCTTGTCCTTACCTCACCCAAGAATGTTCTCTGTGGCTTTAAAATTCTTCAAATAAATTCTTTTGTGGTGTGTCCGTTAAGTGTTGAGATTTTCTGATTGATGTTACTCCACAAAGTGCTCTTAATTACTGTAATACCACCATTCTTTAGTTATATACTGTCATCAATAGATTGCAATATTTTCACAATAATAAAACCTGCAATAAAGCAAGTAATGTAGCAGAGTGGAGGACAGAGGGATTTCACAACATGATTTGCAAATTAGCAGGTTTGTTCTTTAACAGATGATGAAGTGACGATTTCCAGGATTACAGCTTCCGCAGTGTAATGGTGTATGTGTCTCTGAAGTAACCATGTTGACTTGTTTCCAAGGTTGACCACTGAGGCAAAATTCATAGTGGCTTCCAAAACAATGTCTGGTCCAAAACATTGTGTGTCTTACTAATGGTACTTGTTCTGATTTAAATACCTTTAAAATATTTCTAGGAATGTATTGTACTTTAACACAGGTAATACTGCTACTGTGGCCTGCCTTTCTGCAGGACAGTATTTTGGGGTTTGCAATTTGTGTTTTTTAAAAAAAAGCTTCAACACTTTTCTACTTTTCCAAGAATTATAAAAATGCTAAACAGCTTTCTCTATCATATAGAAAGCAACACTGGTTATTTGATAACCATAACATGTCAACCTTTGGACAGTTTCTTGTCACATGTTTAGAGTAGACAGATGTGCTGGAACAAGTGGTTTGTGGCTGGAAAGTCATAATTTCAGTTGGTTGATACAGACCTAATGAGCAAGTACTTTTCCTGAAGTATAGATGAGAGGAAAATCTTCAAATTAAAAAAAAAGTATCAAAAAAATATGATTAAAGACACTACATGTCTTAACATGAGAGTTTCCTGCTTATGGCATCAGTGCTGCGATACAAAATGTTCAGGTCACAAGTTACAGATTTAGAATTGGGCATCCTTGAATTTACTTGGGATATGCTCGAACTTGCAAATAGAAATCTCTTCACAAACTCAGCAATTCTTTGGAGGCTTAAGTTTTTGTTTATGTGGATCTTACATAACTGCTTACATGGGTCAGTGAATCTGGGAGACTATTTTGTGTCTATCTTTTGACTCCCTATGTCTATCATGTGTCCATCTTAATGTCTATCTTCTATTTCATTTTATCCACTGGAAAAAAGTAACGAAAAGTATTTTTATTTACAGATGCCTAACATTCAGGTGACATCATGATAGATGGTAAATGGTCAAATGGTAAAAAATCTCTGAGTTGCCTTTGTCATAGATATACTCCATAACTGGTTGACTTTTAGCTCTGTTCGCACCTTGAACAAACACCCACCACAGAATCTTTTTCATTTTGACTGTCTTACAGAATATGCAGTTTCATTCACTTCCTTCATATGCCTACAGATAACACTGCTCTTTTTGCTGTTCCTCTTCTTTTTGTACATTTAGTCATAAGTGTTACGCATGTAAGAACAATGTCATCATCACTGAATAAGCATATTGAGGAATGTTCTCTTTGATTAAAAGGCTGAGTATTTTTAATTGATACTGCAGTATTGAGTGACTCTGATTCATCTTCTAAAAGATTAATTCATCTGTGAGAGCGAAACAAAAACATTCCCTGTTTATATGAGGATTACAATGAAACAATGAAATAAATGTAGTAATCTTAATGCATAGATAACTACCTCATTAACTACCTACTGGCAAGTGGCCAAGAAAGTTAATCTCTTTGGCCATAATGGTTGAACTTCCATGCTTTTAAGTGCCTTCTGAGTTTTTCAGTCATTTAACATTCCTAAGCAGTAGTATTTGTAATTGGGCTTTGGTTTTGTTTTTCAGAGTCAAAGGCACTGTGAGATGAGGGAATAGATAATGAAGTATCTATCCATTTCTAACTGGCTGACCCAGCTTGGTCTTGCAGAATATTGCACGCTCTTTGAACAATATGATGGTGTAGAGGTAAGAATTGGCTTTTTAAATTAAATTATTGAGAAAATGTCAAGCAAGGTGATACAATGCAAGTTATTAATGTTCTGTGATATGATGTTAGAGCAAAAAATCTAAAGGCTAATAGTTTGCTTTTGTCTTAGGAAAGGGGAAAAATAAAACAAATGTCTTTTGTAACCGTGTACTAAAACTCACAGAGAAACCGAGTCACTTACTGGTGATCTAGATAAAATGAACATTTTACTGTTTCCAACGCTGCTTGTCCTGTATTAGTCTTGGCTGTCTCAGATTTTAATAAATGGGCATGTTCGTCAGAGCAAGAATACACAGAGAACTTTTGTTCTGCAAAAGTTAATAAGTTTTTTTCTTAAAATTCAGAACTAGATAAAATATAAACTTATGTGCTAGTTGTTATATGAAATTGTTTCTAGGTAAATGGATACTATGTGGCTTAAGAATAATCTTCTCTATTGAGCAAATACTACATTACAGAAGGACCTTATATCAGTCATCTTGAATATCCCTAGAAATTTATTTACAAATTTTTAGGAAGCCTATTTCCCACAGGTCTTACTTGATCAAAATTTCTTCTTTATTGTCAGTTTGTTGTTTTCAGTTCTTATAAACTATGTACAAATTTATTGATGCTTCTGTACTATTTCATCAGTTAAATACTGCTTTGACATGCTTTAATTATGTCTCATCATATTGCTAACTAATTCAGACAATAGATGTAGAAAATACAACTGAATATTCTTGTCAACTCAAAATATTAATGGATTCACTTTTAAACAATTGCCCTCCCCTTTTTTTTGGTAACTAATCAAAGTTTCATGAAGTGGCACTAAAGGTTATTTAAAACTGGCTTTTGTGTCACATCTGTGTTGCTTGTATACCCAAGTTCTTCATGAGTGTCATAGTAATCTCACAATCCAAGCAAAACAAAAATAAGAGGTTTTTAAATATAAGTAGAGTTTTTCACAGGGTAGGGGAAAAGGACAGCATTTTCTACTTTCCCAAATGGACTCAGGCAGTAAGACTTAAAAGCACACTGGAAAATGTTGTTATATGATTCACGCTGCCATTATAACACAGAAGACAGTAATACAGAACCATGGGAAAGCTGTTTGGACAGTCAAAAAAACCAAAAAATAAACCTGCAGCAAAGACAGTTTACAGCTTACGAAGCCTGGAAGCTGCCTGTAAAAAGTTTTTGCTGAAGCGCAAAACTTAAAAATAGGCTTAGTGCATCATTCTGGATACAATGAACTTTTTTTAAGTTCAAGGCCATGAGTCAGAGTTTCAGTTCTGCAATATCTGTAGATTACAAGTGTTATATAATTTCTTAGGTCCTCAGCCAAAGTGAATATTTTCCTGAAACAAAACTTTAATTTGAGAAAATGCCTGGCTTCCCTGACCTCACATACTAAACTGTTTAATACTAGCCATACACTTAAGAACCATGTAGAACCAAGCTTCTAAGTTCCTGAAAGTCTAAGTAATTGCCTTTGATGTCTTCTACTTTTAAAAATAATTACTAATAACTATTTACACTGGAGTTTTTATCTCTGCAGTAGAAGGTATGATTATATCCATTTTGCTGAGGACAGTGATGCACAGATTCTTGAATTAAATTGTTCTTAGTTAAGTAATAAATTAATGGTAGTAGAAGACAGAGTTTTTGGGTTTCAGTCAACTGATCTAGCCAGTTCTTAAGGCAGAGTAGAAAGTGTTTATGATCTTGAATGAAGAAAGAAAACTTCAAGGTGGGAGACTCTTCTCCCTGATAAATAAAATTTGCACGTATTACTGTTGACTGCTGCAAAATTCAACAAGTTCTTTAAAGCTACTAAAAAAAAAAAAAAGAGGTGTCTATAAAAACTCTCACTGTGTTACTCTGAGCATATGCTGTTCAGTACTGGAGTTAACACCAACCTATTTTGTGTTCCTTCTTACATGCTTTTTGCTAAAGCTTGGAGAGCAGGGATATTGCGTTTGTACTTCTTTTTGAGTGTTTTTTCTTGGAGGATGTTCTTGGGGGTTGGGGAAGAGGATGTTGGGGGTGTTTTTGAGAAACAGAAGCTTCTGTCACTGCTGCCAAAGCTGAAAAATCCTTTCTACTGAAATGTGAATTCATCGTTAGTACCAATTTTTGCATTTGGGTCAACCTAGAAAGGGATAAAGTGAGAGTAATTATTTAGCTCCCTTCTTTCATGTAATTAGGTACATATGAAGTATCATTTGAGAAACACTTAATATGATATTTTCAGGCACAGCTAAATTTCTCTAACAGATTTTGAAATGGTTATAGCTAGTGACATAAAAAATTGAGGCTTTCAGCAATTAGAGGACTACTCAGACTAAATCAAAGAATGTCATGGGTTTGCAGTGGTTTTACTTTGAAAGAAAAGTTGAAAAATTACTATTTCAAAATCAGCGGATCACTTAGAGTGGAAATTCTGTGTCCATTGTCTTATTTACACAGTGAAACAATGTGATTTAGTATTTTAGGGTCCTAGCCCTGACTTGTCAAATCCCCATCAGAAAATGCCACTTTTAGTAATGACTTGCCAGCAACAAAACTGGGTACATCCTATGGATTTCTCTTTATCTGATTTACAGTGAAAATACAGGGTGTTTCATAAAGATGGATCCAGTTTCAAAGCAGTATGTTTCACAATGGCAACATGTTACAATTACACAAAAATTTATATCTAGCGGTAATCATGTGAAACTCTATGCCCTGCCCTTTCAAGTGGTAAGAGTTTCATTCACGGGTGGTTCATGATTGCAGAGATATAGATTTCAAATTGGGTCCATCTTTTTGAAACATCCTGTACAGAACAGTAAAAATAAAAGTAAATCAATTTGACCATACATTTTCTGGTTTTGGGTGTGTTTTGGTTTTGCTCCAAAGGATATCATCATCAAATGAAATGTTGTACGTATAAATTAAAGTCAAATTGAACTTTTGTACTGACTTCTAAGTAATGACTTGAGTTATTCGGCAGCTTATTTTGAAAACAAACAGTAATGATTTTGTCGCGAGAACGGCGAATAAATGAGAACAGTTCAGGTTTGATTACCCAAATGCACTATTTGGAAATTCATGTTTTTCAAAACTGTGTCACAATCCATGTTATCTATTAATTATAGTGAACACCCTCTTGCATATCCAAAACCTTCCTTTCCGATATTATTATGTCACTCACTTCACTCTGAGATTTATCTTCCTTCGTTAGCTTAATTGCAATTGGCATACTAGCTCTCTTGTTTTTTGTTGTTCAAAGTAGTCATAGCTCTCTTGACCAGTTTTGTTTCGAGAAAAAATTTAGAGAAGACAAATTAGTATTTTAATAGAAAAATTCTTCATTCCTTCAGTGACATAGCTTATCACGACAAAGGGACTTCATGTGACACATGAATATGCTTATGTTTGCTGTTACATAGCTTAAAGTATCAGAAACAGAAAACCTATCTGAAAGAAATTTGAATTCTCCTGGACTAATAGGTATAGTACATTCCTTACTCTGGCATTTGCTACAGGGCTTAGTCCATCTTGCAAAAGCTGATCTTAGAAAAATGAGAATTGAAAACCAAGTCCACCAAACACACATCATTTCCAGCATTCTGCTGCTTCGGGAGGTAGAAGAAAAGAGAGATGAGATTTCCATGCTGTGTCCTATAGGCTAAGAGAATGAGTTAAGGCAACCCAAGCTTTCATGTCACAAAGAGATAATAAACTGAGTGCTGATTCAGCCTAGGATACTGCTCTGAATACAGATCACAAGGGCACTTCACTGGACAGTCACATTTATGTTTTGGCAGGGTTTTCAAAAATAATATAACCGGTACTTTTTTTAGAAGTTGTCATTCAGAAAAGGCTCCACTTTTATTTCGCTTTCTATTGCTCTCAGAGTCTTAAGTTTAAAAAGCTGCAGTAATGTTAGCAGACCATAATTGATGGAAGACTGTGTCATGAATGTCTTCCTCGCTTGGAAAGATCATATCAAAAGGTCTAAACCAAGGTGGTTTGTGTATATGCCACCTCATCCCTGGTGAGGGGAGAGAAAGAGTACTTACACAGGCAGTTTTGATTCTCCTTTTCCATTAGGGACTTTGCTATGAATTAAGACTTGATCACTACATCTTTTGTTGCTTTTATGATGCTTTTATCAGTTCAGTATCAAAATTCAACTCAAGTTCTTGAGAACTGGAACAAGCCCTGTAAAACATTCTGAGTGGAATGATATAGTGAGATGTTACTCAAGTGTGACTTATTATACAAGATATTTTGAGAACAGTTAACAAGATATGGATATTATGCAGTCTGCCCCAAAATTCTAAAGATCACTGGCTAAGGCTTTTACAAATTTAATGGGAATGATTTACTTGGCTAACATTCCTGCTTTTACCCTCTCTTGGTTAAAATAAACAGACTTTTGGAGCATGGGTAAAAATCGAATATTCATAAAATGTGTTTAGCAACTTTAACTTTTCAGGAGAAACTAGAACCGGTTGTGTACAAGTAGATCAGTGTATTTTCTCAATGTTTGCTGAGGAGTTCAGATTTGGTTTAACAGTTACATAACTTCTACAATTCTTTGGTTTAACTTTCTTAAAATATGAATATAAATATGACATATTTGTAACTGCTACCGTGAACAGATTAGGAGGTTATTCAAGTTTATTACTGCAGTGTGAAACTAGATGTATTTCAATCAGAATCTATTTTCAAGTGGTTTGGGGAATGCATTTTGTAATTTTCGGGTGCTGGAGTGAGGAATATATTACAGTTCCTAACGTAACATTATTTCAGAGGAAAGGACTGTTCAAACTGTCATTCACATGGTGAATTGATTTATAGATAGTTATATAACATTTCAATTAACTCACTGGAATGTTCCGAATTCTATTAATGTAGATTCAACTATTAATACAGATTCAACAACTATAGATTGTTCGGCTTCAGATGTGTTAAGCTAAATCTGATCTTGCTGTACTGCTGATGATTTCAGTGAATTTTAACTTGACTCAAACATTTTATCTCTGAAGTAGAGTGTATGTAGTTTTTGATCTCTGGACATATATCTTGCAAGGAGACAAAATGATGCCATTTGTTTATTTTTATTTGGCAGTGAAGTGCTAGAATTCTGTAAGGTAAGTTCAAGTAAAAGTAGTGGTGGTTAATATTTCTATGGGCATTTATCTTGGTGAGTAGTGTTTCTGTTCATTCTCTGGTTTTGGCTAATGAAAACAATTAAATGTATAGTTGAATTATGTGCTTGAAAAAAAAGAGCTGAATTGATTTCTGAGTTGTTCTGTTTACACCAGGATATTTACATCCTAGATAGATTTACCTATTGTATTAAAGAATTCTGGGAAGGCTGCAAAACAGGTCGATTCAGTCAGTCATACATGAGTGCAGACCGTTTTGTTTTCACAGTAGGGACTAATGGTGGTTAGCTAGTCTCCAGCCTATTATGACATGGTTTTGTTTTGTGTCTGTCTTTGACAGAGTGCTGTGTCTAAAAGCAAAGTGCCTAATCAGTTACACTGAAATGCTTGTTTTCCAGCAGTGAGCTGTACTGAAGTCAGACATCAGAAAAAAACATTAAAAAAAAAAAAAGTTAAATAAATACTAGTGTACTTACCAGGACAGAGCAAAGGCTATATTATTCTGTTTGCTGTTATTCTGAGCTTTAAACAACAGCATTGTATTTGTTGCTGGTTCAACAGTTTGCAGACAGTGCTTGATGTGATAAGTCACTTTAATATGTAAGCATTTTCACGAGGTTAATTTTATAGGACTAAACATTTCTTTGTACAGGGAAGTTAAGTTTTGGAAAAAAATAGTCAAAACGCTTTCTATTTTCTAAAATGATAACTGGTTCTGAAACTACTTTGAACAGAACATGTCTCACTACACTAAGATTTGGATTCATCCTGTCTAACTGCTCGGGCTGTGTTTCCACAGTTATTAATACCAAGATGCATTGACATAATGACCAGCAACACATTTGACCTGGATTAAATATGTGCACATGATCACCTATCTGTTGAATTAGGCAGAGTACACAAGACGAAGTTCACTGCCTTTACGCTTTTATGCTATCTTTATGCCAGCCAATAGTAGGGAAGTGATTAGAATAACTCGTTTGACATGAGTAGCATTAGCTAATCAGTAGAAAAATAACCGTTCGAAATTGTTAAACCACTTCAGTCTAGCAGAATGAATTTTATAGTGGATCAGTGCTTTGAATAATGGAGCTCTGATATTTTTCATCTGTATTAGAAAACTGAAAGGCAGCTGTGGCACTGACTCTTGACCTTAATTGAAGCTGGGGTTCCAAAATGCCAGCCTAAGCAGTCTGTGCCCTCTTCAGCTTTCTTTTAGCTGCTTTGTCCTGTCTCTGCATCATTCCTTTTGTTGTCAGTAAAACTATCCTGCAGCTGCATGGGGAGCCCGTTGAGAAATTTATCTGACTGAAAACCAACTTTTTTTCCCTCAAATTCATCCAGATCAATTCCTCATGCCACTTCACTGTTCAGTTGCACCAACACATGTAGGAGTATGAATGGCCAAGGAAGAGACAGCAGAGCTGAGCCCTGGTGCCTGAAACAGCCACGCTGCCTAAAGGGAAGCCACAGCTGAAGGTGTTGTAGAGTCACTCTGTGCTCACTCTAGGCATTAGAAAGAGAGAGATGAATTCAGCAGATTATTCAGTCCACTTTCAATTTGTATTACCTTATGTAGGTGTCTCTCTTTTTTTGTTGATTTTAGAGATATCCCAGGATGGCTGACTTCCTGGCAGGTCGCTCAGCAAGTGCTGACAGCTGGTGGAATGAATTTATGCCTAAAAGCTACATCTGCAGTTGGCCTGGAACATTTCATCTCTTCTTTTGAGTGCAGCCTTCCAAATTTCAAGAAAGCCTTTGTTTCCTTTTCTCTAAATCCCGATGATCTCAAATATTTGCTTCGGGCTTATAACTATGTTTCATTTCCTTGCCAATCAAAGTACACAAGTGGAAAAATGTTTCCAGTCTCTGCAAACTTTCGTCCTAAGTGCAAAATTGTTACCAGTTCTGAAGGTATTTCTTACCAATGTTTCACCAAGGGAAGACCACACGGCTGTGTACGGAGTCAAACTGATAGGTGCTCAAGCCAGGATCTTGTATCAGACAGTCGCAAAGCAGGTGTCAAGTGAAACATGAAAGGGCACACCAGCCCGTAGTGATGCTTTCTCATACGTTCTCAGCCTCTAAGCCAGCATCTAGGAGTAGTTACATTTATAGAGTCCTAAAATTACATTCAGCCCTTTGAAGGCAATTGCAAGACTGATGTGGCCCAAGGTGAAAATGAGTTTGACACCCCTGCTCTAAGCATTTAATCCAACAAAAATGAAGTTTCAAAAAGGTATGAATATGAAGAGCCATAAATACTCTTCCCATAATCCCTTTGCCTGTATCTTGCCTTTTGATGTGCACTGCAGCACATTCTGGATCTTGGTGTCCTGCAGTCTAGGCCAGTATCCATTCATGTATTCACAGCATGCTGTGGCTCCTTTGACATGTATGTTTTGGTTTCTGTTCCAGGGAAGTTGTAGAGTCAGAAGGTGGGGCCTGCAGCTTGCCTGGACTTGTCCCAATAGGGAATCAAAATGCATTCAAAATTTGGGTACTAAACCACTCGCAAGTAAAGCAAAATATGGGCTCTGCTTCTATCTGTGCTTGTAAGAATAATATCAGTGGCTAGCCAGCACCTTTTTGTAGTCTTGGAAATATTTATTTGGCATTGTGAAGAAGACAGGAAATAACATATCCTCTTCTAGAAGTAGCTTCTTCTGGTATGAGAGAAACTGATGACAAATTAAGTGTAATCCGACTCCTGTATTACACAAAAAGAACTTCCTTCCCAGAGCATGAGACATAGCACTCTGTCCTTTAACAATCAGCAGTTCAAGAGAGACATCCTAAAAGCTATAGCCCAGTACTTAGAGAGTAGTGCTCCAGGAAGAGACCATGGTTTTTTAAGTATCCTCTAATACAACTAAAGCAGGGTTTGATGCTCTGTGGGACTGGGACAGAGTGATATTTAAGCATGTTACCATATGATGCTACACTTTTTAGGAGTGTGGTTTTATTATTCTTTCTTATGACCTATAAAAAAAAAGAATAAATTGTGCTTCAGATGTGTTGAGGAATCCCACCATTATGTGACTAGCTCCTTCAGTGTGGTAGAAATATTACCCTTAGAGAGGATAATGTAAATATGTAGATGTAAATGTCTATTTTGATATAATAAAAACATACCTCAGATATTGCCAGACATGAAAGCTATTTCTTAGTTCCTTTATAACCATGAATTTAAATATAGAATTGTTTTGAAATGCTCTGTATCATTTTACTACTAAAATGTTTGTGTATGTATCATAGAATAGTTTGGGTTGGAAGGGACCTTCACACGTCCAACCCGCCCGCACTGAACAATGAGGGACATCTTCACCCAGATCAGGTTGCTCAGAGCCCCATCCAACCTGGACTTGAATGTCTCCAGGGATGGGGCATCCACCACCTGTCTGGGCAACCTGGGCCAGTGTTTCAACACCCTCACTGTAAAAAATTTATTCCTCATGTCTAGCCTGAGTCTCCCATCTTTTATTTTAAAACCGGTACCCCTTGTCCTATGGCAACAGACTGTCTCCCTCCTTCTTATAGGCCACTTTTAAGTACTGAAAGGCTGCAATAAGGTCTCCCTGGAGCCGTCTTCTCTCCGGGCTGAACAACCCCAACTCTCTCAGCCTGTCCTCACAGGAGAGGTGTACCGTCTTTGATCATTTTTATGGCCCTCCTCTGGACCCTCTCCATTTGTGAAGATTCATGATGTACTTCTCTATACATCATTGGTTGAATTACGAGTAGAAAGATATATAGAAAGCTAAGTGACAAGAAGTGTTTTTCTGAGGTGTTCTGAGAGCTAGAGCTTTGCTTTTCCAGTATCTTCTTTTACTGAGCTGAATTCTGATTAATAAGATTTTATGGCTTAATATGATTTCAATAACATTTTATAGTGTTCTCCTTTGGGAGGCTAAAGGTATAAAGAGTCTTTCCTTTTTGTCTTGTACAGGTTTTCTTATACAGAGAGACTGCAGTTTTAATAGGATATATATTTAGATCTTTCATAATTTTATTTGTTATACAAAGAAGGCCAGCCTTCCTGGATTTAGATAAAATATATGCATTAACATAATTTATTGTGGGTGAATATAAAATAACGTGCAAAACCTGAGTTAGATTAAATGTTACTAGTATTCCATAACTTCCTGCTTTTTGTGGGACAAAGTTTTTGCATTTAAATTCTTAAATAACTGTTTCTGCATATGTTGTGTTTCTTGCTCTGCTACAGTAGTGTAAAGTTAAATATGCCATGTGGATCTTCTCCTTGCTGTGTATTGTATAGAACACCTAAGATGTGCGCTAGTAAGAGGGAAGTTGAGCAAGCAGTACAGATCCTTGCTTGTGACAATATAAATACAGACAAGTCCATTTTCAGAGAAGGAGAGAAGGCATAAAATAACTGAGGGACTCTCTCGTGTGTTTTTGTTAGATGGCCAAAATAATTAGCGTAAAGCCATAACTGCTTTTGCCTTGTCAAACCCAAATATCTTGCCTTTGTCACTCTCATATAAAGCCCTTTTACTCATTCTGGTTCTTCTGCTTCCCTTTGAAACATTACAAACACAACCAGAGTGCTTTGGAGTAGTGGTATGTGGTGTCAACCTGGGAGATTCCAGAGTAGAGCTAAAGTATTCTGGTAGCTTTGCCAATAGATGGAGAGGAGGCTTCTTTGCACACTTTCATCTGCATAATAGTTAGAGGTGGTATTGCTACCTGTGTGGTCTATTTTGCTCTCACTGAGAGATACAAGGTTTTTGCCATTTCTGTTTAAGGAGGTCAGAAATGTAGATGCTTTTACAAAGTTGTAAACATACACCTCTGACTGTACCATTTCATCTGTTGAAAGTTCCAAATTCCTTTACTGCTCCTTTCTGGCCTTCTGTTTATCCTTTTCTCTGCATCACTTATATTCTAAGTGAAAAACTCCCCAACATCTGTCACATGCAAAAGAGAGACTGTTAATTCTCTTGTATTTGAGACTTTTTACAGAAACATGGGAAAACAGAGCTTACAAGGAAATATTAGCTCCATAGTAACAGTTCTTCCACTGCTAGAAGGAAAAAGAAGAAAATAGAGCCCCTGGTAAAAAGGAACCCATAAAACTTTGTCCAGATTCTTTCTGGTATTGCCATTTACCAAAACTAGTTAATATAAAGCAACTGGTTTTAGTGAAGTTTTACTCATCTATTTCAAACTTCTGAAATAGGTCTGTCTAATCTATGTCAGCACGAGTTGTTTGATATGATTTTTCAATACCAAATTGAAGGAGAGGGAGGAGCACAACATGTTATTGTCACAGAATATGTGCAATAATTTATTTTTACTATTTTTTAAATTACTAATTGTTTGTCGTTAAAGACGATACTCAGTTTTCTTGTATTATATCTGACATGGACTGCACTTATTTTTATTATTCTAGCAGTGACTGATACTAGCCAACTCAAAACACATGGAGTTCTGCAGCTCTGAAAACTTCTGATAGCTACAGTGAATTTTTTTTTTAAATCCTTCCAAAAGTTTCAGCTTCTTTCTGACTTAAGATTTACAATAGTGAGCTTCAGATTAGAGGAGTTCAAAAATAAACCAGTGCCTATTTTGTCAAAACTAAAGTTTTTAGCCAGTAGTAAATGAAGATCAGACATCTGGTATTACATGTACCCAGTTTGTACTCTTCTAGGTCTGTAAAAATTAAACATGCTGTAGCCAGAAACTCCAGCATGCCAGGGCACGTTCATGCTCCAGTTTGTCACTGCATTAGCTAAGGTTTATATAACTCCTCCAACTCTCCTTCTTTACTACAGCGTTATTTCCAGGATCATCAGTTGTGGGACATTTCTGCTTGCAAACTTTTCCAAGGCTAGGAGTCACGAGGCTTCTTGACTCTGACTCATAACAGATAGCTCTTTGGGAGCTTCTGAAAGACCTCACGTCTCGAGACCTAAGGCAGACCAAATAGCAAGACTGGATGTTGGTAGTTTTATTATGGAGGTCTGGATAGCTGCTGAACTAAAGTTGTCTGTTTGAGTTGGCAGCCAAGGAGGGACCTTAGAAAGCACAGTTGCTCACAGTTTTCAGACAAAATATTGTCAGATTTTGAGTACTGGAGTGTTTTTCACCTTGTATTGTCATTCTAATTAGGGCAGATATATCTTCAAATAATTTGAAAATTACCAGCAAATAAACTTGATTTCCTAAGCAATAGTTATGCTGATCATTATTTTTTTCTATGTGGCATCTGTGGGAGTTGAGGGAATGTAGCATTTTGTTTGTTTGAGTCCTTTCTCTTCTAAGACAAGTCTACAGTAGAAACTCGCTTTGACTTTTGTTTATCAGAAAATCTGCAAGAATTGCTGTGTGAGCAATCGGTGCATACCAAGTCCTCATCTTGTGTAGCTAATTCTGCATTTTGTCACTGAAGCTGCACAGCACTGCTTTTAGAGTAGATTAATTTTCTCCCAGTTATTTTGGGAAGACTGGAGTTCTGTTGTTTAAGGTCAAACCGAACAGTCCAAATGAATCCTCTTGTTTTGTCCCATCATCTCTTCTGTTATCATAAGCCAGGCACATTTTTAAAATGGTCTCTCAAGAACTGACAAGTACCCAACTCTTGGCGTGATTAAGGCACACAAGCTCACCTGGTTTAGATGGCTGCTTGTATAGGTGTCTTTGTGTGTGAGGTTGGAGGATGCACCTGTACATACTCCCTTCATAAAGCAGAAGTCAGGGGTGACCATAGAAGGCTACATCATTGTGTGATGTGTGGCCAGTGATGGCCAACACACTGCTGGTTTCTCAGCCTCCATCACCCCTAACAATTTTTGTGGCAAGCTGATAGACAGCATGATGCCATAGAAATAAACAGATGGGTAAGGGGTACAGTAGGTCAACATGGGATACTGATGGGAAGGGTTTGACAGAGGTGCTGTGCTTGTTTCAGGACATTGGTGCTTCCAGACTTCATCCCACATCTCAATAAACCCATTTCAAAAGTAAATATAAAGTATGAAAACAACAAAAATTTTGCAACAAGGAATCTAATCTAGCTTAATTCAATGTAACTCACAACTAACATAGCTAGCATAGGCAGTCCTGTGAATTCTTCATTCTTACAGGTTGCAGGCAAATTCTGCTTAACAGCTTTGCATCAAATATGTACAAGAATGGGTTGTGTAAATTATCATATGTGAAGACAAAGACCAATTTTTAATTTAATATGAAGACAGAATAAAACTCTTAGGAAAAAGATGTAGTGACTCATGCAAGAGTAATCACAGTTTATGCAGGGCTGCCGAGCTACCAGTCCCATAACTTAGCGCTCAGTCGTGTTACTAAGGAGATTGCTTCTCCTTTTCTAGTTCTTATTCATAAAATGTGACAATGAAGCATGACATTCCTTCCTATGTAGTTACAGTGCCTGAAAATTTCCTAAGGTTTTAGAACCAGCCAATAGAAACCATCTTATGTGCTAACGAATCTGAGTTTTTGCCATGCTTTTAGTTGTTTTTTACCTTAACTTTTGAACATATGATTCAGATAGAGAAGCGAGACATTTTCCTTTATGCAATGAGGAAAATAATAGTATGCACTTCTGTAGCATCTTCCACTTGTTAAGCTGATAAAGCACTATACAGTCTTTCCTGTGAAAAATATCTACCACTCTGATGCATGTTACAAAAATGTAAGTATAGGTCATACAGGAAGTGGGGCAGAATGCTAAAACTGAAAGTGTAATCTGGGTATCTCAACTCCTCTTTCAGTATTCTCACCATAATTCCATTTTTCTTGTACAAGACATGTTACTGATACATTTTGGTGTCCAAGATAAGATGACAGTCTGTTGGGTTTTGGTTCCTTTCTTCTCCCTCTGCTCTTCTCTTCCCTCACCCAGGTATATTTAGAAGAAAGATTGTGCCTGAAACGTCCTGTGGAAAATCTCTGTGTATCGGTACTTGTGGCAGTGAAATTCTGGAACCTGTCACTGTGCCTGAAACACTTCTGGTACCTCTGTGTCTTCAATACTTACCTGGTTTTGCACAGCTGGCAACAACAAAAGCAGACAATGCCATCAGCTATTCAAGATTTACTAGCTGTCCTAGTTCACTGGTAGCTCAAATGTCATTGCATTTGGGAAAATACATAATTGAAAAAAGATTGGAGTGAGTTTTTGTTGTGTGTTTAGGTGAAATTGGTTTGAATTTTGATCTTAACTTCAAGGTGCTGTTCGGTGTCAATATGATGTTATAATTTTCTGTAACTTGAGGGGATAAAGTTATGTAAGTGTAGAAGTCTGTGACCATCAATATGCCACAAGTGGTGACTGAAGTCCTAGCACCAGTGAATGAATCCTTTGGGAAACTGTTGTCTTTCACATTTACCTCAACTTTTCTGTTTCAGAAGTTGTTATTGTAAAAGGTCTGTGGCAATATGAGCAGTGATAATGCTTTCCTCCTGCTCGTGCCTGCCTTAAGGAACCAAATTGGGGTTGCTATGGGAAGGGGAGCACTGGTCAGAAATATCACTGTGAGCTTCCTTTACCTCAGTATATTAGATACATTTAATTTTCTAATCTGCTGCTGCTGCTGCTTCTTCCCTTACTGCATATTTGAGCACTCTCTGCCTTTAGGTTTTTTCTCCCTTATTTTATACTGAACTTCATCTTATTTAAGCTTTCTTATGCGAAGATTCTACTCACTTCTATGAAAATTCAGACTTTTCCAAGAACATTCCTCTCCTACTTCTGCAACATACATGATGGTTAAAGAATCTTTTCTTGATGAGCTACATGTTTCTTAAGCTCTATCTAATCTTCAAAGGAAGGTCTAATGCTCTTTCTGTTTTGAATTGCTTAATTTAAAAAAATAATTTTGCTGTAAGATATTTTAGGTAACTCAGATTGTAGAATTCAATACTCTGGATAATGCATAAAACACCAAACTACAAAGAGGTAGATGTCCTAGTTCTACCCCGTACCCATAGATGTCACTGTGGTAAACTGCCCTATGGAATTTTAATCCCGCTGTTGTCACTGGATGTAGTTTAACTTGTTTGAAGTGAGAATACCAGAGTTTCATTTATTGTTGGTGATTGTTTTGATAATACACAGAGATCCTGGAAGATGAATAATCCGCTCCTTAATGAGATTTATCATTTAGATAGTTTAGGACCACAACTTCAGCTACATCATATGATCAGGTTCTGAAGTAGATACATCAGGAGAAGCTTATTAAAACTAGTCCTGGTAAAAATGGAGAGAGCGAAAGGATTGAACATTGGAGTGAAATGAAAATAGTACACAAAGGGGATCTCCCAAAACAGAAGAACTATACAACTAGTAGGGATGAAATATTTAATGTCAAAATGTCTGGTTAGGTATATAAATATTTGCCTCTGGAAAGCTAATTCTGACAAGAGGGAAAGAATGGTGTTACCAGAGTTGCTTTGGAATACTGGAATAGCTGCGGCAAAACCAGAGAGATGTTGGCCCGGCAGCCTGGAAGAGTGAGCCAACAGGAAAGAGGCAAACACAATGCTGAAGAAAAATTTGATCTGAACAGTGCTTTAAAAGTCAACTGAGCGTGCCTTGATTTCTATTTCAGCAAAAGCCCTTTGCCTGAGTCAGTGGTAATTTGTTAAAGATGAATGTTCTATCTATAATTATCTGATTGTTTTAAATTATATACTTTACAAAAGGAGGTTAACTAGCCAGCTCTTCTGTCAATAGATGTCGATCCTTTACAGCTATTTGACTCATTGTTTTAGAAAATGCCTTTTATACCACCAACCTGTTGTACAGATAACTTCATGTAACTTCGTCAGATGAGGGGGAAGTCTGCTAATGTAAGCAAAAAGCGTATGTAAACTACGTAATAGACCCTGAATTGTCTGTGAACAGCGTGGATTTAGGAAACTGTTAATTTTTGCTGTAGTACTCGTTTGGGAGACCAAATTATGGAAGTCGAGTTCTTAAATCCACAGAAAAGGGCAAGGAGAGGTCACTGCATGTAAACGGCTTGTGTGCCGGGGGTTCGGCGAGACTCAGCCTGAAGAGCCTGCGGAGGGTGTGGTTGGAGAGCCGTAAATCACGGCTCGGCGCTGGCGGGGCGGCTGGGAGCGCCTGCGGCCGCGGCGCTGCCTGAGCTGCCGCACGCACCGCACGGCCGCGGGGGCTGGCCCGCGCCCACCAGGTGAGTGGCGCCTGGGAGTCGGTATCGTTTGCTGGGTTGGAAACGGCAGAGTCACGGAACCGGGCCCGTATTTTCGCGGCCCGGGCGAGTGAGCGATAAGGCGCTCTTAGAAGGCTCTGGTTGAGTCACCCTTAGTTTAGCTATCGCGAACTGCTCCTCTTTAGGGCAGGCTGGTGCAAGTGTACGCGCCGGCACCTACTGCGGCACGGCCATACCTCGCGCTCTCCCGACAGCGTCCCAGTTCATTTACTGGAAGCGCTCCGGCCCGCTGGCATTGCGGGTCCGGCCCCCGGCCACTCCTTTCTCCTGCCAGGCTGCCCCCTCCCGCCGGCTCCGCGGCCCGCAGGGCTCTACAACCCCAAGGGACCCGGACGGGACTCGCTGCCAGGAGGTCGCTTGGCTGGGACGAAACCTCCAGCCGATCCCCAGAAAGCCTGGAAAGAAGCAGCAGTGATCAGACTGGTAACTGTGGGGACAGCGTTGCTTTCTCGGCCTGAGAATGAAAAGCTGGTGTGTGTGTGTGAGCGTCCTTCTGTCCCTCTACCTCTCTCGGGCAGGAAACGGAGGAGCAGGGCGAGCCCTGACCCTGGCGGCGCTTGACTTGCGGGCTGCGGGAAATGCCAGAGCTGTGGCAGTAACTACTGAGACGTTTGATCCAATGCTTAGGTTTTACAGGAATGGATCCTGTGGAAATCTATTAAATATTCTTTAAGTATAAAATGCTGGTGTACTTGGGATACCAAGATCCTTCGCTCAGTAGAGGGAAAGGAAATGCTGTGGTGGTTTTTGGTGGGTTTTTTTTTGGTGGGGGTTTTTGGCCTTTTTCTTGGGGGAGAGGAGGAAGGTGTCAGTTAAAGAGGCGTTTAAATATAAGCACTTATTTCTGCCCAAATTTGTTAGTTCAAAATGAGTGCATACTTACCGCTGAAAAGGTTTTCTACCTACTTCATTTTCAGTTAGAGTGGGTAATTTTGTGTGTGTGATTTTTTTTTTTTTTTTTTTTTCTTCCCAGTAACATTGTGGGAGCAGAGGAGCAGGCAAAATAATAAATTACTTCCTATACTAAAGGAGGAACAAAAGATTGTATTTTGAAGCATTAGCTGAAAAATGCATAGATTTGGCTGTAACCTTGGTGAAGTCCTCCACTTCTGCCAGCGAGATGGGGAGAGAATGTTTATTTCAAGTCAAGGCTTCATACCATTCAGGATTACTGAGCTAACTGGTTGGGCACTTAAGTTTCTGAGATAATTTCATAGTATAGGACAAATGAGGAGTTCTCTACTTATTACTGAATCCTCTTTGATGATTATTTTTTCATGGTAGTTTTTATAGATATCAAGGCATTCTGTGTGTGAAAACTTGCAAAGTTTGGGGTTTATCTGTTTCTCTCACCTCAAAACAGAAATTTCAAAGATAACTTATCCTGGCCTCTGTGTTTTCTGTTTCCTGAGAATAATAGCTAAAAATAACATTTTAAATAGATTGTCTGATTACAGTGCAAGGATGTATGGGGGGGAGAGGTGTGGAAATTGTATGACATATATAAGGAGAAAGAGAGCACAAACATTGTGATAGCGCTTCAAGACCCTTTGGAAGCACTGACCTGGCTGTAATCTAGTGGGGAGTTTTTGATGTTTGACAGGCTCATGTTTTTTTCTGATAGTAGTTTAAAGCCTTTGAACTATTGCATATGCTTTCTCAATCTATTTCTCCTTATCATAACAGGCTGTAGGTTCTTGAACCTTAATATTCTTCTCAAAGTCCTGTGACCTGTTTGCTATAGCAGCTGCTGCATCAGTTTATCTTGTTTTTAAAAAAGCACAAAATAGAGGTTGTAGAAATCTGCTTGTAAGCTATTTTGGGAGCAGGAATCCTCTCTTTTTTGTTATACTAATGAAGAAAACTATGTTGCTTCTAGGGAGACAGTTAACGTGTAATCTACCTTGAGTTTATAGTGGCTATAGTTTTAAGTGTATTTCTTCCTATGATGTGTTAACTTCGGTGGCTTTTCAGTCGTGCTTTTTCTGTTTCCATAACTTAATCTCTTACTATACAAAAAATAAATGCAAGGAAATTGATCTAGTTTTTGTCCCGAACTTGACTTTCTTCACCATTAAGGTTGATCACTTTCATTATTTCCTGTGTGCATCTGTATAGTGCATGCAAATGTGCCAAGTTAACCTAGCAGGGAGAAAACAGTCTCATGCTTCCCACTCATTGTAATTTATTGTTACTGATTTTGAGAAAGGAAGGGCAGGTGGGTGGTAGGAGGTTGTGAGGAGATTTGCTGTGTTAAAAGTGAGCAGAATTTTCACAAAAGTTGACTCCATCTTGTAAAGACCTGAGAACATAAGGCAGTTGTTCTTCAGTTGGATGTATTGAACTATGTTCAAGCGCTATTAGCTTCATAGCATATATAATGCTAAAGACATGGTAAGATGGTAAGACTTCAAGTATTGTACCATTGGTGATATGATAACACCAGGTATAGACATTAGAGAGTTTGATCTAACAGGGAGAATCACCCAGACTGCAGATCAATAAGGCTTCAAGAGAAATATGGATCTTTTGATGTCTCAAACTGGTTTAGATATAACTCAGAGATTTGAGATAGCTTGAGAGTCTGATTCAGAACTCTGAAATTGCTCTTCTCTTTCCTTTTATGAGGTTTCTATTAGCATGAGCATATACAGCCTTGTCTGCTATTCATGAATCTCTGAGGCCAAACTGGAGATTTCCCTTTCCCTCCTCCAGTGTATTGAAACAATAAAGTAAAAGCCATTGCCACTAGTTGTGTTATGTTGTGGTATGAAAGGGGCGCTTATCTTGTACCTGTATCAGGTTGAATGAACCACCAGAAATCTTCTTCAAACTACATGAGCATCAGAAAGCTTTCATGAAGATAAGCTGAGCCAGAAAGTTTTTGTTTGCATCCCAAAGCCAAGAGGGCATGAGTAGAAGGCTATTTTATATGTTGTTTTGGGGAAGCGAAGGTTGTTTGTTTCATTATTCATATGGTTCTTTTTTGGTTTGAGCAATGATGTGAAGAGATGCACACCCCATCGGACTAGAGCTTGATGCATGTTTGGTGTTGCCCACCAGATATGTATTTTCTTCTATGCCCAATCTCATACAGTTTTCCTAAATGCTGTGTTGATTTTAGGCCTCTTAATTTTTATTCCCTTACCCTCATTCATAACAAAAAATCATGACACGTCAGAAGCTACCTGGAAACCTTTCATGCCCTCCAATTCTCTGAATTCACAGTCTGACTCCTGCCAATTCTATTCCCATATACTTTCCCAAATTAGACTGAAGAAATGCCACTCTATAGATAAATACAAATTCAGCTAGCATTTTAAACATTATATTGGCATGAGTCAATGTTGTTTGCATCTAGTTAGAGGAAACTTGTATGACTTCCAAAGTGCCCTGTTTTGTTAGATGCTGCATTTTAACAAATGGGAATGTTTACAATTTAATTTCAGTTCTTCTTGGACTATCATTCTGCTATAATGTCTACCATTTCCATTGTTGATTGCATGATGGCAGGTGTTCAAAGCACACTGTCTCTTAGGGAGTAAAAATTTCAGGGTTTCTATATGTAGTAGAGTCAAACATTCAAGTATTTGAGACATTCCAGAATCTTCAGCTACAGAGACTCCCTCCTTGCAGTGTTTATATTCAATACGAGAAAAATGGATGGATAGTTTGGCAGGACTTTTGTTACTGAGCTAATTGTTGTAGTTCTTGGTTTAAATTTCTGAAGAATACACAGTACAGCAACAGATAGGCAAGCAGTTGAATTTATGGGTAGAAGTTAGCAGACTTGGTTTTTTTGGTGTTTGTGTTTTGTTTGTTTGGTGGTTTTAAGGGTTTTGCAGGGAGGATTGCTTGAAATACTGGGTATTTCAAAAACATGGACCAATTTCAAAGCAGTATATTTTCAAATTGGGTCCATCTTTTTGAAACACTCTATTATCAAAGCTTCAGCACCCACATAATTGTGGCTGTCTTGCAAGTTCTTGAACATAGGCATTTCTTACTGACTTTGGAACTCGGTTCCTCAAAACAAAACTCAGGTATGAATTTGAGGATTGCGTATTGAATTTGTAAATCATGGGATGTTTCTGAGAGTGACTTGAAAGGTGCGATGATTAGGACATAACTGAGGTAGTTTGTTTTTCTTTCTTAAGAAGGGCTTCTTAGGAGGGAAGGTTACATGGAAAATTATATACTTCAGAGGCTCTGAAAATTCTCAGACTATTGGACTGGAAACCTACTGGATTGCTATAATAATTATCCTGTGATTTGATTAGGAGAGGGAATTTTCAGCTTTCTTTACAGATTCTCAAACATGAAGTGGTTGACAGTTTACTGTCATGGTAAGCCTATTGTGGACTCATCTGGCATCAGCTACTAAACCAAAGCTTTCATTGATTGTATTTATAGTTGCTGGATTTTGATACCCATTTGCATGAAATGTCATGTGTTTCATTTCAGCATAGTAGCATCTTGCAGGAAAGCCTAACTAAAGTCTCTATGACTGGATAACCTGCACTTAAATAGTCAGAATTCAGAAATTTGGAGTTGTTTTGTATAAACCAATAAGGAAGTATAATTATTAAGTACAGAATCTTAGCAGCCCCCAAAAAGAGAATAACAAAATGTTTGTGCAATATGAGCAAGCTAGCCTCCAATTTTTCAGACTCTTTATAAATAGTGTTTGTTGCCTTCCTACAGTAAACAAACCCGAGTTTTCAAATTAACGTGTGAATTCTAAGCAGCTTTTTTTTTTTCTATTGTTTGAGATGACTTTTATCATTCCTCTCTAATTGTAAAGCTGAATTTACTGGACCAAGCTCTGTCAGTTTGCTTTAGCTGTAGGAAGTTATAGCTTTATGGTAAGAATTAGTATTTTACAGCTTTGTATCTCTGGACCAGTTATTTTGCATAGAACAATTGTAATGCAATACTGACTTTACAGCACTTTCAAAAAATTATTTTGAAAGTAATTACATATTATTAATACTAGCCAGCTTAAACTGTGTCCTCAAACCACATGGTAAATGGAGAGGTGATTTAGTGTTTCACATCAAGGGCCCGTATAATAATTTAGGGAAGAGTTTTTTTGTGAGAGTATGGTTTGATTTCTCTAGGATTTCAAATTCTGTTTGGACCTGTGTAACCAAAAATATCCGTTCTTATTAACTTCTCAACTATTTTCTACTCTTTTCGACAAGAAACCTGACTAAAGTCAAATGGATTCTCTCTGGGCAGAGGTGCCATTTCGAAAGGCTTTTCTACTGTAGTATATAGTATCTGTGCTCAGACAAAGCCTTGGCAAATTGAAGATTTAAAAAAAAATTAAATATTATTTATCACCTGTAATTAATGAGTATTTGCTGTAGGACACTTAATAAGGGAAAAGTGGGAAGGGATTTGTTGTCAAAGCCTGGAAACCTTATCCAGCCTGTGAATCCCTGCAATGCAGCTGACAGGAAATAACAAAATTCTTTCATAAATTTGAAATCAGCTTTAGTGTTACTGTAAAACTAAGCCTGTTACGATAACCTCTGAGTAGAAGTAACAGTAGCTTCAGTGCAGCAACACTTCAATAGTACCTGTGATGCTGATGCTGGAGAAGGGAGCAGGAGGACTATAGAGCCAGCTCTGTTTTCTTTGCAACACCTGTGCATTCCCCAAAACCAGAGGAATTCTTGTGCAGCTGTAAGCAGCTGACTTCCAGGCTGCTGGGCCTTCAGGGTGCTACTGTTATTTTTCAGCATGAAACCTGACCGAAATCAGAACAGATTCTCCCTGTCTATAACTCTTATTTCCAAAAGCTCTTCTGGTTTCTGATTTCATATCAATCTCTGCTGCTCCAGTGGCTTTTCCAGTTTTTATAGGAGGCACCTGGGTGACTATCACCTAGGTTAAATAGTGTAGGTCTGGTTGACCTTTAGGTCTGTGTGTATGTTCCATAGAGTGGCTTTTGCACGCTAATGTAACTGGATAGGATGAGGCAGCCTGTCTTCTGTAATATAAAACTGTAAGGTGAGCACAAGGCAGCTTTTTTTTGAGGAACAGAACAGCAATCTGTTAATGTGCCTGAAGTGTTTGTCTCACAAAGCTTTTGCTCATGATAAGAGAAAAACCTCTACTGTACAGCAGGCTATAACTGATTGTACAAGAGACTGACAGCTATGCAAATCCCTAATGTCAACAATGCTTTGAGCCAGCAGACCGTGCATGCTGAAGAAGAGAATTCCAGTAATCTGCTTCTGCCCTTATCTCTTGGGTACAGCCCTTTAGTTTACAGCCTGTTAGAAATATGTGACCAGTTATCTGCTAGATTTATTGCTTGAGCAAGTCTCTTCTTTTCCTCACAGTATGCCAACTACTGGGTTTAGAAACATATTATTCCAAACCAAGCTGTAGAGTGTCCTTTGTATTTTGTCAGAATGTTCTTAAAACTTTGCTTTTTGTTAACAATTCTAAGTTGATGTCTAAGTCTTCAGAGAACATGAAGGACTGAAAAGAGGAACTTTGTGGTTAGAAATGTAGGATTGCTCAGGGCTTGCTCTTGCATGTATGTCCAGGTTGGTTGGGTTTTGTTGTGACTTTTCACGTGTATAAAAGTTAATATACACATATGCTTGATGCGCAGTTGGGTGCAATGTGACCGGATTATAATACAGGCTACATCTTGAGGTGTCTGACTGCCTCAAAGCAAAGCAGAAGTTCAGCTCTAGATGCCTTTGTTAGTGATACTATTTAACTTCTACTAAAGCGGGGGCTTTGATGATTGATGCACTATGATAACTCTTGTGGTTTTTGTGTTTTGTTTTTGTTTTGTTGGGTTTTTTTCCAGAACCTAAAATGATAGCTGCAGGAAAATTTTCAAGTCTTCCGAGAAATGGCCCAGTGAACCACCAGTTCTCATTAGCTTCGTCCATGGACCTTTTGACCACTAAACCTTCACCAGCTGAGCATCGCTCAGACGCCTTTCAAGATATCTCTATCCATGGCACTCTCCCCAGGAAGAAGAAGGGGACAATTCCCATTAGGTCTTGTGATATGTTTAGCCACATGGGAACATTGCCGTACACCAGAACACACCGGCAGCAGCCACCTTTTGTACAGGGTGTTATAGAAGAGTATCCTCTGCAAAATGGGAAGAGTAACAAACTCCATGCCAGGTACCTTGTAAAACCTTAATTTGCATATGTTTGTTGCATATGAATGATTATGTATTTTTCTAGACCTCTAAATATCCTGTTTATAGGTGCAACTGTTTATTATAGCTCTGTATTCTAACAAAGGTTTCTCCCTAGTACTCGATTTATGACTTGATGGAATAAGCCAAGCAAAAAACAGTATGAATCATGTGTGGGATGGGGAGGGGGAGTAGTGAATCTGATGCATAGGTTTCAGGATTCTGAGAATTTCTTCTTTTTTTGACTTACTGAATAGCTCAGGCTTCAAAATAATCTTCCTGTTGCAATAAGATCAGTCAGTATATGGGCTGTTAAATACTCATGCCTGTTTGAAATGTCCTTCTATATCACTCTTTCTGTGGGATCTCCTTATTTGGATTTTTAGTCTTTCTTTTGACATCTACGTAGTTTTTAAAAATAGGTCTCGCCTCTGGATATTTAAAAGGTATAACATTGCATTCTTCCATTCCATGGACGAAACTTCTTAAAGTCACTGAATTGCTTTGAAATGACCCTTTGTATTGTTCTACCAGAGCAGTTTTAACCAGGAAGTCAAACTGTTCAAACCCATTTTGATTTGGATTTGATGCTTATATGGATGCAGTGCAGGGGAAAAGGAGAGTGGTGCTACAGTTGCGTGCAACCTAGAGCTACATGTGAGCTGTTTTTCTTGAAGACTCAGTGGAACCCAATGTACACTGAGCTAATGTCACATTATCCCTGTTTATTATTCTTGCCTGACTTCCTGGTTATAATATCCATGACTCTTCAGAAAGAATTATACTTTCATAGCTAGTGTTTCTTTTCGGAATCTATTCTCATCACTGATATTTCATTGCTTACAAAAAATAATTAATTTCGTAAATGTCTTTTTTTCTTCTCATATTGAGGTCTATAAAATGGGAAAAAATTCTCCAGCTAACAAGAGAAAAATTTAGGGTAATGCAGTGGATCAGTTAAAGGCACAAAGGTGAAGGGAGTGTTAAGTTGCTTGGGTGACAGAGTTAAAGATTGAGAAAAGATAACCAAATGGCAACTTCTGAATTAGAATGTATAATTTTGCTGTGTTCATCACTGTAAGATTTCTTGTTCTCAAATCTTGTGAGGGAAGGACAGTTCTGATTAGGTGGGGTTGTGAGTGTGGAGTGGCATTTGTCTGCTTTTTGCTTGCAGCATACAGGATCAAGCTTTCTTCTCACTTGAAAGTAAGTCTTTCTTCTCTATACCCGTTCACTTTGAAAGAAGAAAGGGCCTCAGTGTGTTTAGTATTCCCCTGTCACTGATCTCTGGGATGTACCTGCTTACATGAACTGGCTTTTTAACATAATTTACTACTTTGATTTGCAGACTTCTAGAGAACACAAGCGGCCAGTGCTGCTACCATAAAAAGCATATGGTAGCATACACTGAAGTTTTATGTCTTCTTCTCAAGAGCAGTTACTAAACATGATTTGCAAGAGATGTTTACTTTTCTTGAGAGACCAAAACCTCCATATTAAATATATTTACAGATATAACTGGTAACTTTCCCTGTCCTGTGAAGAACACTTTTTGCACAAGCAATGAGTAAGAACAGAATGCTTGAGAGGAAAATGTTAAGAAGTTCTGCCTGCTTAGAATTAAAACACGATGCTTTTGAAGCAATAAGAGGTTCAAAGGATGTTGTTAGAGCAGCCTGTTAGTAGAATTTGCATCTCTTGAGTCATAGCAAGTGGTGTTCCCGTGTTTGATCTTCCAATTGCTTTGCTAAAACACACGCGGAATGTTACGGTAACAACTGTTAACTTTTGCTTTCTTTAATTTTTACGGTGGATCTTTATACGTTCTGCTCCATGACTTGACAGGCCAGTTTTTTTAGAGCAGAAGGCACTACCAACTTGACAGTCAGCAAATATATCACTTCTTGAGTCTTCTTGGGATGACTCTTCACCTTTCACTAGTATACTTCAAAAAAATTGAGAGAGTAAGTCTGATTTTCCTGTGGTAAGCATTCTTCCATATATGCTAAGGTATATATTCTAATGCTTACACTCACTGTGAAATTAGTTGAGACTAATAGTATAGGAAAGTCCATTTTACCTAATCAGAGTTTTATCACAAAGCCTTGTAATATTTTTATTTCAGTGTAGAAACTTGTGATTTAGTATAACATTACATAGATATTCAGGAGTAAACCAGTTTTTCATTGCTATAATGCTGTTTACAAAAATTAAAAGCACGAACATGTATTTTAATCAAACCTTTTCATGATGCATTGTTCAACCCAAGTTCTATATTTGAGGTCAGTAGGCCAGAACTAATAGTCATTAGGATTACAGTGTTCATGTGCACACAGATCCAATTTTACCAAACTGTGACTCAGGTATCTCATAGTTTAAGTTTGATTAATTCTAATTAAAGAAACATAACTAGGATAACTTTTTCAGTAATTAAAAAGAAGTAATATAATCTTTAACATATAAATACACATTACATAATTTTGTGGGACAAAAAATAAGCCAAATTGAGGAGAATAGGAAAAAGATAACAAATGGTGTCATTCCGTAATGGAACTCTTTTTTCCTGTCTCATATTACAGCTACCTAATTGCATTATTCTGCAGCCAAGATGAAGTGTATTTATACTAATTTATTTGTAGGATTATATTCCATCAGGATTTTTGCATCTATACAATCAGAAATAGTACATCTTTATGGAATTTCTAATATCTTCGGGGTTAACATGGAAAAATAAAATTCTGATGTACAAAAGTACTCTTCTAATTTTGCAGTAACTAATTCATGCGGTTTCAGGGAGGGAAGGGGAACAAAACCAAAAAAACCCCCACACAGAAAAGATGAAGTCACTTCAAACCCGATAGCCACTTCTGAAAATTTGGAGAAATTATTTTGTTAAATTTCAATACAATGAGATTATATTCCGTTCTGTTTGGTTTGGGAATATATACCTGTGCTAGTTAGTTCGAGGGGGGGAAAAAAGCATTTTCTTTCTTGAGAAAGCCTATATCTGATTTTTTTAGAGTCTCTTGGAAATAATTACATGGCCAAAGTTTGAAGCAGCTAAGCTCCTTAAAGATCTTGAAAATTAGTTTTACTGGCTAAAATTAGAATTCTCTCGTGAAAGTGAAGAACTTTCAGGAGAGAACTCTTATTTTAGCCAGTAAAACTGTAAAGCTGCTTGTGTGTAATATTCTTTATTATCTGACTTTGACAATTAAATCTAAATAAAACACAATTGGAATTTCCCTTTGATACCTGGTCCATGGGTTATCTTTGTTTAGTTAGCTTTGCCTTATATTGTGATACCTTTATTTAAAAGAAAAGTTGTTCAAATGCATATCTATTGCTAGAACCCGTAGTCTTTTTTAGGCCTATGTCTTGTCGCTACCGTCAGGAAATCCAGAATTTCGTAGCTCTTTTTAATTATTGAAATTTCACACCTGTGTGGATGAAGAAGGGAGTCAGCCCACACATCTTTCTTGCTCTTCTTACTGAGGCAAAGAGTACTGACTGCATTCACTATATCAAATGCTTCATTTCATGATGTTGATACTCATGGTCTTGTGCACCTATCTTGACTAGTATCTCTTCCAGGGAAGTAGAATAATTCTTATTTCTATATTCTAGTGTTTTGGGAAGGATAAGTGGTTCTTCCCCCTGCCCCAAATACTTTCCTAGTTTTCACAGGCAAGACTAGCTCATTTATTTGCATAATTTTAGACTCTTTAGATCTTACAAGGCATATTGCAGTTCAAATAAATGAATATTGGAAATGTTAAACTCACTTCAATATTTCTGTGACCAGACACATCAGAAGTCTGCAGTCCTTATTAGGAAGATTTGCCATGTACCTACATTTGGGCAAAAGTCAGATGATGAGTCATAGCCTCATGTTGTTAAAAGCACAAACTTGAACTTACATCGGATTAACAGAAGAAATGGTATTACTTGAAACTACCTGTACATTTGAGCGATTCTCCCTGACTGGCTTTCCAGTTTAACACATTTGTGGCATTTTCATGCTTTCTCATTAATGCAGCCACATATTCCTCAGATAAATAAGACCTAAAAGCAGTACAGAACTAGCACAATCACAGCAAGTTTGAATGTAGTGATGAAGGCAGCTGTCTAAGACCAATTTTGATATTCTGCCCTGTTTTAGTTGGTTGTCAACAATTCTCATGTAGTCTTGGGTTAAGTTAGTAGTTGTCTCTGTGGATCTGGTACTGGCTCTGATATGAACGTACTCCTCATTTCCTCATTGTAGAGATGCAAAGAATTTCTGAGGGTTGTTAAGAGCATGGAATGGAGCAAAGTTTTTTACAAATATTCCAAAGCAGATTCCAGTATTAATACTGTGCTCTTGGTTTCATGAGGCAGTGTGATTGTGAGAGATAGCAGAACAAGTAATAACTTCTTGAATTGTCTGGCATCTGACAGCTATACTATTCTGTGTTTCTAAACTTCCTACTAAAAAATGTAACAAACAGTTTCATAAAAACTAAAAGAATCTGATTCCAAAAGACATATTTCTTTTACAAGGCTTGTGTTTGGTTTGAATTTAAATAGGGCTGCATATGTACTATCCATTATTGGTAAGCCAATTCACATACCAGGGAAAGACGAAAAAGGAGCATAAGAAACATTCGGAAGGTTTTTCTTCCAGTTGAGGTTTTGAGTTGAAACTAGTGCTTTTACAAGACACACAAAAATCCATTCCCTAGTCATGGGTGCTGCTGCATGTATTCTTCAGTACTTAGTGTAGAACAAACATCAGCAAATATTTTTTTCCATGCTTAATGATATTCATTGTGTTTCTTCTTACGCGGATTTTCCGACTAATAAATTTTTAACTTCGTGCCACAGTCTTCCTCTTAGCAAGCTGTCATGGAGGAAGTCATTCCCTCTGCTGTCTCTAGCCTCTTATTTTTTGATATTGTGAGAAATATATTTTTTACACCCCACTGTCAAACAAGTCATTAGTACCAAAGTTGTTTTGTGGAAAGTGAAATAGTGCAAGTGGTATGATAGTTTTGACGTTGTATTCTTAGAGAATCAGGATAATAAAGATGCAATCTTCACAATCAGTTTAAAGCATGATGAAGGAAAGAAAAAGATGCTCCTTTGTCTGTACTTATAATTCCTCTATTGTCTGCAAAGTAACAGAAACAAAACAAAAACCACAGCCTGTATTCCTGTTGAAACAAATAGGCTTTGCAACAAAATTAAGTGAAATTCAGTTTAATAACAGTGCTGGTGTGAGATTAACTGTCAAGAGGCCAGAAATAGGATCCAAATTTGCACCAAGTTGGCATTCTTTTTGTGGTTTTGTTTTTTTTTCATTTCACGGTGCTTTGAAGGAATTTAATACAAATTTCAGGATGGATCATCTAGCACAGCAGTAAAATTAAAGCTGGACAGAATTTCTTATTAATAAGATTATTAATTTTTATGTGTTTGTAGAATAACATGCCTGTTTAAAGCCTTAGTGTTTCATGTGTTTCCAATTTACACTTTTTAGTAAAGATATTTGACTGATAAAAGTATATGTATGAGAAATTTAGCATTTAATGAAAAGAAAGGTTAGTTAATTTTGTCCTTGCCCTGTATGCGTTGTATGGGACTCTGAAGAGTTGAGCTTTGGATGTTTTAGAAGAAACCATATGGTCACACATTTGCATTAGATCACTATCTTCCCTCTGCATAGCCTACGCTTAGGAAGTGTTGAAGTACACCATCTGCCAGAAATGATCACTCTAATTTTTTATGCTAATTAAAGCCTTCAAACAAAGTTGACATTCACTCGCACTGGCTGTTTCCCATTATATGGGATGTTTGTGAATATATAGAATCATAGAATCGTTTCGGTTGGAAGAGACCTCAGGATCATCGAGTCCAACCATAACCTAACTCTAGCACTAAACCATGCCCCTAAGAGCCTCATCTACAGGTCTTTTAAACACCTCCAGGGATGGTGACTCCACCACTTCCCTGGGCAGCCTGTGCTACTGGTTCACCACACTCTTCGTGAAGAATTTTTTCCTAATATCCAATTTAAACCTCCCCTGGCGCAACTTGAGGCCACTTCCTCTCATCCTATCACTTGCTACTTGGAAGAGGAGACCAACACCCTCCATGCTACAACTTCCTTTCAGGTAGTTATAGACAGCAATAAGGTCTCCCCTCAGCCTCCTTTTCTCCAGGCTAAACAGCCTCAGTTCCCTCAACTGCTCTTCATCAGACTTGTGCTCCAGACCCTTCACCAGCTTCGTTGCCTCCTCTGCACTCTCTCCAGCACCTCGATGTCCTTCTTATGATGAGGAGTGATTGTAGCTACCACACTACTTCTCTTTTTATTGATGTGGCTACATAGTATTCCATTTTGTAGGTGGATAAGGCACAACAGCTTCTTTTTACTCAAATTTTCAGACATCAACTGTTCATATCCGAAATTTTTTTTAACGTGGTTTAGGCAAAAGTAGAAAAAAAGATAAGTTTAATTGGGTGGGTGGGGCAGGTTGTGATTAGCTTGATTCTTTCACTGAGGAAATGGGCAAACCAGTAGCTCTAACACACAGGTGTCAAACACCCGGCCTGCGGGCTGGATCCGGCGTGCCTCCTTGTTTTATGCGGCCCGGCACTATGTTTCCACCCAGCAGCAGTGCTGAGCTCCTTGTCCCCAGGCTCCTGCCAGTGCGCTGGTCACGCGTGCAGCGTGTGTGACGTGCGTTGCACTGCGGGAGCAAGAGAACGGCGTTTGAATGAGTTCAACACCTCTGCATTACAGGACTACCATTGCAATAAAGTTATGGTTAGAGAAAACAGCTTTTGGGATTTCTCTGTGCACAGAACAAATGCAGAATAGAGCACAGCATAGTTTTTAAAATAACTTTGTTCTGTTTGTTTTTCTCTGAGGTATTTATATTTTTACCAACTGTATATTACATTACTAAGTGATGCCAGCGTTTCCCTCTTCTGCTTGTGCTAACAGGAATATTTCAAGTTGCTCAAGCAAAGTGTGGAGGAGTAGTATGCTGTAATTTCTATGGTATTTCTGATTAGAAGATGTGTTTGTGTGTAACAGTTTGGAGGATGAGGAAGGTCAGAGAGGAGAGAAGTATCGAAAAAGCTCAAGGCTGCAGAAGAGTATCTGAATGTTTTGTCCCTTTTTATTTAATACGTAATTGCAGTTATTGAGTGGAAACTATTGAGTTTCCACTGGTGGTATTGAAACTTGTGAAACTAGTGCTATTGAGTTGCCATGGAGCGGAAAGAAGCCATACACCATTTCTGATTCTATTCTAAAAGCTTTTTATTTTTCTGTTGTTCTCAAAACCAGTTTCATGTCTAGTAGATTATTACAAATATTTGCTTTTGTTAATTAAACCCAACTCTAGCATTCAAAAATGCAAGATTTAAATCTATTTGATTTAGTTTATACAGATATTTTAAAACGGGACTGTATAAATGTAATTTTAGGACTATTTATACAGTCCTAAAATTACATTTGGCCCTTTGAAGGCAACCATGAGACTGATGTGGCCCCCGGTGAAAATGAGTTTGACACCCCCGGTCTAACATCTTCCAGTGCTCACTGAACCCTGTTGCAAAAGATGAAACTGGCAAATGACCTGTAAACAAGAATGTATTTTATAGATTAGCCCTAAGTATCTACAAACAAATGCTAGGAATACAGTTAACTTCTGTAGTTCTGAAAGTATGATAGGCATGTCCAACTGTATATTTAGCTAGACTTCAGACTCTTAGTTTGAATACTGGTCAGCAGACTTTTTTCTTCCCCTTATTTTTCTATGTGAGGTTTTTTCCCCATTATTTCAGATAAAGTGCTATCGTTTAGCATTGACTTTATATTGCTGCAGCAGAGTGTTATTTTAGAGCAGATTAGTTTATCTGGTCACTTAGGATATTCTGTACTCTTCAGCATTTCTGATCTTCAAGGCTCTTCATGTTTAGCTGGTTGAGACTTGTGTACTTGTCTCATCTTATATAACTGTCCAGGGAAAAGATAAAAATGTGTTCCATTTTAAACTTGACTAGTACTACTGACATTAATAGGGTAACTTCATTAGCATAAAGTTAAGCAGGCTCACTGCCCTCTGCAGGACCTTGTCCTTGGAGGGCAGTACATTTGGAAGTTATCAAGGAGTTATTCTTGAGGTAGAAAGCCATTAATGACTGGATTCTGGGTTCCTGAAACTTTTCCTTTCCTCTTCGTGGTGTTACCACAATAGGTGAGATAGGCTGAAGTCCTTGAACTGACAGTTAATTGATAAGGGAAAGGAGCTGGTAAGGCAGTACATTCAGGGATTTTATTCTTCCTTGTAAGAATTTGCAGCCCATTTTGCTCCACCAGATGCTGCAAATTTTGTTTTGTTTGGCTTCTGAGAATTTGGTGGATTGGGTATTTAGACGGCATTTATTTTGTTGTAACTAGTTATTTTTAAATTGTTATTTGTTGGATGATTTTAGTTTGAATATATGTTACTTTTTATATGAACACTGTGCATGCATTTAAAGCATATGGTTAAGTGCACTTTTAAAATTTAAAAAAATATATCAAGTTAAGATTTGAATATGTCAAGTAAAGTAAGTATTTTATATGTTTTCTATCTGGCAAAAAGTAAATAATACTCTCTGGGTTTATAGAATGAAATGTAGCTCTTCAGGTATGAAAATACTTGCAAGACTAACAGGAAGAAGATGAATACCTTTGGTTCCCTTTGAATTTTAGAGTAAGGTGGGAAGGAAGTTTTTATAAAACCACAGAATTTTTAAAGTAAAAATGGTTATGGTTTTGGTGTAATGCCTGAAACTTCCTTTCAGTATGAATTTTGTTTTCCACAAAACCTGAACCAGACTGTGAGTTTGTGGTTGTGTTTTTTAATAGGAGTAAGACAAGTTGGGTGAATTTAGGGCTGCTGAATATGTTGTTGACTTTTTCCATGCACACATAAATGGTTTTTCAAAAGGAAGGACTCCTTAGGTGTTGCCAAAGCTTCATACTTTTTGTCCTAGAATTTCCCATTCTTTTTCTTGGTCTGTCCTATTCACATACACACCTGTAAATTTGACCTCTGCTGTTTCAGAGGTGGAGCACAGCTGCCCACTAAAGCTGGTAAATGTTTGGGGTAGAAGGAATGCTCTGTTCTATAAGCAGAGAATAGCAAATGTTCTCTGCTTACATTTAGTATCAAGTCATCTTACCCTTTAACTTTTGGGGCTCCTTTCTGTTTTGGATTGTCTGCCTTTCCTTTCCAGCCCCTCTGTCCATCATTGGGGTCCTATTCTTCTGTTGTGAAGTTCTACTCAACACTTCACCCCTTTGTTCCCATTTGATGCTCACATCTGCTGCCTTTGCTTGCTTGAGAGAGACCTGCAGAACCAAAGCTTCACTTCTGTCTTCTTATGGGGATTTTGCAAACCTGGCTACAGGCAACAATTACCAAAACGTACTCATGTGGGATCTTGGGGAAGGAGATGAAGGGAGTGGAACAAAACATTGCGAAAAGAGAGACCATCTCTCCAATACTGAAGATCAATTAAACCCCAGTCCTTCGGCTCCTGGGCAGAGGAGATGAAATACCAGATGGGATGGGCACTGTTGTATCATTGTTTGAAATTAATTGTGAGATCAGGACCTTACTGTTAATGAATGACTTGCAAAGTAAAATTAGGCCCAAATTCCTCAAAGCCCAACCAAAATGAGTGTGTGTTATTTTTTTAAAACTTCCTGAATATTTCTGTCTTTTCAGGCCGTTTTTTCTTTGGGCAGAGGGAACTGTACACAGCGGTTAGTTTCTTGAAACTCTATCGCACCTGAAGTTTTTCTCCTAGCTCTTCTGTTTCCTGGTCTCTTTTGTAAAGAGAGCCTGTCAGTTGTACAAAGTACTGTATTGCTTCCTCAGCTTGCCTCCTGTCCATGTGACCACTTATTTTCCTTTCTGTCCCTTTTATGCTTTATTTAAAGATCAACTTGCCGTGACTACTGCAGGGCATAACAACAGTATGTTGGTACCTACAGCTAACAACCAACAATCTTGCAGATAAATGTGAAAGTGACTATTTTCTTTTCAGTTCCTGAATGAAAACAGGTAGAAATCATATAGCAAAAAGGCAACTACAATTTTAAAATGCCTTTTTTCTCACCTGTGCTTAGGTGCTTACTTTTAGTAAACACTTTTTCTTAATCAGGGCAGAAATCATTTTAGAGGCCTTCTTTTTAAAAACACAATAAGTCAGAAGAGATCATGATAATATTGTACTAGGACAACTGACGTTACATTTTTAGATTATGATAGACCATTTCTGTATCAAAAGTTTTACCAACTGTGTATACACTGCCAGGCACCTGTTAATCTGGTGCCTTCTGGGTGAAACTACCATTTGTAGCTGTACTTCTTTCAGCAAGAAGTGTTTGTTAGCAAAAGATATACTGCATTGCAATTTCTCCTATGGTATGATCTGATACATATTTTTATTGTAAGTTGTGAGATGCCTTATTTTATATAGAATCATATAGAATGTCCTGAGTTGGAAAGGACCCACAAGGATCATCAAGTCCAACTCCTGTCCCTGCACAGGACAAACCCACAGTTCACACCATGTGTCTGAGGACATTGTCCAGTCTCTTCTTGAACACTGTCAGGCTTGGGGCTGTGACATCTCCCTGGGGAGCCTGTTCCAGTGTCCACCACCCTCTGGGTGAAGAACCTTTTCCTAATGTCCAACCTGAACCTTCCCTGGCACATCTTCCTGACATTCCCTCGAGTCATATAATTGATCGCCAGAGAGAAGGTATCGGTGCCTACCCTTCCTCCTCCCCTTGTGAGGAAGCTGTCGACTGCGATGAGGTCTCCTCTTAGTCTCCTCTTCTCCAGGCTGAACGAACCAAGTGACTTTAGCCACTCTTCATATGGCTTCCCCTCCAAACCCTTCACCAACTTCAGAGCCCTCTTCTGGACACTCCCCAGTATCTTAATATCCTTTTAATCCTGTGGCGCCCAGACCTGCACACAGAGCTCCAGGTGAGGCCGCACCAGCGCAGAGCAGAGCGGGACAATCCCCTCCCTGCCCGGCTGGCGATGCTGTGCTGGATGCACCCAGGACACGGTTGTCCTTGTGGCTGCCAGGGCCACTGTTGGCTCGTGTTCAACTTGCCATCGACCAGAACCCCCAGATCTCTCTCCACAGAGCTGATTTCCAGCATCTCGTCCCCCAGTCTGTATGTACGGCCAGGGTTGCTGTGTCCCAGGTGCAAAATCCGGCACTTGCCCTTGTTAAACTTCATGCGGTTGGTGATTGCCCAGTTCTCCAATTTGTCCATATCCCTCTCTGTGCTTGAGAGCATCAACAGCTCCTCCCAATTTAGTGTCATTGGCAAACTTACGTAGTATTCCCTCAAGTCCTGTGTCTAAGTAATTTATAAAGACATGGAAGAGCACTGGCCCTAAGATGGATCCCCACTAGTGACTGGTTGCCAACCCAACATAACCCCATTTACTAGAACCCTTTGAGCTCAGCCTGGCAGCCAATTGCTCACCCACTGCATTGTGTGTTTATCCAGCTGTGTGCTGGACATCTTATTCAGGAGAATACTGTGAGAGACAGTATCAGAGGTTTTATTGAAATCCAAAAAATCACACGAACAGGCTTCCCTTGGTCAGCTAGGTGGGTAACCTTGTCATAGAAAGAAATTAAGTTTGATAAGCAGGACTTTCCCCTCATGAACCTGTGCTGGCTGGGACCAATGACTGCATTGTCATTCAGATGTTTTTCAATAACTCTCAGAACAATCTTCTCCATGATTTTGCCAGGAACACAAGTGAGGCTGACAGGCCTGTAGTTGCTAGGGTCATACCTCTTGCCCTTCTTGTAGATTGGGACAATGTTTGCCAGCTTACCTGCTGGCCTCTGAAAGTATTATAGAAGCTAGAGTCAGTTCTTCACAACTCCTCTTCTTCCATACCCTTGCTGTCCTTCTTAATACCTAAGAACTGCTTTGTTACACTTCACAATTTGTTCTTCTTAAAAGTATTGACAGTCTTTCTTTTCTGTAGCTGAAGAAAAGTGTAGAGCCAGTGGATTTTTGATGTCTGTTCTAGTAATAATATAATTTGATGCATCTGCATTTAAAGAATTTCAGCTACTACTGCAGAAACCACTTAGCACAGAAACATAGACACATGAAATTAAAATAAAGTCTCCCTAACATTTGCTAACTGGCCTCAATAAAGAAACAGTATATGTGCTAAGGTTGCATGCTCTTGGAGTTGTGTGCTGAGCTGTTTGCAACTCACTGGTACAAACTCGTCAAAATACAATTTATTTTGATGATGGGAGATAGTGTGGGCAGATGAGTGATCAACTGTAATACAGGATTATAAATTTCTGTCATTTAGGAGGAAGTCAGTGAAATTGAGTAGGATGTCCCCAGTGTAGTTAAATGTCCTATAGGGGGACATATTTCTAATGCTCACTTCCAATATCCAGTGCAGAGAGGCATTTGATGCAATGACCTTCTTAAGGGAATAGGGGATAAGGGATAGGGATAAGGGAATAGACAGAGACGACAGTTCTTCCCACCATCATCTTACACAGTACCAAAGCAAAGCATCAACTTTCCTATGCTTCAGTCCAAATACATATTCCTGAGACATATCTATCAGGTGACAACCATGCTTTGTAAATAAACTGTACCTAGATTTACATGAATTTCAGATGAATTGATGGAGTCTGTGATTCTACTGAGCATTTGTCAGTCTTTTGGGAATGGGCCTATTCATTTTGCAAGGTTAAATAATTTTTGAACACTTAAAAATTTGTGGAATTTGATTCTGAATAACTACAGCAACTAAAGCACTGACTATAAAGAGTTGCCAGATGAAGGTATAAGTTGAGAGATCACAGCACATGTATAGAGAAGTTTGTATAAACAGTCACCATTTTGGATAAACAGTAGTCTTGCTGCCCAACCGCTATTTTCACAACATTCTAACAGTCTTGGGAATAGAAGATTTAAGAAGGGCTTTGAAGAACAGTTTTGGTTCTGAGACTCCTAAATGTTAAGGAAAATAAAAGAAAATGAATGGGGATGCCTAGTCTGAGCTGTTGAATATGTTCTAGAGACTGGTACTGTACATGGTACAGAAGTAGAAATTTATTTGAAAAAGGTGGAAAAAATGGGGTAGATTTTCTGCTGTGACAGGTAAAATGGAGTGAGTCGGGGGATGCGGAAGAATAAAGTGGTAAAAGTAAATGGCTGTAATGTTACTTCTGCAGGGACATTCTGAACAAATACGAATGAGTGGAGATTTTACCTAATTCAGAGAAAATTACATTGTATCTTTTCTTGCATGTTAATTACTGAAGAGTCCCTACTGTTCTTGTGTGAACTGCAGGTCATTACGCAGTTAGTAATAGCAGTTTGCACGTGTTTCCACTGGTGTTTGAATGAGTCATGTCCATGGTGTTGTGCAGCTGTAGACAGAAGGGCGGAATGGCCTTAGGAATGTAGTAGGAGTGTGTGTGTGAAGCAGAAGCTGCTGGAGGATAAAATCACTGGGTCTTTAGTTTACAGTACAAATAACATCAGTCTGCAGTATATATACTTAAACACAGTATGTCTAGCATGCTCAAACTTGCACCTTCATATTTAAGTAGTAGTGTATTTCTTAAATCTACATAGATGGAGAGATTTCAAAGACACAAATTGAAGAAGGCATTTGATCCCACCTGATCTCTTTATAGAAGTTCTATCCGTGTGAGCAGCCATGCAACAGCTTGGCACACTTTCAGTTTCTCAGGCTCCCTTTGAGCCTGTACTGTCTTCGCTCCGATTTGACATTGGCACTACTGAGAATATTGTTCTTGGGATAGTTCTTTCATTGTGGTAGAAAGGAGATGCTTTTGAAAATGTCCCCAACAAAGGTCACTTTAAAATAAATAAACAAACATACTTTCATACATCAAGTACTGGCAAGATGTCCTAATGTTTTTCCCACGAGTACGTTTATAAAAAGTGTGCAGTAGCACAAAGCTGCTTCGGGGCCATTCAGCTGTTTCCATCACTTGTAAGAACATTGCTATCATAGTTGAATGATGGTGAAGATTTGGGCATCTCCGATAATACTGTTGTGTCTATGCTTAACTTTTGTTTAAGTTATTACAACTAATTTATATGTTATGTATCTGAGAGGATCCCAAAGGCTTGGAGAAAGCAGATGCTTAATATGGCTTAGTCTGTCAAGGTCTGTGTGTTTCAGGATTCTTTACAGCAATGATGATGAGAGGAGATAACATACAAGTGTTAGTAGAAAGATGGAGGTTTTCATAGAATCAGCAGCTAAAGATTACAGGATATCTGCTTAAAGGTTCATTGTTGAAGCAGTGCTATAGAGAGCTATTGGACAAACCTCAGAGTCTGGAAAAAAAAAAGACTGTTCCTGAGTTACTGAGATTCTGGCTATTCTGCACACACTGAACCAAATAATTTGTGTTAGGGTTGAACTCCAGGATTCGGCTTTTCAGTTGTAGCATTGATTGTAAGTACAAAACAATTTTATAAAATGTTTTTAGAAGAGTGACTAGTTACTCAGACTTCAGTGTTTTCTTTATTGGATTTTCATGTTTAGTTGCTCATTGTCTTCAAATCAATGCAGGATTCGAAGTTGGCAGTATTTAGTTTGTCATACCAGAAGTAGGATTCGAGTTGCTTATATGGATTTTTACTTCATTTTAGCTGATGACTGCTGATGTTGACAACTTCAAAAGGCGTTTTTTCAAATTCTTCCCACGCATTTGGCTGTCATGTAGAGGTGTTGGGAAGTGGAAGAATAGCATCCAATAAGATCTGACTTCCGTTTCCTTTTCTCATCTCAGTTAGCTTTAGCTATTTCCTGAAGGAGCCTACATATAATGATATTCCCTGTTTTCTAAGAAGTTTTGTTTGTTCTTACAGTGTTCAAAGTTATCAGTACTTGCTCGTAGACAATTTCCAACCAGTATGACACCAAGTTCTTCATTGTTGCAACAATTTTGTTTTGGGGGAAGCAAAGAGGCAGCTCCACACTTTCTGTTGTCTTGTCATCTTCATCTTTTTGTAGGGTTGCTGGAGCTCCCTGCCAGACTTTCAGGCTGTGTTTTCTTGGCAATATCAGTAAGAAGCCCATACATGCAAAACCCCCCATAATTCTAATAAGAATCTTGTGGCTGGACTGAATAGAGATTGAGATAGTTTCTAAGGACTAGTAGGGAGAGATTAAAGGTTATATGTCTGCAAGATCAGGCAGCAGAGAGGAAGGTGTTGTCAGATGTGAGCAGGGATGCTTTAGAAAAATGTATTTCTGGCCAGGACAGCCTCAGAATGGTTACGGTTAAGATTGTGATAACTAACTGCTTCCTTTTATTGATGAATTATTACCAGAGGAGTGTTTATGCTACTACAGTTTCCATACAGACCTTGTGCATGTGGAGGATGCTCAACAGAGGACTAACACTACTCAGGAGAATGGCTTAATTATATGTATCAAGTCAGGCACACTTTTTCTTTCTATGAGCAAAAAACGTTGGAAAGGGATTTGGGTTTGTCGTGAAATTAGGTCATTAAGTCTGGCAGCAATGTGAATAACTGAAATGGATGTGGGAACGTGTTTGTATCTCTTTCATAAATTCTTTTCCGTGACAGAATGAGTATGAAAAGAGCATGAATACCATGTGTCCTACTGCAGCCCTTACCCAATTCCTTAGCTTGCAGTGTTCTGAAAGCTTCTCCATTCTAGGTGACATTTTTCTGCGTTAAATGTGCTTTTTATCTGAATAGAAGTAGGGCTTATCTGATTATTAGGAAGCCAAAATGTGTAATAAAACCCAATCTGTGAGCCCACAGTTTATACAGTAATGGTTATGTGCAAAGTCTAATACACATATGTTGTAGGTACACAGGTGCAAATGAATACAGCTGTAAAATCAACTTATTATAAACACTAGCGTTGCTTGAAATGTAATAAGATCTGATGAAAGATTAAGTACTTTGTATTATTGAAACAAACTTTCAGTTGAATTTATTTGAGAGATGGCAGAGCCTGCAAGTACATTTCATCTGCTCTGGTAGTTATCTGAAAGTATTTTTTTTTTTCTGCAGATCATCTAACACAAGAAGTGAGATTGTCAGTTTATTTTTATTAAAATCCCTTGAGAGGGAAAATGGAAAGGAAAATAAGTTATTTATATTTTTCTTAGGTTCCTGACTTTATAGATTTCCTCCACTGGGAGGATAGGGCATAAAGGAGCACATCATCATTGCAAACAGAGAGCTGAGATTCAGGAGTTAGTTTGGTGATCTAGTTATTTGGTTAGTTCCTAGTTATTTGGGCTAATTGCTTAATCTATTTTTCTGCATATAATGTGGCAGTATTATGGTGGAATCAAATGGCAGGAAAATGCAGTCGTTTATGTTAGTTAATGCACATCAATGAAAGTTACCACTCCTTGAAAATCAAGTTCAAAAAACTTGCACAATGGTGAAGACTTGGACAACAAGGGAAGATGGGGAGAGATAGGGGTCAGTCTGGCAGGAGAAAGTATCTAAGGTGACCAGGGCTACAAAACAAACATCTTTATGTATAACCTGTACTTGCGGTGAATTGCAGGGTTTCCTACATTTTGTTGTGTGACAGCTTACCAGTCAAATATCATAGTACTTGTGAAGAGATTTGCTACACCTAAAGCCAAAATTTTCAAAACACTTCTGTCATGTGGATGATGTTGGTCACTGTTTTCCCACTCTTCTGATTTTCCTGCTTGATATAGCAGTAAACAGACTGTTTTGTCTTAAAGCTTTTCTGCTTCTTTCATTTTGCTTTTGCTTGGTCTGTCCTAAAGATCTTTTGTCATGTACCTGACAGTGGGAACAGTGGAGTCCCTACAGGCTAGTCTGCAGGAGGGGGGTTTGTAAACGCAGACTGTAACAAAATGTGCTCACTGCCGCAGTAAGCAAATAAAGTAGTTGTTAGTCTTGCTGCTCAGGTTCGTTCTTTTGGAGTGTGTTGCATATGCAGTGCTGGTAGACTCTTTGTCATGAAAGCTACCATAGGCAAGCAAAGAACTAAACTGCAAAGTTTTTCAGAAGCATTTGGTACTGGCACGATTTCCTGCAGATCAATTGAATATGAGAAGAGTTCAGCCATGCTTAATGACTTTGTTGAACTAATTAAGAATGAGATTTTTTTTCCCAGTCAAATTGTAAAGTGTGGAGAAAGAAAACTGTTTTCTGTTTAGAAACATCCTTTTTCTTTTTCGTCTGTGCTTTACCCCTGTTTTCTTTGGTACGCTTGTGCATATTTTATGTGCATACAGTTACCAAGCTGCCCCTTCTTTGTATATTGGCTGGGAAAAAGTTTCAAATGGTCCAAATTCTATTTCCATCAAATTTGGCAGCTTTTTTTTTTTTTTTTTTTTTTTTTAAACTAAGCTGGGAATGGAACTTGAACCTTGATCAATATTGGGATAGTGTGAAGCAGTAACCCATGATACAGCTTGAACAGCTGAGCACCTTTATTTATGGGCATGGTTAAGAAGTGAGAGGGCCCTGTTTTTCCTCTGTATAGGTATTCTGGATTAAAAGCTGTTAGGGGACCAGACTAAAAACTGAGTATAAAACAAAGGTGATATACAATTACATTCAAAACAACACAGGGAATTTAGACTGTATTCTGGGTTCGTTGATTCCACTGAAGCCCAATATTTACGTATCTGAAGCTGCTTATTAGGTTTCCATTGTTACATCATCATAACAACTTTGACCAAATGGGATTCTGTTTCTCAATTTATGAGGCGTATGTTGCCTGTGTGGCAAACTTGATTGCTGTAACAAGCTCCTGATCCCTCTGTAAATTTGCAAGGTTGTCATTGTGTCTGTTACACGTTTGTTTTCAAGGCGGCACCATGTATGTCATCCCAGGTTCTGTAGAAAGCATCCAATCATGCACTGCAAACTCTGTTAACCTGTTAGTTCTCAAAGAAAAACAAATACACAAAAACGTTTGGAAATGTATGTTTGGTTTTTATTTCTCTTATGGAAATAGTTGTAGTTGATCACAGGGCTCTTCACTTAAGCTTCTGTGCCCTTTGCCACCTTTATGTATAGCAAACCTGCAAAGAGATCTTTTATTTTTGAAATAAGGCAATGACTTGATTATCTGACTTTCAAATAATTATTATGTTGAAATGGTTATAATTTTGATAACTTTTTAAAAGAGTGCAAGAACCGTATTTATTTTTCCAAATGTAAAACATTCTACTGTTGCACATCTATGAATTCTTTGTTGTGTTATATAAAAAGTGAAGGTTTTGCTTTTTAGTTTCTTGTGTTAGCAATGCCCTCCTAATGCTATGAGTAGCAGCAGCTTAAATGGGAAAACATACAAGCAAAGAAATAAATTTAGAGGCCATTGGGAGAGCTCTCTTTAAAATTTAGTTCAGATGTTTTAGGGAGTATACAAATATTTTCAGCCATCTGTTGAAATTTCAAAATTGGTTTTGCTTTGCTTAAAACTGTATAATTAACTTTCATTCCCAAATCTATAACACACAGTTTTTAATAAGGATTTTAACATGACCTAGTAGCCTATTGCTCATATGAATGCATCTCTTCAATGTGACATTATATCTGGACTCACCATTTGTTTTGTTTTTATGTCTTCCTCCCTCCTCACCCCATTTTCTTACAGAGATCAGAACATTCTGGATCCTACTTTGGAATATGTTAAGGTAAGGTACCTTTTCTTACCCTCAAAATATTTTATTTGGTATATAAGCAACACTGCCAGAGAAATTCCAGCCGTTTATAGTCAAGTAGTGTTTCTGTCTATCTTTTGCTGCAGAAAAACTAGTTATATCTGAAAGACTATTTTCTGCATGCTTCAGTGAAATATTTGTGGGCGTTGTGCTTTGGGGGTAGGTTGCATTTTTATATTGGGGCGTCTTTTCAGTTATATCGTGTCTACGTATGATCTTGCCTTTGTTAATAGATTAAAAGAATCCATATTTCTTTCTCATGGATTTCTGAGGAAATAAAGGAATATATCTGAGAAGGTCATAAAAATGTCAGATTTAGGTTTATGGTTTTAGCAATGTACTTACTAACATTACAGTCAAAAATTCACTTCTGGTCCAAAAAGTAACTGGAATCCTGGCAAAACTGTAAGTTCTGTTTTCCTTTTGTACAAGATCAGACAGCTGAAAAAAAAATAAATATGTATTTTGTTAGAATAAACAAAAAATAATCTGGGATATTAATGAATTTTATTCAAACATAAGTCTTGGATTGGTAACATAAAAATTTTTGAAGAAACCTTAGGGCTGAGATTCTGCACTGAGAGTCTCTTGCAGTGCTGTAATTTCCACTGAATGAGTACCTTTCAACATGTTTCATTTAAGTGAGTATTATTTCTCAGAACCTTGAAAGAATCTGGCTTCTATGTCATGTCTCTCAACAACAGGCTGTTTTAATTGTTGGGCTTTGTTCCCTGGTTTTTAAAAGACCGTAATCTTCTGAAAAGTGTCTGATAAACACAGGTTATCCTTGAGCTTAGGTTATTTCTGTAGCTATTCATGTGGACAGCCTGAATTCCTCAGACACCTGAATTTCTGCTTCAGCTTAGAGTTCCGGCAAGGAAGATACTGAGGAGAGGTGGTCAGCTGGGTTCTGCGGCTAGAATTCCCTCCGTGGGCGTTCATAGTTGAGAGAAATGGAAGTGTGCCCAGATTAGGGTTCAAGTTGGTTGAAGAAGTAAGCTAGGAGAATGTAATGCAGTGTTGAGAGGGGACTGCCAAAGGAAAGTGCAGAGAATTAATTTGTCTCAAAGTGTGGAGGGTTCCTCTGCTGGACTTCCTGCTTAGGGTTGTGTGAGGTAGGAATTACGGTTTGGAAGAAGAGAAGGGGAAGAGCAGAACACAGAAGTCCATGGAAGAAGGGGCTGCCAAGGGGCTCTCAGGGCTGCTGGTGGAGTTCTGCTCTGAACAGTTAGCTCAGTGTTGCGAGCTCCCTGGCCTCAATGCCAGCCTAAAGCTGGGATATGGTAAAGTAGCCGAGACAGAGAAAGCCAAGAGCTTTCTGAAGAATACTGTAGAAGAGGGGATGCCAAAGGCAACAAAGTGGTGGACATGTTAATTGCTCTATTTAATCTACTGTGTGTCTTGCACTATGCTGTACAGAGTACGTTGTTACAGTTTTAATAATATGGACAAGTAGAAGGCAGAGGTTTCATGTGCCAGTGCATCAATATATGTGCCTTGTCTTGTTGCAGCAAGTTCTATATTATAAATGTGGTTTCTGATCTTTTCAACTTTTCTAGTAGAAGCTTGTCTTGGACCCTTGTCAATAGCAGTGGTGCTAAGTTTAGCTATTAAAACTTTGATGTTAGAGAGGAAAGCCTGGGGAAAAGAGACTTATGAGGGAGGATACAAGAGTTACAATCCCCTTCTCTTCTCCTTCCTCTTTCAGTTTTTCCTGTCTATATCCCTCTCTTTAGTGAACTGTAAGTTTGGTCCCTAGTTCAATCGTATTATAACAGAAATTCTAGACATCTTAAACTACATATTTGAAAAATATGCAGAAATTGCTTTCTAATAAGTATAGCCTCAAACCCCATTTTTTGGCTGTAAAAGTCCAGGTTAGTAACAAAACTGATTCCAGAAATGTATTCATTCACAAAAAATGATCATTAATGCCAAATAAATGAGGACCCTTATCAAGAATTTGTTATCAGTTTACTATGACTGTAAAAGATGTACCTGAATTCATAACAACGGGATCTTGGAACCCCCTTTGTTGGCTTAAGATTCAGCAGGATTTATCCATTGTCTTCTAATACTTAGATAAGGTAACTATTACATACATGTTTATAAATTTTCCAGCTCCTTGAAGAAATATGATGGCAGTGTTAAATCAAGTGTAGACTGCAGAACACTAACCTACTCAAGTTACAAAGCTGAAAGAATAGATTTCTGTAGCATCTCACTATGCTCATACCAATATTGCCATTTGCACAAGTTTATTGACATATAATGTGTGCATATTTAGTTTGAGCAAGCAGGGTTGGTGCCAGTTGGGTAGGCTTTGACAGATGTTGCTTGAGTGGTGAAAAAATACATTTAAATGAAGAAGAGATAATAAGAGAAGAGGAAGAAGACAACAGGAGCACTCTTGGGAGTGCTCATAACTAATCCACATTATCAGGCTGAACAGGCTTACCTAGGCTCCTTCAACTCCAAGAGAAGCAGCTAGTTTAAAACTAATTGTATTTTAAAAGTAATTTTTAGAAGGGAAGCTGGGCACAGAGCTCATCCTGCAGCTTCACGGTTGCACATTAGGACTATTTCTGCAGTGATGCAAACATGCTTGTGAGTCCCATGAGAAAGATAATACTTGTTCAGAATGTGCTTCTGCATCTCTTCAGGATTGGACTCTGTTGTAAATAGAATGCATAGAATTCATTCAGGTATGAGGAAAAGTAACACAGGTTGGTTTTTTTTTTATTCAGTGTGCTCTATTTCACAGCGCGAAGCATATATTGTGGAGAATATAATGGTGTTTATTGTGGCAGTAGTGACTACAAGCAGGCATTGCTGTATAGTGCAGAGAGACTGATGGTAAACTCAAAAGTTGACTGCATCAATTTGCTTTTTATATAAACCTTTCCTTGCTAGAATCCGGTGACTAAAAGCAATACAAATAATTCCTTGTATTTAGGAATACTCTGGACAAAGGAAAGGCAAACTAATTTGGTTTTTCTCCTGTTTTATTCTGTTCAAGATACAAGACAGAAAGCACTGACTATAAAATTAATTATCTAAAGGTGTTTTTTTAGAGAATGTTCTGTATGGATGCACTATGGTTTCTAATACTTGAATCTAAATTACAGCTCAGAAGTGGCAGTTTCCTGCATCTTGAATATTGATGTATTAGTTAATGCAGTATATAAAGAGAGCTAATTATGCAAAAGCAAGTTCTAGGGAAAAAAAAAAGTACTGATTTGCTGGAGTCTGAGTACTGAAATGTCCCTATGGCTTCAACTCTTCCTTTGTCTTCACAGCGTTGCTGAAACCATGGTCACAGTTAAATGGCTCTTTCAAAAACCCTTTTATGGTAGAAGAGAAAACAGGCCAGACTGCTTTGAGTCAGGCTGCTAACCAAGTCATGAAAGAGACTTACGGACACAATAGCACGTTGTACTTTCTGTGAGATTTTTACAAGTTTTATGAGCCAAATAATAGATCCATTGGTAGTCTCAGCAGGTTCTTCCCACACCCTGAGTCTGCACATCCACAGAACAGACTCCTGCAGGGGAGAAAGGATCAAGTGCTGGCAGCTTTGAGTGTGTCAGAGTCGTTTTTATCAAATTCATGTGAACTAAAGATAGCTTTCTGTCCCATTCCTATTCACTATAAATACTTTAGGATCTTTTAATAGAAGTCTGTGCTGTAATTGTTAAGATCGTATCAGGGTGGAATGAAAGAAAGAAAGAAAGAAAGAAACAAAAAACCACAAAACCCCGAGAGATTTCTCTCCTTTCCTGGAAACCTTTTGAGCATTTCCTGTGGAAATAGTGCTAATAATTACAGAAATACTTATCAGTGATTATTTGATTAATATTATTATGGCCTGAGGTTTGGAGTTTTATTTTAATCTATTAGTGGAAAAATTACAAAATTTATGACTGATTGTCTACTCAGCATGGTCATGAGGGAAGTTTATATTTAGGTTCAGACTTGAAAAAACTGTCACTGGTCTAAGGAAGTTACAACTGCAGAAAAACATTATTCCCTTGTGAAGTTCTACTTAAGATTCTTGTTAAGATTCTTAAGATTCTCGTTTATCTCAACCCCATAGTGTTCATTAACCCCCGTTTTTACTCCTCCTTGATTTTGTCAGAAAGTAAACTGTCATAGAAATTGCCATTTATGGTGGCTTTTTGAGTGCAACTGAAAATAAAACTTTGACGTTCCGATGTGTTGGTTGTTATCTGTACCTTTACAAGATAGTATTTTGTGGGTTTAATTCAACTTCACAGAACTTTGATGTACAGTTTCTACAGTTGATCGCATGAATCCATAATATTGCGGGTGCCAGACACATTTATGTGTGGGTGTTTGTCTCATCGTTCTAATAGCTGTGCCAAGAAGATAACATGGTAAGAATACTATCGAAAGCGAAGTTTCTATATATGTTTGGAAAAGGTTAGGGAAAAAAAAATCTGTGTCAGCATGACGAGTAGTCATGGTTTGGGAAAGAATTCTTCCTGATGACGTTGTAATTTGATTGCAAGGAGCCTTTTTTAGACATGGAAATATGTTAGAGACATCCCCGCTTCACTGGAAAAGTTGCCAACTACAACATGTACCTGTTCATGAGCTGCTGCATGTCGCTCTCCTGTGGAGACTTGCCTGTTGAGATGCGAGTCGTGACTTGTGAGCAGGAGGTTTGTTGGGTTTCTGCATTGCCTGATGGCTATGTACATTAGGTATCGGAGCCTGGAGGAGTGCCTGCCACTGAGGCACCAAATGATCAGGAAGTTCTTTTTCAATCTGTAGCTCTATTTTTTTTTTTCCCCTTTTTGCAACTGCAGCAAGGGCAACAGCATCACAGGAAGTGGAATTATCAGATGGAATGTATTTTGTTGAGGAGAAATGGAGTATGCCCATATAGGTGACTATGACTTCATACATCTCTTTCTGTCATTACAGACTTGACATCCAACTCAAAGATCATTATTGGTGTCAGTGATGTTTCAGTCAGAGATGTTTACCTTTTTTTCCATGTTTCTCTGCTTAGCAGAAACTGAAGCTTCGCTCTGTAGCAGTTGCCTCTTGTATAAAAACTGTATCATTCAGAAAAATAAGATCCTGTTAGCACTAATCTAATGTTAATTACATGTACCTGTCTCACAATGAAAATTTCAGTTTTGATGCTTGAGGAGTGGTTGCTGGTTATGCACTGCTCTCTGCTGGAGAAAAAAACACCTTAAGCATATTTTTTTTTAATCAGGTCATGGCTATTAAAATAACATTTTTCATAATAATTTAATTGTAACTTTCATAATAATAAAAATCTGTAGCCTGACTGTTGGAAGTTTGTTGCTCTTTTCTCCAGGGGCACAGAATGGGGGGAAAGATTCTCCCCCCCCAATCGTTAAATTGTAGAAGTAGGTCCTAGAGGGAACTTGAGAAATTTCTTTGTCAGAGTGATACTGAGATTGTTAGAATAGATTTTCTGATTTGTTCAAAGCCTCCAGTAAAAGAGATTACGTAGCCTCCCAATATAATCTGTTCTGCTTCCCAAACTAGATTAGGCTAAAGGTATTTTCATTGTTACTGTGGGAAAGTTTTTCCTAAAATGTGGTGTAAATCATCTTTTTAGCACATGCAGATTATTTTTTTTTGTCCATCTTTATTCTTTTTGTTACCTTGATTTAATTTTCTAGTGGGATAAGTTTTGGCTGTTGCAATAAATTGGACAAATAATCTGTGGGTGTTGGTCTCTTCTCCCAAGTAACAAGTGATAGGATGAGAGGAAAAGGCCTGAGGTTGTGCCAGGGGAGATTTAGATTGGATGTTAGGAAAAAATTCTGCACCGAAATGGTTATCAAGCTCTGGAACCAGTGGCTGAGTCACCATCCCTGGAGGTATTTAAAAGACGTGTAAATGGCGGCACTTAAGGACATGGTTTGGTGGTGGACTTGGTTTACGGGTGGGCTCCATGATTTTAAAGGTCTTTTCCAGACTAAATGATTCTATGATTCTATGATTCTATCTTGTCTTGTACTTTTAATCCTGTTCTGGTAGTACTGAAGTTTTGGGTAGTAGAATTTTTTCCTCAGCCTTACAGTAGGCTTGGTTCTTACAACATGTGACCTTTCTCTACTTAGAAGGGACAACTATTTCTTTAAGTATGTATGATAGTTATTCCTAAAAGTTTTCAGCAGTCCAGGAAAATTTCAAGAAATATTTTGGGTTCCACTACATATGTAGTTGAAATTCAGCAGCTCTCAAGTAGTTAATTCCCCTAAAATCATTATGCAAATATCACCCTATTTATTTGGAGTTAATGAAAACTTTTATATTTGATAGAATGCAGTTATCCATGATCTTACGCCCAAGTTTCAGTATTTTCTCATGTTGAATTTTGTTTGACCAGCTAGACTAGTCTCTGAAAAGATGGTTGAGTCAGCAATTCTGTAATCTTTTGGGTGCAAAGTGATAAATCTAAACTGGTTTTTGCAGTAAATATGGAAGAAGTAGGGTTCTACAGCTCTGAAAGACAATGCACTTTTCAGTCTACTGTCCTAGTTCATGTTTTCCTAGTAGAGAGATTCCCAAGGTAGCCTGTTACCGTTGGGGGCTTTTTATTCTTTCCCAGCCTGCAATTCCTGAATGACCTGATTAGCTCTAAGATCTGGGGATTTTGTGGGCCGTTTGTGGTTTTGTTTGTTTTCTTTTTGAATGATGATCCTCATATGAATTCAGTCAAGTAGATAGTGGCTTTCTAATTATTCTGGCCTTTATTGTGAGGTCTTGTAGCAGTGGCTCTTGCATTCCCTTCTCCTGATGCTGAAATTGAGGGGTTTTTGCTTATGGAGCATCTTTTGTAATGCTGAGTATGCTTTGGTAAATCTGAAATGTTAATAATTCTTAGAGCAGCGTGCATTCTCTCTATTTGCATGCTAAGGATTAATCTTATATCTGCCGTATAATGAATTTGACCCTGTTAATGTCTCTATTCTACTTCTTGTATTATTCCTCCGTGATTCTTAAATTATGTCTGATCTGGAGTCATCAAAAGCTACTACATGTGCTGAGATTGTGCTGAGCTTTGATTTGAAAACTGCCTATAAAATTACTTTATATTAATTTCCTTGGCACCAGTAGTAATGCGAGTGGGAGTAGCCACTTAATTGATCTTTTCAATATCTTTATTAGATGATCAGTAACTACTATCAAGCCCTATTCACAGATGAGAAACATAAGCTGGACAGGTCGGAATCTGAAACACAGGCCAGAAGTTTTGGGGTACAAAGAAATATTCATATTTTGTCTCTAGCAATCTTGTAAACCTTGGATTTAAATGAATTACCCTTTTTCTCCAAAATATTAATGTCTCTGGCTCTCAAATGATGACAGTTACATGTTGCAATTGATAATATCCCCAAGTCAAAACGACAGTGTCAATGAAAGGACTTTTCAAAGAAAGGGGAAAAAATTGGATGTGTTTTAAGACATTGTCTGGTTCACCTTGATTTGTGATCCTTTTTCATGGCAAACAGAGTTATTGTATCTTCTATCAGATACTATGATTGTTGAAGCGACTGATTGTTTCTGACAAACAGTGCTTTCCTGTACTAAATTAAGCCAAGGTGTAATCCCGGGCCCATTCCATTGCATTGCAGTAGGCACTGTATTGCCTCATTTGCCAGAGAAGAACATAGCATTCCCCCCAAAAGTGGTACCTATGGGGAAGAAAGGTAGGTGCTGAATTATACTATTGCCATGCCTGATTTTTTTCTACCTCATCTGTAGTAAACATTTTATCTATCTTGGTAGGTATCTTGCGTAATGAAAGGGATCTGAAGATTTGAGTGGAGACTGAGCACTGAAGTGCATAAAACTGAATCTCCTTTCAAGATGAGTTCAGTTTTCTTTTGGAAATACTTGTGTCAATTCACACAAAGAGAAGGAAAATATCTTTCTATCTGTGTGATGGCATCAGCTGGAATTCTTACAGTAGGCTTTTTTTTCCATATATGAATAGATGTGTGTGTATACGTGTGTGTATGTATATATATAAAATGTATAAGTGCCACACAGAATTTTACTCCTTTTCATGTGAGATATTTGAACTGTTAATAACAGTAGAGATATGACTACAGTCTACCATCTTTTGTGTTGATCATTTCTTAACTGTTGCTGAGCTGTGTCTCCTGTGTGGAATACTTATTTTTCCATTCATTTGGGGCTTTCAGTGTTGTTCTGCAGGAACTATGTCTTAAAGATGCTACTGATGATGTCGGATCCTTTTCATCATTTTGAAAATGGACTAAAAGCAAAAGCTGACTGGGACCTGGAAATTTTTATATTTAACTTCTTTGTAGCAATGCCTTCCAGAAAGATTTTTTAAATGTATATAAGCATATGAACCACAAGGGGGAGTGCATATATAGCTTGTAGAAAGCAAAGTTATTAGTAAGCATTTTGGGTACTTTACTGATAAAGCCTATGGAGGCTCCTGATCTCTTAGGGCTGTGTTTATAGATAATAATTAGAGTAAAACTGGTACATTGTACATTTTGCCTCTTTTTGGAGACATACTGTTTAGATACAGTTTGGCCTGTGGCAAGAGCAGCAGAAGGAGCATTAGTACATTTTGGTTGGGATGCCATCTGTTAATGTGTGCTGTTGAAGGTGCAGGGTTGCCTGAGATTTTTGTATGTCAGATACTATTAGGAACCAAGCACCTGCACAAATCAGGGAGTATATGTTGGCTGTCTAGAATACCCAGAAGTCGTTCACCTCCATGCCTTCTGTTAGTAAAACGTTGAGCAGTGGTGAGCTTGCTGGTTTTGCTTCATCAAAGTGTTTTGTGCGAAAATGTGGGAGAGAGACAGGCCTCTTCAAACTCTTACATGCTGGTAAAGACTTTTGAAAAACTAAGCTCTGACAGAGCCCAAGTGATTTGTGAGTTTTATTTTCAAGTGCTAGAAATCCAAAATCTCTCTTGGTATGAAAGGAAAGTATTTTAGGGTATTCAGGAGTTTTAGATAAATAGCTTGTTTTGAAATGCCTCCAGTTACCCTGATGAATAACAGATTTTTTGATCTTTGAATTGTATTTGGAGTCGGTGTAAATCTCAGACAAACAAACACTTGACGTTGACAGGACTGGGGTCACTCTCAAAACCAGAAATCTGAAGTTAGTGATTGTGGTAATGGCTTCTTTTTGTATGTGAGGGAGCTCTTGTACTGTGTCCAGCAAAGCTGAAGTTAGACTAATGACAGGTCAGCAGGAAAGAGAAGAAAACATGAGCCACAAGTTGTGAACTAATTCTGAACAAAAGGAAATTCATACTGTTTCATATTTTCTTTTTTTTTTTCCCATCCCAAGGAATAAATTGAAGATGGGTGAGACATTACAAAATTGCTTCATGTCTGTACATGGGTTGGCAGACAGTAGATGGAGCTCAAGAACATGTATAGTAGTTTTTAGTTGGCTCAATAAAACCTGGTGGCTACTTAATGGGAAGATGGCTAGTAAGAAAACCAGGCCTGTTGCCAGATGACTTTAAATTTTGTATGTTTTAGTTATAAAAGATCAGATTTTTCAAATGTATTCAGGTGTCTTAAAGTGCAAATTAGGACCTAGTAGGAAGCTCATAAGCAGTTTGTGCACTTATAGCTGCTAATCTGTTTGTTTGTTTTGGGTTTTTTTTTTGGTTTTTTTTAATACGAGTCAGATTTTCAAAGAGATTTATTCAGGCAGCATTGAAAACTAACCAGATGCAAATTCTGTTTTCTCACTATTCCTGTACAACTGCAGCACATTTCTGACTTTGCCTCATGGAACTGCAATAGAGGAGGAAGAATTCATGCTGATCTGCCCCGTACCACACCCCTGCAATGCAAACAAGTATAATTACAGTTGCAGCTGTGTCTATTGATTTATGATCAGAAGTTGCACAAACAACAGGTAGCAGGAAGTGAGGTTATAGGAGAGGATATGAAACAGTCAGTTCTTATAGGAATCGACACAGGAATGGAAGGCATGATCTGGGTGGTGCAACTTTATACACCCATAGACAGTTGAGTTAGGAACAGATAAAAGTAAGCAACACTTTCTGACAGTGTTGTCATCTGCTTTCTTCCACTTATTCTACACCATTAAAAGTGTTCAGCTGTAAACAGTTGGGCACTGCCTGTATTTGGAGACATCCCCCACAGAACTTTTTTAGAGGTGCTGGGCCATGTCTAAAGGCCTAAATACTGAAACTAAGTGGTAGTGAGCATTGTGAAGATGTTGTTTGCATGGACAAATTATTTATCAGTTGTCATCTCCTTTTCCCTGACTTTTTCTCACATTAAAAAGAACAAATAACTACTTAGAGAGAAGTCTCTTATGTATTAAATGAAGAATGTTTCAATCTGAAGATTTAAATGCTTTGATTTTTTTCCTTTTTTTTTTTAAATTTCAAATTTTATTCATATTGTACTTTATTACAACCTTACAGGTGCTGTTTTATAGCCACAGGTGCTCACAACCATAGTTTGTGCATATGCACTGTGTAATTGGGACATATCTGTATTCCATATGGCATCATTAGTGCAGCGACGATGAGCAGCGTGCTCGGGATTGGCTGCATGGTGTAGCAAGTCAGATTTATGTTGTTGACCCTTGTGCAGTACACCATGCTTGCTTTCACTTACAGCTGGCTTTCTGCCTGGTTTGTTTACTTTCATTTAGTGGAGAGAAGTCTACAGCATTACACGTATTTCACTGAATCTTGTTAGACCAATTTAAATGTTTAAACGATTTCTTGATGTAGGACTAAGTAACAGTGGCAAGCCACTAATTCCCTCATCTGCTTTAGTCTGAAATTATTTTGTGTAATATGAAATCACAAATAAAAATTGTGTGAATTATAAGCACTTCCATGAACATGAGTGATACTTGGTTCAAAATAGCTTCTAGTAGATCTGCAGAATGTTTTGATAACTTCAGACTGCTTGTGAGTTTTTGTGTGTTTATACTTATAAGGAATTTGGTAGCTTTGAAGCTGCTTTTTTTTTTGCGATGAGAGAAAAAGAAACCAAACCCCATAGAGAAATTATCCCTACATTCTATCTTGTTTAACCTGTACAATTACAGCAGCCTAAATGGATTCCCCCAGAGCAGGTTCAGACTATTCAGTGCAAAGGCTTCCAACTCCTGTATGTGCAATGTGCTGTGAGTAGAACGGGGCACAGTTTAGGTGTGTCAGAGAAAAGTCCCAATATGCAATGCTTGGTGAGTTTAATTTAAACCAGACCATGAAAACACCCTAAATACCTCTAGAGGCCTTATAATAACACAGATGGGGTCAGCAGAAACACCTTAATTTCTCTTCCTGATGGACTCTTAGGAACCCAACACAGAATATATGATCAAGTATCCTTAAACTCAGAAAACTTAGAAATCCTTTCTTAATAAATTGAGTTATCAAAACTACACTAGTCAGCCATCCTTACAAACAGATGAAGGGATTATCAGATATTTTAAGATTCTTGACAAGGATCTTTGAAAACAAAGAAATGAAGCTGATGGTTGATCTGTTGTTGCTGAAGAGCATTAGAAATACATCAATAGACGGACTTGGCAGAAAAATTGTATTTGATGTTTCTAAGATGCAAGAAACAGATGATTTATTTGTCATGTGCAGAGTTAAAGGCCCAGAAAAAAGTCATAGGACAGGAGATTGAAAATGTGACTAAACCATCCTTTGTTTCTCTAAATCAATATTTACAAGTGTGAATCTTCTCAACCTATGAAGTGTAATTTGAAGCAGCCTGAAGGCTGTTCTTGATCATGGTGGCTGAAAACAGCTTCATGATAGCCAGCAGTGCAGGGACTATCATACCAGACTTCCAGTAGTCTTAATTTTCATACTGCTGCATCACAGTGCCATGCAAAGGTTCTAGTTCTGGCTCTTAAGAATGGTGTCATCCATTCATGGAAACTATATGTGCAGAAGTCATGTTAACCTTTAATAAAAACAAAAATCCTGTCCGTTTTGTTTTGTAAAATCAGATTCACTGTCTAAATAAAGCACCCTCTTCCCTGCCAGTTATACTGTTGATAAAACATGTCAGCAGCTGCTATATGTTACTGTACAGTATTATTTTTTAAGGTTCATTATTTCTGGCATTCTCACAGCATGCATAATTTTTGATTCTTTACTTACTCCATTACAGACAGGAAATAAGGAACTGGCAATTACCATTTGTAATTTATGCCCTGCTGTTCATGTTGAGCTGTGGATGTAACACTTAAGCTTTTTTCACTGCTGCTTGGTAACAAACCTTTCAAATGAAAAATAGGCACGCCCCCATTGAATGCGTACCAGGCCAAATTTACCTTCCAGATTGAGCTGTGCTGTTCCCATTGTAGGGGGAAGATTGTGCCTACAATCCAGGGAATCTGTTGAAGATACACCCATTTTGTCCTTTTGGCTCAGTAGGGAAAAGACTGGAGGGGGAATCTAGGTCCTGTAGAAAAGGTTTGGGAAGATGATTCATATGCAAAAACTTCATTCCTTGCGTCTCTTGTGTTTTTAACTACTTGTTCAGGGGAAGGAACCATATTGAGAATTACATAATTCAAACTAGACCTATAGTACTATAGCAGTAAGTATTCTTGGGTAAATGAACCATACAAGAATTTGCAAAACTAATGGGTCTTTCTGTAAGACATGAATGTAGGCATAAAGTTATCAAGGCCTGGGGAAATATGCATGTTTTGGCTAGTGAGCCACGATAATGGTTGGATTTGCAATCTAGAGTTTAACAAAGTAGGAAAACATGAGTACATAAAGCATACTGCATCCTCTCTATTGTCACAAATACTGTATCACGCTACTATGGGGACTCGGGCATTTTTTTTTCTTTTTATAAAGTGCTTCATGTTTTACTTTATTAGAACTGCCACTCCAACCCTCATTTTTTTGGAAAGCTGGGGGGTTTTATTCTTGGTGATGACTGAGAACCTTTGTCTAAATTCCATTGTAGGTTTACCTAGGTGATAATGCTTCTTGTTCTTTTCTTTTACTCAATAAAGAATTCCTATCCATTCTGGAACTTACTTCTAATTCTTTTCAGAGCAAAAGTGGCCCACCTTATTTTTGCACTGCTAAACCAGTTGGCTTCTGCTGCCAAAAGGGATCAGTTGTCCTAACAGTCCTTCTTGTCACCTGCTATAGTTTTGAGTTACTTGTCTTGATAGTTTCTGTTCGTGATATTCCAAGTGAAACTTTAGTGTATTGTACAGTGATACTAGTACTTTTTTTGTCACCGTTATAAAGCAGAAATGCCTCAACTGATGCATCCTTGAATTTCGTCTCCCTTTTTGTCACCCCCCCCAGCCCACCACCTTCTGTAAATTGGATTAGGGTGTTATTGTAAGAATTTCTTGAGGAAGATTCTTCAGAAATACAATTCTTGATGAGATGTCCTCCCACAGTCCCCAAAAAATCCAAACAAGAAGTCAGAGTTGAGACTTTTGTGTTTGGAGTTCTGCAGGGTATAGTTTTGTCTTCTCTTCTCTGGCTACCTGTGAAAGCAATCCTATGGATTTCCTCAAAGTGGAAAGAGAAAGTAAATTAAAATGGGCTGCAGCATAGAATAGAGGAAAATGAGGATACTTTCATATCCTTAGTATTTTATCTACTCATTCATTGTCTGAGTTTGTCGTAAAGTACTTGGAAAGGCATTTCCTCTCCCCAGCTGCAGCAGGACTCCATCTTCCAAGTCATTATTTGCAACTCGTTGCAGGCGCTGAGGGCACTTCCATTGTTCAGTCAACGTGGGAAGGAAGTACTCTTATTAGGTGAGAAGTATTGCCTTGCAAGTAATACCTGAGGTCATCAATAAGCATTAAATTTATTTGTCCTGCTAATTATGGAATATATTTGTTGCTGAAGCAAAAGACAAGTAACTGTTCCTTTTAACCACTCCTTGGAACTTATTCCTAATCTGAGGTCTGAAATATTGGTGAGTTTTGGAGTTTTTGATACCAACCAAGTTATCAATGACTGATCTCTTCAAAGTTTCTCTTTTTTCTAAGTGTTACAGGCTTTCTTGTACTGCTCAATTGAGTGCATTTTGTTTCCTTTCGCCAACTCCATTAACTGGGCTGCTATGGAGGTGAGGTCTTGTCTCTAACAGCTATTATAATTAATCAAGTTATTTGCCTTCTTTTGCCTTCGTTTTTGAGATGGTCTGGAGGTATGTAGAACAGATTATTTGCTGGTGAGTGGTTTACTAGTCAGTAAGCTATGGACTGTGCTGTCCAAAAGGATAGAATCACAGGTATAAATAAAACTGCTGCTTTTTATTTTGTTTTAGTGTTTATTTTTGCTTTGCCAAATTAGAGGTGTTCTTTAATACAGTCCTTTCTTTCTCTAGCAGTTTGCACAGTCCCATGGGACTATCACCAAGCTAAAGCTGTCCACTAATGGCTTTAAATTCTAAAGGTACCTTGATTGTGCCGCTAATATTGACCATGCTGACAGTGTTGGTTTCTTGCTATTTTTTCCAAGGGCCGCTTGCCAGAAGCTTCCTAATTAAAAATAAACAGATTTATCATTTTCCTTGGTTACCTAATCTTTAAGGATGTGATTATTATTTGAGTATGAAGAGTAATAGTCATCAAACAGTAATCAACTGCTTTTTCTCTTTGCTTTTTTATTTTATGTGGTTTATGTGCATGTTACTGATGATGCAGATAGAAACATTGCATGACTGAGCTGGAGCAACTGATTAAGCCTTTATCAGCACAGGGGGACAGTCAGGTATTGCTTCTCATCAAGAAGAGAAGTTTGCCTTGGGCTGGTGGCTTAAATGCATCTCTGAGCCAGGAGATACCAAATAGAGGAGCTCGGATTTCACTGGTGAGTGAAGCAGTTCACATGGGCATTCTGGCACTCTCTATAGGGCATGCTGGAAGCAAGCGTGCCAGCAGCCACTGAATTGATAGTATCAGCTTCAGCTGTGGAAAGTGTCCCGGACGGATACGCAAGTAGGGGGGGTAGCAGCTCTGGCAGGCAGTGGTGATTCTAAGGAGCTTGCTAAACCTCTGGAAACTGCTAATAGTGATTGTTTATCTTCAGTCTTGAGGAACCACAAACAGCACAATTGAAAATGCCGAAGGATTATAATGTTTTTCAAATGCTGATTGCAGCATTTTGCTGCTTTTATCATCGTAAGTCTATTATCAGAGTCAAGGTAGGTGCCCTTTTTCAATAACAGTGAATACAGAGTGTGCTAGTCAGTAATGCTTTTAGGTTTTGTTCAGAAGTGTTTGTTTTTATACAATGGTTGAGTACAGTGTGTCTCTGTTCTAAAGAACATCTTTAGCATTCACCATTGTCTCAGAGAGAAGCTTAAACAACTTGCAGTTTTATGAGGCTGAAGCTCACTGTCTTTATTTTTAGGCACTGAGTTAAAAATGCCGCTGAAGAGAATTTCAGCAAAGTTTCAAGCTTTCAGGATTTAACTGATCAAACCACTGGGTTCCCTAACTTTTTCACCTACTTGCTGAAAGCGTAGGCAATTGTGCTCAGGAGCTCAGTTTTTCAAACATTTCAGATAATTTTGGAGTTGTCCTTATATGTTAGAACTTTTTAAATTACAAAATGCACAAAATGATATACTCATAGAATGGCTTGGGCTGGAAGAAACCTTTAAAGATCATCTAGTCCAACCCTCCTGCCATGGGCAGGGATATCTTTCACTTTATGCAAAAAAGCACTATGTGTACTGTATGCAAAGAAAAAAGCCTTTATAAACATTTAGAACCACACTTACGAAAGTGTCTAAGTGACTTGGGAATTGAATTGTAATCAGGTGGGGTATTTAACTACTTTTGAGGATCTGTGAGCTACGCTTAAGCTTTTACATCTTTTTATTTAAGTTTTATGCTTGAATTGTTCTTTGAATAACGAAGTGTCAGCTCTGTAAGTCGCTGTATAATGTGTATAGATTTTCTGGAGCACTTGCAATGAGGAAGGTTGTGAAGGTTGCTGTTTTCTGGCCTGTCAGCTTTCAAAATTTGATGGAGGCACTTGAAAGTTGGGAACAGCTGCCCCTCTTCTCTCCACTCCAGTGATGTAGCCTTTTAAGTGTTCATTTCTGAAAGTGGGGCGTGGGACTCAGTCTTTCGAGGACACTGAAAAAGTGACTCTGATCAGACTCTTCTCCGTCTCACTGGGATGAATGTCACAAGTTATCATCAGAATAGAGAGCCCAGGATGCTCTTCTGTTACTGTAATTAGTTTTCATTCAAATTTTAAGCATAAGGCTTAACTTTTCTGTTATAAAATTTTGAAAATGACATTGGGTTTTATTGTTTGCTGTCAGAACAGTTATAAAACTGCTGTTCTTGACTATGCATGCCCTTTGTTTAACTTGGCATGAATTTCTAATACCTAAAATAACGGTGATGTTGTCATGGCAACTTTCCATTTGGTCTAATCCATATAGTCTCTAGAGAAACTGAAACATTAATAGTGTTTGCTGTATGGAGGGTAAAAAATAAATCCTTTTATGTAGAAACAAATTACAGCTGGGCTCTTTCAAAAATAAGGTTCTATTTAAAGAGATTTGCAGCATTTAAAATAGACTTGAATGCATGTGTTCCAGCATGCAGATTTAGCATTAGTTAAATCTGAACTGCTATTTTAAGATGTTCTGATGGTAGTGGAAATGGGGTGCGTTTGCTGAAGAGAAAGTGGCTGCAGGTATAGAAAGAGCTGGTGGTCAAATCAAGTAAGGCCTGCACCTTGGGGCCAAATTATCTATGTTTCATGAAATGCCAAAGTGCCTAGGGATGGTGTGAACAACTGAGCCTGAGTTGTCTTCTTTCTTACTTTGTGAAAACATACCACTTCAAGGAAAATAATTTCGTGTAATTAAATGAGATTAATGCTTAGCTTTAATAGTAATTACACTTGTAATGAAATACCAAATTGATCCATAAATAAGCATGTTGAAGTCCACAACTATCTCTGAGAGATTCAGGGTTTTTTTCTGCACCGATATAAATTTATTGTAATTGTGTTGTCTGATATAATTGAAAACAGTATGTGGCTGAGCTCAGAGATGCCTCCTTATGTTCCATCAAAGCACAGGAAACAGTATAGCACTTGAGCACTCAAGTTGTGCCTTATGTAATTTTAGCATGTGAAATTACAATCTTAATAGCAGATGTTTGATTTGTTTTCTAATAGGTTAATAAAAAAAATAATTATCAGTGCAGGAGGTCTGAACTTGGATCAACTTATTCTGCAGTCATGATATGTCAGTACTTTTTACAATCCCATTTGGTTTTAATAGCTGTTTACAGTTAAGGTCAGCTTCTACATTTGAGGAAAATAAAGGGAAACTTCAAGGCAAAAGGTTCCTGTTTGTGGTTAAAAAAAAGCAAAGAGATAATTCTAAATTGTGACTTAACACCACTTCCAAGGCAAAATATTGTTCTTTAATTTTTGCATTTTTTAGAAGTTAAGAATTAAGACTAAATCGGTGATAAATTGTGACTTTAAAAAGAGGTCTAAGTTAATAAAGTTATCTTTGCCACAAGACAGTTTTTTTAGTTCCAGCTGGTATGGTTGTCATGATCGGAGGGAAAGACCTTGAAGTTCAAGTATTTTCATTCTTAATTCTCTACTATGATTCACCCTCAGCTGAAGCTGCGCAAGAAGGGAAAGCCACTCAAATTATCAGGACTGCCAAGTTTTGAAACTTCCAGCATGTTGATCTAGCTCATTACTGGGTAATGTACTAATGCTATGAATGCGGCGTGTGTAAGAAGCGTTTTATAGGCAGCTACTCATTGCGAGTGCCATCTCTTATCTTGGATGAATCGCAAACACTTTTTATAGATAGTAGATCTTAATTAATATTTCTTCAGTATGTGATGGTCTAAATCTGTTTCACTGGCGTCCTGGGGCTTCATGTATCCAGTTTCAGCATGTATGTGGAGGCAGCTGGATTTGATAACGTGAGTTTACAAACCATCACCACCCAGCGTTATGGGTCTGCCTTTTTGATGTTAGATTTGTTGTTGGAGACAGCCAGATGGGAAAAGAAGACTTATCAAAATGGCATGAGATTTTGTATAGCTCCCTGAACTGTGATTCCCCATTGTCTTGCTTGAGTTTTGATGAGTCTTATACTATATAACTTTTTTCAGTTTCCCATGGTAATTTTATACAGTTTATCAAATTTTCACTGCAGTATACCCTCATCTTATATATATATAGATAGCAGAGGGGCCACTGGAGCTCTATAAGTGATTCCTGTTCAATGGGAATGGGAACATTCTCCAGTAGATATTTATGCATTTAACTTCTTGGTAATACCTTTCATTTAGGTATTTCTCAGATTAAGGCAAAAAAACTACCCAACCTCTAAAATCCTTTTGATTTAGTAGTCAAAAACTTTGGGGTCATTGAGTATGAGGAGATTAGGATTTGACTAACTCTAAATTAAGGATTTCTCAGAATCCATATTCCAGAAATGAAGCTGTCCTCCTAGTTCCAAAAGTGGTCACCTAGAAAATTAAGGAATTGTTATCAGTGTTGTGATGTAGTGGAAGGTGGATGCAGAGTCCACTAGAATTAGGCCTTTCCATTACCTTCAGTAACATTAGACTGAACTTGGTAATAAAAGCCTTTTTTATTTTCCTTCTCCCAAACAGATATCTCCCTTAGTAGTTAATAAAAAATAGCCGCTTTTCTGTGAATGTCAGGAGGTTATGTTGTTCATAGTGGCAGACTGAAAACATGCACATGATGGAGCTTATTTGATTTTAAAGATCTATCACAGTCATGATGGAAGTTTTCATGGTGATTTGTTATCTTTTCATCAGTAACCTCAAAAATTGTCACCTGTTACCTAAAGAAGCACCCAGAAATTTTGTGGCTTCAAAACTGCCATTCTCCCGTATTAATTCATCTCTCTGATTAGTTCAAGATTTCTCTCCTATATCTTGTGCATGGAGAAAGTTTATTTTTGCTATGTCTCAACCAACCAATTAAGCCACTAGAAAGTAAAAATGAAATCCTGCAGAATTGGGAAGTCATCTATGTAAAGAGACTTTCATCATCCATTTTGTACCTCTCATTACTTAATGTAGCACTTGTTACAGTTCTGTGTGAACTTTGTGCACTATCTAACTGTAAATGTAAATTCAGGTATCTTTCTGTCATTGGGTAGGAGACAACAAAGTGTCTTAGGCTAAGGCATAAACTGAGGACATAATACTAAGTGAAGGTTTTTCTTTATAAAGTTAGTGCAAATTTACAGCATACTGTTGCTGTCCATTGACTTTTAGGTGCTATTGGGAAATGAGACTGAAGTACCTGTGTCACGTTGTGTGGAACAGGTCACCTTTTGTTTTAAAAGAAAGTCCATTGACATAGCTAATTGCTGTGTTCTAAGCTTACACTCTTCCTTATTTACAGACTAACATGCTGGCATAGGCTGTGCCTGGAGTGATTTTTGAGCCCTTACTTGCATGATGGGAAGTTCAGCCTATGCAGAGATTCATGCAGGACCAGAGGCCTTGGGTATAGCATTTAGAATCGAAGGGCATATGCTGGTATGATTACAGACAGTTCATCAATCACATTTCTACTTTAATGGATGTAGGTTGTATAAGAAATCAGTCTTAGTCAACAAAAAACTGTCCAGGAAGACGTGCGATTACTAAACTTGCTTACCTAGACAGTTTCCCCCCCTGTGTATTTTGGGATTTATGCTAGCCACAGGAGTTCTTCCACTAAGTTCAGAGTCGTGTAGGGTTATTTAAGCATGTTTGCTTCATCTCAGGAGATGTCTGACCTCTGGCAATCAGAGTATGCTCAGTGTGGCAGACCATGATGGAGAGGAATTTTAACAAACTAATAATCATGAACGTTAACAATTTAGTTGTTTTGGATTCCTTAGATGTTTTTCTTGTTGTGTTGCTAAACATAATTCAAGTGCAATATGTGTCTCATTACGTTGAGTAGTGAAAAATCCACTTCACCACCAGAGGAAATACTGGATTTCTCTGCCGTGTTTGTAGTTCGTGTGTATCTGTAGCTTGATCAGCCTGTTTTTTCCAAGATAAGTTGTGTCAATACAATGGATGAAATTAGTCTGTACGCAAAGACCTGTAGCTCTTTTTGTTAGCTCTCCTAAGCAAATTCAGTTATTGCATTTGTATGCTATAGTCTGTTCCATTTACAGTAGATTTGCCTACCACTGAGATACGGTGAGATGCTTTTGGAATGAGGTGAGCATTTGTACAGTAGTTTGGGGTTTTTTAAGATCTCTGTTCAGTCAAAAGCATATTTCAAAAACTTAAATACAGTTCACATAAAAGTAGTAGTTCCTTTCAGAAGATCAGTAAAATACACAGCTATGAATGGACACGATTCGTATACCATTAAAACTAAATCCTGTTGTTTAGGTTGGAGAGAGTAGTTTAAAAGTTCTCCAACCACTTCCTTGTGCCGTAAGGGGAAAGGTGCTCCTGAAAAGTTTACTGTCAGTTTGTGTGTTCTTCACTCTACATTCAGCTAATGTAAATGATATAATATTTACTGTCATTCTGTAAGATGTGGCAGTGAAATGGTTAATTGTTAATTCCAGTCAGCTTTAAATGGGTACCCAGCCATTTGAGTTGGGAAGTAAAGGTAGCAGGCATGTGCCATTAGCTATGTTAGTCTGCTAGGTCACAGAGGGTTGGAGTGGAGGGAGTATTTTTGGCCTTACTTGACTACATTTTGATACTTTTATGTGCTTTTGGACTTGAGCCCTCACCAAGCCTCTTCTATGACTCTTACACCCATTAACTTAGTCTTTTCATGTTGTACATGTTTTATGAAAGGGGCCTTGCAGTGAGGGTCTTTTTTTGTGGCATGGTTTGTTCTTGCACAGACTTTTCTTCTCGTAAAGTTTGGGAGGTAAAAGACCTTGACTGTACAAAAGCACAAAAGATTTATTCCTTGCTGAAAATGATTGTCCATTTTGAACCACATTTGTATGGGTAAATACCACCCTTTTATGGTTCACAGAAGCAAAACTGAGGTGAAAAGTGATTGTTTACCAGGTTGTTTTTATGTGTTGCCTTCCTGTATAAGCTATTATGCTCATTTGCGTTTGTGTAACAGAAGCCTTAGTTTTCTCTGAGAAAAGCAGAGAGAAGTGGATAATTTATCTCATAATTTCTCTGGGCTCCCAGCATGTTTAAATAATCTTGGCAGCAGGATGCCTCTTTGGCTTTATTCCACCAAAAATCTGCTGTCTAGTAATCTGTTGTAATTCAGTCTGCTTAAAATTGCAGGGAGGATTGTTGAAAGAAGTGCTAAATGTATGCCACCTGCTCCCGTGCTTAGGTGCTGTGAGTGTCCAATATGAAGAAGAAAATGCTATAGAGAGCAGTATTCACATAAAGAAATAGGATTGGTGGGTGAGGATTCCCAGATTTTTTTAAAATATTGCGTATGTTGCATATTTACATCAGTGTGTCGGTGAAGGGAACCTGTGAGCTCATATCCAGAGCTAAGAAAAAAAAAATGCATTTTGCACTTGGGAAAAATGTGGCATTTTAGTCTGCTCTGCAGCTGGAGGGCCCCCTCTCTCCCTCCCACCCTCTCTTTTTTAAAATGTACATTCTTTTAAGAGGGTATACTCAGATTATTTGATCAATATAGAGCACATTCCCTGCAATGAAGCTGTTTTGCTTGGAAATCTTAGGCTTTTGGAACTCTTCAGCAACAATGTAGATGGGTGGGAGTCCGCAGCTTTTGGAGAATGTAAAGAAGTCCAAAGAATTTCCGTCTCAGTGCTTGTGAAAGAGCACGTGACAACTCTCTACAGAAGATGCACGTTTGTTAGCAACACTGCATCTACGAGGACTAATGAGCCAGAGTGGTCCAGTATGGAACCTGTGCTCCAAGAAGATATGAAGACTGAAATTTTCCAGAAAATCTTATCATAGTTGTGTAGTTGTGATGGAGATATGTCAAAGCAGATCTCATGCTTTTCGCACTAAGAGGCAACAAGAGCTTTTTTTTCCTTAAGAAAGGAATATTTTGAACATGTAGCCTGAATGACGGTTAGAAGTAAAGCTTTTAAGGTTGAAAATTTACTTTGGCAAACTTTTTTTTTAGTGCAACAGAACTATTGAACAACTGTGTATGTACAGGTTAGCCTGTCTTGATGCATTTGGAATGTTCTTAATAGAATGGGTTTAAAGGGGTTGTGGGGGGGTAAGAATCTGAATTTACAATGGAAGTTTAAACAGGAGGAAGCATATTGGAGCAGAGCTCCGGTGGTCCAGCTCCATTTTGGGGAGTTATAGTTAGAATTCTTATTGGGAAGAGGAAGTAAGAGAAGTGACTTTGTAGGTGTGTCATGATTAGCTTGGTGTACAGACAGAACACTTTGCTCTGTTCTGTGCAGTGTATAACAATCACATGTTATCTCACCGAATGCTGAGTTTTGCAAATACAATGCAGAGAGCAAAGCCAAGCCAGTCTGCTCAAAGCAGCACCTGCATTCCAGTGGCTGGTGCAGATCATGTGATGGAAGTTATAACCCAGGTAAAATGTTAATCACTAAACTTGGCACAGTTAAAGCTTTTAATCTTTTATTACAGTTTTCTAGGGAGAGGCAGGTTATGGACAACAGCCCAGAAAAACTGAAGAAGGAGTTAGAGGAAGAACTGCAGCTAAGTAGCGAAGACTTGCGTAGCCATGCCTGGTACCATGGACGTATTCCTCGGCAGGTACGTGGTCTTTGCGTTGCCTAATGTGCTTTGAGCATTTATAGACAAGCAGAATTGCACTAAAGTACTATATACGTCTCCTGTATCTGCATTAATTTAGTAGAAACATAATGCTTATTTGTGTGAAAGCTATGGTATTTATCACAGCTTGGCATAAAACGAGCCTGAGGAAGGATTCAGGGCAGACAATGGAAAACACAGATATTTCAGGACTTGTGTGCACTGAACAAAGGCAGAAATTGAATTTAAGATTTATGTGAGGATACTATCCCCACATACTGTTCAGACACACTGACATTAATTTGGTTCGGTATCCTTGGCCAAAGTTAAAATGTTCTTGTTAATTTTCTTTCTTGCACTTAGAGTTTAGGGGATGGGGGGGAACCAAACCACAACAACAACAACAAAACTACAAAATCTATGCAATAACTTAATTTCGATCCTTACAATCATAGCTAAAAATACGTTAAAACTGCCGCTGGACTGGAGCTTCGGTTCTAGGAGCGCCGGGAGCTCCCCCTGCGGGACGCCATGCGGCTCTCGGCAGCGCTCGGGCCGCCGCGCAGCAGCCACGCACACTGCAGTTCAGGTTACTGTTAGATGCCTAGTTCAGCACATGAAAGGACTAACTCAAAACAGAAAAACAGGATTTCTCGGACTCTTCCTTGTACTACGCAGTATTCACAAAGAGTAAAAATGAAAGCTTCTGCCACTTAGGTAATAATGAAAGGACAATTTCTGAGGTCCTGCAGTAATGGCTTCTAAACTTCAGTGTGACTGTCTATTCAGGTGATTTAAACTTTAAAATCCTGAGTCATTCATTTCCCTTCATGCTTTATTTTCTACTAGCAAGCTAGAATAAATATATATGCAAAAGTCGGTCATGCTTCTGGCTGCTCGGCATTTTCCAAGAAGCCCCTCCAGATCTCTGCTGTGGGATGAGCTCTTAATTTTAGAATTAGAGTTATCGTTCTTGCACCACATTCCATGCTTTGCTTTGTTTTTCTGGCTTTGTCTGTCCTCCCAGAGCAGCCAAATTAAGTCCTATGTTTAAGAATATTTTGTTGCAATGTGTTGTCTATTTATTTTCTGATTCTGAAAGTATTTTTTGGTATGATTCTTTTTCCTCAAAGGTGGCAGAAGACCTAGTTCAGAGAGATGGAGATTTTCTGATTAGGGATTCTCTCTCCAGTCCTGGGAACTTTGTTCTTACCTGTCAGTGGAAAAACACCTCTCAGCATTTTAAAATCAACAGAACAGTTCTAAGACTCAGTGAAGCCTACTGCCGTGTTCAGTATCAGCTTGAACTGGAAAGTTTCGACAGTATCCCCGGCTTAGTTAGATACTATGTTGGGAATCGCACACCAGTATCAAAGCAGAGCGGAGCAATTATTTTTCAGCCTATCAACAGGACTGTGCCTCTCAGGTGTCTAGAAGAAAAGTATGGTATAACTCCAGTCCGACAAAAAGAACTGAGTATCTCTGAAGGAAAAACAGAAACTGCAAAAAGGCTGAGCCTTGGTGTATCCGGCATGCAATCCCCAGAGCAGAGCACACCCAGAGGAAATCTTTGGAGGTACTTTAATTTTGCTGTCCTTATGGAGGAGAATGTGGTAACTCTATCAGCTCCTGCTATAGGCGATGTGAATATTCACTCTGATTTTAGATAGAAGACTGGGTGTGAGGGTTTGCTGATTTTTAGGCCTGGATTTTTGAAACTTCCTGATGTTGTTAAGCAGATGGTAACGACTTTGTGGTTATGAGGCTTGATCTTGAGAAAATTTAAGCTACATTAAAGAGGTAAAATAAGTAGGAATAGATGAAGCCGTGATGTAAGTGGCACGGCTGCACACAGACTTCACTCATCATGTGACCCAGAGCACGCCCCAGGTTTATGGGACGCTCTTATCCCTGATATTTGCATTACAATAGTGACAAAATAGTGCTTCCTGAATGCCATTTGATTAGCCTAGCAAAATTCAGTAATTCTAGCAGACTGGTAAAAATTAGTCCAATAATCAGATTCTGAAAATATCTTTAGAAAAACAACATATGCATCTGCAGTTCCAAAGGGACTAGTTGCTAACGATGATGATGGCTTTGGCTCTGGTTCTCCATCTGCAAGTTGATGCATGTTGGGGAGAGGGAAAGGATAATTCATTTGAAATCCACAGAGTGAGAGCAAATCTAGACTCTGGAAGCAAAACAGAAGTGCAGCTTTTCTTCAGTCACTTCGCAAATATTGATTAGTATAAGACAAAGGACTAAAACAAAATCTTGCTGCTGCTTCAGAGAAGTCTTTCTTTCCATATTTGTCTTCTGCAATAAAAATACTAAGTGTGGGATAATGGATCCTAATTTCAGTGTCCCAATCAGATGTTTCATTAAAAAGTCTCAGTGTTCAAAGAAGCACCCTCACAAGTGCCGCAGGGTCACAAATACTATAGCCCATTTCATTGCTACCACAGCAGCATGAAGTACCTTTTATTCTTATAAGCTGCCCAAGTGAAAAGCTAACAATCTTTGTCCTATTTTTGATATATTCTGGCAATTAGGTATGTATGTTAAGAGTGTTGGATATATTGATACATTTTTGTTTGCACTTTTGTTTCCTGTAGAAACAAAGAAAAAAGTGGTAGCCAGCCAGCTAGTTTGGACCATGTTCTGGAGAAGAGATTCCCTCTGAAGACTCACCAGTCAGAGAGCTATCTGCTAATAGGTATGTTTTGGAATTAAATGTTTCACACTTAAAATCTGTGTGTTCCAAGGTGGTCTGTTAGGCTTCAGACCAAAGTGAGCGTTGAGAGTTCTGAGTACTGTATCTACCACTATATTTAATGGCTGATGTAAGCTGTGTTAGCATACTGCTTGTTCTTTAAGTCACTGGAACAGGTTTTTTATTTACAATGCAGCAGCTAGTTGAGTACCTTTAGCACACAACTCAGCAGGTTTCCACACTGAAAAAATGACAGCTACAGTTGGCATGAATATCCTTTTTGACAGTATTACGTTTTCTCACTTCTGCTTTACAAGAACTGGCTTGTTTCACTCATGTGATTCTGACAGGTCTATTAAGTAGAAATGGTGTTTCATGGAAATCCTGGTAACTGCCTTTTTTTCAGGGTAAAGTATGCAGATGTAGTGTTCCTCAGCAGAAGCACTACCATGGCTTTTGTATTCAGTTCTGTCCTTCTGTCTCAATCTCTTTCTCCTCCCCCATCTCTTTTGGTTTTCATTCCTTTTCAATAGTTCTCTGCTGTCTGGTTCCACTGCCTTCCTACCATGATACAAGGTATACCAGTGCTTGATCAGTTGTTGATCGTGGCTTTTTCTTTCTCAGATTCTTCAGAGGTTTAAGCAATTGTTTCCAAAGAAACACAATGTATAAGGAATCTTGCAATGATTCATCTGTTTCCATGTGGACAAATTCTCGTGTTTGACTTCCAAGCCTGCTAGTAATTTCGAATATAGTAGCTATTAAAATTTATAGTGCCTATTGTGGAAAGACTTTTCAAGACAAAGATAATATTAAGTATTTGTGAGTATAGTGAGACTGTATTTTGGTAGAAAGGACGTGCGCCTGTGTTTAATAGTGGGATGGACAGACATTTGTAAGACAAATTTCTGTCCATCTGTAATTGAACTGATTATCCTATTCCAGTCCACCGCTGCAAAAACTTTTCTTTTGGTACTATAACAGTTAACCTGAAGAGTACTGCTGTGTGTTTTGTCATAGGGTCCTCCGATCAGGTTCTGGTATCATACTGCTTATGAGTGGCAACAGGCTGTGATTTGCAGATTTTGTTGTCTGCATAAATGGAGAGTCAGCTGGAAACAAGCGGTGAAGTCCACATGACGCAACTGGCCACTTCACTGTAGATCCCAGCAAATGCACTGAAAATTGTGGATTGGGAATGGCTGATACAGGGTTCAGTTGTTTATTGGATGCAGAGGTTTGCATATGCAATGAGTATAGGAGGAGGCATAAATACACAGAAGTATATGGATGTGTTTCTCCAGCTCTTCAAATCATCTACTGTTTAGCAAAAAGATTAGCATCCCTGAAATTCATTCCTTCCTTCCATACCTTATTGCAGGTTCAGGCTTGACTTTGGGAAGCTTTTCTTTCATCTCAAACTTGTCGTTCTCAGAAATGACTCATCTTTACATGGCGTGGCTGGAAGTTTCTGTTTTTACAGCCTAGATCAGGTTACAAAGAAACCTCCTATTCCAAGCCATGGAGACTATCCAGCTCTGACAGTATAGCCTATGTATGCAGCGGGGACTGGAATTATTGTCAGCATTACCACAGAATAATATTATAGTGCAGCTGTTCTGTGTCTTGTGATTTTGGGAGGATCAGCAAGTGAATGGAATTTGATGGCTAACTCCTTCCTCAAAATATAATTTCATGTACATTTTTGTCAGCAAATAATTTACATGATCTAACAATATTTTCCTCAGGAAACAGCATTAAGATATGAACCCTGGGATAGACATCAGGAATTGTACATGTTTTGGCCGCCTAAACTACCGTTTTCCCCTGCAGGTTCACGACATCCATCTCAATTACCTGAAGCAGATGCAGACTCCTGTCCAAGCTCTCCCGCATTTAGAACAGGCAGCGAACCTTCTCTAAGCCCCACAGTTGTTCAGAAAGTCACCTCTGAGTCACAAGTAGGGGAGGCTCTTAGAGGATCAGACAGTCAGCTCTGTCCGAAGCCTCCACCTAAACCCAGCAAAGCACCCCTGATGAAGCCCCCAGGTTCTCCTTTGGCTTCCCACAGTTCAGAAGAGCACTATTGTGAACTAAGCCCTGCCAGAGATCCTGCAGCAACAAAACAACATTTATGTCAGAAAACCAGCTATGTGGAACATCTGACACGAAAGGACAGGGGAACATACTCATTCAGGAACTCTGATACAAACTATTTGATCCTGGAAGATGACTCTCCAATGAACCCTGCAGATCCTTTAGAAGCTTCAACAGAGTTGGCTGAAGAAGATGGCATCTTTTCTGCACCTGTTTTTGAGACGGTGTCCAGTTTTAAACCAAATGATTTTGAGTCCAAACTACTTCCTCCTGAAAACAAGCCATTGGAAACATCAATGTTAAGAAGAGTTAAGGAGCTTTTCACCAACAACAATCCAAAGATTATTGCACAGCATATTCTTAGGATGGACTGCAAGGTAAAAAAAAAAATCTTGCATTTTATTTTATGTTGTGCAAGTTTAGACATTTTAAAGAACTGATTTGAAAAGATTGATGGGTAGATTTGCAGCTGATGTAATAAATGTATTGACTTGCTTGCAGGAATTTTTAGGTTGCGGGTTTGGGGTTTTTTTTGGGCCTTTTTGTTTGGAGTTTTTGCGTGTGTATGTGTGTGTGTGTTTGTTTGTTTGTGGGGTTTTTTTCCCCATTTGAAGAACAAGAATGTTAACAAACCCTTTGGACTAAAGGTCTCAGACCATTCTTGACTTAAGACTCAAATTCTCGGTGTTCCATACATCTTTTTAATCTCCTATCAGTTGCTGTATATCTGTGATTCAGCCTTTCTCCTATACTCGAGGAAGGGCTATCTATGCTGGAAACCACTGTGGAAAGAACTACTAATGACAGGAAATAGCTAGTTAGTTTGCAGGAGCGAAGTGTAGCCAGACATTACCTGGTTGCCATATGGCTGGCCATAAGACATTCAATGGAACTAAATATATTTAAACTTGTAAAACTAGCTGCTCTTCTAATCTTTGTCTGAGTTTCTGTCTTACAGCTGGATAGGTGGTGTGGGAAAATAGCTATCAGGACTTCTGCACTTCTCTCCTTTGAGAGAACTGTATTGCTAGTGGAATTGTTTAGAAAGTTGTAAAACCACAAAGAACTATTTTTCACAACGTGGACTTTATTCAGCTGTCAGAGCTTGGAGATCAGCTATTGAATCAGTAATATGGAAAGACAGGAGAATTCATCTCCTTAAGAGATGATGACTGTGTAAAAAGAGAAATGCAACTGTAGTTGAATCTGCACCACGTTTCAAGTGGTGCTGCTCCAGAAGAAACGTGTCTGTGGCACTTCCCTAGCGCTGCTGCCCCGATTCCCAGAGCTCCGGGAAGGGGGCAGTGGGATGTGTGTGAGTGCTGCCAGCTGCTGGGCTCCTGCCAACAGCCAGCACAGCTCTTCTCCTCAGTAGCACTGTTGGCTGCTGCCAAATGAGGCTTCATGCAGACATAGTGACTCAGAAGAACTCAGCTCCGCAACTGCTTGGTCTTTTCAGAAGTGAGAGGCTGTGGATGCTTTACTGTTGTTCGAGGAGTCGGAACAGCACTCTCTCACATTTCAGTTCCAAAATTCACCTTTTCCTCCTTCAACCTCATAACAATAACCAGAATGTGTTTTAATATATTGTTAAAGAGCATGTTGCTTGAAAGCATAGGATATGCAACTCTTAGACAACCAGTAAGGGGTTTTATATGTATATATTATATTTAATTAGCTCATTTCTAGTCTCCTTATTTTAAATTCCGTAAAATTTGGAATGGGGCCTAGGAAACTGGCCTGCTGCTATTAGTGTGGGAGCCTCTACAATTACTTAAGAGTCACTGGAGTGTTACAGAAACAGATTTTTGGATTTTAGAGAAGGAACAGTAACTAGCTGGGACATGTAGAGAAGTCTGTTTTATCTCCATCTCACAGTGCTGAGAGCCAATGACTGTAATTCATTGGTAACTTGCTATATACTATTGCAAGTGATAAGAACTGCATGATACAATGAGATTGGCATGTGAACTGGGCCAGAACAAATGCTTTGTGCCGAGATCTGTGATAAGGCTGAAGTTTGTAGGTCTTCTCACGTGGCATCAGTAGCTCAGTTTGCCCTTTAAAGAATTACATTTCTAATAACAACTGAAGCACCGTATGGTGAGTGGTGAATATCTGCCACTTGCATGCCTGAGAGGGCTTTTTGTGATGAAGGATTAGCAATCAGTGTATCTCCAGGGGCTTCGTATCACTCCTGCGTCTCTAGAAGTGAAACAGGTTTCTCTACAATGCTAGATGTTGTACCAGTGAGGCCTGTTGTGTGTCTTTTCATAACCAAGAAAGCCTCCTGATGGATGTATCAGAAATAGCAGGCTGATTGGTTTGTAAATGTGTCAACATATAGGCCTTAAACCAGCAGATAATCTCGCCTTATAATATTAATGTGGTTTTGCTTATAATTAGCATATATAATTGTTATTGATATAACCAGTAGCTAATTCTGTGTGTTTAAAAAGCAAAGACAAATTGGTGAGGGTGTCAGCTTTCACATACTGACTTAATTAGGCACTCACCATTCAGCATCCTCCTTTAAGTCCTTTTACTAATTAACCCTTATGTGAGGACCATGTGCTGTAATCAAAAACACTCTGAGCAGTTGTCTGTTTAGAAATAAGGCAGCAAAGCAAATGGGTTCACCTTGAAGGCCAAAGAGCTGTGCCACCCTGACAAGGATCAGGCCAAGAGAGCCCCACATTTCCTGGAGCTTGCATATTCATCTCCTGAAAGTGAAGGATAGAAGTTTGATAAAGCATTTTGCTCACAACTTTATATATGTTTTCTGATGGCTCAATCGCACACACACAAATATTTATTAGTCATTTTATGTAAGGTATTGAATGTGTGTAATTTAGTTTTTTCTTAGATGAATGTTTTCTGATGTTGCATGCTCTGCACTTAGCTCTGTATGCCCTGCACTAACTTGGAGGACTTCTACATGGCTAGTTTGTTGTTTTTTTTTTTTTTAATAAGTTATGTTTCAAAACTCACGCACAAATTTTTGCATATCACAGGTAGCAAGGATACTAGAAGTTTCTGAAGAGATGAGGAGGATTATGGGAGTGAACTCTGGTCTTGAAGTGATTACCTTGCCTTACGGGCATCAACTGCGCCTTGACCTAATTGAAAGGTAGATGTTCCTGTTACTCATTTCTAGGGCAGATGGCCAGAAGATCAGAGCATTGCTAAATTGTACTCTACATTTCCTCAAAGAATGCTTTCCTGCACGTTTTCTGAACTCGTGTACAGAAGATAATTTAGTGAGATGGTATTTAACTTCTTTTTGCATAAGAGAAATTCCTTAAGGTGATGGAGCAACTCCATACATGTAATACAGAGAAAGGGGAATTGCATTGAAAGCAGGGGCCTTAGAGCTGCTGAACACCGTCAGCTCTCCTTTAAGAGCTCAGGTAAACTAAAGCTCAGGGAACCTATAATCTAGCTGAGAAGGTTTGTGGAAGAGATTGAAGGTAGTAGTCTTCTGCAACTAGAGAAGACGATAAAGGATCTGGCAAAGTAAAAAGTGATCAGCAAAGCTTTCCTGTGAAACCTCTGCACAAGGGGGAACAATTAGGGTCTTCTACCCCAATCTAGCTTTTCTGCTTCTCGGATTCAGATTTCAGTAGTTTGGTTGCTTGGAATTTAGGTGTGGAGGGCAAAGCGAATTGCGGCAATTTTCCTTTAAGTGTTCATTCATTCACTGCTTGAGCAGAATTTTGTATACCAGTAATGCTTTAGGAAAATTTATTAAAACAAAAATTCAAAGGCAATGTATATATATTCCATATAATGGCATTACTGCTCTTGATACAAATAAGTTGCTAAGTTTGCTGGCCACACCAAGATAAATATACCTTTGAATTTATTTTCCTGAACATATGTACAGCATAATGTTATTATTAATTTAATAGTTTGTAACCAGTAGTATGAATTGTTTCACTGACAGGCATAATACCATGGCTATAGGAATAGCTGTGGATATCTTGGGTTGCACAGGAAGTGTAGAAGATAGAGCGGCAACATTAAACAGGATCATCCAAGTCGCAGTGGAGCTGAAGGACTCGCTGGGGGATTTATATGCATTTTCTGCCATTATGAAAGCGCTGGAAATGCCACAGGTAAAAATTTGTTTGTCTTTATGTTCCAAAATATGGAGGAGTTTGGTTTATTTAGTTTATGCAATTTCATCAAGACTAGAGAGATCATCAGAACAGCAACTTTGTCATCAGCAGTGTACTTTTCCTGTGAATTGCTATAGAGTCAATAATTGGTATTCTCTCTTTTGTGTGAACAGATTACTAGGTTAGAACAAACGTGGACCTCTCTAAGACATCGTTATACCCAGACTGCCATTATGTATGAAAAACGGCTGAAGCCGTTCAGCAAAGCTTTGCATGAAGGACAAGATGAGTGGAACAGTGAGTATAGTGACACTCTTTTCTATTTAGCCTCTTAACTCTCCCACTACCGATTTCCTGTCTAGGCCGATGAGGCAGCTGCTGTTTCAATAGGTGTGCACCATATATTAAAATGACTATGTGAGCTTATAGCATGCAGTATAAGACAATGAAACCAAAGGAAGCAGTCTGCCAGCCAAACATCAGTATGTGTTTGTGTGCATGTACCCACGCAGAATTTAACATTCTGCCCAAACCCACACTCCCTCTTTGTGGAGCACAAACTGAAACACTCTGCACTGTCCCAAAGGCAGGCAAGGGGGAGATAACATTTCTCTAAGAGAATGGGTAGAGAATAAATACGGTGTAGCCTCAAAATTTATTTTGATGACTCAGATTTTAAACCTCATTAAAATTTCTGTGCCACTGTATAATAATTCAGCAGAGCTTTCTCATGTAGCAAATACAGTTTCCCAACACTAATTTGTCTTGGCCTTCTCCCCCAGCCAGTTCACTGGAAACTGGTAGGACAGGTGTATCTGAGGTAAGGTGCTAAATCAAAAGATGGAAAACAAAGAGTAGTTTCCATTTATGAAACAAATATTGCAGTTACAATCTTTTTCAATTAGCACGTTTTGTAATGTCTGATGATATACTTTGTTTGTTACTCTCTATACCAGAGACTGCCAATGCTCCGCAGAACGTAACAGTGCCCCTGCTGATGCCTCTTGTTACCCTGATGGAGCGACAAGCCGTCGTTTTTGAAGGCATGGACCTGTGGGAAAGCAGTGACCAAAGCTGTGAAATAATGCTCAAGCACTTGGCCACAGCACGTCAGATCGCACAGAACGCAGAAATGTACAGCCTGACTGCAGAACAGATGCTGGAAGGTAGGGAATGGGACAAACTGCTGCACATTAACGGTGTGTGGGATATGTCTGAAGAATAAGGTCTCCACCTAAGTTGCACTAGAAGTCAGTGCAAGAAATTATTCTCTTCCATAGGAGCTGAGATAGTAGCAGGAAGCTACTGCAGGAAGCTCAAAGGACAACAATATTGTTTAAAAGCTGACAATAAATTTTTCATCACTAGAGTTCTCCAGTAAGCAATAGAGCACGCATTTTTGCTAAACATACTCAAAGGTCTCATGACTTCTTATGCTGACCTTTGTAGCAAATGAATATAAGTACTATAAGGACCAAGGATAAATTCCTGTCTTCTGCAAAATTTAAAATTCCTACTCTGATTTTTGTGAATAAAACACCATGCATCATCATAAGATTCTTTACATCAACGCAAGATGCGACATTGAGATCTCAACTGCTTGCAGCCAGAAAGCAGCAACATGTAAATAATGTGACTTTGTTATTTTAAACTTGCAGTGAAAAAGCTGAAGGAGGAGAAAGGAGTGTAAGTATTTCTGCAGGCAGCACATGTATATCAGTAATTATATTTAAGATCAGGCTATAATGACAATTCTAGGTCATTAGAATTGAGCAAAGGATAGCCTGTCCCGGTGTCCCTAGAGCCATTTGTGTGCCACTAGAATGTACAGATGGAAAGGATTTTCACCGTTTGACTAGCTTGTTAAAGTTGTGCAAAATGAACCCAGTACACTAACACTCCTCTTATTTGGATGGAATGCAGTTTAAAAGCCATTTCTTCTGAATAAAAAACTTGCTGATGGTGATATTGTTGGATTCTTCTTACTTACTAGGTTTCCAGCCAGATGAAGAGATGAGTGAAATATTCAAGACAGAATTTCAAATGAGATTGCTCTGGGGCAGCAAAGGAGCACAAGTTAATCAAAACGAAAGATATGAGAAATTCAGCCAGATTTTAACTGCACTTTCCCGAAAACTGGAACCTCCTTCAGTGAAGCAGGTGGAACAATTAAGTATATAAGACTCTGTAAACACAATTTAAGTGACATACTTGAAATAACCTTTTAGCTTTCTTTTGGCGATTTGATACTGCACAAACTTCTTGCATTTCACAAGATGTTTAGAACTTTTAACTGCACAATGCACACTTGTTTTAAAACTACTGATTTCTCAACAAATTATTTATTTACTGTGTCACCAAGACATTTAATGATCCCTTTAAACAGACAGGTTATCCCTGTAAGATAGTCTTACAGCTTTCTCTATTTCCCCAGAGTTGCAATGTTTTGATAATGCCTAGGAGTAAGGGCATTGGCATCTTAATATTAAAATGAAGCAAATAGTGTAAATAAAATGATAGACTAAGTATGTGACATTGCAGAAAATTTGTTGTATACTACTACTTTAATGAATATAAAACACTGTACATAGAATGGTGAATTAAAGTGTATCTTTATGCAAAATAATTTGCAGGTTGCAGAAATGATCCTTTGTGACCACAACAGAAGGCTCAAATATCACTGCACCAATGAAAGTAGAAAATTAGTTGTGTATGTGTCGGGACAACTTACGATTTTTTTTTAAAGACAGCCTGTGTAGTATTTTGGCTTTTTCTGGAGCCTGCACAACAACTACGCTGCCAGGAATGAATGATGAAATGGCAAGAGCAAACAATCCGGATAATTAAAATGCTTTCAGGTATGAGTAAATGTGGGTGTATGTATATATTAAACTTGCTTCATTTACTGAGGTCAATCACTTTGGTAAGTAGGATTTTTTTTTTTCCCTTGGATGAAGGCAAAACATAAGCTGTTAGCACTTTTCAGCATGCATGGTGCTTATATAGTAAAGACTGCTTTAGCAGCAAATTCCACTTGGTCACATACAGAATTGGTGTATAAGCGTTATCCTCAGAGACTGTAACAAACATTTAAGCAGGAACTATGTTTCGAGCTTTATGTGCTCCTTGTCAGAAAGCATACTTCTGGAGTGAGATGTTACTTACAGCAATTGAAAGTATTTGAGTAGGCTAACAACAAAACTGACACGGACGTGGAATTATCTATTCCCCCATCTACAATCACAGCAAAGGTTCTGCCACCACAACAAGAGGTTACAGACCTCATGCTGTAAGTCTCCTTGTCAGTCTTAACAGAAGACAAATAGGGAAGCTAGTAACTTAGACCATGAAAAGATTTTTTTATTCCATGAAAATATTCTCAACAGAGAACACTATTTTTAAACAAAGCATTTAACATTTAGGAAATCAACTTGTGCACAAAAAAGGATTAAAAATTACTGGAAAGTGTAAGATTCTTTAAGACAACTCATGTTCAGAATTTTAGAATAAGTGATTTATAACTAGCTGTGCAAGTACAAATGTTTTTTCCCCTATCTTTAATAACCCTCATACAAGTTGCACTATCCCTCATGAAAGCAACCTGCCTCCAAAGGAAGCAAATCCTGGTTTTAGAAAAACAAACAGTAGCGTGAAAAGAACATTTAGTCCTTTACCAGGAAGTGTTATTACTGACCTGCAAGGCTGTTAGCCAGGCAAACCACAGGCCCTTTAGCAGAAAATACACAGATCACATTTCCTCCTTTTCTCTAACTTTAAAATAAAAAAGCACTAGATTTTTAAAACAAAAACCAAAAAAAAACCCCAACAGCCCCCCAAAAAGACCCCAAACCCAAAAAACTACCTAAGTAGTTTTGTCAGTATTGAGTAATGTCACATTATTATATAAATAACCCTGTATACAAGCTCCAAAAATCTAAACTTTAGAGTTTAACAGCCCCATAATACACTAGGTCAAGCTGTGTAATAGTGGTATACGTAACAAAAGAAACCTCTACACAAGTCACTCAAATCAGTTTTACTGGTAGTACAGTTCCTAATAACACTGAAATTAAGAAGAATCCAGCACTGCTGCATCCAAATATTGCTTCAGACCCCAGAAAAACAGGATGTTTTGATTATTATTTCATTTCCCTGAACAGCAGGTGGCTGGGTCGACAAGCTTGCCTTGATACAAGTATCCCTCCCCCCAACATCTCTAGTCTAATTCACCCTAATATCACCCTAATAAATCAGATATTATGTATTTTTTAATAGAACCACAAATGGGAGGCAAGACAACATAAGCAATAGGGGCACTGCAGACAACTATATTTACACGTATAAACATATCCAAATTTCAATTGTTTACAAGTAAAAGTGCACATAGATCATTACGAAGTATCACTCAAATTTCAACTGGTCCATACAATGAAGCATCACCTGGAAATCGACTAGCACTGCAGTAATTAAAGTTGGAACTTCATAGTGGAAAAACCAAAAGACAGTTTCCATAAAAATATTTTAAAAATATAAAGTCAAATGAAGAGATACATGTTTCAATGTATAAAATTCATGATGCGCCATGTATCCAGTAAAGTAGAGCTCTAGAAAACACCTACCGTGGCTACCTCAGCAGCTGCAGCACTGTGAAAAGAGCTGAGACACAAAGCCCTTTGTGGGATACTGTAAGTGGTAGTGTTGGCAAACAACAGATTTAGGCACTCTAGTTTAAGGCAGCATTTGAATGGCAAGTGGTTGACTTCCGAAAACAGTCATTAGCTTGCAGTGGTGAGTCTCTCTGGTGGTGTTCCGGGTTTTCAGTGCTCACAACAGGTTACTGAAGTGCTGAAGATGGACCACAGTTCTAGGAGTTTCTCTTGATTGCATTGTAGGCTAGAGCTGACATATATTTTACTTCCCCACATCAAGACAAATACATTATGGTCTCTTAGTTATGTCAAAAACTGGAATGTAATGATGGTTGCGGTGGTAGAGTTATAGCAGCATACATGGATACTGGGATGAAACTCTAGTGCTGAAGATATTTAAACAAAATGATCTGTTACAAAATAAGACAAGCATGATGGCAAAGTGTTATGCAGACATGCCTGACTGTCCTAGGCATGCAGGAGGAGGTTAAGGGCGAGCATGGAGGTGGCACAGGCAGATTGATAACTGAAATATGGGTCTAAATGACTGCCAATTAAAATGAGTTGGAAAAGAACATAATTGAGATAGTCAAAACATAGCACAAGCTAAAATATAGTTTGTGCATCTGGGACAACCTAGGACAATGAAAATAAAGCAATTTTAGGAGCAGTAGCCTTTTTACTCTGGTAGTGGAACTCTGTTTTCCTGTACAAATTGAAGAATTTGTAATACATCCTTACCTATGTATGGAGATGCTAAGATGTTAGTGACTAAATGTATGTCTGCATGCATTCATGCAACTAGCTTTTCCCCTTGGGCCTCCCAGTCTACTACCCCACACCCTCCCACCCCCCCAGCAGCTGCATGTAACCTCCTCCTTCAAGATCTCGCCCATTTTCTCAGAAACCCGCTTCAGGAACCTGCAGTCCAAGAGGAAAAAGAAAAGAACAAAGTTACTGAAGGCCTTTAGAAGACAGAGAAGCGTGCTCAGTTCTAACAGGCCATTCTCAGTGGCTACACATTAGCCTTGTATTTAACTCCACAAATTCTCATTAGAAATACAAGCCATAGTTTTTAGATTAGATTTTTTTTTCCTATTAATCAAGTAGTGCAATGTAGTTTCCAGTCCTCAGTGATTTAACAGTGAGGGAATTACTGTACATTTAAGACCTTGATTTCAAACTAAACACGATACAATTAAAAGACTTAGCTTACAGGCACATATTAAAAATATAAAATCATTCCCTTCTCAGGAGCAGAGAGAGGTTTCAGTAAGACACAGAGCATTACATGCGGTCTCTTTTTTGTTTGTTCACGGTATCTAGAGTTAAAACAATGATTTTGTGTCCAATACACAACATTCTACATTACAAGTACTGAAAAGGAAGGAGAGAGGCAGGTCAGTGGACTTTCTGTCCTTCTTAATCAAAATGTTTTTTCCTGAGTATTTTTCTTGAGCTTTCAGAATCAGAAAACACTTTCCTGTTTAAGAAGTGAAAGCTGCCAAGTATTTGCTATGGAAGGAAATTAAATAATTTTCAGTAACTGGGTTCAGTTAGTTACTACAGGAAAAATCCCTCTGTTTTAAGCAAATAGTTTAGGTCATAAAAGTGGGAACGCTACATTTGAGAAATCTTTAAAACTAAGTAATTTTTCAGTTCTCTATAAAAACAAAGTATTCTATAGAACAAGCAGGAATCCTGGGCTTTTCCAGTTTAATAGCTGAATTGGATTTAGTGCTTTTTAAAGCAGGAACACAACATCAGTTAAACAAAGCAGAAGACTTTGGTCAAAATTACAGACCAGTGTAAGATGCATAATTTAATGTGGTCATCTCTGAAAAAAACTATGGCAAACTCACATTGCAAACAACAGACCATTGCTGACTTCTGATATTCAAACGTTTTCCATGAACCTGTGTAACTTACTGTTTTTCCACTATTTTCCCTGGGGAATGTACAACCGAAAGCTGCCAGTTTACTGTTAGATATAGGTTACTGCACCTTTGCTGTTTTTCTCTAGCGTTACATCTATATATGATGTTGGCACATAGCCTTCCTCTCCGTTATGTCTTCGAGCTCTTGTCCACCCATCTCCTTTGTCCTCCTCAATAATGTACAAAATTTCCCCTTCTTTCATTGCTAGAGTGCCTTCATTATGACCTGGGAAAACACAAGAGGCAAAGAAGTCTCAATGTTCATTCAGAATTTCAAGTCATCTTTTTCCCAGGGTATAGTTTCCAAATTATATATAAATGGAAATAACCAAAAATCTCTGCACGAGAACATATGGCCAAACAGGCTTACAGACAAAAACCTAGTCCAACTTGTAAAGCTGAATATTTGCCAGTAGCTGTGTTAATATTTATCTTAGAACAGCACAAAAGTACTGCTCATGAATTACAGTGATTTATAAAATACTTCCACTGATCTTGTGAGCAACTAGTTGCTCAAACACTTAATTTACTTTAAATCATTTTACCTGTCTTCTCTATAACAAATAATCCATGTCTTACAGTCAAGTTGCCTTATACTCAAGGAATCACAGTGCATGTTGTTAACCTTACCATCAAATGGATATATTGCCTTGCAATGTCCTATAGCTGGTAATGGATCATCATCTTCAAACTCATCATCAAACTCATTTGGATGTGCATGTTGCTGCGGTGGGCCTCGAACTTCCTGATTTGCATCATCCGTGTAACTCCCTTCAGGGCTATAATGCAAGGACAGAGCATAAGGACTCTGAAGAGTTCTTAATTCTAAAACTCAGACATACAGGAACTGCAGAAAGCGTGATCACTGAATTATGCTATAAAACAAACATAATTTTGACATACCTGTTTCGATAGAACTGAGGAAACTGGATAAGCCTTTTGCAATGGAATAAGATAGCATTAAAAGGCACTGCTATTTAACGAGTAGGTGTTTTGATAACACTCACTATTTTTTAATGTTACCATAATGACATGAAGTGACCTCTAGAATTCAGAACCAGTAAGACTTCCCTTTAGAAGGACATAAACTTTCAGTAGTTAAGTAACAACCATCACCTACAGTTAACTATCAAAGTGATGGACTGACTAGTGTAAGATATAAAAGCAGTAGAGATAGAATAGTGACCTCTCTCTGCCCTGTGTTACAAGGTGGTTGATATCACTGCTGTGCCGCCTGTCGCTTCTGGCTGCGACTTTCCCTTCAACTTCAGACAGCCAGGCCTTGGGGAAAAAAGACAAATATTGGTGTCAAATAAAACAATTCTAAACCAGTAAACACGGTTTAACAAATGCACTTAACTGCGTGCAGTTTACTTGCCATTACACAGCCACGCAGGGGCTGCATTCACATGTGAAAGCTCGTAATTACTTCACATGAACTATGAACCTATCCCTCATGCTTAGCCTATACTTCATACTAATCTTAAGGAAAAAGAATAATCTTTACTCACATATGAACTTCAGAATAAGTGATTAATAAGAAATTCTTCTAAACAGTTTACAGCTTTAATAATGTTCATCCTTATTCTAGCTAGATGAACACACTTGAAAATATGGCACCTGACAAAAATTGTATCAGGAATGCTTTCTTCAATCATTTTTCTGGGTGCTATAACCCATAAAACAAACTACAATTTTACCACTCATTTACATTTTCCACAGAATTGGTTTAGAGCCTAACCTCGTTCTTGTGTATTTCCATCCGAAGACGGTCCATGTTGCTCATAGTCTCAGTTAATTTTGGTTGCAAACTGCTTGGATCACCCATCTGGGGATTTTTTTCATAAACATCCTTCATTTTGATGAGAGCATCTCTGAAAACATACAAAACCCATCAATAATTATAAAAATTACATTCATCTCTACTGATTCATTAAAATTAATGTTTATGTGCATGAGATCCTGAGCCATGTTTAGATACTAAGCACGGACATGAAGAACTACTGCTTCCCACACCACACCTCAATCCTTTTCCCATTCTGTCACCTCAGCACTTTGCCTTCCTTTCTTGTGTTGCACACAAGGATTCCGGCTGTCGACTCTTTTCTATCCAGTCTCAATATGGTTTCCCGATACTGCTTCTTAAACACAACTCACTAAATATTAATACTATTCTTTTCCAAGTTGCCACTCTCTTGCTCAACAGACCTATGCACTGATTTTTTTTTAATGCATGCTTTTAGATCCAATATTTCCTGTGCAATGATAGCATCAAATGTTCTGCAGTAATGCAGAAGGAAGCACCGCTAACAGATCCTACATACAATAAACCATGAACTAAAAAATGCTTTGTAATAGCCTGGACTAGCAGCACTGTTGGCTTAGGTAGGGAACTTCAAAAGGAACAGACAGAGAGAGAACCACAACAAAACTCAAAAAAAGCGCACTCACTTTTGGTCTGTTTCCTTCTGTAGTTCTCTGTTGAGTTCATCAATTCTCTGTTGCAGTTTCTTGCGTCTTTGTTCAGGAGGGAGATGGCTGAAGTCTTCTAGTGCAGGGCCCTGCAAGTAGAAATACTATTGAACAAGCAACACGCACTATCAGGACAGCTGAACTGACATACCCCACAGACGGACAGAGTTCACTGGAAGCAGGATGGACCTTCTGAAAACCTCTACTTGACACACAGCTCTATAAAAGGCCACAACAGAATAAATGCATGTTCTTGCTGCCAGATGGTACTCACTCATTCAAGGTTCTTTCTGCCTCCTGTAACAGTTGGCTCACCAAAGTCAGTTAAAAATCTGTAGACTTAATGATTTTTCTGAAAAGGCCAGCTACGTACCTACTATTGTATTCACTGCACTTAAAGCAGGTTTAGAAAGCACAGAATTTAATTACTACGGAGCAATTTCAGAAAAAAAAAATCTAAGATGTGTATATAACCATAACATATATATAACTGATTCTGTCTCTGGAGTGTGTATTCTATGGCAATTTGGATGCTATCAAAAGAAAAATACTACATTTTGGATCCTCATTCCACAGTAGCATTATAGTTCTCTTCCAGAAATTCAGCAATCTTGCTAGAAAAGATACTGCAAAGTTCTTACAAAGTTCTGATGCATTTTACCTCAAGTAAAACTTGTTCACCTCAAGTAAAACTAGTTCATAGAGCACAGGAAAAGCCTTTATAACATTAACATTTTTACTTAAATTCGTTAGTCTCAATGAAAACTTGTTCAAATATTCCAATTCATCTTTTTCATTATAAAAAATGACATTTCCATGGGGGAAGCAACCTCCTCCTTTCCAACTTTTAAAAATTTTTATTAAATGACAAAAAACCCCCAAACAAACAAAAAAACCCCAAACACAAAACAAACAAACCCCACACCACTTATTGTTATGAGTCCAAACCTGCAAAGGTTTGATTGCAAACTTGTGCCAAGATTATAAACAGGATGGAAGGACCTGGGTGTGAAAAGCATGGGAAGACATTTTTACATATATTGTGACTTCGTTATGAAAAGTCTTCCCCTCAGGGTGACAGACACAAATGGTGTTAAGAAGGAACTATGGTACATGTCCCACTAGCAGGGAGCTAAGTTACTTTCTTTGTGTCCTCATTGCCTAAGAAAGTTGGTTTCAGCACAAGAAACCCGCCTGCCCTTACAGTAATCCCTGTGGAGGCAAAACGAACTGGACAGCATTGATTTTGGCAAGAAGAAACTTGACAGTCGAGATGGTGCCACAAGCAGCCTTAGGCTCAGCTGCCAAGTTTCTAAGACCCCCTCTTCCTCTTAAGCTCCTCTTGCTCCTCAACTTTTTGGTTCTTTTGCACTTGTAAAATCGTAATCTCACTGCTTTTTAAGAAGAGTATACAACACAACACAAAAGGAGGGAAATCAAGATATGACATTTCCAAAATAAAGCAGAAGTGTTTCTTTCTGGAGGAAAAAAATATAATTAAAATCCTTTCAGGTGCTTTTACATACTACAAAGAAACAAAAAGACAATCACATCCTCTGTATCATTCTTCCTTGCAGGACAGTTAAACCCAGAGTATCCTACAGCAATCATCAGAAGAACAGAGGTCTTTTTCTGAATTTTTACTGACTTACTCTGCGAAACAATGATATTAATTAAGGTGTGTTTTTCATTTAATATAACAGCTTTCTAGTATTCCTAAGGATACAGGACCATCCCCCCTGCGATGTTTTGGTTGAATTCAAAGGAGTGAGTTTTGCAGTATTCAATATTTCTCCTTTGCACAATTTTTGTAATCTTTTCATATACCTATTTTATGCTGCCTTAACCATTTTCCTGCAAAGAGAAATCACCAAGTATTTCCACCAAGACCAACTCGTGACCACTGGTCAACCCAAAAATTCAAAAATGACAGACTTACTTGCAGCCAGATTGCAAGTCTAATTATCTTACATTAAGCATGGATGATTAAGAAGACTGTGCATATGAGTGGAAAATCTGACGATGTATTTCAGCACCTGACTTAAAGCAGTTATGATATGGAAACACTTTCATAAGATTACTTTCATGCTATCTTAGCAGAAGTACAGCAGACAGATCAGCACACGGGCTTACCATCTTCACCGACCACTGCACAGTTCATTTGAAAACAGAAAGAAACGGGAAATTATTCACATGCAATGACCAGTTACAAAATGATTAATGCCTAAAAATGTATCTTTAAAATATTACTTAAGGATTAAAATTTTAATTTATTAAAAGATATTTACTGTTAGCACAAAAGCAAAATACAATAATCAGAAATGCTGCTTTAAGAATTACTGATTTAAAAATTACTAGGTGATAATGGGTAGTTTAACTTACGAATTCTAATACACAACTTCATTAAACTATTTTTGAATTTTAGTGTTTCGAATAATATGCTAAAGAACTTCTATAGTAGGAGGAGAAACAAACACACAGCCAACACTGCACAAAAGAGCAGAAGTTGATGATGATGAAGGACTGGTCAGCCATATGCAAATTATTAGTTCATTATAGCTATCAATCCACTACCACCGCTTTTACAAACTTTATTTTTACAATGTATTTATTATCACAGGAGAACTACAATAAACAGAGATCTATTTCAAGTTTAGAAGTTGGTAATTTTACTTTCTGAAAACAGCTGCTATCCTAGAAATGTTTTAGTCCAGATAAAAATAAAGACATTTAAAGAGTAAAGACTTTATCCTTAGAGGAAGCAAATAAAACATGGAATGCCAGATATCATATCTTGAGCTTAACATTCACAGCATTTAGAAGATCTACCGTCTTTTCAATGACTTCGGATAACCCTCTCCAGAGAAATACCAAGAAACTTAGGAGATAGAAATCTCCAACATATTTATAACCCTCAGCAATTGTTAAGGCTGTTGATTGGGGCACACACAAAATTAGAATTTCTAGCAATGAGGAAAATAAAGCACCTTGACAAGTGATCCTTTGGTAGAAACCTCAATAAAGTCCAAAGATGTAAAATGACTATAGAATAAACTTCTTGCTCCCTTTAGAAAGAGTCTTCCAAGAAAACACAAGGTTTACACATCATTGCTGACGATGCATCTATTTATGTATCAAGTGGCGCTGAGCAAAGACATCTCATGAGCGCTGTCTGGAAACGTTAAGATTTCAAAGGATGAGCAGCAGTGTGTAACAGCAGCACTCGCAAAGCAAGGTACACTTGCTTACGCTTCAAGCCTCTTTTCAGTAACCTATTCTAGAGCACATGAAGCCCAGACTGAGGACAGGCTGGTTTTGTCATCTCCAGGGCCTTGAGTGAAATCTTGTACAGGGCACGTTAAACAGACTAACCAGGGTGGTTCCTGTCTGGTCGGTACCAACTCATGGATAAATCTCTGTAGAAGCAGCAGCAAATTAAATACCATTTGGTAGTTCTGCATGTCAATACCACTTGGACATGATTTTCCAGGGACAAAACTGTGGAAACCACCATCAGGTACTAGCAGCTATTAAACACTGAATAAAGATTCATCAGTCTTTATAATGTATGAGATTAAACTAATCTATTAGAATTAAGAGTATATATTTAAGTAAAAAAGCACTCAATATCTGATAATGTGATGTCTGCTAAAACGCTAGCAAGGAATTTCAAAATATATAAAAAACAGATGTTCATCCTGAAGATTTACAGATATTAACTCTCTGATATTGTGGGATATTTGAGTTAATCCAGATCTGTAAGATACTAGTGATCCTTGCTAATTTTACGGAACACTACTATTCTATATTCAATCAATTAACTTTTGTGCCATGAACAATGAACTGCAAGAATAAAAAAATTAAATACAGTTTCATTTTCCATTAGGATTCTGTAGTTGTTAGGAGATGATCTTTTGCTTCGGCAAGAGGTTATAGAACTCCTGTTATTACAAGGTGTCAATACATTTAGTGATCAACAAAAAGGAGGTGTGATCAAGATCTGTGCCGTTTCAACTACTATCTAATCCAGTGAGTTCCTCACTGAGTACTAAAGAAGGAACATTATCTTCATAACCAGAACAAACTATGAAATAAGTGACTCAGAAAGGCAAAGTAAAAACTGTCCTCAATCATTATGTAGAGGGCCGTAAGAATTTTCTAAAAAATGGTGGTGGTAGAAAGGGTATTTCCAAGATATCTAGGGGCCTGAGACAAGATGCCACAACATAACCTAAAGAGAAAGAAACTAAGTTTTAAGTGTAACTCATTATATTTCAGAATGACAGCAAGGGAGCCTCTAAATCATTAACTTTACTGCAATATAACGTCATTGTACTTTGATCTCCACGCTTTGTCAACAGTAGTGAGCCATTCTTGATGCACATGAGACAGCAAGTCAATATCATTTTCAAATATCAGAAAATGAATTATATATAATCAAATGCATCCAATTACCTCATTATTTGGATCCATAAATATCATAAAATGTACATAAACTGGGCAGCCTATGTTTCAATGACATAAAAGGAAGTGCCAGTACATTTATCACTAGTGCTATAGATGTTGATAGGAAACCACTTAACATTCCTCTTTGTCTTCCAAACAAATTCCATTTGCAGAATATGCCACTATAAATTAGTGAATGAATTGATAAATCTCAGAAGGTGGCATTTGGTACTAATTTTTCAATGATTTTACCCAAAAGGACCTTGGACAAACAAGAACAATTTATTAATCAGAAAATACATTAAAATTATGATGTTTCAAGAATCAGTGTTTCAAAATCTGCAAGCACCATGTGCTATAGCATTTGATGTACAGAAGAAATGAAATTTTTCCCTTCTTAGTTCAGTGTCTTGTAATCAACTACTATTATTTCAATTAAAAGTCAGCAAATAGACATCTGATGTGTCAGATATTTTTTGTGGTGACTATATACCCAATGATAAATTACTGCAAAAATATGTTACATAATGGTAGGAAAACATTTGTGAGTGTGAACAACAATGAAGAAAGGTATCGAATACATGCTGAGCACCCTCTTTATAACACCTTCCTTTTAGGCACAAGTATTTGGAATGCAGTAAAGTGTCTTTCTATTTCATTTTATTATTAACCTGTTGGTAACTTCTGTATAATATGAAACAAAGTATCCTAACAGTGACCTTGTAGCTGAAGTGTTATTTTTAACAAAGTAGCCTTATAATGAGGGTGAAGAGCATTAGAAAAGCCACATCACAAACACACTGTTCATAGCCCATCATGCATTTCAACTTGTCATCAAACTTACCCCTCTTTTGAGGCTTCTGAAAGAAGGAATTCTGGGCTTCCCTGTTTTTATGTCATTCATGCAATAATGCACTGGTTCAATGGAGAATATGGGATACTGGGACCCATTAGGAGTACTGGATGTGTATAAACTAGTAGGGGTTAGGGGTGGGGATTGTGGCTAATGTGGAAATAAAGAAAGCAATAAATAAGCCAAATGTTCCAAGTGATTTTAAAATGAAAATTCTGTCTTACAAAAATAAAATTTCCATCCAACACAGAAACAGCTTGTAACCTTCCAGACACATTTACACTATAACTGTATTGGTTTTAAAAGGTTTCTGTCATTAATTAATCTTCAGAGTTAACAGGTTGGTGCAGAGAATGAAGGAATATTCAAAACACTTCAGACTCAACACTTCCACAAGATCCTAACAAGATCCCCAAAGCTGCCTGTCTCTTTTCTTAGAACACGAAGTTCTGCTTTGCCCAACTTTAGTCACAGCTGTTCTGGAAGCTTCTGCATTCCTGCTCACCGCTGTGATGGACCCAACCAGCTAACCTGAAACAAATGACTAAACCAAAACATATACTTGTGTCTGTACTCAAGCTGGACTGACACGCTGGCTGCATGGCGACCTTAACCAGTGTCATCACGAGAACTTCCCCCACTATCTTCCACCCTTTTTTCCAAATTGCTTCCCTCATTTTTTGTCTCTCACACCTCGGCTGCTTTTTCCCCATTTGATTTTTCTATTTCTTCTGCTGCACAACTCATTCCCTTTCCAAAAGACTTACATATTTGACAACATCAAAAAATAGGTAAATGTGTATCTGGAAGTCAAGACCAGCCATAGTTTCAGCTAAACGAAGGGCCAAAGGCCACTATGAATACCCCCACCTACAATAAATCAGTATATTTTTTATATTAGCTAATTTAAGAGTATCTTTTAAAACCTGTAAATAGTATTTGGAATTAAGTACGTCTCTCCCGATAATTATTTTGCTCCCAGCTGCTGTTTTGTAGAGCACTCTTTCATCTTTCCCAAAAACAGGTGATAAAGAGGGACATAAGCTTCCATTTCCTCCAGGTCCTTAAGGAAGAGATGCATGTAGTACGTATACACGTATGTGTATCTGTGATTCCATACAGGAAACAGTAAGGCTGACTGACTCTTTGAATGCTACATACAAAGTGAGCAAACTGGGAGAAAGAAAGAAGAGGGGAAGCGCTGTCAGGTTTATTCAGCTGCCATCATACTGAGGAATTTCTCACAACAGTAAATGCCAAGGTCCAGCTTGAAAACCAACACAAATTTTCAGAGCTTCCCTCTCCAAAATTCTCAGAACGATGTCACCTTGTCCAGCTGGTAACCATGACTTAAATTCAGAACAGGCTGAATCTCGCCCACCTCTGCAGCCAAATGCAATAAATATTCTAATGCATTAATAGATTTAAACTATTATTGATCGTTAATTACACCGCATGAAAAGTAAAGTTTTCTTTTTAGCACACAGCTGCAGTTACATAATATAACTGAGGAGGGAATAAAGTATCAGCTATATCCTTTCTTTCTCTGAAGATCTGCTTTCTTGGAATCCTATCAAGTGGAAAATAAATCCTACCACTAACAACCTCTGAGAACAATTTCCTATAATAAATGGCAGAAACTGACTTGGAGCATTAAAATAACCTCGTAGAAATTTGTGGGAATCATTAAAATGACTCACTGAAATGCTCCAATACTAAACAAAGACCTAGCATAAAATTTAAGTAGGTATATGCATAATTATTAATTTATATAGCTAATGCATGTATTGATAATCCTTTTTGTTGATCCATGAAGGCATCTTGCCCAGAAAGTGTTACTTGAAACTCATATAATCATACAAGAAAGGAGTCATTTTCTCTGCTTTCAGTTTTTTCTTGGGCGCAGGAATATTTTTACCTATTTCATAGCAGTATTTCTTCTGGGACATTTACCTGTATGGAGCTTCAACAGTATATTTTATCAATGAGGTATTATAAATTTTTATGTTCTTAGACAAACCTCAGAAGTTTTGAAAACTAGCAACAGATATAATAAAAATCTATACAACACTCCCATATATAAAAATCTACAAAATGTGACATTTAGAAGAGGATTGCTTTCTGTAGTATGTTTTGTAGTACATAGAGAGATCTGAAGTCTGCCTGATTCCAAAGCATACTCCCCCTCCCCTTACTTTTACATTCACAATTAATCCCTTTTCTATGTAATTGCAGAAAGTCTTTACAGAAACTTAGAAACATTACAGAAATGGCAAATAACTACTAAAAACATTCCCAGACACAAATCACTAGAAGAAAAACTGGAAAACCTCCCCCAGTGAGAACTTGATTTTTAAGATAACTATCCAACCCTACTCAAACCTTCAGATCTCCTTACACATATTTGAATAGACAGTGGCAGGCAAGGTTATTTTAAAATAAATTTCTGCTGCCATGCACTCTAGATCTTCACATTTTTATTTTCTAAACAGTAATTTCTTAATTTTTACCTTTGGCTTCTTTCCAAATAGCCACAGCTTTCCTTTAGCCTTGCCCATGGTAGTTTTTGAATCAATTCTCATTCCTTCTTGCTTTGGTGTACTGATGGTTCCATCAGAGATAGTTCTGTAAATATTCTGACTGTAATCTTCAAATGGAAAATCTCCAGGAGGTTCAAAACCGGATTTGAAGCAGTCTATCACTAGTTGAGAGTCCTAAACATAGAACATTGAGTTTTAAAAGCAAAACAAGCAAACCCATCCAGAACCAGAGAGAAAAAAAAACACGGAGACATGCATTTTCCCTTCAACTGCAGCGATGCACAGACGGGAAGCAAGAGCGCGCTCCAAATGCATGCTTTTGGATAGATCAAGGTAAAGGATGTTCTTTTTTCTCAGCAGTGTTACCATGAGTGTAAATCAAAGCATACCGTGCTATTCAGAATCCAGCAAATACTCCCCGAGGGTTATCACAAATTTCAACAGGACACGCTTTAGGGCCAAACTACTACACTACCACCTAATCCTTCAACTTAGCACTGAAATGAAGATAACACTAAGAAACTAGATGCAGTAAGATATCATAGGGAAGAACCCATATAAGAAGGAATAAGAAAGATGTGCCAATAGCTGCCATCAAACAGCACACACTTTGTTACATGAACACCGCTTATATGATTTAATGCTACATACTGGAGAAAATGCCAATCATGCTAGGATTCCAGGGTGTTTCAGGATAACCAAAACAATGCATCCAAAATCACATACAGCAAGAAAGCATCAAAGATCTTCAGATTATGAGAAAGCAATAAAACAGGAAAAGACATCAAAAGTGGAAGCGACCATTTAGGCTAAAACTGAAGTCACAACACTTTTCAAGCAGACAAATAATTGACAACAGAAAGTTAAACGTACAGGCTAAGTCCATCTTTCCCCTCTCCAGAGCTTCCATACCAGTTAAATTGCTCATGCACATTTAAAAAGTGACACGATGCTACTTACTCTGTGTTCATCAACTGATTTTGCTGCAAGGATCATCCCTTCTAAACATTTAGAGATAATCGGAATAACCTTGCGTTCAGAGTCAGCAAAGCCTTTGTAACATTCACTAAGTTTGATAGTCCTTCTTTCATCCATTTCTTGAAGTTGCTGCAAGCGCAAAGAAAGATAAAATAAAGTTTTTATTTGCAGATTTTTCCCCAGTCCTGATGTAGGCAGTTACTGCGGTCACCACAGTGTAGTATGGAATTTCTGTGCTTTCCCAGTATTTTTATCTGCTTAACAAAACAAAACTTAATTAAGTTAAAAATCAAGTCCTTTCAGACATAGACTTAAGATGCTCAGAACAGTAACTACAAGGAGCTGATACTCATTGATTCTTAAATATTACGTAAAGGACTGGACTTGCCTTATTCTTTTAAAAAACACATGTACTGTGCCTACAGCCACCTATTTAGTTTAAAATATTTGCTTAATGAAAAAATGACAACTACAGTAAAGAAATCTTACTTATTTCTACACCTCCTCACTCTCTCCTTCTAGTTCCAAATAATTTCTCTCTGGTGATAAATAGTCTATCTGCTTTTATACTTTCCAATAAATGCCAACAAAAAAATTTTAAAACAGAAATATTAGGATTATATGCTGTTTAGACATGCTCTCCAATTTGAAATAGAAACCATGTCCTTTAGAAGCGTGCAAGAAAATAAAGAAAATAATACCATTACATGAGATTTACAATAGAAGTCTGCTGGAACACAACAAAAAAAGAAATTAAAGAGAAATGCTATTTAGATAATAGCCCTGGACCTTTCACCTAACTGAAGGTGGAAAATAAAAACAAAAGAAAACAAAATGCAATAGTCCATACACCACTAGGTTATCAAAAACAGGATAACAAGTTGGATCTTTCCCGTATCTACTCTAACAAAAGCCAATGTCCTAAACAACAGCCAATTTCATCTCTCCTAAACAAAGCAACAACTTGGTCATGCTAAATCCCTCTCGCAAGGTCTTCCCATAGAATGTTACCAAATACTTGCAAGGAAATAATAAAAATGTAGTCCCAAGAGAAACTGGGACTAGGCCTTTCCATTCTTACTGGAGATTTCAAAAAGCATAAGTAATAACTTATAAGAATAGATTTTAACCCTAGAGAAATAAAGGCAATAAAGCAAAACTCTGGTCCAAGCTACAAACAAAGAGGATCAAACTGTTTCTCCTGGGAGCTGCCTGCAATTTCTCCATCAGTGTGCAGATCTCACATCTACTGCAGTGCTGCTGAACAGTTAAAGGATTAGAAAATGCTTTAATAAGCCATGGAATTCTCCTGTGAACCTTCTAATAAGTATTTTTTTAAAATATGAACTCTCATACTTTGGGAAAAGACCAAGCATTCTTGAGTTGATACATTTTCAAATAAAGTCGGTACTTTCATTTCACATTTCCTCACTCCATGTCTCACAGCCAGTTTCTGCAGAGTGTTCTCCCAAATGGCTGACGGTACATGCCAATGCACTTCTGAATTCTCCCTCCTCTGACAGCCCCCAATTCCTTTACTTTAAAATATTTTTGCAAAGTCTGATCTAAAAGCATCTTAAAAAATAACATATCTTAAGAGTTACATGAGCACCTTGAGAAATCTCCTTTTCAGTGCAAAGTGTTGATCTAATTTGACCTTTAACTTTTATTTTGAATTATTAATTTAGAGTTCTGTGGACTACTGGTATTACTGATGAAGCGATGACCCATTGGGGGCAAGGTGTGTGGGGGAGTATTTCTGCCTCCAATCCACCCATTTATACCTGTACATGAGTGAAATTAAACCACGGTCACTGTTCAGCTTCATCTCTGCCAGATTCAAGGCATTCACACACACACAAATCTTAAGAGAACCAGTGATGAAACTTTACTAGAATGATTGTTTTAAATGTTTGCTCTCACCCAGATGTCTCAAATGTTTATTTTGCCATACCTCTTTAGCAATATTTAAACAAAGAGTCTATAAAACATAAGATCTTCGTAGAAAATGCAACAGAATTATTTTCAGTACAAGTCTGAGCATAATGACCATAAACAGTCTCATGATAAAACACAGGTTGTTATCAAGATTATGCTAATTTCTTGATAGAATTATCCACTAAAATCTCCAAAATAAAGTTTTTAAATTTGAAAAGCTACCTCTTCCCTTAAAGAAGATCGGATATTCTTTTTCTGTTAATTATTTTACCTTGTAAATCTGAGGAATGACAATGTAGTAGTGTTTGTGCTGTTCTCCATTAAAATTCTGTAGCTGTGCAGCATATTCATTTTTGTTTTCATCAGCCATGTGTGTGCGCAGGTTTAACTGTTGCTTAGCCTAGTAGGAAAGTGTTATCAGTTCAAACATGTCTTGTGCTTTTTAATGACAAACAGCATTATTTTAATTTCTTTTACCAACTATGCAAAACCACTAACCACAAGTCATCAAAACTGATATTCTTATAATTGAAACGAAAAGAACGTGCGACTTCATATATACTGACAGTCTACAGACCAGATTTGTCATATACAGAGAGAGCAATGATCATTTTAGCTCCCTTAGCCATGTCGCTTAAACACTGTCCTAAAAAGCACAGAAGTGACTGAACCACAGGATACTCGAAACGTGTAAGCCTGCCTGTTTAAGGCAGACATCATCTCAACAGCATCATTTCGAGAATAACAAAGCAGACTCCCTCTCCCTGCTCTTTTATACTTTACTGTAACTTTGATTTTGCACATAAGCATGCATATTTTATACACCCAAAGAATACTGTTCCAGTACTGATAACAAATATGAAATTTTTTTTTTATAATAGAGAGTAAAGAAAAAATGGCACCGTTCTTACCTTCTCAACATCAGCCTTTGTCGCATTAGTGTCATTGTCCAGTCTTTCGTAGCTTTGCTGTGCCTTCTCTGCCTCTCTGCATTCTCTCTCAAATTTCTTTTTGCTCTAGGAAAGCCACAAACTTACTGCTTCAACAGCCACTATCCCCTTTTGGTTTTGTACAGTAATTTTGAATTCTAAATATGGAAGCTTCCATTTAAATATCTTAAATTCACTAAGTACCTTTAAGTACTTTAAGTACTTTTAAGTACTTGTTCTCACAGCAACCAAGTCTCAAGAACTTTCGACTTTTCTATTTAAAACCTATTTCCTTGAAGTACCAACAAAGAAACAACTGTAATTATGCTATAAAATATCATATACTCAAAATAAAAAATAGTCTATTACAAAGATCTGCAGTTAATCACAAACAGACAAGTCCATGTTCTAGCCTGACTTCAATAACCTAAAAAAAGGCAGGGGGCAGAAAACTTAAACCTGGACTTCTGTAGTAAAATTTTCAAGTTCCCTTCTATGAATTTTAATTTAATCAATTCAACTAAATTATTTTGAAGGTCATTGGAAGGATTTATCTACATCATGAGATCTTAGCATACCCATCCACTGTCATCGGTATTGATATCAACCGGCGTAGCCGTAAGCAGCACAGGCAACGGTATTCAGTGTACTTGATGTTCAATATATCCGGCTGTTGTCAAGACAACTGCTGTAGGAAAAAACCTGCAGCTCAAGAAGTTACTGTGTCTAGAGACAAACTGGCAGCAGAGCCTGTGTGAGCGCTGCTCTCCCCTTCAGTGCAAAGGCAGCAATGGAGGAGAACGTGTTCCCCCAGGGCTGTGCGCAGTTCACACACTGACCCTGCACTGGGGTAGGTACAGAGCACCCAGCACAACTGACTGAGGTGAGCTCTGGAATCGGTGAAGGGAGGCAGCATCTAACACTGCCACATCCTCTCATCGTCTGACCATGAACTGAACTCTTCGACATGATACTGAAGCAAGACATTGCTTATCTGGGTCCACAACAACTAAATGGAAATTCATCTCTGGTACGGCTTCACAGTAATCTGGATCAAAGATACAATACATTTCTAAGACATAAATCCAGCAGAATATCAGAATGCATCTTGAACACGCTTGGTTGAATTTTATATTTTCTCATCTTTAAAAGCATGTGTCTCAAGAAAAAGGAGCTCATCATCTGTTCTAGAGAAATTCACTTCCTGCATTTCTCTGATAGAAAGTAATTCCACCTCCTGAAAGTACAACAGTCTACAGTGGTATTCTTGAATAGACCTCATGTAACAAGCCCCTAAACTCAAGTCAAATGCAGTGACTTAAGATTTCATCTTCATAGAAATAAACTGTCATTATTAATTACTCTCTGAACAAAAAGCAGCCTATGGAGAAGCAACCAAAGAACTCTGTACCCGTTAACAACAGATTCCTTTACGCTGGATAAATGCCAAGGCTCCACTCAAACATACACACAGCAGCTGTTTACAGGAGTTTGTTTTAAGCAGGGAACTACAAACACATTGAAGTGTATTTTGGATGTTACTAAGCCTTATTTGGACATTCAGTAATACATGGATAGGAAAACAAACACCACCACAAACTCACATTATCCATCTGTTTCCAGCACATGTCCAGATACTGTTGAGCCTTTCGCCCTTCCTGAAGATGCTAAAAACACCACAAATAAATTTAATTTACCTATCTCTTTTGTACTATTAACATTAGTTAGTCCCTGCTCTAGTTGACACACTATGATGTGCAGTATCTCCCACAAGTTACCAATACTCTTTGGAAGACATTACTAATCATGTAAGAACAGTACCATAGATGAAAATTACACTGGCAAAAAAGTTACTAGTAAGCACTGTCTCCCAAGATCTTAATTTTTAGGTTTAATCACTGTAGTAAACCAGTACATAAAAATGCATAAAAACTTTAGATATATTTTTTATCACTGTATTACAAAACCTACGTATTGCTAAGTTCATTAAATTGGGTAAACAAATATATCAGTTCATTACAAGACATACCGATTTTGATGTCCTGTTATCAAATCAAAATATAGAAATTACCATTTTCCTCTCAGTTTTTAGATCATGAGAATATCTCATCAATTCTCCGTACACTCTGTGTCCCATTTCTTCTGCAACCACTTCTCGTTGTCCTGCATAGTCATTCAACTCATTAAGGATGTTAAAAAAGGCAATACACGACGTAAACCTGACAGAAAGCACACACGCACAAACATACATATACAAAAAATGAGACAGATTTTTTAAATGGACTTTAGTATAGTCTGTACTCCTGAATAAATTTTTAAAAAGCCCAAAACTAAATCATACATATTTTACAGTAAAGCCTTATCTTAATGCTAATTGAATTATAGTAGCAACGCAAGTTGGGAAAGCCTACATTAAGCCTAGCATGTACTATACGTTGCAATGTCTTTTCAAATACATTTTATAAGAATGTGGATTTTTGTGGATGGAAAAGAAAGAAGAAGATACTACCTGGAAAGCCCTGTAGTATAGTGGTATCTCCTAAGCTGCCAACTGAGAGGCCTGAGCTTGGGAATGGATACATACGTCCCTAGGCTCGCAGGCTGAACTTGCTGCAGAGATGATGTACTTGGTAGTCTTGAGGGTGGAACATGCCAATCATAGCACTCATATGCATCCCGATGGATGATCTACAGAACAAGTATGCTGTCAGCTCTGGAGACAGCTGCCTGTTTGCCTGCCCACCTCTTGGCTGGAAGTAAGGTGCCACTATGGCTGGCACTGAAAAGGGGGAAGAGGAGGGGCAAAGGGTAGAAAGTGTGTGTGGAAGGGAAGAAAGGAAAAAAAAACACAACAGGCACCACATTAAAATATACATCTTTCTCTCTTAACTGTGGAATACTGCCATCTCCATAGGCTTGGCTCTGGGGAATTCAAATGCTACCCTAGCACTAAAAATCCCACTCTCCATGCTGCAGGGTCTTTAAACAGTCGGAAGCACCAGAGGAAATCCCAGCGCGACTTCTCAGGCACTGTGCACAGCATATGCTCTGGCTGCAACCTGAAACCTGTCTACTCTCTTTCCTTCATAAGAGTTATCCCTAAAGAAAAAAAGTACAGTGTTTTTCTAAATAAATTTTAAAATGGCTATGGACATGGACAGAAAAAGAGGCACCTCTATGATAAATAATGATAAAGTTGTTTAGTACAAATTGCTCCTCCACAGTTAGACATTCACTTATTTTGTCTCCTGAGTCAAATAAGTCAGCAGTTTAAAAGCTCTTCTTGACAAAAACACGACAATTTTGTGTGCACTCAAGTCTCAGCATACAAATGTATAGTTACGTTTGTACTGCCATACAAATGCACTGAAAAACTCTACTAAGCTAAGCAAAAAACACAGCCTAAGGACACATAATAGCTTTTCTATATATATTAAAATTCCCCTAATTTAATTGCTTTTCTATTAAAAAAAAATACTAGCCTGTACATAGCATACTAAACTTCTGCTTTCAAACTTCAAGCTAGCTAAAGATAAATTGGAATGGAGCAAGTACAACCTGCCATGTTTACTACTTTAAAATACTAATAGATGTAAACTCTGGTTTCATGCTTAAGAACTACAGCAGAACTATAGGAAGCCAAGCAGAATTATTTTGTTATCTTAGCCAATTAAATACTTTATCTTAAAAAAAAAACATAAAAGGACAGAGTATACTGTAGTCCTTGTTTCTTATACATAGAACTTAAAATGCACATTTTTACCTGGGTTCCTCATCTTTGGGTGAACGTTTAGGACAGTACTTCTTAACCAGATTTCTATTAAGGAAAAAAAAAAGGTGCTATTTCAGAGACTCTTTTGAGAAGAAGAAACATACATATAGAATACTGCATTAACAAGTTATTCTTTTTAATGACTTCAAGAAACAAACCTATTCCGTCTGTCATCTTACAAGGGTCCTTTAGATAACACAAGGCAGAAACCTGTGGCATTGTCAAAGTTCAACTTAGAACAATATAAGTATTTTAAAACCTCTATTGCACAGTGACTAGGCATAAAATAATGAGTTCTTTATTTAACATCCTTTCACACATGCAAAAGCAAGTAGCAGACAAGAAAAAAGCAAATGGATGATCACTGTGTAACATACAGATAGACGCTGTTTGCTATACCCATGAGCACAAAACCGCGTGCCTGAATTAAGCTTTGAGTGTATATTCAGGTCAAAGGCTTTAACCACAGCATCTCCAAATCTTCAAGAAGGGTATTTCCAGAGCAGAAGAGGCTACATCTCTTTTCAGGAAAGATTTTTACATTTTGCCCTACTACCAGTGTTGTAAATATCAGGTTTTCAGAAATCCAGAAAATCTCTAAGACAATCCAAGGGTCAGCACGTTACACAGTATCACAATCCAATTTCACTGGCATGAGCTCATTTGCTTCTCATACAATGCAGGAACAGCACCTTAAAAACATTATACAAACCACATCACATCACCCTAGAGCTTAAACAACACAGGCATACGCTGCTCACACAACCAACCACAAAATATTTGCAGTTACAGATATTGCTACAAATATCCCAAATCCTGTGATGAACATAAAAAAGCCACACATTTTACAGACCGAGGGATAAGAGGAGACAATGTCCAGTGATTTTTCAAATTCTGATCTTCCTGTACATCAACCTTTGCTTTAAACTCCTGAGTACATATTTTTTTCCAGCACAGCATTCTGCCTTACAATATTGTTTTTCTGACAGCAATGAGGTCTTTTAAAAATTCTTTAAATTCAAAATGATACATGTTGTCAGTCTTGGGAAAAAAATTCCAAGTTTCCTTCTCATTTCTAGTAGCTGGATGTTCATACCTTCAATTGGTTTCATTTTTTTATCCTAGCAATTTTCAAAATGGTCAGTTTTTTCCATGAAACAGAAAAATTGAAACTGTAACTCTACTATAGTTCCTTTCCCTGTGAGAGTTTGTCATTTTACAGCAAATAAAGAATCTTTTTTCATACAAAAGACAAACAGGTAAAACATAGGATTCTTCTCAAACTGCTTACCCTCAACCTTTCTGCTTTCTGTGGTTAAAGAGAAACATCTCAGTTGCTGTGCATTTTTAAAACCAGAAAACAGTATTTAAAGAGAGATCTACTACTCAAATCAAATAGAACAGTATTTAAATACAAATGGCCACCCCCATAAAAAACACTTATATTTTCCAAACATTAAAACCACTTCATCAAAATCTTGCTAGTAATGTTTAAACTGTGAACCAGGTTGCCTGTTATGATCTCTCTCACTGTAACTACCAAAGCTGTATTTTTAAGTGTGAATTAACATCTCAGCAGAAAACAATGCATGCCAATCATTTGCTTTACAACCCGCAAATAGAAGCAACACAATGCTGGCCACTTTTTCCCCTGTACACATCTAAATAATCATACCTTCCATGAAAAAAACCCAATGAACCAACCACAAACAAGCAAAAAACTCCAGCAAAACAAGTACACACAACTGAATCATTCTTCAAGAGAGAGTGTTTGCCTTGGGCTTGTCAGGGGAGACTTCTCAAAGTGCACTGAGGTGGACCTGGATTATGTAAAGAATGCTGCTGCTTTTTAGCTGGTGTGAAATAGACTTTATTCAAACTTCTGTATTGTGTAAAGAGATGATATTTTGTAAAGAAACTATTTTACACATTCACACAAGAAGAAATTAAGTACAAAACAATGCAAACCTAGCTGAGCTGCCTCAACAGTTGCCTTTTAATTGGCCTCTGGATACAGTTCTTCCATCTGTCTGCCCAGCAGTAATTGAGACAATTGGCTGTTGACTTCTTAGATTAATTATTAATATAGCCCAAAACAGTTTCCCCCAAAGCAGCAAAGGAGTGGACTACATAAAGCAATCTACACCCCCAACGCTACTGAAAAACAGGGGAGAAGGAGTAAGAAAAGATTCTATGAAACAAAATCTCGCATGCATGTCTTATATCTCATTCCCACTGTCTGTGTGTAGCTTTGGTTGTTATGAACTATGAACTACCTTATCATTAAAACCAGGGTGCTAATCCTGCTTCCATCTAAAATAACCTTGTGCAATTTCTCAAATCAATTTATTTGGAAGTCATTATCTCTATGGTGCAAGGGTCCAAGTTATGAGACTATGTTCAGTCATGAAGCATATAGCAAAATATGAGCGGGGAGCTGGTGTGGGAATAGCAAACTTAGAGCCTTTGTATCTTTCCCTACCCTCAGAGACTACAACCAGAAACCACAGCTGTGGTAAGACAGTCAAGTCCTTTTTATATCAATATGTACTAAGAAACAGAATAAACACTAACTTATAAAATTTGTAGGCACTTTTGAAGAAGAACTTTCTCACTGAAGTTAAAACAAGAACCTCTTTTCGCCATCACCAGAATCCACTGCCTGTTTTAACATTCTACTTGGTAGGGTTTAAACGCAGACATTTTGATTGGAAAATGCATAAACCCAAGTAAAAGAAAAAAAAATAACCTTATTCGCTAACAACTTCCCCATGTTTCATTTTCCCTTACATTTCTGCTTTGCTGATCAGTGTTTATTAATGAATAGGAAACTCCTAAAATTCACCTTATTGTTATTCCAAAGGTAAAATGCATAACAAGCATCCAATGCTGTAGCCAAGCAACCACGCACGAGCCTCTTCAAAGCAAGATTTTCAGGTGTTAAAAATGAGAAAATAAACCACTTAATAAAAAACATATAATTTAAAGTGTCAGGAAAGAAGGCTCAACAATATAGACTATTTACTAGTATGCTGATTTCTGTTCTGGTTTCATTTTTTAAGGCAACTGTTTACTATTTCTAGAAAGACAAAAATATGATATCTTTTCTGCTAATAAGTCAGTTTCATCAGTCAACCTCGTCTGCTTTAGGATCACAGGAACATCCAGCTTTGCGACACTGCGTGATCAGGATTTAAGATTCAATACCAGCACAAGGTACAATAATCAAAGTCAATAAATATGAAACAACAAGCAAATACAGAATTTCAGGTTCAAAGGAAAAAGCCAGTGTTCATGGGAATGATGAAGTATGAATGGCTTTTCCAAGAAGTGAACACTGACATTTAGGAAAAACAGAGAAATTAGATTTAAATTTTTGAAAAACGCAGGTTGACAAGCATCTAGTAAGAGCGTGGATGTGAAGAGTGAAGCGTTATTTCCAAGAGGAGCCAGTTGACACTTTAAGGTGGTATTACATTCTTTAACATTTTTATCTAAACGCGTGTCAAATCCTCAGGATCCAAATATGGATCTGGCATAATTTAGAAGAAAACTGCAGAAGTAATTGCAGAACCATTGGAACTGAACCAAATCTATGGAATAAATTGCTCTATACTTCCTTAGAAAAGTGTACATTGATGACACTTCAGTCCTCTCTGGAAGTACAATTTAAACTTTGTCTACCACACTCTGTCTTCCAGCCATCTAGAAGCAGATTTCATCCATCACATTCAATTGTGCTGCTCCTGTAATTTTATCAACCCCTCTTCTCAGTATAAATTGGTCTCAGGTCAACACCAGTGAAATACCAGCCTGGACTATATTACTGATTTTTAAGAGAAGTAATACTGCAGTCATGTAGCCGGAAGTTTCAAGAAGTACCCTAGTTAATAAATTAGATTTATAGCCATGTACATAAAACATCTACATAAAATTTTACGACATTTGTACAAAAATTGTGTTTAGCAATTCAAAACTAAGTTTTCTTCAGTCAATTAACATAGGACGTAAAGAACAGGAGCAGCAGCATCAAGATGGTAAACTCTGTATTAAGGCAGCAGCTCAGCAGGTCTACTTATACTAAACTCCTGCAGCTTCTACATCATATTACAAACGAGCCTGAGAACAAACCTTGAAGTCTGCTTTCATAAGTTACTAAAAAAAAAAGCAGTTAGTACTTAAAGGCATTTGAAATTTATATGTCAAGTAATACTTTCAATAGGGTTCTAGTGGCTCCAGTGATTGCATATCAACATTAGGGACTGGGTGAAAACGATGACAATGAACTGCATTTAGCAACAAGTCATCAGAGAAAGTCTCAACTGAAGAGATGACTCTTAAAAAAAGTTGTAACACAGAATTTTGGCCTACAAAGCTGAATATCCTTGGAACCGTTGAGAATTTGTATGTTTTGGCTTGCAGAAACATCACTATAAAAAAACCTGCCACATCCATATCTGGATAATAACAGTGTAAATTCTCAGCTCCAATCAAAGGAAGAAAGATTTGAGAAATGAACACATATGGTGATAATTTGTGCCCCCAACTTCACATTTGAGCTTACACCCATTTTACATAATGTTTCCAACTTTCTGCATATAAAAATGTGGTAAAAACGTCTCCATTTGACTAGACATGTGCATATATTAATATTGTATTTAGAAAAAAAACCACTTATAAACAATAGTATGCAGAAGGAACATGAAAAATACATTTCCTAAAATTAACTAGACATCTCCAGAGATCACAACGTGCAGTTTTAAAGGAGAACACTCAAACAGCTCAAGAACAATCATCTCTCTTTTCTTTAAAGTGGCAATAGAGAAAATGACCAAATTCAGAAATCTTATTCCACATGGTAGCTTCATCTATACCTGCCGGTGTAACTTGTATTTCTACCTAACATCACAGTACGTGGAACTCCTCTGTCTTCTCAAGCATCACAATGCTTCAGACAGAACAAAAAGGGAGTGAACCTCCAGAATTACTTTGTGTGTGATGATGTGGGAGTAAACAAAACAGACCTTGACCTCACCCCTTTTAAGCGACCGTGCTGATCAAAAACAGCAGCTGAGAATTCAATTACGAAATTAAGCCGAGAGCCCAGTAATTTGGCACATACTAATTTTTTTTCCAGCTATAAAGTAAGAACAAATTAAACAGTCATATAATTTAAATGAAATCTGTTAATCTACAATGCATATTGCCATATGTTTATCCTGATTCACATCCCTGTACCTCAGTAACTGCCTGTATTAACCTTCGCAATCCTTGGGGTACCACGATACACTAGTTAAGACATATACAACACAAAAGATTTTCCTTCCTTAGCTTAAAATAATGAAATCATTGTTGCTTTTTTTCAGAACAAAATATATTGCAAAGACAAGATAAGCTCTCTAGACATTTTTTTTCCTCTGTAGACATTCGAGGACTCCTCAATGGTTTCAATTTTTCTTACGTGTTTCTCAGTATCAAGAACTGCCTATCCAACAACAGCAAGGAATGAGATGTAACCTAAACCCAGCATTTGGACAGGATTCTCACAAGTTATTATTTTTCGAATTATTCAGTAGCCATAAACTGCAATAACTACATACAGTAAGAATAATGAGTTCACTCAAACAGTTCCTCATATGATGTATGTGCGTGACTTGTCATCTCCTAGAAGACCCAGAGCAGCTGTTGCATCTGGGAAAGTCTCATCACTAAGTGGTGACAGTATACAAAAAATATTTTCTCAAAATGCAAGGGTAAACACAAGTGAATATGAATTTCTGCCAGGACACAGACTCCAATTAGTGAAAACTGTTATGAAAAAGTCACTCAAGTTTTCATCCTTAGGTTTAACTCTATGAGAATAAGAATCATCAACAATCTCAACAGAATGTTCATAGCCCACACTGAAACCAAGACAGAAAAAAATACCACCATACATCACTAGCACTATCTTCCTCATTGAACTTGTTTTTCCTTGGTCTCTCATCCAAATACCGAGAGCCACAGAACTACCAGACGACTCACTGTACTGTTTATACATCTACTAAACAATGGCACAATAAATCTCAGTTACAAGGAAAAAATTATTATAAGCTAGAAATTTCTATCAGAGATATTAATATCTATCTCACAGGCCATATGCTGCTAGCAGTTAATTCACTGGAACCCTAGTCCATCCCAAAGATCTCCTCTCTCAGAACTTGTCAGGAGCAAGCTACAGGATGGCTAACGCTTCTGGAGGTGAAAATTTTGCTTCATCTCAATCTCTCCTGAGACCTCAGGACTGTTTTACATGGGTAAAACAGTGAATGTCCTCAAGAGCATCAATGGCTGAAGTCAAGCTGTTATCACAAGACAGTTCACTACTTACTAACAATAAATTTCCACCTCCCTCCCCGCCAAGGAATACACAGGCAAGAAGATCAAAGAGCAGCTTCATGAACTGGTCTACTGGCAGAAAATCAATCACCCTCTTGTGTACGTGCTGTCCAGACGCTCGTTGGCAGCGGGCAGGAGTGCATGCATGCGCCGTACAACACGTGTGCAGCAAAACTTGTGCTTCCCAAAACTGTCGTACTTACTGCATGTGGACTGGCAGTCCAGTCATCTGACAGAAGGGGTAACTTGACATAGCTCTTTCGTTTTTGAAAGACACTTTGAGAAAAATCACTAGTTTTACCCCAAAGAGTAAAATGCTGAACAGAGGTTTCCTATTTTCAGTCAGATCCTGAAGTAATAATGTGGTGTCTCATCTTGCTAGCTGTGGAATGAATCTTTAAATATAATTAAGCAAAATGGCATTTGTTCATACTATTTAAGGAAAACATCTGGATAGATCCGTGCAAATAAAACACATTTCCATTTTTAAACAGACAACTGAAAATAAATCAAAACTGGGCCATGAACTGGTGCTGTGCATGCTTCAAACTTTCTTTTACCTCCTGAAGTTCTTCTACATCAGCTTTGGAAAAGTGGTATTTATTTCCTTCCTTTTAAGTAAAAAATTCCTTCAGTAAAGTAATGGATTATTATGTTAGGTGAATACACAACTGAATCAAACAAACACGCAAACTGATGAAGAAATCAAAAAGGAAATGAGCAGCCTAGACAGAGAACACTCATACCCTCAGCTGTGAACCTCATTACTGCATTTATGAGCAAGGATTCCTCAACTCTGTATCCGGTGACAATCTAGTTTGCCAATGATAAGATGATGGAAGACACCACAGGAGAGGAGTAACTATGAGTTTCAGTCTGACAAGGGCTAGGCAGCAGCTTGGGCTGAATCCCCAAAGGAGTTCAAGACAGCAGATTATAGAGAAGTCCAAGTTCACAGGAGTGTCTTATTTTAAATCTTGTTCTTGAAGCACTGCGTGCACCTTTCAGTAAAAATCCATCCTACTTTATTCCAAAGAATGTGCTTCTCTGTCATTTCATTGCTGCTGCTCTTCTTGTGTGATACCTGAGCAGAAATTCCTATTGGACCTAAAAGATGTTTCACTGACACCGACAGAAAGTAAACTGGGGAGGTAAGACAAAGGTTGGGTTACAGTCTCACCCAAAGGGACAAGAGCAGCTACGGAAAGGGCGTGCTCGAAGGACAGGAAGATCTGCTGCTTTCTCACGTTGTACTCAATGATCTCAATCAGATTTCTTAACACAATGTAGTGTAGCTCTTGCCAATTCAACATGAGAAATTAATTAGTAGCAGAGGCTTGAACCTGGTTAAACACACACAAAGACATAGATACGGATAATGCACTTTGCAACAAACATGCTGATAGTGGAAAAATATCACCATGGTTCTTTTTGAATCTTAAAATTTAAGTCTTAGACCTTTTTAGTTCAAAGATTTGAAGGGTGATTGGGAATAGAAGGAAGAAGGCAAAACAAGAAAGCGAGTAAGCGCACACCTAAAAATAATTTTCTGGTTTGGAGTGGTAGAGAAAAAATTGGCTGTGATAAAAAAAACTGCTGATCTAATTCAGTCTGTAAATGAAAAATGGTCAATAATCATGACATTTCATACTTGCCCATCATCTGATACAGTAATTTTAAGCGTTAAGATTTTTTTAAAAAAGAAAAAATCCTTACCTCAGTTGTTTTGCATAGTTTTGCTCAATTTCTATCCTTTCTTTTACAAATTTTGCATATTTCTCCAAGAAATCAATGCCCCATTGCGTATGCTTGTCCAAGTTATCAAACTGATCCTTTAAAAACAAAGGGAAACAAAACCAGACAGAATTAGTTAAGAATCACAGCAGCGCCAGAAATGACATATAATTTATGAGTTGTGCTGTGAGGGAATGTGTGCTACTTGGATAGAAGTTATTAAAGTTATTAATCAGTCACATGTATATGTATATGCCAGCCATATACCAGAATAGTAAGCTGTATGTGCAGGCAGTGATCTCCTTCTGTAAAAACTGCTCTAAATACTTGCATTTTAAGTTGTATGCGGTCTTTGATCACTTACAAATGTAAATGTGGGGTTTTTTCCCTCCTAAAAATCTTCCAATTCACAAGTGGGTCTTTTCCACTGAGATAATGAAGACATAACCAAAGATCAGTATTAGGTAAATAAGAAACTGTTCAACAAGAGAGATGTGTTTGACATTTTTAAAAGACATTAAGTTGTAATTTCATTGGATACAAAGAATTACTCCTGCTCTTACAATTACCCACTGAAAGAAAACTAATACAAATTATAGCTGCATGACTACGTTGGGTGTAGTCTGCGTATGACAAACATTTATTAAAGCAAATCTATATACACAGAGTTCACTATCAGCTCTAGCAAGAGATTCCAAAGAAAGCAAACTTGTCCTTAGCCATTAAGAAAATTATAGCAAAACAAAGGCACAAAACAATTAAGTGAAACAGTCAAAAATAGACCAGGCTTCCAAAGAAAGTTGGAGATTTTTAATACATTAAATAATCTTCAGAACCAATCTTTCACTGTATTCTGTACTGATCAATAGGTGGAGGATACGCTAATTAGAACAAGTTGAAAATTAAAAAACAAGTGGAACAAAGGTACAAAATAGAGTCTAGCCCATTTTTTTAGTCTAGTGCATATTGTATTTTATGCTAAAAAATCTGCCACAGTGGAAAAACCACGGTTTTTCAGCTTACAACAGCATCTACAGTAAATTTTTCTTAACAGTTACTTATTAATCCAAAAAGACAAGCAACTGCAACATCGAAGCTTGTGCCCTGTATATGCTGAATCCAAATACATTCCACAGTAAATTTAAAAAATAAAAAGAAGAAAAATAAAAGCTAGAGAAAGCATTTTAAGGCAAAGGTTATTTAACCTGCACAAAAAACTGTGAGCGGTGCTTATCAGAAGCTGTATCTTGCAGATTCAGTAACTTGCCTGAACCTTACCAATTATGTCGAACTTTAGTATTAGCAATTTAAGTTCACTTTCAACATGCAGTGGAGTGATCCCAAGTTAAATCAAAAAATGCCATAAAATGCTGCAGGGCTTAAGACTCAAGGAAAATGTATTCACCAAAACAGACACTGAAGACAACACGACTATATACAACCAACAAGAATAATAAAAAATAACTTAATGGGCGTAAGGTTGTTCTGCAATCTTGCCTTGCAGCTGTTAGTATCCTACACCATGGGCTAACAGCCATGGCTGTTACGCCTCCAACCCTTCAACCCAATGGCATGCAATGGCACCCAGAGCACCCCTCCTGTTCCCCACCAGCCGTGTGCTCCTGCCTCTGCACTATTCCATCAACACCACCGCCACCTTCCCTGTTTCACCAGAGAGCCATAGAAACCACCGACATGAGTGGGACTAAATACAAGATTTTAATATATCTGGGAAACCATGGCCCGTATCTCATATTGTTCTGATGCATTCACCTTACATCAGCTGGACATCTCCACACTAAGTATCTTTGCTGTTTTTAGAAAAGTTGCATATGCATTGTTTGGGTGTGGGAAGAGGGAGACAGTTACCATACTGCAGTGTCAAACCACTGTCGCGTATATACATAAAAATACATCACCAATCAGAAGAAGCCTTTCTTTTTTACATTCCACTCATTTTTGTAATTACTCTGACAACATGAAACTCAACATTAAACTGGCATCCAAAAGAAGTTTCCAAAAGGTGCTTTTTGCCTGAAGCCAACATCCAGTACTATTAAGAAGCGACTTCCCCTAGTGCACAGCCAAACAAAGCCTTTGCTGTCCTACTTAGGCTCTTCAGTCCACAAAGCTCCCATTTGCTGCTAAGGTTTCATTAGCATTACGGAACACCACGTTACTTACATTTCCAAACATGTAACCAGAAAGGATGGCTTTCCAAATATTTTGTTCCAACAAAAAAAGACTCTACTCATCAAAATTCCTTCTCTGCTACTAATATGAAACTGGAATGGAAAAAAGTGAGTGCACTTGACATGCTATTCTCCCCTCATGCTTTACTACAAGTACTTCATCCCTTACCAAGTGCCAAAACCTCTTGCTTTCCTCAATTCCTCTTCATCTAATTCTAGAATCAGTATGCTCTGGGCAAAGACAGCTGTGTAGGATTATCCCAGAGCCCCTCGAGGGAAGAAAGAATTTTCTTCCTCCCTTATGAGAAACATGCATAGAACATACACAGAACAACCTGAGTGGAGTAAATCCTGTGTAAGAAAAAAAAAAAAACCCATTAGCTATCCTCACCGCTCTGCAGACTTTTACATTAGCCCAGCTCCTCCACCATTAGTGACATCTATGAAACTACTTACGGATGCATTCATGATCTCCTAGACAAGGAATGGCTGACCTAATTTAGTGGGCCATTAGTCCACATTTACTGGAATTTAAAAAACAATTCACACGAAACAAGCCATATGTTCCCTATGAATGACCGAAGTCGGATGCCTAAAAAAGAACAAACCCACAAACAAACAAACAAAAAAAATCGCCAAAAACTATAGATGATTTGTAGATTTGTATTCAAAATAAAGACACTACAATAAATTCTCATGTAAAAACTGATTATTGGGATTACATTGGACATCCTGATGATGCCTCAAGTTCTCTTAAGTCATGTATGTAGAACAGAGCTCTCAATTTACAAAGAAAATACATCAAGCAAACACAGCTTCACAATTTTCAAATTCTCTATAAATAATAAACCAGTGAATGAAAGTCTGCAGTCACAAAAATCACCTTACACTGCTCAAGAATGACACTGAGATAAATGAGCAAAAGATAAAGGCAGCATCAATGAATACACAGAAGGGAATGGACTTCCCAGAAAGGCTTGTAGAGGTGAGTCACAAATTTACTCATGGTCCTTTTAACTTCTCTCCAGAGGCACCCATGTTTGAGCTCTGCGTCTTGATTCAGCAGAAAGTTTCCTTTTCATCCAAAAAACACAAGCAGAAAATCTTCCACACTGCTACAAAGGAAATCAAATTAATGCACTGAGACACAAGCCAATCGATATCTTAAATGGGAAAAATTTTAAAAAGGCACAAAAATCAGGCAATAGTGTACAGAGGAGAAAATGGACCAAAGATTTGCGATAAAATTTAAGCCTGGAATTTCAAAAGAAATATATCAGTGTATTAATTTGGCCGACTCCTTTATAAGAAATGTGAAAACTGTATTAACTAAAGGTGAGCAAAAGGCATTTTTTTAAAAAAAGCACATCCTACAATATCTACCTTGATAGCAAAGTATGTTCTCAACAATATTCCAAGGCAAATACATATTGCTGTTTGTCTAGTAACTCCCCACACTTCTTAGCAGCTGAGCAGGCAATTTTTGTAAAAAACTTTATTAAAACTGCAGTTGACTATCATTAAACTGACTAATGTCAGCTAATGGATGGTGACCCTAAGTAGAAACTGCCCACTCGAAAGCTGGAATGTAGTCCAAAGTCTCTACACGATAAACAAACAAATCTGACACTTCACAAAAAAATTTGTAGTAGGTCAACACAGACTATTCCAAAAGAAACGTTACCTCCCTAAATTCTACTTCCAGATTATTTACTGGAACCACAGATCAATGTTATGAAAACTTCAGGTATGAAGTTCTAAACTTATCAGGTTTTTGTAGATAGCAGGAAGCTTTACAATAGCTGAGGCATCAAATCAAGGAGCCAAGCTGAATCAAATCTGCACCAAAGACAAAACAGCCTTTCCTAGGTTAAACCATCTGTTCTCCCCCTCTTACAGATACCTGGGGTTTTTTTCCCCAAACAAGCCCCAAGAACCAATAACGAAAAAACAAAACAAACCACCAAAACACAAAACCACCAACCCACCTACACAGAGAATCTCTTCAGAGGGATGAGCGAGGAGAGAATGCTCCAGCATAAATACCAAACCTTTAGTCTTCCCAAAGCTATCAGCAGCTAGTCCAGACACTATTTTATACAGTAGTTGCAAGTAAATGGCACTAAACCAGACTGAAATTTTAAAAGGTTAGTGTTCAGCTTTCATCAACTTCGGAAAGCATTTCTACTTGCATTAAAAGCTAAGATTGTGGCATCAACTTCTGTAAAAGTTTTACTGATTCCTTTACAATAAAATCCAGTTCACTGCATCAACATTAAATTGCTGATTAGTTTCCATTTCACTGACCTCCATTTTGGCCATCTCCAGATAACACAGCTGAAAGCCTTAAGAAACCTAAACACAGATCTACATACAAGTTTAATCAAACTATCTCAATTAATTACTGTAACTAATGAAATCGGCACTATCTTTAAAATATATTCTTTAATAAAACATTTTATTTTAAATCATGACACTTTGCATTCATTATGCTACCATCATTTTATTCTCTTTTGACTCAATTGTACATCATTATTTCCATACTTTCATCTGACCATAACTTTAGTCTCCAGTTAGCCAAGTGATCCGATTTGCAGTTTTGAAGCACCGGCACAAGATCAGTTTCTTTCCCCAATTCTTGGTTCTCTGGGCTGCTTAGCTTGGCCAGTCTAAACTTCCAATTTAGTGAGTGGGAGATTAAAAACTCAATCCCATATTTTGCTCTCTAAATTCTTAACACTTATGCAGTCCAGTGTAAGGATATACATACTACAGCCTAACGATATTCCACTAATAGTGTTCAGAGCACGGAAAAGCAGGAATTGGGTCTTGTTCACGGAAAAACCCAGAACATTTAGCACCAAAAAAGCCTCTGTGCATTTGTGGATAGAAATGTTGTATTTTATTATCAGTTTAGCAAAAGTAACAAATTACTTGACCACACAAATGCAAGTCCACAGTAATCCAACTAAGAAAATGTGGCTAATGATATAACTCAACACTGATCATAGCAGCTCTTGTTTACTCAATTAAAGCCCATGAGGGTTTCTCAAATGAACCCAAATTATGGATAAATTTAAATGATAGGTTAAATTCTGCGTAATGTCTTTCCTTCCGGAGTCAGCAGTACTCCAGAAGACAAAGAGACTCAACTCTTTTCAGTAAGTTTAATATTTTAAGTTACAAAGCATTACAAAAGCAACTACTTCACATATTAAGAGATGCGAAATATGAAACTCTTATCCTGAAATATCTGAAGTGTTTCTATGAAACATTTTGCAGCTTGCTTTTTTCTGTTATTGTGGTGAGTGGGGTTTTGTGGTGGTGGGTTTTGTTTGTTTGTTGGGGGGGGGGTTGGTTTGTTTGTTTTAATATAGATGAAGGCCTTGAACTAAGTTCAAACAATTCAACAATTTACAAGAAATTACTCCAGGTGAATTTATTTATTTTAAAAATAACTTGCTGTGTTTGTGCAAAGAACTACTTGATGTGATACATTAAAAATTATAAGAAACATAATCAGACATAAACATAAATAATGAGAAGTTACCAGTAAAGTATACTATACCTTGGTCTATTTGTCTTCATGACAAATTAATTATAAAATTGTATTTTAATCAGACTATGTTATGCAAATCTACTTCTGAGAACGTATTTCAGTTTTTCTGATCTTTGAAAGCTCTTCAGTGCCTAATTGTTTTTTTTTTTCTACTTTTGTCTCTATGCATTCCTGCTTCCTATCCTAGAATAATAGCTCTTCTATTTTACTGTCTGAACTGATTATCACTTCTCTCTCTTCCAGCCTGCATGTTTTTGTAATTACCAATTTGGTCTTCTGGTCTCTCTCTTTTTCTTGCAACTGTAACGTGCTTCTTCCTAACAGGCAGACAAGAGCTGCTTCCAGCTAAACAGTAGTTTATTGTTTTTTAAAACATCCTGCTAGTTTTAAATCTAAAAGCTAGAAAAGAACTGTTTCTATACCAAGAGCAAAATAGAAGGTGTCTTGCTTTTCTGCTTTCTGTGAGTTCTGGATTGTAGCTTCCAGACTAACCTGCAAATTATACCCCATTCATCTCTGAAAACGATGTATGTATTGAAGTTAAGAGAGTGGAAAAAATGTGGCTGTTAGCAAACTTAAAGGTTAAGCATTCTGTAGACTAGAAGATTAATATCAATGAGAAGGTTCAGAGCAGCAACACCAAAAGCCATAGCTACACTCGAAACAAAGCAGAGGTGCTCAGAGATTAAGTTGGAAAAAAAAAAAAGTTACAGGTATATGCCATGCTGTATGATAATATATACAGCAATCAGGTTTCTGAAGTGAAGCTAGAAACAGAGAGCCACAACTGAGGAAAAGAAATACAAAGTTTATGCTTTTCTCTTTAAAGATCTCCTCAGACCAGCAGCAAGGGATGGAAAGTCAGGTGTGGCAAGGAAGGCACGTCTGGTTTGGCGGCTAACAACTTCACAGCTGCGACAGGAAAGCGCAGGAACCTACCGCAGACAGAACAGGAATAGAGATGTTTGTGACTGCTTGTGGAATGAACAGCCAGAATCACAACAAAATAAAGTTCTGCATCAGATCAGGTGAAAGACATTAGAGACGGGCATTAGAGATGACAGCTGTGCACTCCAGTTCACCCATGCCACTGAATGGATCAGCTGGACTAACAAGATTTTAACAGCATTCCTTCTACCAGCGGAGCAAATTCATTGAAACAGTTCCCAGCTGGGACACTGACCACCAAAGTTCAGACAAGAGAGGAAAGGAATACGTTGTCACAGGGGGTCTCTCAACAACCACTCCTATTTGTCCAGTTTATGAATTGTCTTCAGAATTCTTCAATTACTGAATGGGCATCTTCATATGAACTAAAACAGTGTATTCACCTCACCGTATCAGGCAGCAAACAAGCTTACCTATGGATCTGCTTTCCATTTCCCTCAGGGGACTCCCACTCACCAGCTGCCCCCCTCCGCAGCTTCTCCTCCTCAGAAAGTTCTACCCAGTGGCATGCATCAGCCACACCACAGCTCCAGGCACCCTTCACAGCCTCTTCACATCCTGCTTATCAACAAACCACCAGGGGACGGATCAGCTTTAATTTAACACCTTTAACTACACGTTAGCAAGGAGGTAAGATACTCTATCCCAAGCAAACAGAATGGACTTCCTTACCACCACCACTGGAGAAAAATATGAACACACACATCTAAAACAGGTATCGCTAATCATACATCCCTGCTTGTAGAATACAAACAGACCAGGAAATCCCACTTTGCAAACTGGATCAGAATCCATTCACTTAGCTTTCAAATAGTCCCTTAATCTGATTAAACTTTTAATTAGGAGGAAATTTGTTTAACTAAACAACTTTTGATTTAAAAAGATTAACCAGATTTTTTTTCACATATGCTTTTTAGAAAGATGTGTAAAATACTTGAGTTCTATTTGCATTTGAACGAAAGCTTAATTCTGAAGCACTAATTCTCCACTTAGTTTTACTTTACGCTTAATTCCTCCTTTAACACATATCAGACCATTCATTATTAAACAGCTCTGTGCAAGATAACAGCAGATCACAAATCATACGTTTTCAAGCATTATTGGATTACAATAGTTGACACTTTAACACAAGGACAGCATTACACTTGCCTTGTACATACAAAGGACTTAACTACGTCCATTCCCCTAAACAGCAAAAAAATCTTATTTTCGCCATAGCCAAGCCAGAAAGCAAGGACTTGCTGAGTCTTCTGAGTGCCTGAATGCTGTTAACAAACAGACAGAAGCATAAATAGATTTTAGTCCCAGTTATGTCACTTGCAAAAGGAGCCAGAAAGACTTCAAGTTAAACCACAAATGAAGTGCGATATGATGCATCACAGTAAAAAAAGTATTAGTGTTTGTACAATGCTTAGAGATGCTGTTGGTCATTTTAAGAACTATCTGGAGAAAATCCCGTCTTTACAGTGACACTGGAATAACATGGAGTATAAGGCAGTGGGGTAATACAATGAAGCAGCAGAATGCTGAATAGTCACACAAGGCCTCATATGAAGCAGAAGTTCTGTACAAAACCAGCACATTTACTGCACAATTAACGTTCGCCTGCAGAAAATCTGCAAGAACAAAGTATGTGGCTTGGAAAACAATGCTGTAAGTTGTTTATTTCTGGAAAACTGTTTAAAGGATCATTTCATTCTTCAGTTAGAAAAGATGTTTTGGTTTGACACTCAGCGTACAAGGTGAATATCTTACTGTATGACTAAGCAATCCCTTGGTGAAGATACTGAAAACTTCAAAAATTTTTAAATGGCTCTCTACAAATTATAGACACTTCCGCAATATTATTAAAAAGGCATCCACAGGAAACAGAATGGGCAAGCAGCCCTGACACTCTCTAGTTCTTGCACATGTGACTCAACAATCTATTTTTGCATTCCAGAGGATCAGTTTTCTAAAAACTTGTAGAAACAGGAAACAGATCTTAGCTACTGCCAGCTTCTCCAGAGAAGGGTTAAGCGCCTGCTCTGGCCAGTCTGGCACAGCATCCAACAGGCAGAGTACGCACTGCTTGCATACTCTGCTTTTTTCCTCTCCATACACTAGGGGAGTGAGAAGAAGGGAGTGACATTGCTGTTACAAAGCTAAATGGTTCCCAGAGAGCAGTGGCTTACTACCCTGGAGGTATAATGACAAAGGGAGAGCTACAGAGAAGACAACAGGAGAAAGATAAAGGTTTTGCAAATGGAATACTACAGAACACCTAGATGCCCTACATGACAAACTGGCAAGAAAACAAGTTCCACAAGGTTTGCTGTGCATTCTTTTGCAATAAGCCTGTGTCCACTGCTTTGCAGGACACAGTCATTGCTTATCAAGTTACATCTCCAGCCCTTTACATGTACATGCACAACTCTGTACAACCTGTATAACAGTATGTCCAGTTGCACTACCATGAAACCCAGATGACACCGCACTATTTTTAGTGAAAGTTTTACTGCACTGAAATGTGACATAAATAAAATAACTACTAGTTTGCATTTAACTTAGCAGAGTCTATACTATAGACTTATAACGGCCATAGGTCTGAACTCACCAAAAAGCCAAGATGACTGTGATAGCAAGCGACACAAATTTAAAACGAGGAAGTACTTTCCGCCAGCTGGGGGAGGTAAAATAGAAGGGAGAGTATCAACTTCCCTGGCATCCAAATATCACTTCCTTGTATTTATCTGCTCAGCTCTTAAGCAGACCATTCTGAGGATATCATTCTTAACTGACTTTAAAACCGTGTTTAACAAGTAGGTTGCACAATCCCATGTAGAAGAGTCAATCTGGTGTGTTTCACATTTGAGGATTTCATGTTAGAGGATGCACATTTAAGCCTTATCTCAGGGGAATAAGTAGAAAGCAGAAAAACTTGTTTGGTGTGGGTTGAATCATACTGTTCGTCATTCCGACAATTAGTACGAACATAGTACAAAAATATCTATACAGAATCCCAGCATTGAGCATCAGCAACTGAACTTCACTGGTTCAAACCACAGAGAGCAAGGTATATCCATTATAACTTTCCTCATACATATTTAATAAAGGTGCACATTATTTAGAATATTAAACTCAACGCATCCTTAAACAAAATATCTTTCATGGCACTATTTCTAAACAGTAATTGGAGTAAACAATGACCTTATAAAACTTAAAGCACAGGAATAAAACAAACATATCCTGGTGTTAACTATTAGATTACTTCTCACAATAGGTGTAATTAAAATACACAGTAAATCTACAGGAACTTGGTACTAAAATAACACATATTGATCTTCTGGTAAATGTGAATCTTTTACCTTTAAACAAAGACATAGAGATCCAGACAGAATCTCCTTATTTAGCACAGCTTTGATAAGCTGTTTCAACTACTCTCACTATTCGTAACGGAGGTACACTGTAGTACTGTGAATGCAACTGGAATATAGGAAGCTATTTCCTAGTGCTATTATCAGCTCCCATCAGATAGATTTATGATGAAGCCATGTACTTTACATCTGTTGTTACTGGTATTCAAAAGATACAACTGTACTATACAGATCATCAAGTATTTGCTCTTCTAAATCACTCAGAGTCAGATATCCACATAGAGGTATTCTGATCAGCTCGATTTTATTGAACTGAATCATTTGCCTTTTATTGTTTAGGAAAGGCTGCTAATATTAACTGAATTAATCACCATAGACTGTTCTGAGCACATGTACTTCCCATTAAAGGGGAGCAGGTGCTGTTCAATACTTCAGAGGATCAGAGATCACTGGGGACTGGGTAAGCAAACAGCTACAGAGCTGGAAGGCTCATCTGTTAACTGATTCACTGTCTGCTGTTTGGTTTTGTCAATTTAATGGACGTGGGGATTTTTCTGTAAAAAGTCCTAATCTAAGGTGAACTTCCCTTTTCAGTGTCACCTGTGAATATTCTAGTGTTCAAGAGAAAGAGTATACAAGCCACATCTTTTTCCCTTCATTAATATCTTGCAAACAACAGTAAATACTTTTCAAACTTGATTATAAAAACAGACTCATACTTAACAGTAAAGTAACATGACAGTAAATTAGAGCCTTCCCATCTTCTTTCAAACATTATTTCAGACAAAGATAACACCTGGGCAGAGGGGGGAACAAAACAACCAAAACCAAACAAAACCACAAAACAATACAAACACATAAAAATCATTCTCTATTCGCAATGCAATCTACTGCACTCATTGTTTTCAAAGCAAAATTTGTAGTAACATTAACATAACTGAATAAAGAATTTAAACTAAAATCAGATGTTATTACTGGCATCTTCGTAAAAATGGAATTTTTCAAGGTTTTGTGATTCAGGTAGCTTATCATTAAGATGTAACACAATTCTGCTCTGTGTCGGTTTGCCTCAGTTTTTAAGATATAAACCTAGAAATATAAAATCCTAGAAATATACAGTCCTCTCATACTTCACCATAGACTTCATACTTTTTTTTTTCTAGTAGAAACATACTTTTTTGCAAGATCAAATAAAACAAGCACCTACTGTTCCCCGTCCAGGTTAACAAGGTGTTTTTCCTTCTCAAACACCTTAAATTGCAAAGGAAATTATCATAGCGATGTAATTGACCCATAAGCATATGCACTTTCACTTAAAAAGTTACATTTTTAAGCAGTTTTAAAAGAACCCTATTACAGCATATTTGGTCACTGAAGTTGCATACACAAAAGCTGAATACAAACCCCCACATTTTTAAACTGTCACAGCTCCATTTCTCCTTCTTTCCAAGACATATACAAAGCCCAAACTCAAACCAGCTCCATTTCATACTGTTTCTGTAATCCAGCATAGCAATTGCATCTGTATTACAAAGACAATGGGCTCCATAAATATATTCCACACGACTGCAGGAGTTCAATACTGAAAACAAGCAATTCTATAGCATAATCAGTGCAAATATTTCTGAAGCAAGATGAATAGTACTCAGACTCAAGACAGAAGTAAACATGGAACAGGGTCACATCTGGCAATAGGAGGCACTAGTCTGCCTCCATTTCTTTTTGAAGAGACAAATTTCTAGAAATGCAAAGGTCCTTCAGCAGGAGCCTACCTTCTGCAGTTATTTCCTTCCTGACTGAACTAATAAAAATATAGGGGTATTCACACTGAAATACAGTGGAGATCAGAAAGGTACAGATAAACAAGCGTGAAATCTGGGTACCTTATGTGTGACTGGAACAGAAGCATCTTGGCCACTTCTTCCTTTTCAGAACTTCTCAGGACCAGTTTTTAATAATCTTCTAATCTCATTTTTTCATCTGTCCATCCACTGCTTCCCTTTTAATTCCTTCTTTAAGCGTCTTTCGCACAATTTACCCTACTGATGTAACTTCACTTAATAAGCAGATACCAAGAACCTTCTCTCTGTCCTAATCAAGAAATAGTTTGGAAAACCAATTTAACAGCAACATTTTAAGCACTATGCAGCTTGTTGCATTGATGACAGCCACAGAAAAACTGCTACTGTAGTAAATAATTATTAGGTCTCTTTCCTAGTGACTTTTCATTATTACCAAATCAGATATAATAGAGAGCAAAACAGAAAAAAGTGTTCAGCAGTATACTGGAGATGTAGCTCAAAATTCAATCGCAGATCAGCACAGTAAGTCACTATGATTCATAGTATTTCCCTTTCAAAATCTAGTTCTAACCAAAGAACCCCATAAAACTAACACTCCTTACTACACATTGACCTCTAAGCACAAGAAAATGGCACAGTCTTTTTCTCGCCTAAAGATGTGGAACCTCTCCTGTATTTTATGTCATTGCCACATCACATTCTTTATGTCCTATACTGAAAAACCAACTATTTGTAACTTCATTCTTCAGGATGAAGTGCTACTCAGGCCTTTACTAAGTACTCATTTTACAAAGTCCTCAGGGAATTAAAATAGAAAAATATTAAACAATAAGTGATAAAACTCAGTAAATAATCAATGTTCTAAGAACTGCCATAAAATGCTAAATAAATTCTGAGAAACAGCCTCAAATATTGAATAAAACATGAAATAAAGACAAAACCACAGAACAGTTCCTTTTACACTGATTAAAACTGTTATGTCTTTTCTTATTACATTGACTATAAAACTGAAACCACCTAATTGCATATGGGAGTTCTAACTTTGGTTTTAACGTTATCAGCTTGATTAAAAATCCACTGAAAATTTACATTTCGTATCTGGGGAGCCTTAATACTTTATATCCTAGCAAAACCATTTTCAAATCAGTGATCAAAGCATGCCTATTTGTAATCAAAAACACATCTGGATTTTATGGTAGAAAAAAATGCAAGAGAAGTGCCTTTCCCCTAAGTATCTGGTTTTTATAATATTCCATCACACTAATGTGTAAAACCAGGCTTATCTTTTAAAAAGAAAATAAATAAAACCAAAATAAAATTAATTAGTCATTTGCTTATCTGTGTCAGTACCTGAATTCAATGCATCTTTAACATACAACGGCAAATTAAAGAAACTAAAGACACTTTCCAGCTGGTCAATTTTTCTGAAGATAATTACTTGCAAAACAAGTAAGAAAGAGTTCAAAACCAACTACATCTCATTACTGCAAAGGACCAGAACACTGTCATGAATGGTTTTTATCTGTAACTGTTGTCCCCATAAGTCTCAGAAACATACTGAATATTTAAAATTTCAAAAGATCATTTATCAAAATATATTTGGCTAAGTTTTGAATGTTCTTCTGTATCACACAACGATACAACAAAACCAGTTGCATATACAGAAGATGAGTTGAGAAAGGCAGAGGAGAAACTTCGCTTAGCTGCTCAGGAAGAGATGTGCCAGCATTATTACTTACACATTTTCCATTATTCCATTAGGCTGGAAATACTCATTTGATATGAACGTGTTACAGTTGAAAATGCACTGCTGATAGTGAAATTAAAGTTTCTTTTTTTCATCACATACAAAGCCAAATTTTTAGGCCTCTCAAGAAAATACAGTAGCACAAACCCATAGTAAATACTGGAATCTCTAGCACTGCACAAACCAGTTCATTCACACAACGATCAAATGAATCAGCCAGTTCATAAACGCAATCACTAGTAAAAAGAGAGCAATTTAAAATTAACTTCATGCTTTCTAAACTGCTATGGTCCTCAGCATCCATCTTTATGGTTGTCACCATCACCAGTTTCATTTGTTCTACTTGCATTTTAAAAATCACACTGAGATACAATATACTACTAGCTTAATAATCATACTTTTCAGTAAGCCTATATAGTGTTTTGATTGATATGGAACTTTGTTGCTCATGAGTTCTGCAAAAATCTCACATCAAGGATTCCAAACTCAACAATAAACTAAAACATTAATTAAAATGTTTTTCACCGTGTTGCAAAATAGTTTTCCCCATTTCAACAAACAACTGGAGAGATTACACAATACATTTTCCAGCACATCTGCATAGTCATCTCTGACTTCTGAATCTGGGTGTCTTAAAAACAACTCATTTTAACAACTGTAACTTGTAAACTAATAATAGCTTTTTTTGCAATAAAACAGATGTAACAGGTAAAGAACTCAAATTGAAACAAGTAGATTCCCAGTAACAACAGCATAATACTGAATAGCAGTAAGACTGGGCCACAACACCAGTAAATGCACAACTAGCACACAAATACAGAGGTGAAATCAGGCATATAAAATCATGGAGAAAATACTGAATAAAGGTGCTTTTCTCAAGATGTAACTCAGGATTCCTAATATTAATGCAGGGTAACAGCATACCAAATGTAATTCAAATAAACTACTTGCAGTTGAAACAGTAAACTGTTTCCAGCCAGAGTAATGTAATTGGATGAGCCGTGCTACCTTCTGTATCAGCTAGTATTAAATACAGCTTTACTGGAAATGTCTTAAGGTTTAAATCCAAAAGATAAACTCAAGAACTGCACATTAAATCACTACATAACATATATTTACCATTGTTTCTGCTTAAAAAAAGTTAAAGCAATGACAGCTATGAAAAGTGTTCTTCATATGGCAACACCGATTATGAAAGACTGCCGAAATATTAACATTAAAGCCTTCAGTAACACCTTTTTAATATGTTGCAATGTTTTACACCACATAATATAGATGATAAACCACAGGTCATACAAAGCCCAGGAGAAAACTGCACACATCAGAAAGCACGCTGTACCCCAAAAGAAGATGACCTTTTCACACATCACTGCGCATAACTTGTACTTCATTGTTAACCTGCCATGCCAACTCTTTATTCTTCTAATTTCCTCATAAAACAGAAGTTAATAGTAAGCAGAATACAGAAACTAATGCTGTTGAAGCAACTGAATGAATTGTAATTCTAAAGAGATAAAAGATTATGAATGAACGTAACATAAGAAGATAGTCTAAACAAACTAAAAATGGAGCAAGTAAATTGTTAGGAACTTCCAGCAAATGAAGATAAAAAGAAGTTGTGTTCAGGAAAAAGAAAAACAGAATCTCACGTCAAAAAATTGCTTATTGCATTAGCTTGTTTAGTGGCAGAGAATATTGAAAGATAAAGGATCCACTTTAAGCAAAGCCTCGAACCTTTTATTTATGACAGGAACACGTAGATTTTTATTCAGATTTTTCAAGTGCCCTCATAAGCTTACTACAAAATACAGTAACATCTCAAAAAAAAATTCTTGAAATGAGGTTAAACTGCATGCCACACTACTTTGAGATAATGGAAATCAACCGGAAATAAATGAAAAAAATTCCAAAGTGCTCTTGAAGAAATGCTTTAAAACTCATCACCAGAAATCAGCGATATGGAGAGCTGTAAGGCATTTCTGCTATGTACATGCAGCTGACTCAACAATTTGTGTACCTTTACAACATATAAAACATTGTTTTACATTGATTGCTTTAGGACGCATGAAGCCTGCAAGTGTTCCATCTTTCCAATTACTAGACAAAAAAAGTACAGAAGTTTAAAAATATGCACTCATTCCTCAATGTTTAAAAAACAAAATATATAACCAGAACTGAAAAGAAAGTATTCCACAACAGACATACAGTGAAATTAATTACTGAAAAGTCAACTATAACAAGTTTGAGGGTACATAGTATTGAGTATGAGGAATTAACAACCTAAGAAAGGACGGGAAGGAATGACATGATGAGAAGCTATGCTGTTTCCCTAACAGAGTAACTGGTACTAGTCTAGAAGTATTGCAGGCAACATCCAAACAACCGTCAGATTAACTTAGAGATACAGGAGCACGGTGCTCTTCCCACAAATGAACAGCAGTCAGCAAAAAGTTAAGCCTCTTTTCCAATGACCCAAGGAAGAAAGAGAGTCATGAAAGCCACAAGTTTCAGGTTTGACTTATGGTCTGATTATATCTCTATGATAAAAGTTTAAAATGCTAAGTACAAAGTACTGCAAATAGTCTATCCAGACCATAAGAAACATTTACAAGCTCTTTGTTAGAAATCCACCATCGTCAGTTTCCCAGCATCCAGCATAGATAAACTGACAGCAGTACTCCCACCTAAGGTCTGTATAAAGATGAAACGACAGCTCATCTTTCAGAATTAAAACTCAAGATTGAAAATTGTGCTTGAAGCACTGATATTCTGTTGAATCTCATTATTGAAAAAAAAGCATGAATGCTGGCCATTCAGTCCTATCACCTTCAGTTGATTACATAGTTTCTCAAAAATTGCAAGGCATTTCATACAAATGATGTCATGATGTATTTGTAACACAGCCCACCATTACAGCCTTGCAGTATAAACCAGGCAGATCATGGAAAAATGTTTTACTTAAGAACCACTAAACACAAATACCACCAGCATCTCATCTTTAAGACTTTATTTTAAACCTCTAAAAAAATTACTTCAGTTCAACTATTGAAATTTCAGTGAAACTAAATGAGTAGCATGCACAGTCTGTCACTGGTTTTGTTTGCACCTACTGAAGGTTTTAACATAGAGAGCCAGTTCCTGGTTTTACAAGACTCCAATTCCAATCCCCTGACTAGATGTTTCTTCTAGTAAAAACTTCTTAGTTACACGCAACAACCCTCTCAGGAATGCAGAAGATAAAGCTGAAACTCCTGGAATCCCACTCATATCTCTCAAGTGCTGGGCTAGTACCTGAGGAACCGCAACATTGTTCCTGGAAAGAGATAACCACTGCACTCCCTAGCACCATTACCAAAGCAAAAACGTTTCTTTTAAGAAACCCATTTTAGAAAGAAGTTGCCCTTGTTCTTAGAGAGAGGTCAGGAAAAAACTACTTAATGTTAATGGCATCTCAAACTCAGGGAGACAGTTTAAAAAAAATCTAGGTTATACAAATGAAATACTTGGGCAGGAATGAGAACAGGAAAAGGAACACAAAAGGCCTTCCAGTTTTTGCGAAACAAAGAAGCAATCAAGCTAAACCAAAACAAATAACAAGCCCTAGTTCTTAGTCTCAACCTAAAGACTTAATAGACCACCACACCTCTTGCTTCAGGAATAGAGATTTGAGTATCATACCAAAGGGCCAGGATATCTCACAAAATTGCTTGGCTTGCCTCACATGGTGACATTTCTATTTACGTTTCATGGAACTGTACAGTGTACATTCCCCTCACATCACTTGTGAAGTAGAAAAATCCCAGGCATTTGGATTTTCCTGATAAGTTACTATTTATTTTCAAGAAACTCATTTCTCCTCTTTTAAATATGTCATCTTCTTAGACAGGAGACGTAACCAGATATTCCAGTTGATTTTTTCCTCATTTTTATTACAAAATGCTGAAGAACCTTTCAACACAAGTTTATCCTTTTCTTCCTCTCCTCCAGATAAATTTGTAACACCTTCCTGACCATATTGCACAGATCTCAAATGTCATCATCTACTGTTTAGCAAATTCTCCAGATAATAAAAGCCACAGATATTAAAATAAAACTTTTAATGAGATTAATTCTAAACCATGTGAGAGTGAAGTTTTCACAATTCATAAATCCAAGTACTAATCTATGTCCTTGTTCTACTAGATCCCAGTTTATAGCAGTCAAAGCTCATAAGCCTGAAAAGAGATACCATTAAATTAAGAAATGACAAAACATCAGTAATTTTTGCTGATTTAAATAATGCTGTGCAGTAAGTATAAGCTACAGGTATAGTCAGGAAGCTCAGATGCAAAGTGGTAACTCAGGATATACTGCACAGAAACACATTGGACAGGCCAGGCAGGGTGAAAAATAGGAGACTGTCCTGTAGAGTTACCTTGAAGAATGCGTTAGTGCTGCAGTGTCACTGGAGCATCTGCAAGTCTCATCAGCTTTGCAATTACGCCCTCTCTTAAAAAAAAACCTCTGCGCTGAAAAGTTCCCAGTATACGATACTTGCTCTCAAGCACACTAATGAGTTTCACTGATCCTGTGAGACCTTTGCTCATAAAATGAACAAATATTGGTAACATTAAATATATGACAAGTACCTGCACTATTAGGATCTAACTAAAAGTAGTCTAAGGGGGATGAGGGAACCCATACCTGACTCTTGAGAACAAAATTGTTTTATCAGTCCTCATTAATGAACCCTCATGTAGTTTTCCATTTACTAATCACAAATTTGAACTTATTTTCAGACAAAAACTAACATAAAGCATGTTTCATTAAAATCCAGATAATGTGTATAATATCTTATCTGCTAGTGCACTTAATTGCTTTGTACATTTTATAAACTAGAGCTTTAACTTTTAACTTTTCTTTCACCTGAATATTCTACTTCTTTCCTGAATCTCAAATCTATCTTCTATCCTAAGGCTTGTTAACAATTTCTACATAATTTTTCGAAAATCAGGCTCTAACCATTCCCATAGCTTCAATCTTCGTCCATTCTTTAGCCATCCCATTTCTCAATTACAACAACGTCCTTTTCTCCAGTATTGGGAGATTATAATTTCACCTGCCTACGTTTCTTGAGTGTCATCTCTCCCTGCCTCTTTGCATCCTTCTCTATTGCATCAAACATGAGCCTCTAACCTCACTTTCGAGGGCACCGCTGGCTGTTTCCAGCTCTCCTACCTCATTATACCAAAGGCTTACTGTTTGCTTTTCATGCGACTCCGACACTCCCTTGTACATTTCAACAAGTATTTCCTGCATTCTCTTGGGTTGCTTATGTGCTAATCCCCTGCAAACATGACCAAGGTTCACCCCATTGCTACCCTTTGCTTGCAAGGCTTACCAAAAGAAACAGTTTAAGGTGCTACAGTTGAGATCACTGCCCCTCATGCTGAAGAATACTTGGGTTTGCACAGTTCCCTCATTTGGCGTGACCAGTAAATGACCCATCTTCTGCTGGAATTGAAAGTTAAGGGAATTGGGGATGGCCTTTGTACCCTGTGTTTGTGTAGAAGGCAGCACAACACAAGCCCACTGTGTGACTAATGGTTCTAGGCCCTGAAGAAATACAAACATAATAAAATACACTCCAACTATTGATTACGGATGTCAAATACCCTAAATATTCCTCTAATTGTGATTGACTTCATATAAATAGGGGGGAAATGCAGGACAATTAGATGTCAAACAGCTACAACAGAAATAATTTATTCACTTACTATAGAAAAAATTGTGTTGGGCACTAGAAACGTTACCATTTCCTCTACTGCAGAGAAAGCCACAAATATTGTTTTCAATTGTTTTCCTACTCACAGTCACAAGAAAGTCCTATGCCACCTAGCACAAATGCTTATTTGAAAACATTGTTAGAGTAAAACATTATTTACCGTCTTTGAAAGTCATGAAGCATCTAGGAGAAAAACAAAGCGTACAAGAATCACACCACACATTCAGAGAAAACCCCCTCTATTACTCTGCCAACCAGAATTTACAAAGTGAGGTTTTCACATCCACATGAGTTGGGCACCCATCATTAAACGGATTCAGCAATCAAATGCTGTCTTTCCAAAGGGTTTACAAAGCAGATAAAGATCCAAAAGGCACACCCATCTTCATCGCTTCACTCACATCTGCTTCCCCCAAGTGTGCCAAAACTAAGGCTGCCTCAATTCTCCAGTGCAACTGCTGTGATATTTCAGAAGTTCTTCAGTATTTAAACAACACTCCAAACTCCAATAAAGGAGACGTCATTTCATTGCACAATGCTGAAAACATATTTACTTAATACGGAACTACAAAAAAGCATCTTGTACTATTTCTTGTGTACCAGCTAATGAGAAGTGATCTGCAGGGTACCTGCCTTCTGAACAAATACTTGTAAGCATTATATAAATAGATACCATGATAAAATGGTAAACTTTCCTGTTAGTATACAGTAGATTTTACCCATTCGAGTGAGGTTTTAAATACTTACTTCAAGTGGATCAAAGAGAAAGAGGACAAGTTATTGGAATTTACTGCTTTTTGTGTTTTACTAACATTTTAAAACACTATATTGCACTTACACATTAAAGAATGTTGAAGGAATGTTGAAGTATTCAACAAATGCAGCTACTGTTGCAATATTAACTTGATTTTTTAAAAAAATTTTTAAAAAATTAAAACTCCACTTTATTCCAATTTTACAACACAACTAGCAGAGACAACAAATAAGCATGCTTGCCCAAGACCACACAAGAGTTGCACAGTAAAGCCCAACAAAAATTCAGGTCTTCCAATCTTAGCTTTTTAGCTCACTGTAAGGCTGCACTTCTCCTTTGAAAGATGTAAAAAGTAACAAAACTATGTACAAACATATAAACTACAATGCCAGAAAGCAGTTCTAGCAGTCTACTCCCCTTTTAATTGTAAATGACAGTTTTAACTAAAGAAAAAAAAATCAAGGAAAAGTTATTAACGAATCTCACATGTAACTATTTCAAAATTTCAATACTATTGAAATAACAGAAAAATATACACCCCTGAAATTAAGCCCTTTCTTGTTCTTGTCACCCAGCAGGAAAGACAATACTGCTGCCACTCTCCTCTTAGAATAGAAATTCTAGTGGAGAAAAATCAGCAACCCAGACTAACAAATTTATTGCAGATAATTCCATAAACAAAGTCAGCGTAGAGGGTCAGCATTTTAATGAAAACCAGAGGGTTTTCATTAGTATAATACTTCTTTTTTTTCCTTCTCCTCCCATCCAGCTGAAGCACTGACATGCATCTGAAGACGAACCTCTAAGCTTTCTGCCAAGAGAGCACTGGGACTGGGGTACGTAAACTCACTAGGGGCAAAATGAAACAAGCTGATTGGAATCTCAGCTTTCACTGAACAATTTGTTCACCAACACAAGGGAAGAGCTGAACATATCTGGACTTTGGGGAATTCTTTTTCTACCAAGAAGAATTCAAACTGCTGAAAAAGTATGCACATGTGTGCTACGAACAATGAAAACTAATCTGAAATGTGTTAAAGAACCTCTCCTCTGAAAAAAAAAAAAAACCTGTGTTACTCAATCAAGCTTTATCAAGCACGCTAAAAAAACTGCTCTGCAAATGTAAGGACTGAAGTATTTAACTACTGTATCAATAATAGAGGGTCTCACTCGGAACAATTCAGTATAAGAGTTAATTTAAATGCACAAATGAACTTTTAGACACTTTTAGACTTCTTTCAACATGTCTATAGCATCACTGACAACCCTACAGAAGCATTAACACAAACCTCCTGTCTTCCAGTATTTACTTGTGAACTGTTGAAAGCACAAATCATGCCTACTTGGACACTCCTCACTAAGAACAGAAACCTGAAGACATTGACAACAGACTGTTCTCTACATATGTTTTTCTCCATCTCAAATTCTGATGGATTTGTCGTTCCAAAGGATCGTTATCTTGACAGGTACACTTTTTAGAGAAATCCTCTGCTTGGCTGACATGCAAGATCTTGCAATCTCAAACAAACTCCTGCTATTCTCACTCAGGAAATCAAACTGCCAGCTGCAGCATTTACAACCTTTTTATAGGCAACTCTCAGACTTCGTTCTATGAATAAGGATGCTACATACATTTTTCAAAAGATGGAAATATTTTTCCAGCATTCAACATCTCCGGATTAGTAAAGTCACATGTATGTTTGTACAAACTTCCTTGAAGAGCATCTACATTTCCCAGTACATACACAAGTGGAGCCATAAATAAAAACAGATGCCATTTTAATAGATATCAGGTGACAAACATTTTTCAAAACTGAAAAAATACTTTCTAAACATGGGCACAAACACTTCTGCATTCTTAAATTATGTCCAACATCAAACCCAAACTGATAAAGTCTCAAGACAATGACTCACACCCCTTCCTGGAAAAATCAGTAAAAGGTCAGATGTTTACGAACCAGACAATTGCTGGAAAAATACAGACAAACATTATTTCTAACTAAAACTCAATACAATTGTTTTCATTCCAAAGCCTGAAGTAACTACACATTCAATAATCAACTATTTCATCCTTACATAACTTTCCATTTGGAAATCTCAGAGGTCTTTGCAAGGATGAGAAAAGCTGCACGATACCCCTTGTAAAAGACTGTAACCTTGCAGAGGTTAAACGTTCTGTCAAGGATCTCACCCATGACAGAGGACATGCACAGCCATCCCATGCATCTGGAAAACTCTAATTTCATACTTTAGCCACAATACACATTCCTTGCACGCATCTGCAGACCACAAAAGCAAGAACACTAAATGAGAAGAGAATCGATAGAGTACGGCTTGCAATCTTTGGGTTACGTTGAAAGAGAAATCTGGCAAAAAAAGAAAAAATAAATAAAATCGGGGTTTCATCTCACGAACACCTATGTATTAAATAAAATACTGCCTTTTACACAGTATATGCTAGCACACTGAAAAAGAAGCTTATGAAAAATTAAGATTCAGAAGTACAGAAGAATTTCCATATGAGATATGGTTTGATATTTAGAATTATTTTCAATGCATTTTTAACTTTTTTAAAAGCCAATTTAATAGCATTAACAATGCTAGTGACTACATAAACACAGTCATATTAATGGGAGAGGAAGGTTTCTCCGTGTCAAAGTGCTTTGAAAAAGATTTTTATCTGAAAAAAATCAAATTTTCTAATCTAGTGAACAAAAGTATGAGAAATTATTACAACAGAAACACGTTTAGCTACTTTCTGAAGTCAACTTTTTCATATTTACATTCTGTGGATATTTTCCATATAATTAAATTTGGCAACTTTCAAGATTAGACAACGCCACACAATTTACTTTCTACTACAAAAAGAGAATACATTATTTTAAAACAAGATGGAAACAATGTCTGAAACAATGATCGAAAGCATAAGAAAAATTTTAACAGCTTTTGAAGAACTGATGCAACTGAAAATTATTTAATATTTTAGTAAATAAAATTTGAGTTCAGGCACAGAATGAATTTTGTTTAAGGAAAGATTAAAAAGAGCTCATCGCCAAACAGACTTTGATCTTTCTTTGGTCAAAAGTAACTCATTTCTAAAACAGTACTCTACAGTGCCAGTGGTTTCTTAATTATAAAAGATAATGTGCTTCTGGCCCCAAGAAGCTCACAATAATAGTATCATTAAATCTTCTATAGTCTTTTTTTTTTAATCATAAAATCTCATCCCAAAAGCCCTCAGCAAAACTTCTGCTTTAAATATTTATCAAGAGGTGAGAAACAGATGGCTAGACTGGTTTCACAGACTGAAAATGTTCTGACATGGTATTCAAACTCTTTTTCTGAAAACTGCTATTAAAGGGTTCACAGAGGTTCAAAGCACAAAACGTGCACCAAAAGTTGAAAAACATCCTGATTTTTTTAAAGAGACAGCACAAACTCTAATTAATTTCCAAGGAAGCCACTTCAGAGTGTCAATCACACAGTTTCACTTGCTTCCACTCATTAAGCCAAGAACTTCATTATCAACCATCCTCCAGTCTCCAAAGCTCAGTAAGCCTTTAGCGTCTAAGCAAACGCACTACATATTCAATTGAAGTGAACAAAATCCAAGACGATAATAACCAGACACAATTTGTTAAAAATCCTATCTTATTAATAATGTTATTTGTAGACTTTATGTCCATCACAAAAAGAACTCCAGATGTACAGAAACACACACACTGAAGAGATGCTTATGCTAAATAGATTCTTTAACATATCAGAATCCATAATTTTTATTTCTAAATATTTCAAGTTACTAAAAAAAAAAAAAAATCGTTCCATTGATCTATTCTATTGCCTCAGATATTGCAGTACAGTTTAACAGAAGTCAGAAAAGGGCACATTAAGCAAGTATGCAAGTCTGCCCAGCACTTCAACGCACAAACCCTCTTACTGCTCATGAGGTGAAGAGAAGCACACTGCATTTGAAAAAAGCATTTTTAAAAAAGCTAAAACTCTGAAAAGTGTATCCAAATAAACAGCAACAATTTTCTCTTACTAATGAAGCACAGCAATGCTATTTTGCAATTATGTGCCCCTTTCATCAGATTATTATTGTTTTACAAACATGACCTAGAAAAAGGTTAAATATTACAGATAGGAAAATTTAGCACACAACAGTCAAATTCTCAGAAAATATAATTTCAACTGGATTACAGAAGGCTAGACTTCCCAGTTCTCACTACTCTGTTCTAATCATTAAGAGAATATTATCGTGCAAGACAGTTCACTGCACACCATAAGGAATATGCTGCAGAGCGAACACAAAGATAAATGCACTAATGAAAATAAAAGTATTTGTGGAATAATACTTTCAAAATTGATCGAAATTTTTTGTTGTCATAAAAAAGCATACAAAAGGGAACACATTTCACAAAGCATAGAAAACACTGTAGAGTGAAACAGTTCTAATGACAGAATGGCTTAAATCAATCAACATTTATTTTACTATTATTAATTCACATTATGTCATACAATGTTATCGAAGGAAATACGTTCATAATTGGAAGCAGTAACACAACACAGAGCATGCTGTTCAGCTGAGACATACTGAAAAGCACAAAGGGCCTCTAACTATTTCACCTTACCCAAGACCACCTACATTTTGGCCAATGCACATCCACTTCAGAGAATGGTGGTATACTGACAAAAATAGTTGCTTGAAAAACAAAAAGCCTCATAATCCATAAACAGAAATAGCAGCTACAGAATTTAAAGAATTAGAAAATACTGGCCCAAAGAAAATCTTTCCCTTGATATGTCCCTGACATAACCATTTAATAAATAAGAGTAGCATATGCATTGCTTCAATACCAGAACAGCCATATTTAATAAGTACCACATAAATACCAGACATGAGTTGTTTTACTAATCTCATCGGTTTTCTTCTGGCTCCTTATTTGTCTGTAAATTCATCCATGCACACCTTTTACTCCAACAGAAATTGCATAAAGACTCCAGCGAAAAAATCAGAACTGTGAATCAGCGCAAAATACCAATAAATCGGCATGAAGATATACAATTTGAGAAGGCAGGATTAAGAAGATATTAAAACATCTGATAGAAAATCATCAGATTTGCCTCAGTGAATCAGCAAAGCCTACACACATTTTGCAAATATTCTGAAAAACTATAATCTAGATACCAGTCTTAATCCTGTAAAATGCCACTTTATGACCACAGGTGCAAGCACTAATGGGAGAGAGCTTTGGGCTCAATGAGGTCTCCAGAAAACCTGTGCAGAACAGCTCCCAACAGCTCGAGCTTCTCCACAGGTGAGTGGGCTGCCCAGGGGGCTTGGGCTGCCCTTGGAACACAGAACAGTGAAGGAAAAGTTCCAGTAGAACACAAACACATCTAATAGTTTATTTACTCCTTCTTCGGTGCCCTGTCTTTGAAGTTCTACAAATACTGGTTTTTCCTTGTGTTTTTAACCTAGGTTTAAGCTAATTTTTAATGAATTTGATTTTGTGCCAGACTTTTTAAAAATATTCTTTGCCCAACACAAGTTGTTAAAACAAGTAAATGTTCAATACTCTTTTTGATCAATAAGAATATTTTTCCAACTAAGAAAACTGCTTGCTTTATAACCATAATAGATTTCTTAAGTATGATTAGATTCAACAGAAAAAGTAACCCAAGTAAAAACTGATATTGTCTGAGTCTAGTTGTATAGTTATGAACAGACCATTTTATGCAGTTACCTCATTAGTGTAGAGTTTCAGGTATCTTCTGATATCACACAAAAAGTATATTAAATTTTGCTGAAATAAGAGTGTTGCAGCAAAACTTTCAGCTTAAAATTCTGATATTATTTCTTCAAGGTAACACATAAGAATTATTGAATTAGGAGAAAAAAACCAACATACAGTTGGTCTAGACAAAATTTAGCTAGTTTCATGACACTACCAATAAAATGTCTTCATTAAAAGGAAGTCTCATGTCAAAATCCACCTGTTTGTATATATTTCTTAAGCACACGGGAGGATAAACACCTTCTTACAAAACTGAATACAAGATAGACTACCAAACATTAACTCTCATTTATAAGCTGAACAAATAAAAGAGGCTACCAAAATGAACAGAGATGAGGAAGCTAAAACTCTCTTTTCTAAAGCAATACACACTTAAATGCTTACAGAAAAAAATTCAGCGCTCACCTAAAATGAAAACCCCCACTCTTCCAAAACACTGACATACAACCCCTCATCTGAAGTATGTACAAGCATGAGCTACAAAGACACACTTCTGCTGCCAAGAAAAATCATGGCTTTTGCTTATTCCTTACTGCTAATATTAAAAGTTTTATATTTCAGTTTTGTTACAGCAGTGCTGTCAGAACTTCACAACTGTACTTTACCTGAATTCTAATCACACCTATAAATCCTAGTTAAGTACAAGGTACTGTACAAAACACTAAAGCAACCCCCAAATATCTTGAACTCAGGCTTCTCCAAATGGCACACCTGATGCAATGCTATCACATTTTCATTTTGCATAGCCAGACACGACTTATTCAGGTGGCTTCAGGAGCTTCCCCGGCCCAAGTGCTACACAGCACCCACATCCCATTGCAATGCCCCCCCAGCTCACTCGGGCAACCAGCCGTCTGGCTGCTGAGCAGATCTTTGCTCCTCTAAAGGCTAATAGTCCTGTACTAGAAACTACTGATAATGGAATTTAAGTCAAATTAAAAAAAAAAAAAAAAATGAGTGTAAGGTGAGAGCTCCTCAATAGCCTTTAAGTTACACTGTTTAGCTTTCTGTAAATTTTCTTCTGAGTGTAAGTGTCTGTGTTTCACAGCGTTTGGTCTTTAAAAGCAAATAAAGGGCAGGCAGCATTTAAATCGGGCACGTTAAACCCTCCTTGGAACTACAATTTTTTTTGCTTAGGCTTTCCCACGATCGGTGTCAGCTCCAGCTATAGCTGCTGCAGCAGTAGGAAATCTGACAGAAAATTAAAGCTCGCACAGCTGCCTGCGCGCAGACATCACTGTGCTCCCTCGGGAGAAGCCCCTTCCCTTCCTCGCCGCCCTCGGCACAGCCGAGAAACCGGCGGAGGACGAGTGGAGGTTTAGGATCCAACGCGACACAGGCGCACAGACACTGTCCCCTTGCTGCCAATTCTTCGTATTTAAAAAAAAAAAAAAAATACAATGCCGTATTAGCCAATGTTCCATGGTACTTTCAGAGACGGGGCTATATAATAGCTGCTCCCAATTAGGGGCGACAGCTCCAGGCGCTTTACTCGTCAGAGCAGTCCGGTGGTTTTCGGGTGAGGAGCAGCTCCGGGACCGCCCGGCACCGCCGCCCACGGGGTGCCCGGTGCGGGCCGCGGCCGCTGCCCCTGCCCGAGCCGCGCCGGGACCCCGCCCCACGCCACCTCCAGGCAGGCCGCCGGCCCCAGCCGCCTCGCACCGAGAGCCCTCCCTCCTTTCGCCTCACGGAATGGCGGCGGGGGGGGGCGGCGGGCGCACAAAGAAGCCCGACCTGCCGCGACCGTTACCGGGCGAGGCGCCCCGCGCCCCCCCCCCCCCCCCCCCAATCCCCGGTGAGCGCCATGGCCGCGCGGGCGGCGCGCGCCCACACCCCGGACGAGGCGCTCCCGCCCCGCCGCCCCGCCCCAGCTCCCCCTCCCCAACGCGCACGCCGCCCCCCGCCGCCGCTCCCAGCGCCTCGCCCCCCGCCACGGCCCCCCCCGGCCCCCCTGCCCGCCACCCGCCACCCCAACGCCGAACAAAGCGCCTCGGCGGCCGCCTCAGCTCCGGCCGCTCCGCGCCTCCCCCGGGGAAGCCGCCTCAGCAGACAAGGGAAGGCGGCGAATCCCAGACACAATGAGAGGCGAGCCGGGACTCACCCACAGCTCCGTGCCCCAGCTCATGGCTGCTCCGCGGGCAGCGCCGGCTCCAGCAGAGGCGACGGCGAGGACTAAGGGTCGGGCGGCGGCCGGAGAAGGGGTCCCGCCGGGAAGCGCCGGTGCGCTCGGTCACTGGGGAGAGGCAGCGGGCGGCCGCGAACGACGTCGCTCCGGCTCCGGCTCCGCCTGGCTCGGGGAGGGGGAGCCGCGGAGGAGACTGGGAGAGGGGCGGGCCCGGCTGGGGCGGCGGGGGTCGGGCCGGGGTGAGGCCGCCGCACAGCGGGAGGGAGGCAGGCCGGGCGCCGAGCTGCCCGCCGGGCAGCCCCGCGGAGGTTGGGTGCCGGCCGCCCTGCGCGGCGCCACACGCACCCCGGAGCCTCCAGCTGCGGCAGGGCGGCGGGCTGCCACGGCCTGAGGCCGCTCCCGTTGCCGGCTGCCTCGTCACTCATTGCCGAGGAGGAGGGGGCGCCTGGCGGGAGGAGGCGACGAGGCCCCGGGTCTTTGTATCGCGCCCGGCTGCGAGGCCTCCTGGGCTCCCCCGGGAAGCGCTGACTCACGGCCGGGACAGGCGGCGGTCCCGCCGGCCCGAGGCTCGCGCCGCCTCACCTGCCGCCATGGCGCCGGAGACAAACGGGAGTGATGGTCGGCTCTTGGGGGGGGTTTGGTTTGGCCCCACCAAAAAATAGTAAACGCGAGGCTGGCATCTGAGGAAAAATAAGCGATTTTTGATGGAGGAGTTGGATTCATATTTTAATAGTTGAATTACCATATCAGAGAGTTTCCTCAGCAGTTAGGAAAGGAGGGATGTTAAATCCTTGTCAAAGATTATATTTTCCACCAAGGTGCCTGTTTTGAAGCTACTAATAGAAAGCAAAGGCTTTGAAAGCCACCAGAATTAGAATCCTCTCTCAGGGCATCGATTTCTTCATTTTCCTCTCATTTTTACTTAAAACCATTTTTATAGACTGCAATAAAAACTCAGTGAAAAGACTGCTGTTCTGTGTCTATATCATGAAACAAAAATTACTTCAATCACTTTTTCATTTCCAAGTCACCTTTCAGGTAATGTGCCTTTGCACCACGCCTAATCTGGGTTTAGTTCTATTTTCCATATGAAAGGAAAATCCAAGCTCTCCTGGGTCTATATGAAATTATTGTATTAGAAGAATATTAATATCAGTATTTATCAAAATAAGCAGATGAGATCATATCAACGATGTAATTTCTGGAGTGAAATGTTTAAGCTGGTCACGTTACACAGGAAATGGATTTGGTCTGTGGGGTTCCACAGAATGAATAATTGTGCCACATGCCATGGTGGCCTACATTTGCATTTTAGCAAGCCAGTGGTCACATAACCCCCAAATTTTAGACTCCAAAGATTAAATTCCACACTTGGGCACACTTCAATTGAACTCTGACACAATAACTCAGTTTGTAGATTGCATACATTACTGAAAATATTAATCAAGCAGAATACATGTTGAGGATTTGGGTAATGAAGCAGAAATAAATTGTAAAAATTATGAATAAATATGTATTTGGATTCACTCAACTTACATGCCTTTCAGGATTAGGAAAAAAACATTTCCATCACTCTAAACTTCAACTTTTTGCTTAGCTACCAATTCATCACATACCTTTATACAATTCTTCAAAAAATATGGTCAGATGATATAATGAGATAACCTGGTTCAAAACATAACTAAGTAAAAATTAAAATAATTTGTTCATTTGATATGCTTTTCAATGTATCTTTTTAAAATGAATACTTGTGCTCTAAGTTGCTACGAATGTCATCATTTTAAAGAGGGATTTAAAAATCTTTGATCATGCATTAATCCATATTCTACTGTATCCTAACCAAGGTTTATAATTGCACCCAATGATCAGGGCACCTTTGGGTTTGGATGCCTGATTTGGCACATTTTTTTTAAAAAGCATATTTTTGAGAAACAAATGTACACTGAACCTTTAAACACGGGGAAGGAGAGTCCTGACTATTTAAGTGAATTAGGAATTTGCTGATGGCTTCAGGAGAGCCAGGATTATTCACTTTCCGATCATTTCAGGAAAATTGTTTCAGCTTAGATATCTAAAAATGAACCCTAAAAAAAACCCAAAACCCAAAAACTTTTGAGTTAAAAATTTCAACCTTAGAAGACCCAATGGAGTATTGAAAATTAATCTACTGGAAAATGGATCATAAATTATGGATCTATGGATCCAGAAGCTTTGAAAGTCAGGCACTTACTTGGCACTCCAATTTGAAATACTGGCCTTTCATTGCATGAAACATACATTAAGAGAGTATTAAAGTGTAATATGTATATTTGTGGTTGATTGATTCATACCTGAACCCTCAGGTTCTTCTACTTAACTCTAAGAATTAACTAAATACTCCTATTTCTGCAAAATGTGCAAGACCAACATTCTAAACATATCGGGATTTGTTTTCAATTCAGAGCACTATAGCAAAATCAAATGTTTTATGATGATCTCTAGTCATTTTAGGAGAAGGAAACTGCAGCCTATACCTCTCTTCAATGTCTTCATAGAAGACTTGGACTCAGGACTTGAGGGAATACTACGTAAGTTTGCCAATGACACTAAATTGGGAGGAGCTGTTGATGCTCTCAAGCACAGAGAGGCCCTGCAGAGGGATCTGGACAAATTGGAGAACTGGGCAATCACCAACCGCATGAAGTTTAACAAGGGCAAGTGCCGGATTTTGCACCTGGGACACGGCAACCCTGGCCGTACATACAGACTGGGGGACGAGATGCTGGAAAGCAGCTCTGTGGAGAGAGATCTGGGGGTTCTGGTCGATGGCAAGTTGAACATGAGCCAACAGTGGCCCTGGCAGCCACAAGGACAACCGTGTCCTGGGTGCATCCAGCACAGCATCGCCAGCCGGGCAGGGAGGGGATTGTCCCGCTCTGCTCTGCACTGGGGCGGCCTCACCTGGAGCTCTGTGTGCAGGGCTGGGTACCACAGGATAAAAAAGATATTAAGCTACTAGAGAGTGTCCAGAAGAGGGCTATGAAGTTGGTGAAGGGTTTGGAGGGGAAGCCGTATGAGGAGCAGCCAAAGTCACTTGGTTTGTTCAAGCCTGGAGGAGACTGAGGGGAAACCTCATGGCGGCTACAGCTTCCTCACAAGGGGAGGAGGAAGGACAGGCACCGATATCTTCTCTCTGGCGATCAATGACATCAGTCAAGGGAATGTCAGGAAGATGTGCCAGAGGAGGTTCAGGTTGGACATTAGGAAAGGTTCTTCACCCAGAGGGTGCTGGAGCACTGGAACAGGCTCCCCAGGGAGGTGTCACAGCCCCAAGCCTGACCGTGTTCAAGAGACTGGACAATGTCCTCAGACACATGGTGTGAACTGTGGGCTTGTCCTGTGCAGGGACAGGAGTTGGACTTGATGATCCTTGTGGGTCTCTTCCAACTCAGGACATTCTATGATTCTACACTATAAAGAGGAGCAATCAAAAGATATTACTGAACAGGCTTTGAGCAAGCTAGCACCGGAAGGGGAAACTCTGTCATTGCATTAGAGCATTACTGCACTTTGGCTAATTATTCATGTTCAAAGGTTAACAATTAGACTTGGGTGGTAAGACTGATTAGGCCAGAAGCTGTACACATTAACATACTGTGGCTGCAACCCCACCCATGAGCCACGGAGCCATATCGTTCATTCACAACTAGCTCAGATCTTGGACCTTTGTAGCGCAATGCAGAAGCACCCCTAGAGAATTAGCACAAAATCCACCTCAAAGGGCACAGTTCACAATTATCTGAGACACTGCTGATAGCCATTGCTTCTTCAGGTAAAGTAAATGAAACAAGTTGGGGAGAGTTGGACAATGTGTATACACTCTATGGAAATGGAGGAACGATTGCTTCCAATATTACTGGAGAGGCAGTAAGTATTTCTTAATCTAATCTAGACATATTATTTTACAACATCAAAAAACCCAATGTAAGCCTGCGTAATATGGGATAAAAATCTTCATAATGCCTTTTATACAGTTTTCATATTACAGGATTCAAACGATTCAACTGCCAAGCCTATTTCTTGGCAACAGATTTCAGTAGCTTTATTAGTGTCTTAATTGAAATATGAGCACAACTGTTTTCAAGATTGGTTTCTGATTTTTAGTTTGCTTCCAACCTACACTTCTTCCAAAAACGGAAGTATATATATGTATCAGGTATATATACAGAGATGTACATTTCAGCTTCACTTCAACCAGGAGCCACCTCTTCATCAGTAAAGAGGATATTATAGATCATTACACCAATAAACTACAAAGGCAGTTGATTTTAAGTTAGTTAAAAGACAAAAAGTACTTAGATATGTTACCACTGAACCTGGACTTCATAAACAATACACTAATTAAGACTACGTGATCAAATCAAATTTTAACTCATTAAAAATAACACAGAAGTCTTAGGAGCATAAGACTTACCATTTCAGCTCAGCTAGCAGGCTGACACCGGTTACCATTAGGCCCTTTTCCTGCTTGAGTTCACTCTTGCTATAGGAGATTCCATCTCCATACTGAGCTACGCTGTCCTCCAGCTCAGCAGCTCAGGATGCAAAATGACCTGGCTGTAAGATGAGGGAAAGAGTCTACTGCATGTCCACAGGATACTGCCAGAAATATTATATCATTTGGAATTATATTTAGAAATATAATCATTTAGAATTTTGCCATTGTTCTCATTATCAGGGATTGCAATTGGCCCTAGGCCTAGAAGTAATTAAACAAACATTACCCTACAGATTTTTATTCTAGTCACAACCTTAAAAACATTAGTCTTGGGAGGGAGGGGAATAAATACAAAAATGTCTCACTAAAGGGACTCAAGAATACATTAAAAGACATATTTAAGTTAATTTTTACATGCAGTAAAGGCTTCATGATAAACTCCATTGTTCTAGTATCCTTGTAAACAATTAGCATTTTCTGGAAGATGATGACAACTTATTTTTAGCTTAGAAAATGTACTGTTATTTAGCTGTTTTCCCCATCACTGACTTATTAATGCAGGCTTTAAAAGAAAACTCCCTGATTTTATTTCTAGACTGAACCCACACCATTCCAGTTATTGCAATAGTTATATTTTGTCAATTCTGTTCACTTCTCGACAGAATCTACTTGAGTTTACAAGCATACCTAAGGATATTATCTTGGCAGAATAATAATTTAGATGATTAATTTAGAGTGGCAGAAAAGCTGTCTGGCACTCCCTGTGGGCGCACTTTCTAAAGAGAAAAGCAGCTTTGCTTTCCATTGCCACAAAAATCCATGGGACCAAACAAATTACTTCCAAATATCTCTTTCTCAGCGTGAGGTGCCATTAATCCTTTTCTCTGCTAGCCAGCAGTCTCTTTGTCATATTAAAATCGGATTTTTACTCCACAAAGAAAATGAAGTGTTCCAAAACACATATTATCTCTTTTTGCTTCAAAACCAAAGTAATTTAGTTCCCTCCCCGCTTTACACATGTATATCCCCCATCACCAGCACTCTGAGTGCTCTAATTTTTTAAAATATTAATGTTCATAACGCCTCCATGTGGCCAGTACATAATCCTTAATTTAAAGCTCAGGAAATACTTTGAGACAAAAGAATCACTGTCTTGACACTTCAACGTGTGCCGAGTTCACCACTGACTTCCTCTGTCTCCCCGAGGCTGGTTATTTAACTGCAGCCAGCAGCTTCCAAAGAGTTTGTAGCTGTGCATCTGACTAGAGGCTTACTTCCATGGGTCTCCTATTTCAGCTATTAGTCAAAATAAATTTACGGTCTGAGTACTGATTTTTAAATTATTTTTTTTAAAGCAGAAAATTAGCAGGAAACTATATTAGTTAGATCACACCACCCCTGCTTCAAGGCTGAAGGAAAACTGCACTTCCTACTGCAGGCGCAGCTACTGCTTAGGGTGACCTAATTCTGATTTTACTACTATCTCTGATTTTTGTGGGAAGAACTGTAGCCCTCATCTTTTCCAGTCTGTACTGAAATGCATTTTATATAGCAGAAGAAAGGTGTGTTTCTTTTCTTCCCCTCGTCTCAGCAAGCAAAACAGAAAGACATCATCAGTGATCGGATAACAGAACTGAAAGGACACTATTCACACCAGCTATAAATAGGAGGAAAATGAGAACTTCCATCTGCTTTTATGAAATATCTTGTGTTCACTCTTTTTGCCTGCACTATAGCCAAGACCACATCTTTCCATGCCACACGTAGCAGAGAAAATGTGGTGTCAATCAGCATCAACTAGCAATATTCTAAGTACAAACAGCCCCTTATCTCACAGGAATTTGCTTTTTTCCAGTAAAGCAAGACTATCACATGATAACTTAGCATTTCCTTTCGACAACATGTAACTGTATTCCAAGCTGGAGGCTGGACAATTACAAAATACCAGGGAATACCCATAAATCATTATCTCAAAATATGATTTTCAATTATTTAATGCTTGCATTACCTGCTTGAATACTATAAATCCATTTGTTTTCATTCCACATACATTCTGAATTATATCAAAACATAACCCTAAGTGCCATGACTTTGCTACCTTAATTTCTGATATCTCCACCTAACCCATGTCTTCTCTGTTCTCACACCAACCCCACCCATGCACACTTCCTTACATGGAAAGAACATTGAGCTGTATCTAATATACTGAGTCAGGTATTGCTATGGTGAATTCTGATAGTCAAAATTTTTCATTACGGTATTATCTACAGGCATAAAGATGATTAGTTTTGTGATAATAACCAAAGAATTGAATAGTGGCTGCTATCTGCATCCATTAGCTAGCTTTCAAGCAAAGTGCATGTATTGACATACTGTATCAATATTGAAAGATGGAGAGTCTGGCGTGGTACTAATTCAAGCTGTAGAAAATGAATAGTGGGTGAATGTGTAGCTAAGGATGAACGCCACTCATTTTCAGACTTGCTAAGATATTTTACTATCATCTGACTTTGAATTATGATCAGAAACACAGATATATTTGCAAAATTTGCTGTAACATTTGAACATCATCAGTATCCTGGGTTACTGGTTAATCTCATTAAAGGAATTTTAATTTAAAACTGGTTCATGGATTATCACCATAGTCTGCAACGTTAACAGGTTTTCAGGAGTTTCAACACATTCAGCTGAAACCCGTGTTTCCTGGACTTGACAGCCACCTCCTGGCAAGCGAAAGAACAAGCAATTTAACATAATACCAACGTGTTTTCTGCTGTAATCAATCAGATCCTGTTTCATTGAATAAGGTGTGAGTTACATTAATTTGAAACTGAGGAGGCCAACGATCCCTTGATTGTCCTACCTTCCGTACCACTGCAGGTCTCGACTCCTCTCCTTTAAAGGATTTAATTTCAGTGGTCAGTGGCTTAATTTCAGGTGTCCCTCCCTTCTTATTTTAAATGTCGTCATTCCTCCTTTTCTCATGAGAAAGTTGATGTCCACATTGTGTAATGCCACATTTAATTGGTGCACGAAAAAACTGTAAAAGGATCACAATCTGGAAAGAAACTCAAGAGTAATTCATATATCCAAGAAAACTCTCTCCCCCACACTATTAATCACTTTAAAAGAACAGGAATCAGTAAATAAATCAACAATGGGAACAAGAACACAGCATGCTGTGCCTAGAATAGTTATCCCACTAAGCAAGTCAATTACCTTCCTATGTCTCCTTCTCACATTAATAAAGATAGCTACAACTCCATTTATCATTCTTATTTGTTCCAAGTGAGATTCTGATCAGAGACTAACTGCAGAAATCTTCAAGTAATCCCAAAGAAACAAAACCTAAAAATAAGGAAATCACTTGTTCAGAAATGAATCTAATTTGTGTGACATTGCATTTTTGGAGGTCTATTTACCTAAATTTAAAGACCAATGCCTGCTCTTTGGACTGAAAAGGCAGAGGATATCTAACAGGTAGTCAACTGAATCCTAATGAGAGTCTTTCCTCCCACACCCCTTTGCCTTTGCATATTCCCTTTGAGACAAGGTGAGATGGAAAGGGAAGAATATACACAATTTCTTAACACTGTTCTTTTCCCTAATACACTCATCTTCTGGTAGCCAGGCTTTTTCTCTTTGGACATACCACTGCCTTGGGTACTCTCCTTATGTCTAGATCTCCTCAGCTGATGAATTTTTGAAAATGAAATACCAGAAGTACACATAGGGCTCACTTGTATTGCTACTGCCTTTGTGTCTGTGCTGGTTTTGGCTGGGGTAGAGTTAATTTTGTTCACAGTAGATGGTATGGGGCTGGTTTGGATTTGTGCTGGAAACAGGGTGGATAACACAGGGATGTTTTAGTTACCGCTGAGCAGTGCTTAACACAGTCGAGGCCTTTTCTGCCTCTCACACCAGCCCACCAGCAAGTGGGCTGGAGGTGCACAAGGAGTTGGGAGGGGACACAGCTGGGACAGCTCAGGACCAAAGAGATTACAGAATCACAGAATGTTAGGGATTGGAAGGGACCTCAAAAGATCATCTAGTCCAATTCCCCTGTCGGAGCAGGAACACCTAGGTGAGGTTACACAGGAAGGCGTCCAGGCGGGTTTTGAATGTCTCCAGAGAAGGAGACTCCACAACCTCCCTGGGCAGCCTGTTCCAGGCTCTGTCACCCTCACTGTGAAGAAGTTTCTTCTCAAATTTAAGTGGGACCTCCTGTGTTCCAGTTTGTACCCCTCGCCCCTTCTCCTATCATTGGTTGTCACCGAGAAGAGCCTGGCTCCATCCTTGTGACACTCACCCTTTACATATTTATAAACATGAATGAAGTCACCCTTCAGTCTCCTCTTCTCCAAGCTAAAGAGACCCAGCTCCCTCAGCCGTTCCTCATAAGGGAGATGCTCCACTCCCTTCATCATCTTTGTGGCCCTGCGCTGGACTCTCTCCAGCAGTTCCCTGTCCTTCTTGAACTGGGGGGCCCAGAACTGGACACAATATTCCAGATGCAGTCTCACCAGGGCAGAGTAGAGGAGAAGGAGAACCTCTCTCGACCTACTAACCACCCCCCTTCTAATCCACCCCAGGATGCCATTGGCCTTCTTGGCCACAAGGGCACAGTGCTGGCTCATGGTCATCCTGCTGTCCACCAGGACCCCCAGGTCCCTTTCCCCTACACTGCTCTCTAATAGGTCATTCCCCAACCTGTACTGGAACCTGGGGTTGTTCCTGCCCAGATGCAAGACTCTACATTTTCCCTTGTTATATTTCATTAAATTTTTCCCTGGCCAACTCTCCAGCCTGTCCAGGTCTCACTGGATGGCAGCACAGCCTTCTGGCATGCCAGCCACTCCTCCCAGCTTGGTGTCATCAGCAAACTTGCTGATAGTACACTCAATTCCCTCATCCATGTCGTTGATGAATATATTGAATAATACTGGTCCCAGAACTGACCCTTGAGGCACTCCACTAGATACAGGCCTCCAACCAGACTCTGTCCTATTGACCACAACTCTCTGGCTTCTTTCCTTCAGCCAGTTCCCGGTCCACCTCACTACCCGATTGTCCAGACCACACTTCCTCAGTTTAGCTGCAATGATGCTGTGGGAGACTCTGTCAAATGCTTCACTGAAATCAAGGTAGACCACATCCACTGCTTTGCCATCATCTAGCCACCTTGTTATGTCTTCATAAAAGGCTATGAGGTTGGTCAAGCAGACCATATGACATCATGCTCAGCATATAAAGCTGGGAGAAGGAGGAAGGGGGGTACATTTGGAGCAATGGTGTTTGTCTTCCCAAGTAACCATGATGCGTGATGTGGCCCAGCATTCCTGGAGATGGCTGAACCCCTGCCTGACCATGGGAAGTGGTGAATTTAATGCTTTGCTTGCGTGCACAGCTCTTGCTTTACCTATTAAACTGTCTTTATCTCAACCCACCAGTTTTCTCACTTTTTACTTTCTCTCCCCCACCCCACTGGGGGAGTGAGCAAGCGGCTGTGTGGGGCTGAGTTGCCGGCTGGGGTTAAACAACAACAGTGCCTTTAATAGCTAGTCCACAAAAAGAAGTTATCATCTGTCACTATTTCCCATGACCTTTTTTTCATACACACAATGAGCGCGTAATTTTCAGCACTAAGTAAAAAATTGGACTGAATTTGAGGACTAAACTGGCCCTCTGGGTTGGAATATATAGACCACTTAGGCAAGTTACAAAAATATATCCAAACACAGATATATATGAAAAATCTATTTCAGCATCCAGAAGCTTTATTCTACGTTCATAAAGGAGAAACTTTTAAAATATGCCATTATAACACAGTCAATACCAGAGATTTCATTCTAGGGCAACGTCCAATTCTCAATCCCTTTTTCACATCACTAAAGCAAAAAAAACAGTTAAAGCATTAAACTAAATGTTCTCTCCCTCCAGGCTTGTCTGCTACTATAGTTCTTCCCACAGGACTCTGGGATTCATGCCCTAGATTCTTTTCATCTACGAAGGGAAGCCAGTTCATTTTACTGAAAGAAAAGGTTGAGGGGTGATTTTTGTCCCAGAACATCAACTAACACTTTTAAAATAGGTAAAATAACATTTTTTCACATTTTGGAAAAGATAACTAACAGCCATGACAGTTTAGCCCATGTTTTCAAATCCTTCAGACAGAATAAATATATTTTTCACATTCAGTCAAAAATTGACCCTTCTATTTTAATGGTACAATATATTAAGATAAACCAAAATTGCTTTAATAAGCTTTAATAAAATTGCTTTAATAAGCAATAAAGCTTTAGTTTTGTTTGAATTTTATTTGGAACTATGTTTAAGACAATTTTGTAAGCATCTTAAAAAATGTAAAGTTTTTGTAGAAATTTAAATGATTGTTTCCAACAGTTTCAAGTTTCAAAACATTAGAACATATTGAAAGCAAATAACATTCATAATTTAAGGGTAACGAGTTTCGCTGTATGCAGTTTACCCAGCAATCCCAGACAATTAAATTACCATAGGTATAAAATATATAACACCATTAGAGAATACGGAAGAGTTATGTAAGTCCATATTTAAGAAGCAACTGTCTTTATTTAAAATATTTGAATTTTACATGCCTGAAAAAGAATTACCTCTGCATGAAAAGTCATACCAGTTAGCTGTTTGCATAACAGTAGGGGGAAAAAAAAAACCCAAACGAACCAACCACATCTTTGTTGGTCATATTCCTCTTTCAACATACAGATTTTCTAACCTTTTTAGAAGTGAAGCCTTCTTTACTGCAGAATGGGATTGTGAAGACACTTACAATTTTTGCATTAGTAACACTGCCACTGCCCTAATAAACTTAGTTCTCTTCCATGGGTTACACTGTTGCCTGAGAAAACAAATTTGTACCTGAAACAAAAAGGATAATGAATCTGATTTCTAATTCAGCTGTGGTTTTTCACTCTGTAGGTGACAGAACGAAACTTGAACGCAAAATATTAATAAATGAAACCAAGTCCTGGCCCATAACCAGCAATGCCAAGCACTGTGCTATTACAAATAAATGCATTTGTCGCTTAACAATGACTTCTATGACATCACTGCTTGTTTTCCCAATTACTTGCTCTCTAGATGAGTCAACCGTCCATGAAGTCTAACATGAAGATAACATCTTTTTCCTCTACAAAGTGTACCACCTTTTAGTTCTGCAGCATGTGAAAGTGTTAACTTCAAAGCACAGCATGGACTGCTCAAATACCAACATGATGACACTGGGCAGCGTAACACTGCCTATGCCTAATTAATGCTTGTAGAATGCTTTGAAGATATAAAAGTTTACGATTACTGACTAGTAACTGTACTGAACTAATACAAAAATTGCATTAATTCCTACTGAAATGAGTGTGGAAATCATTCAAATTTACACCACGCAATACTACTACTCCAACAATAGGTATCCTAGTTGGGGGCTGCAGAGGAAGGGGAGAAATCAAGTCCAGACCTTGCAATGGTGTGATTCTTTTGTCTTTGACACAAATGGAGTTCAGTGCCTCTAGTTTAATACCCACAACTTTCTTTGAAACAAGAAAAAACAGCATCTCTAATGTATTACCACATGAACATTCAGCCTTAAAATTAATCTTTACATAATTTAATATGCTTCTTATAAATCTTCACCCCAGATACGTAAAGCGTAGTAGCTCTTCACATTTAGAACTCAGGAAAAAGGAAACAGGTTGTAGCAAGTACTGTCAATCCTTACTGGAACATTCCATTCAGGCTGTGGGATAGAAGTCTGCATGTTGTATTCCTGTATTTGCCGTGAGAATATATCACAGTCGTGAAGTATTAATATCAGATGTCCCCTTCCCCAACACACACAAGAGCATGATCCGCTACATATTTCTACCATAGGTTATGCAAGTTTATGCTAGACTCATCCACATAGCAAACCCCACACTTATGTGATTTATGAATGATTGATGTGTGGGATCTGGTGTATCCAATTGGGTCCACTGTCTAATCATTTTGCTGCAAAACCTCCACTCCCCAAGTATTGGCTCAGTTGCATTCTAGCAGAGTACCACAGAAAAAAACAGCTTCCAAGTCAAGCATTCACTGGCTCCGTTTCCAGGAATGCGCAGCTCTAGCTTACTTGTTTCCCCACATATCCAAGAACTGGGATAACTACTTCCAATGACATTATTAATTTCTCAAAATCACTCATTTCTGTAGCTACGTTTGCATGGAACCAAAAAGATAACCACTCATTTCAATCAGGAAAAAATAATATTCAAACTAAGCACAAACATCTTTTGAAAAGGAACCTATCATTCCTGATGTCCAGCAAACCTCAGCTGGCCTAGGCTAAGCCTCACTGATACTCCTTCTAATCACGGAGTTAGACCTGGAATTCTTCAGTCACAGCTGGCACATTCACTGAGTAGCCTCTTAGGGCAAGTCCAAGGGATCAAAGAGCTAGACTGTCTAATTTATCTGTAGGCAAAATCCATCTTAAGACTGACCAGTATCCCACTGATGTGCCCACTGGGTAAGGTGTAAAGTAAAACTTTTCCATCTTAGATTAACAGTGTAATACTAAAAGTAAATTCAATCACACCATTCTCCACCATTCTTACACTCTTCCTTCAACATTGTTTTTTACATGGTTTACACAAAATCACACTCTGACACTGGGAGACTAAGCTGAGGTGCACATTTTAGAATAAGGGTTTTCCTGTGCCATAATGATCATAAAGTCACTTTATACCCTTGACTTGGCACTGTTTCAAAACTATGAAAATATCAACACAGGCATTATTACGTAGAGTCCTCCTTAATGGAGGTGCTTTTACAAAATCTGAAGAGCACCATTTATAACTGTGGCTTCTGGAGACTTTTTCCAATCTTGCAGAAATTACTTTCCAGTGTTTCAATACCAAACTCAACTAGCCACATTTAAGTAGTAAAATTCAAATACCATTTTAAGTATCTGACGTCTAGGATCCTTAAGACCCCTCCTTTGAAAGTACCTCAGTGTAGTAAATACAACTATATTCATTATCCACAATGTCATGCAGACATTCGCTTTATTAAAGTAACAGAAAAGAAAGATTTTGCAAGGAAGTCACTTCGTGAAAGCACTCTGAAACGGACTGTCAGAATAACTAGGGGAAATCTCATCAACTCAGTATTTAAGAAACAGACACATCCTTACATGTTTCTCCTGAGACAAAGTAACAATACAGTTCACCAACCAAACTTTACACTACATGTATCTGGTGTACCAAAAAAAGTCAGTGGTACCACAAATTCAGAAATCTCATCTTCACTGAACAGCTAGTACATGGAAGCACAACAGGAAAGTAATACCAAATTCTTAGTTTGTTGAAAGCTCAGTGTGAAGATTCTCCCCCTGCAACTGCCAGAGTTTACTTTTCATACTTGAGGTGGAATGGCTGAATAAGTAAAGTATTCTCTGCACAAGACTATCAACATGAAACTAATTCAACAGGAGACTAACATATATTCTTATTTCCCCAGCCTCTGTCGGTGGTCTTTCACTTCGTTAAAATGAAAGTATTTCTGTAGGTCACACCTGATCTACAGGGGTTTTGTCCAGCTTTTCAAGTTAAGAAGGTCAGGTTATAAAAATGCATATACATAAAATGCAATTCCCAAGAGGAAAGAGAGCAGGTCAAGCCCAGAAATATTGTTTACAAGCATTAAGAACCCCAGTAAACAGCAACGCCACCCGAGAGCACTCAGGTTGTAAAGACTTTGGTCACAAGAAGTGTTCAGTGGGTTAAAACAACAGCAGAGTTGAAATAGTCTTAACTTTTTCTTTTTTTATAAATGCAATGAAGAAAACAGACTATTCATTAAATATAAAAGCAATTTTATAAAAACACATCAGAATTTTATTGCTTGAAGAATATAGCATATGAAAAAGCACAAGAATGTCGAAAAAAAGGTCACAAGGATCCAAACATATTACACCATACATACCAGATGCAGTAAAATGTTAACCTGAATTCTGCATCAGAAAAGAAAGGTGTGAAAATATACCTAATATTATTTAAAAGGAAAAGACTCACTTAAAATAGAAAGTGTGAAGGTGTTACAGTACAAATTAGAAAAGCCAACACTGCACATTAACGTTGTATCACTAGACTAGATTTTCTACCTTTGGTACTTAAACCTTTACAGAAAACCACTTCCTCAGTCACACCTTGCCTAACATTTTTCATATAGTATCCATGACAGGGGTTTTTTCTGTGTTTTTTAAACTTAAACATTCAAACAAATACCTTTCCGAGTTTTCACAACATTAATGCATTTAAGGAAGTGTTCGCATTTATTCAATATGCAACTTAATGTATCTCAAATTTAAACCAAAAAGTCACTAAGTGACTGAGATCTGACTACATGCCAATTGTCCTTTGCTCAGATCTTTATGTAAAAATGGACATATCATTTTCTGTTTGCATCTGTATGTAAACAGACTGCTGCAGCCCTCCTCGAGAATTCAGACTAGAGCAACCTTCTGGGGACATAGGTTAATAAAACAATCCACATTGTTAGAGAGCTATGGGATCACCTACAGCAGCATGCAAGTGGCTTTTCTAGTCTGCTCAGATTAGTGTACCAGAAGATATGCCAGTATTACTTCAAGTAACACATTAAAACTCAGCAGTGGACACTACTGTGCTTTATTTCAACACAAAGAACAGCTGCTCATCCATTAATCAACAGAATTTTCAAATCAACTATCAAAAGGACTACTACATCACTTCTCTTCCGTGTATTGCTGATCACTCTTGGGGAATAGTTTATCAAAAACCTGGACTCACCTATGAACAAATCTGAATTAAGAAAGTGTTATCTTTCAACAAGGTATCTTAGTAATCCGGTGTCAATCTAGTCTGGAGAATGTTAGCATTATGCTGACAACAATGACTACTCAAAGTTAAATAAATTCCCTCTTTTACGGTAAGCATGCTCTTAGCTTCAGCTTTTGCCTTCTTATGCTTGAATACTTTATCGTTCCCAGTTACGTCAGTGGAACTAAAACAATTTTGTTTCATCAAGTTCCAGCTTTATATTTCAACAATATGAATAGATCTGGACTACAAAATACCATCAACAACAGTTAACACTAAGTTGGAGTGAAATAATAGAAGAGCTAGCTCTTCAAACCAGATGGTCTTTGAAGTGAAATATTCAGTTAGGACTGTCTAAGGATGCCATAATAAAACCGTGGGTTTATTTTTTCACCCCTATACAAAAAAATGACTGAATTTGTACAACTCCTATTAAACATACTTTTTCCTAGCTTGGTGAAAATGTATCATTTTCAAATTTTAACAAGTGTGGTATTTGAGCATATAATATTTATTGCCATATACATCCTCATTTTAAAAGAACTGAGAATTCAGACTCTATTATGCTGAACCCCGCTTTTTTCCCATTAACAGATTATGTCTACTGTACCACTGCCTCAAAAAAACAATTAAAAATTCTGAGTAAGATTTTATAGTTTAGTTAAAAGGGAAGAAATGCAAATGTGGGTTTAGAGCTTCTTGTATAAATCTCACTATATTTTATAAACTCGTTGTTTATTGTAACACTGTTTATTGATCAAATAAATGACGCACTGCTATCTAAAATTTCCATATACACCATTAAAAATCCAAAGTTGATATGATACTGAACCTTAAATCTTCAAGAGTTCAAAAAAAAGACAGTTTATACATGTACAGCACACAACAGCAGACACCCCTAGAATACCAACTGCCAGTCCATGATGCATACAAACTTACAGGTAAGCATTCATTTCACTGTTTTCATTGTGCAGGAACAATATTTCTTAGTAAAGACAAACTCAGCTGGTGAATTTCAGATATCATCTTCATCATCTTCATCCTGAGAGGATCCTGCCTGATTGGATGCACTGGCTGAGGCAGCAGCAAGCTGTGCCTGTTGAGCGGCTTGTTGCATCTGTAGCCATTCCTGCTGCGCCAGTTCTGCTTGCTGTTGTCTAGCCTAAAGACAGGAATTTAATCGTTAAGGCCATACATAGCTTGTGAACGACCTCTAGAGCAAGTTATCTTTAAAAGCACCTGCAGATTCCTTTTGCATATTTTTTATTAATTATACATACAAAAACACATCTAGAAGTACCTTAATTATTTACACCAAGATGTCTCTTTAGCTTGGAGGAGACTGAGGGGTGACCTCATTAATGTTTATAAATATATAAAGGGTGGGTGTCACAAGGATGGAGCCAGGCTCTTCTCGGTGACAACCCACAGTAAGACAAGGGGTAGTGGGTTCAAGCTGGAACACAAGAGGTTCCACTTGAATTTGAGAAAAAACTTCTTCACAGTGAGGGTGACAGACACTGGAACAGGCTGCCCAGGGAGGTTGTGGATTCTCCTTCTCTGGAGACATTCAAAACCCGCCTGGACACCGTCCTGTGTAACCTCACCTAGGTGTTCCTGCTCTGGCAGGGGGATTGGACTAGATCTTCTGAGGTCCCTTCCAATCCCTAACATTCTGTGATTCTGTGATATTCTGTCTTCCTCTGAAGAGGTGACCATTTGGAGGATTAACAGTTACAAAAACAAAAGACAGGAGCTAGTGTACTCAAGTTCCATTGCAAGGATTGTGCTGAACCACTTCTTAATGGAAAAATTAAATGAGGCAAAGCAATGGAGATTTTAGGGTTCAATTTCAAGGGATCTTAACATTAATCACAGTTCAGAGATGAGAACATTCATACTTTTTTGATTACAAATACTAAAACTCACAATTATGAAGTCATCTAATTATACTACAAAAGCACGCATTATTACAAAAACATAAAGAAAGCCATGATCTCTACTTTGCTAAGCAATCTTTGGAAAGCAAAGCAATGCAAGGTCTTCCCAAATTCAGGTATGCAGATTGAGGATGGCTTTGCTACAGAAAGGCACAGTCCTTTACTGGAAGGCACAAGATGTTCTAACAAAACATTTCAAATAGTTTAACTGGTGACCTCTCATTTTTCTATCCAGGGTTTTCACTTGTTTCTCAGCAACTCCTGTTGATTTCAACAGTATACTAGTCAATTGTGTTAAAGTTAAAACTTCTATTTCTATTTTGAGTGAACATTAGGAAAAAGTTCATAAGATTAAAAATCTTCAGTCTACTTTTCTACTTTTACCAGTCATCACTAAGACTGTGATGATTTCCTTTCTAACCCCATTGCACTCACTGAATTTTCCTATTTTTTTCCAAAGCATAAACAAATTTTACAGTTTTGCAAACCTCAAGATGCCAAAAGAAAACGCTTTGGAAAACAACCAAAACCAGTTTTACCTACTTAGCGATGGGAAAAAATGGGCATCTTCTCTTCTAAGAAATGTCACATTTCCTCAGTCTGTTCTAGCACTAAAATATAAAAAATCTTTTTACAGTACTAGAAAACTTTTCCCAATGAAGACTCCTCAGTATTTCAAACCTCAAGTGGTAGTGAAATTACAAGGGTTGGAAAACAATTGAAGGCATTGTAAAGTTTTAAACAAAGGAAGATAGCAGCATCTGTACACATAGGAGAGGCTTCAATATTTAGCACACACAAGATAACAATAGGGCTTCCTACTGACCCCGCAACAATTAAGTTTACTGTACACTCAACCAGGTGATACAAACCCATGCACCAGGAATCAGAGGCTCAGCACTTTACACTGGGTGGATTGTTTTGTCAGTGCCTACCCTTGCTGCTATATTTATAACAATATCACTTAGCCATTTCAAAAAGGGAAAAAAAGAAGAAAAATTGAGTCATATTGACTAAGAAGCTTTATAAGCATCTGGTAAACTTAACTCATGTCTTGCAGAGCTGAACGTTAGTGAGGAAGCTTCAAAAAAACCCCAAATCTGTTAAGGCCCTTGTCTTGCACAGAAACCTTTAGACATGCATGAACATTGGGATAAGTCATTCCACTGACTGCAAGTATTTAACATCATCCTAGCTATAGACAAACATTCATAACATTAACAGGCAAGTACTTCAAAACCAGAGCAAGAAGTCAGCATTAGTGTCATGCTCTAGAATATAAACAAGATTAGCACAAAGAAATGAACATGCACTTGTGTAACTATTTTTAAGAATAATTACAGCACCTCCAATAGCGTATCACAACTAGTATTTCTGAAAAATGAGACTGCCATCTTTGAACCCAAGCAAAAATTTTCCAAATTACAAAAGACTATTTTAAAAAATAATTCATACAATCTTGTTCGACTTGCACGCATTGCCATAATTTAAACATTAAGGCACAGTATTACAGAATTTAAAAAGAACATACCTCAAGGTGTCATTCCTTACATAAAGCGTGGGTTACAGAAGGTGGCCAAGGTTTCAGCATTTTTTTTAATGTTATTCAAGAGCTAATACTCAACACACTTTATATTTGGTGCTTTTTCATTTTGTATACCATGGCAAGTTACTTGAACAAAAGAGTAAATAAAGAATAGGTATCAAACTTAGTATTATTTGTAAGTCTCACCCTTAATCCAGAAGTAGCCGTAATGGTCTTTCTAACGATAGCAGCCAAATAAAAGTTGGGCATACATAAATTTACCATAACTAGTTCACTGCATGCTGACAACAGCATTGTGGTATGCTGAAATTTTAAATGCCTTAAAATTCATCGTGCAATTAAGATTAAAACAGTCAGAATGTTGTAACATGAAAAACAACAGATTTTGGCAAGATACAAGTATAGCAAAGGGGAGAAAAGGTCACAGTAATCAGACAGGATAACAGGTAACCGAATAAGCATTTTCACCTGAGGAATCTAAAGTGAGTAATTTGAGAAAATAAGACTCATGCCTTGGGTAAGAGGAAAGAGAAATCCAAGATAATTTTCACATCACTTAGAGAATGGTGGTCTTGTCAAAATAAGAGAATTGTAAAGAGAAAAATGGTGTAGAAAGATAAAGAAATAAAATTGGCTTTTAGTAATTTAAACTTGGAGATGTTCGCAAACTATCTGGGAAAGCACGGAGTGGAGAAGGCTGGGATGAAGGAGAGAATGTGTGCGTGCACACACATGTGTGTGCATGTGTGTGTGTGTGTGTGTGTGTGTGCGCACACGTGTGCGGGCAATTTTCCTATGCCTGAATTTCCTCTTTAAAAATTTATGCATTAATTCACCCAGTCAGAGTCTTGCCAAGAGTAAAAGATGAGAATGGACAAATTAGAAAATTTGAACAACTAAATGTTTCTTTCGAAGCCTAAGAAATAACATTTGTGCACTGACAGACAGAAACAAAAAGGATATTTTCACTTTTTTAATGCATCAAAACTGGTAATTTCCCAGAACACCAGCTGTCATCCTTTTATTTCCTCAGCCAAGTAATTCTTAATGTGTTCTCTATAGTAGAACGGAAATACCTAAGTAGTGGCAAACACCCATGCTTTTTAAACCTAGAATATAAAATTCATTTGTATAAGAATGTATATGCCAAATCACAGAAGTAACAAGTAGCAGCATTTTAATTGTTGACTTTACTTTCCCCAGTTCAAACAGGCCAAGGTCAATGGCATCTTAGATGCCACAGTAACTCACAAGGAAGGAGATACTTCTTGAGGTGTGCAATGTTTTTTGGCACTAGATCTGCAGCATTAATTATCCCAACCTCATCAGCACAAGTATTGCTTCACTTACTTTTGCAAATAATTCCTGTTGCTGCCTTAGAAGCTCTTCTTCCGGAATGCCGAGGTTCTCCAAGCGTGAACTGGCCTTTCTTCTCTTTAGTGCTACTGTTTTGCATTCTTGTAAGACTTCTTTTACTTCACTGATATAGGAGCCAAACCCTAAACTTTCTAGCGCTAGAAAGAAAAAAAGAAAACACATTGTTCATCTTTTACAAGCTTTTGATTAGAGATATCAATTTGTTTATTTAAGAGATTTTTTAAAAAGTAGTAAGAAGTTTGACCACTTTTCTACTATTTGGTGATGAAAAATCTGTGTTCATAAGAAGATCTGACAGCTATTTTCCCTGTGTCTTCTCCTATGTCATTTAAGAGGATATGTTTTCAGCTCGAAAAATTAAGGTTAGTCAAATGCAACCAAAGAAGTCTGCGCTGGCAGAGGATTCAGGGCTCTCAAATCCATTTTGCTAGAGACTGGCATTCTTCAAAAGACATCTTTCCCCATCTTCTACATACCAGAATCGATAATTTATTAAATAAGAAGTCCTTCCTATCTGATTGTTAACCTTTAATCTCTCAGGGATTTTGTCTTTCCAGTTTTGTTGCAAGTCTTTGTAGAAGGTAAATTAGCAACCTATAAAAGACTGGAAGTGATGCATGTAAAATGATCACAGATCCCTCATTAAGACAGAAATCATTAATATTACCTTACACCTATGAATTTTAGCGTTTACCTTTTAATATCTAAATTCATATTTCAAGTGCCAAGAAGCTAAAAATGCATAGTTCACACATAGAAATTTACATAAAATTATGTATGAGTTCTTCATTGTTTTATTTCTCAACAGAAACCCTTTCATTTATCTCCACATGAAAATATATTCAGAAACTAAAATCTTACACTTTTATTTGCCCAAAGAAATCTGAAATGCAGCTATATCGTGCAATAACAGGTTTTTTAGAGAACATAAGAGTAACAGGAAGGATTATAAAAATCCAGGTAGAACATGTGACAAAAGGCACACTCTGTTTCCTGATTCACCATTTAGTACGACATGCCTCCACGCATACACACACCCCACAGCATAACCTGTTACAGAATATGCCAGACATATTACATAAACACCAATCATACTAGAAACAAGTCTCATTTTAATAAAATACCTGGTTCATTTCCAGTATTCACACAAATCAGTTTTCTTTACAGAATAGTAGTTATTTGCACTTTTATCTTACTTTACTTCAACCTTAAGTCACAAGCTATTCAAGAAATAGCACTAAAATAAACTGCACAACAGCAATCAACAACTTGTTATAAACAAGTTCTCAGTTACACTCACTCAAACTATATTCTAACATTAATTTTGTAAGCAATCTTTTCCTACCCATAATTACAGCAGCAGCCCATTGTATCATACACCTAAACAATAAGCCAAAGGCATTCTGTAAGGTTTCAGCTTCCAATCTGTACCCAAGGAGACAATTACTACACTGTCTTCACTAGGGCACTATGGTGAAGCTGACTAGTCATGCAGGACCACCATTCCTTTAACAGATAATATTTGGCAAATATTAAGAAAAATGAATTATTAATAAAAACAACGTTAAAAGAAACTGATTTAGAGATAAGCTAATTATTTCAGAGACAGTTTGTCAGTTCAGCCTCAGCCCACATGCACTGGAAAGCCTTTTTTCAATTAGCCCACAGTTTCTACCAGAATTACCAAAAGCCTTCAGTGACTTGTTTAATCCAGCCTCAGCAGATAGGAGGCAAATCCATGTCTCACGGTTCAGAACTGGTTAGCTAAGCAGTCTATAAATATTTAAGAATGCATTTTAAAAGGTAAACCTCATGTACAGTGAACTATTCAAAGTCATAATTTTTTTAACCAAAGTATAAATTTTTAAGAACTCTACAAGTCTAACATCACTAAGACAAATCAATAAAGCAAATACATAGGTGTTCGTCAAAAGAACATTCACAGTGACCAGGGTTGGCAATCTGTTGCATCAGAATATGAACAACAGCCCAATCTGAAGTCACCAGCAAGATGTGTTTATAGAAATTTCAAATGGCCCTTAAAAGAAAATAAACTAATGGAAAGAACTTCCAGTTATGTATTTAATGTACCACACTAAAAAAAAAAAAAAATATATATCTCTATATATATACATATGTCCAAAAGAAAACATGTGATATAACCAAGACAGATTTGTACAACTGTTCAACATAATAAAGCTATGAAGAGCCATATCTGCACCATAGGTCTAGTGCATCAAAATTCTGCTGGTTGTGAATCGACTTCAGAAATGTACTATCTTGTTGAAACACACCACAGCTTTACAGAACACCTGCACGGAAGAGCTGTGAATCCCTTTACAGCAGCATGGTACTAAAATGTGAGGCAAGAGACCACTAATTTAGCAGAGCTACTGTTCCACCAAAACTCAGAGTCTTTCTGTTTCTTGAGTCTGAAATCTACATGTCTAACCAGATTGCCAAAAATTCAGTATCTTACTGAGGTTAAAATGATCACTTGAAATTTAAACAACTGAATCCAAAAATACAGCATCTTTTTTTGGTGGGAAGAAGGGAAGTTCTCATATTTACAAACACCAAATCACAACTATCCTTTCCTCGGTTTCCTCCCGCTCTTAAAGACTGCATGAAGGTGCAGATCTCCAATTAATCAGCTAAGCATAATTAGTTCTACATTCGATTTTTTTTTTAATAAAATCAGGTCATTCATATCTGAGATTTTTAATTTTTTTTTGAAAGGAGCATAAAAATTTAACTTCCAAAGTAAAATCCCAAACATTAACAGTTGTTTGGGGTTTTTTAACCTTAAATGCTAACATAAACACTGCCAGTAACCTAACAGTCCATGAAAAGAAGACAGAGGATTTGCCATCAATCCATGGACTACCTTACTGCACAACAGTTCTATGTAAACGAAGTAATCAGAGTAATCAACTTCATAAAAACGGTGATTTAACATCTCACCAATTTCAGAATTCAATGGAAGTTTAATTTCTCATAAAAAGCCTGCTTTGTCACAACTCGCATAACTATCAAATAAGGCTATTGTCTGTTCCAGGGTGGAAGGATATTCATTTCCTTATTAGAGTCCCAGACTCACAACTGGGTTCCTGATGGTAGGATTCAACAATAAACAGGGAGACTATCTCCACTCACGAGTATGACGTAGGCTCGATGCCTTTGGGTACTCTCCAGGGAAGCTGCTTTGTGTTTTATCACTAGCAGCGAGCGCTTGGCATAGTCTGAGTACATCTACCACATCAGATCTCTTCATGGGATGCGAGAAGCCTCTCCTTTCCTTTCCCTGTGCTGCTGACGGCACTGTGCCAGTCAAGTGTTTGTGCTACCACACAACGAAACATGGCAGGGACTTCACCCATCTGAAGCATAACCCAGTGGCAGGGGGAAAGCATTCTAGCTCAGCACATGGCCACACAATCATTTTAACAGTGCAGCAAAGGAGGGGCATCTTCACCACCACTGCTGCCAAACACCTAAAACAGTGACGAAGTTTCAGATTACTTCTAATACAGTCCAATGGCAGAGTGTCACCAACTGTAGTGTCTCCTTTCCCTTCCTCCTTCCAGCGAAATACCCTTCCTGCTCCTTGCTTCCAATCCAGTAATTTCTTTTTCACAGGGACAGTAAGGTCAGCAAAGTCACCTGACAGAAAGCTGCACTCCCCCCTAGATTCTCAAAAAGCAACAGGGTCAGTTGGATCAGCAATTGCGAGATCCAGCTCTAGGGAGGTTAGAGATTTTTCTTGGCAGCAGCCTGTGTTTAGACTGGACCAGGCACGATGCGATGGCCATTAGCCTCATTTTACTTCTAAATGAACTAGTTTAAGCATTCAAAAGGAACAAGATACCTGGATGACCACAACAAACATACTTCAATCACTTAATTTGTTAGTATCACTATCATGAAGCTCCACTGAGAGGCAGTTAGCATAGCCAGGACCTAGAATGTATGAAGATGGATGAAAGCTGAAATGCTATGCCTATATACATACAACTACTGTTTCCAAAATTAGTGCTCTAAACCCTCACACCTCACAGAGTGATCATCTGCCAACTGACCAGTATCTGGAAGAAGTTAATAGCACACACATCTCCCTAAAGACAACAACAGCAAAAAATCCAATAACAACTCCTTCCATATCCAGAGCATTACAAAAATGGATACATTGCCAAAGTTCTCCTTAGCAATAATTGACTAAAAAGTACACATCTAATTTGAAATTAGTTTTTCTTCACTCTAAAATCTGGTAATATGAAGACATGGAACCCAGCAAAATGCTTGGTTTGTGACCATCTGATGATGATATGCACATGTGCCTGTGTGTATACACACACACATTTTGGTTTCAACTTGTTTTCCAAAAGATCCAGGCTACCCCTAGCGCAGCAATAGGTCAAATATTTTTCTAAGGACCACAGCTACTGAGCAAAAAAATATCTTCATATGTGAATTCTTTATTGTCCTCAACCTTAAAGATCATGTCTATTCCTGTGTTAAGAACTGAGCTCAAACGCTTTGGTGGTCACTTGAAGAAACTATCCATGTATTTAGAAGCAACATACCCAAAGTATGCCTGCATGCACAAGCACAAGTTTTACTCTTTATATCCCGAGCTTCTTTGACAGAGCTGCTTTGCTAAACTCCTAGATTCACCTGTATTTTATTTAATATTAGAGCTCACAAAAGCTACATATTTTCTTTTGTTGTTCATAATCCAGTCAAGCACTCAAAACTCTTCTGGTGAGCAAGTTAATATAATCCAAAGGAATCAGATTTTTTTTTTTGTTTCAGAGAATCATTACAAAAAAAACAAAACATTTTTTAAACTAACTTGATACCATCACAGTCCTGAAAATAGCTCTACTGTAAATGCTACTGTTAATACCTCTACCAGGCAGCAAAGTACTCTTTCACTATTACTGCTATAAATTTCTTTGCAGCAGACACTGGTATCAAAAACCTTTGCTTAAGCAAAGTGAATTATTCCTGACAAACGATGCCTGTTGCAGACTTAACAATGAAGCGACAAAACTCCTTGTTTGTGGCAAAATTTAAAGAAAAGCAAATGAGAGGCAGAGAGCAAGGGAAAGTGGAAGTCAACAGCAGAAAAAGATGCAAGGGCATAAGTCACGTTTAAATGCCTTCTACAACAGAAACAAGTACTTAATGTTAAACAATCAGACTCCAAGGATAGCCTTAGAGGAATATTTTACTCTTTACAGGATCCAGACAGGATGATCCTGGATAAAAGCCTGGGCCCCACATACCCAATCATACATCTTTTGTCATTCTCCAATCAGAAAGGCATTCAATAAGTTCAGGACCTTAAAGCAATTTGTGAAAGAACCCTGCAGAACCATTCGAGAAAATAGACCTATTTTCACAGGTAGCAAAGATGAATGGATTCGGCGACTTCACTCAAAATATCACAGAGTTCCCTGAACCGCAAAACGAGAGCTGGTCCTGAGCACACTCAACAGCCGCTCTGAGCACACAAAGACAACCTTCCCTTGCAATGCGACTGACAAGCCAGACAGCACAGCCTTCTATTCCAGACCCGCAGAAGACCCCTGCCTTTTGTCTGCTGTGCAGCTGCAAGACACCACCGAGGAAGAAGCCGCAGGAGAACAGGAGCGGCTCGGAGCCGCGGGCAGAAGCACACCGCCTACCTTGTATGACATGCTCCGGGGAGATGGTTTTCTTCTCCGACTTGTTGCAGATCTCGTTGGCCTCGGAGGAGATGAGGTGGATGAACTCAGTGCAGCAGTTGACCACCAGCTCCCGGGCATCGTTTGCCACGCGGACGTTGGGGAGCGTTTCTTTGATCATCTTGTTGATGGCAGCCCTGGGGATGGTCAGGTCGTCGTCGTTGCCCGACGACGAGGCCATCCTGGCTGCCGCCGGCTCCCCGGGAGGCGATCAGCTCCCGCGCTCAGAGCTGCCCTCAGCCCCCGCCCGGGGCTCCAGCGCGCGGGGAGCCGGCGAGGGGCGGGCGGGGCCGCGGGAGGCGACGCTGCGGAGGGCGAGCGGGCCGGGCCGGGGGACGCTGCGGGGCCGCCGGTGCGCAGAGCCGGGAGCGCTGCTCGGGCTCAGGGCTCCCTCGGCCGCGGCGTCTGCCACTGCCGCCTCTGCCGCATCCTTCGGGCGCGAGCGCCGCCGCCTTATGAACCGCCCGAGGGACGGCGAACGGACACGGCGAGCGGACACACCGCCCGAGCGCGGCCCGGCCCGTCGCCCTCAGCCCGGCGGCGGCGGCTGGCCGAGCGGGGAGGGCGGCCGCGAGGCGGAAACGCTCTGGCTACGGGCTCGACCTGCGAGCGACGTCGCTTCCGCCGGAAGCCGGAGCAAGCTTCCGCCGCCTGCCCCCACCCGCCCGGGGAGCGCCGGAAGCGCTAGCGGCGCGCGGCGTGTGCGGCGGCGCCACGTGCGGGGGCAGCGGCGGGAGCGCGGGTCGGGGCGCTGCTCCCTGGCCCCTGGGCTCCCCGGGCCCGCACCTCCTTCCCTCAGCTTCAGTAGCGGCGGCGGCTTTTGCACCCTCACCAAGCTGGCTCCCAGAGCAGGACGAGGGGCCGGTGCTCGGCTCGTCACCCGCCGTCTGTCCACGGGCTGCAGTCGGTGCAGTCACGGCCGGGTTTGCTCGGGAGCCATCTCTGCAGCTGCGTTTTCTGCCTTCCATCCGCCCGCCCGTGACCCGCAGCAGAAGGCTTGCCCGAACGGCAGCAGCTGCGCTGCCTGCGGTGGCACGGTGGAACCGCGGCCCTGGCAGCTGCCAAGGACAAAGCCGCCCAGCCCCGAGCTGCAGCCCACAGGGACACCGGCTGCACCCCGAGCTGCTGACAGGCCCCGCTCTTCGGACATCTCTGCCCAAGCCATAACCCTGCAGCGAACCTCGACCCTTGGCAGACTGCGACAGGGTCTCTGGCTGCAGCCTGGGGCGCGGAGGGTCGAGTGGCCGTGCTCCCTTCAGCCCCGGCAGCACTCTGCTGTCACTTCATTCCTGCCTCCCCAGCTGCAGCCCGGCTGCTATTCGCACCTCTGCCCCCCCCCCCGCTGATGCTGGGGCGCAGGCACCAGCCTGGTATTTTATAGAATCATGCAGGTTAGAAGAGACCCTCAAGATCATCAAGTCCAATCATAATGTAACTCTAGCACCAAAACGTGTCCCTAAGAACCTCCAGGGATGGTGACTTGATTACTTCCCTGGGCAGCCTGTTCTGCTGCTTCACAACCCTTTCCGTGAAGGAATTTTTTCCTAATATCCCATCTGAACCTTCCCTGGTGCAACCTGGGGCCACTGCCTCTTGTATTCTGAAGGTCTCCAGCTGTGTGCCAGGGCTGCTGTGGGCACTGTCCTCCAAGCTCTCCCCCACCTGCAGTCTAGGGAGGTCCCTGCGCACCCCCACACTCTGAGCCCCACCAAAGGGTCACGACTACAAAGTAAGCCTGGCCTTACCTGAAGTGTGTGGAGCTGCCTGGCTCTGAGCTGGCCTTTGGGGCAAGGCAGGGCCACTGCAAGTCCCAGCACAGTGTTAGATTTAGGCTCAGTGAGGAAGCACTGAAGGAAGGAGGAAGCCAACTCCTGTGTCCCCAGTGAGCTCCAGCCAGGCTTTCCCAGTGAAACCAGGACTGCTTCTGGAAGGTGCTGAGAAACTGCAGCCTGGAGGCCTGGGGCACTGGGCAGTGCTGAGGCCAGGCTGGAGCTCAGAGATCAAGAGTGCTGTGCAGGAACTGTGCTTAAATGCAGGTCCCCAGCTTAGCCTCAACTGACTTGTAGGACTAGGCTGAAAGAAAGAGAGGGAAAAGACCTTCTGCTCATGCTAGAATCTCAGATGGCTTGGAAAAGGAGAGCCACTCAAGACACTGAAGGCATCTGATGGATTTAAATTACTTCTTACTGATAATATTTTGTTATTTTTTTCAAAAAATAGTACCCAGACAGTAAGAAGATATTTTATTTTGAGATGCTTTTAAAAAACATTTTTTTGTTCACTATGTGTAATATGCCAGTAGCCATTGCATATGAAGGAAGCATTCAGAGTATTATAACATATAAATATATATGAATAATAAATAGTCTAGTTGTGACATTTTAAGATTGATGAGGCTTTCTCTTATGCTACTAGTAAGTAGACCTGATTTCTGAAAATAAGAATGCTATCGTAATTGAGAGATGACTGTACTAATTCCATTCTAATAAGTAAAAAGATAAAATATTTAAATTATATTAAGAATCTAAATTTACATACAGTACACATCTCGGTATGTATTATATTCTAATAAGTGAAGGGGACTGGGTCAATACTGCACATGCAAGCATATTGTATATGCAAGTGTCAGTCGACGGTCATGCTCCCATGAAAACAGATTGCTGTAAAATCATACACTAAACAGAATAAACCTATAGTTAGAGGATTTTAGTTTCAAGATTCTGCAAACTGTGAAGTTCAAGATAAACACATTGAGGTGAATATCTTAGCTAAGCTCAAATAAACATCTTGAGTGCCTTTTCACAATTACAGAGCAAAGGCATTTGAATAACAACATACCGTGTTATCAGTGGCTACAAGACGTAACTCCAATTTGCACTATATAATCTCATTGTGAGGGTTTTCCCAGGTCAAAGCTCTTTCTACTTCTCCACCTTAGCAATTTGATAAAGTTAAGACTCGCACTGAAGATTTTGTCATGATGAAAAACCATTTTGTAGAAAATATCAATGGGTAGATCTCCATTTGGATCTGCATATTTCAGAGTTGTCATTGGAGTATACAGAGTGTTGGTCTGATGGCGAAAAGGTGGATTTTCTGCAAGAATTATCTTTACTGTATGCTGTCAAGAATGAGAAATAGAATTATTAAAGAACCTTTACCAAAATAATAAAGTAAAAAACTAGTTCTCAGTTAAGTAGAGGAAGAGTGGAAGAATAAAGTGCTAGAAGTATGTAAAACCCTGTAGGTAGTTTTATTAGATTTTTTTTTTTTTTTTTTTAAGGCCATAAGAAGTACTTCTTATTTCTTCTTAGACCTATTTCTGTTTCTCTATACCACGGTGATAGCACCTAAGTATCCTGATAGTCCCCCCAAATTATGCCTATATGCCCATAACAGGTAGATCCTTTCTTTTACAGTTCACTGGAAAAGGATCGGAACAGTGCACTTTACAGCAAGATCTGGGAACCTTCACTTGACACTGAAGCTGTTCCTTAGCAGCAAGCACCTGCACTCGTCCCCTTCCACAGCTTGCCTAAACTTGTCTGCCTGCAGGAAGCCCCAAGCACCAGAAAATACATCCATGATGTTCTACTGTGCCTTGGTGGTCCAGGGTAGCTGCATGAACTTCACGTTAGTGAATGGATTACTAGTGAGATGGAGAGGACAGTGGCTTTAATCAATGGTGGGAACCCTGTGTAGATGGATGGTAACACTGCAGAATGTCTAGACTTCATCGGATGTGCATCTAATACCTCAGTGGTATTTAAGTTACAATTCACAGTTGTCTTCAATACCTCAAAACGAACATTCTTTTAATATTCTAAAGGGGTTTTTTAAACTCTTGAGATTCTCTTGACTTTTTAAAAATAATTTTAAATCGTGTCAATTACATTTAATTAAATCTAATGCTTCTGCCAAAAAAATCCCACAAACCAAGCACTGCATTTGTAAATTACAAAGAAGAAAAACATTGAAGAAAAAAGAAGATAGAGAATTTTTGATGAGTTACCTCTGCAACGTCTTCAGCACTTTGTCCCAGGCTCTGGAAAATTTGTTTGTAATTTTTAAGGTAAATATTAGTAAACATCTCAGCTGTTTCCCCATCTGCAGCTGAAAGATCCATTTTCATTCCATCTTCAAACACTTTTCTTTCAAACTCTGTAACTACCGGGCCTGGTTCAATCAAACTTAACCTGTTCGAAAATCAAAGTTATACTGGTTATTGACTGTCCTTCATGGGAAATGCCCTTCTCTGTGCTTCTCAAAAAAGAATATTGAAGAGTTGCACTGTGAGTACATGTTAGCAAGCAACATTAAACAGTACATTCTGTAAAGGCAATGCACACTACACACTCCTCTCATCCACATGCAGCAGTAGAAATCTGCGGAGCTTAAATTTCAGGGAAGTGCTGTAACTTAGTTCATGGCAGAAATGAGTGCAGTTGTTATCTGCTGACTCACAGCTGTGGAATCTAAGGATAATTTATCCGTAAGAACTTATAAAATATTAAGAAAAATAATTAAAGGATTATAACAAAATTCATTACTTTCTGGACAAAATCCTACACAGATTTCTTTGTTATAGCTTTCCCACAATAATACTAGAAGTAGCTGAAAGAGAGGAGGGAATTACCCAAACATGGATTTTCTTTGTCAAGCTGTCAGTGTTACATAATTCAAGATCCATCTACAATATTTTAATAAAATACAATATAGAGAATTTTTCTCTGGGTGGACAGATTTTGACCGCTGCCAAATCTGAAAAACTTTCTTTTGCTCACTAGTGTATTATAGCAAATGACTCAAATACTGGTCAGTTCTTTCCTGGTTCTTTTCCTCAGGCAGTAATTACTCCCAGCCACTGTGTTTATCAAAACACTCTTCGGGATCAGACCTCTTCTTAGACTTGAGTTCTGATCAGGCTCTTCTTTAGAACTAAATCAGGCTATTGCCCCTCAAGGGCTGCTGAAACTAAAGCCTTTTCTTTTGCATGACTCCTCACACTGGACCTGGAACTTCTCCCATTCTACATCTTTTTTTTAACCCCCTTTTTTCTGTATCTTATACTCATGAAATCTTATGAATTCTGGAATATCCTTGTGTATCATTACAATATATTTATTTTAAAGCCCTCCAGACTTTTCAGAGCAGTATGCAAAAATCACAGTTTGGATACTGCTTTGTCTCAAATCCCGTGACAGCAGCCGTCTCTGCTCCCGTAGCACAAGGTCTAAATGCTTATGCACACGGAGATGCAATGGATATTTGACAACTGTTGGACTTCACACGAAGAATAGTAGCAGAATTACACAAATGTAAATATGCATGTGACAAATCAAACTCCAAAGTCCCACAGATGATGAACAGGACATTCTCTTACATACCGCCTTAAACATTAAGAAACAGAACACCACATTCTTCTCACTCTCCTCCCACCTCCTGTCCTTATAGGTATCTCACCCTCTGTTCCATTTAGATGGATTTCCACTTGGTCTCTCTCTATGATGAGCCCTTGAATTCTTTTATCTGTGAATTGCCTAAGAAGTTTGTTATCCTTTCTAAAGAAAATATTACAGGTTGATATTATAACTTTATTCCTATGATAGTCTATGCAAGAATCTGTTTTCAGAAGTGTTACATAAACTGTATTTTATCCAAAGCTAAACAGCCTTCAACTGCTCAAGAGAAAATGTTTATTTTAGCATCTAGATCTTTTTATTTGCTTATGTAGTGTGAAGAAATTGGACATTTCTATGCCTTTTATGATGTTCAATTTCCATGGGTTCCTCAGCCTTTTTCTGCTAGATAACAGCAAGCTTTAAAAATCTGTTTGCTAGCTCTGAATATATTTAAAACTATCCAAAATACAGTTTACACCAGTGGATGAATACTTACTGCAGTTTGAATTTGAGTGCTTGTATAGCTAAACTTTCACAGAATCCTTCCACAGCAAACTTAGATGCAGCATAAACATCATTAAATAAGATACCTGAGGGTACAAGCAAAACATCCTGAGAATGTGATCGTATTCAACATACTAATAGTTTAGTTTTAAAAACCTTGTATTTTCCCAAAATTTACAATCTTGCTTGGAAAAAATTAGAAAAATCCTTGCATATACTGAATCTAAACACTGACTTTTTGGATATATTCTCAAAATAGCACATTCTAGGAAAAGATACTTGTCTAATGCTTTTCCTCCTCCTAGAGGATGCCATGATCTCTTTGGATGATATGAAATATTTTGTAGTCCAAGATATGAAAGTGTCTCTACATACAATACCATCTGCATTATTTGTCAGCAGGACTTTAATAGGCTGTAGATGAACACGGAAGCTGATTATGCAAGAGATCCACCTTGCACCTGAGTGATTTAGAAAAAGCACCACATCAATCCATCAAGGTGGATGGTAAGTATTGTATTAAACAATAACAAATCTTGCAGTTTGTCTTAAGACCCTCACTCACCAGAATAATCCAGGTAAGATCAATGCCACTGTTGTAATAATTGAAACAAATACAGCTAGGCTGGATGGAGCACAAGAGTAGGAGCATCATTGTCTGTCACTAAAATCAGATTCTGCGGAGTTTTATGACAGGAGAAACTTTACAAAAGGGTGGTACAGTTGTCCAGGACATGATTGGATTTTATTGCATTATTATTGTGCAGAGTGTAGTAAGTATGTTTGCGTGTCCCCGTTATCTTTTCCAATAGGAAAGAGAAAAGTAATGCTACAAAGCCCTGTTTCCCAGATAATGAAAATAATAACATTTAAAAAAATAAATAAAAATCATTAGAATCTGAGTTAAAACTAAAAAAAAAAATAGCACTCTGCAGGTTTTGTTGTTAAAATGTCTTGAGAGTAGATGTGTAGTAACATTCTACCTAGATGCATAAAAAGGTCAGGTCTAAGTGCTGTGCTTTTTAGAGTTAAAACTACAAAGCACAATAGTTAGATATGCTAGTTCTTACCTTTTTTTTTTTCCAGATAAAATAGATAAACTTTAGATTTTGAATACTGAACTCTTAGTTCAAACAAACAAAAAAACCAACTTGCCTTGTATTCCCATAACACTGCTTATTATAACTATATGGCCGCTCTTTCTCCTCTTCATGTCAGGCAAAATCTCCTTCAGGAGTCGAACCAGTCCAAAGAAGTTGGTATCCATCACAGTTTTCATTTCCTCAATGGTCTGACACTCAATAGGTCCAATGAGCCCCATTCCAGCATTGCTAACTGCACAAAATGGAAAACAACAGTGAACGATAACCTCCATAAACACTAACTTGTAATCTTTACTGGAAAGCATTTGAAAGTAAAATGAGGATTAAGGATTAAGTGATCCTTAAATAAACCTTAAAGAAAGGAATAAAAGATGTTACTCTGTCACTAAACCTTTGCAAATACACTTGAAATTTCCATTTAAAAAATTTTTAATTATGCTTTTAATCCAATTTAAATTATCTGATGTTTTGCATTTTAACTGATTTATTCCTGACTAGTCATTTTTTTAAAATTATAAAAGGATTACAGGAAAATGAGCCAAGAATTATCTATATTTGTTTATAATTCAGCGTTAAGGATTAGGGACTACAGACAACACCCACAGGAAAGAATAGAAGTCTCCATTCCAAAAATTGATGGACCAGGCGATATTTGGTCTGCTTTTTACTTTTTTTAACATTCACATCTGCAAGGTAAAAAAACCAACCAAACAACAACAAAAAACCAAAACCCAAAACCAACCAACCAACCAAACACAAACCACAAAACCAAAGCAAAACAAACCACACACTTCCATTGATTTTTTTTTTCCTCCTGGATATTTCTAAGTGGGAAACGAGTGATAGAACTGGCATTCTGCACTAGAACCAGTGTGTCAGATTAGAGTATAATACAGTTTGCAGAAGCAGCTTGTTAGGCAGTGCTTTAATAATTAATCCAAATAAAGGCAGGTCCATAACTTTCTATTAGAGAAGATTTAATAGTTGATGGTGTAAGCAATTTCCATCCTACTAACATATTAATATTTATTTTTAGCAAAGCAGTCTGAAAACGCATCTCGTTGAATGATTTGTAAATTACAATTCTCAAGACAAAAATGGAAGTACTCTTAATGTTCTTTGCATTTTTCTTTTACTTGCCAGTTCCCAAATGCGGTTTGCCTTCCTTGTACATAGGGCTACACTTCATCGATAAGGCAGAAAGACTTGTACATGAAGATGCCCATTTAGGCAAAAATTCTCACATTTACTACAAACTGTATAATCCAAGACACTTCTCTGTGATCAAGTTTCTCCTTTGTAAACAGGGCGAACAAGCTTCCCTACTTCATAGAAGCATGATGAGATTTAATCCATTCATGTCTGCATGAAGCCTTAAAAATCTTGAGCAGAATACACTATATAATTATTATTACTTTGATCCTTAAAAAAATACACTAATGAAACTTCTCCAGAGTATTCGAAAAGATGTTTGATAGAAAACCGCTATCTGTTCATAGCATACGCATCCTGTACTTGCCTAGGACATCAATCCTTCTGTCAGGGATACTATTCACACAAGTTTTAATAGACTGTTCATCACAGACATCCAGTTGTTTAATTTCGAGGGTTTTGCCCAGCCTGCGACCTGCAGCTTCCTCGAGTGGCTCTTTCTTGGCCAGATTCCGCATTGTGGCATACACTGCAACACACCAGAAGCAACAGTTATCAGAAAGAAAACTTGCCGTGGCAGTCTTACTGAGAAGTATTAAAGAATATTGCTTTTACATCTATATCTAAAATATCAATGATAGAACCCACATAAAAACTTAAGGTAGAAAGAATCTATTTTCAATATATATTGCCACTGATTTCCCAGAGTCTGGTTCTGAAACCTTCACAAAATTCTAAAGGAGAATAATTAAACCACTACGCACATGAAAAACACAGAGTGTCTGAAGATAATATTATCACCAAAACTTCAAATAATGAGTATCAAGCTATGCCACCAAATAATTTTTAGGTACCTAAAACCTAATTTTGGATTCCAGATGTAGTGGTTTGGGGTTTATTTTTGGTTTTGGTTTTGGGGGTGGTTGTGGGGTTTTTTTGGTTGGTTGGGTTAGGTTTTGGTTTGTTTTTTAAACACTGTCAACATGTTTAGCAGAACAACCATAATCTTATTAAAAAGTGGAAGACAGATGCTTCCTTAGGTTTGCAAAAATGTCTATTTTTGCAAGCTACTTCTCAAAATAGAGATTATCATTATTGTGGCCTAATTACCCAGAAGACTGTGAATCTGCATCCAGTCAGTTAGGAGTAAAATACTGTAAGAGTAAGTGTGAGAAACTGAATCACCACAGATTGCTGTATTTGCCTTGCCAGCCATTTTTAATCATAGCAAATATCTCATTTTGCAGCAGAAAGACAAATCCCAACCCCTTTTTTCACCCTGTTATGCCTACACAGGGCTGGAATAATGAAACTTACTTTAAGGACAAAATTGCAAATTCAAGAACTGTTTTCCTAAAGTCTTTTATTTGGTCCTCAAATGGGCACGTACCTTTCATTCAACAAAGATTTTAGTAGCCAGAAGCAAAGCTAACTACGACTGTGAATGTATAACCAAGGTAGCATACCTCAGACGTTTTCAGCTATTTGTTTTCATACTAGTGGTTTATGCTTTTTTTTTTCCTTTGCGAACTATTCAGTGTAAGTAGCTGTTGAGTTTCAATACAGGTACAGAAACAGCATCTGCTTACAGAAAGCAGTATATTTTCACTGTATTGCATTTTCATGACAGTAGGAGGAGGGAAACTAACAAGAAACAAGTCACCAAACTGAGTACAATCACCTGTTAGATCACAGAGTCAAAAACAGTACTGCCTTGAAGAATATATTTTTATAAAGATAAATAGCAGATATATTGTTACCTTTAAATCTTTTCTGTTCGTCTTTTGCCATTTTTACAGCTAAGGCAAATCCAATTCCTGAGGAGCAACCTGTGATAAGGACATTTCTTCTCGCCATTCTTTTCACGAGGTGGTTCAAGCAACAGTTCTTGTTCAGAGGAGCAACAACCTAAATGTAGCTCCAGTATAACGTCATTGGCCTTTAATGCTATCTCCAGCTTTCCTGAGTCAACAAATCTGAAAATGCACACCTTGGCCCTGCATGATTAAGGGATAATCTCCAACTAGACAAAAACACAAAGCAGATGCTCCTTCATGAGCTTATAATCTGCATTATCAACATGGGCTATATTTAACAGAAACTTGATTCATCTTTAAAATGAGACATTTGTAAGCTACATGGACTTTTTTTTGAATAGTGGAATAACCAGTTTGCATACCACTGGCAGGAACAGCCTTGCCCCAATTACAATTGGTCTGCAGTGTCAAGTCCTCCACTCATGTCTATGGAAAATAAACTGCACCCAAAGTGGGATCCCGCTGCTAAAGGTGTTCACTCTTGTGAAAGTTATAAACCAACCTGAGCGACAGAAAAAGAACCACCTTAATTAGCAATTGGCCTTCTGAACAGTATTCAGCTAATTGCAATGCCATTATATATAGAAAAATGTTTCCCAAGATTCAATAACTCCACGTCGAGGCAATGCAGGATTTGCAGAGATGTAAATTGGTTAGTTACTTAAGAAACGTAGGACTCTACAGAAACATTTAACTGAAATTACGATGCTAAAAAAAATGCCCCTCCTTATCCAAACAAATAAATTCACTTGAACAGTATAATGGGTGGAATTATTAACTTCTCAGGCAAGCAACAAAATAGCAAGACAGCATAAAAAGTTAATGAGAAAATGTAATTATGATTCTACTCATTCATCAGGTTTGACCCACAGAGTTCTACCAGAGAAGTTAGCATCGAGATACACAATTTTAGTGCAAATACTATTTAGCTGATTCAGATATTAGGCAAATTGCTTTTGCTGCTCATGCACATTTATATTTAGTGCATGTAGGAGGAGCAAGTGAGGCTTTATGCAATGCTACGTTAGTGGAATTCCACTAGTGGTGTGATGCAACTGTAATTCCAGATTGGTTATATTTTCCACTTGAAATCCCAGTTTGAAGGGCTTACATGTTCCTTTGCTTTAAAAAGAACAAAACAAAACAAAACAAACTTCCTGAAATGTAATGCATAGATTTCTAGCCTAAAGGCAAATTGATCTGCCTAAAGAGAGGAAAAAAAAATTGTAGTTTAATATTTTTCAATTATTACACTGGTCAACCTAGTTCTAATGTTTTTCATTTGCTATAATGGAGAGAAACAAATAACTTGATCTAAAACACACAATGTATTTATTTCCATAAGTAAACAGTATATTTTTGCTACATCATAATTTTCATAATAGCAAAATACATAATCTGAAACTGCAGAAATACTTTAGATGAGTGTATCTTGACCTTGTCAAACGTAGCGAAATGTGTGCCTGGTTTTGTATAACTGCGTAAAGTAGAACAGTTGCATTTGTGGAACATGTTTCCATAAACGGTGAAAGACCTACCTACTACCCAAGCAGTTTATCACACTTCTACCTGCAGAGCTGCTGAAATACAACAGATAAGTTTGTTGGCTGAGACGCACTTTTAACATACAAAACACTTGAGCCTAATCCTTAAATTGCAATACATTCAATTCTGTTCCTCTGCTTTGTATCAAATAACTTTACTAACTTGATTTTCTGAAGTAGGAGTCGCATCTTAATGCACATAAATCATGTTTGCATTAGTCAGATTTAGGCCTCAATCATATTTACAGTTTCTGACACTTATGTAAACATAGATTATTATTCTGTTAGAAACTGGGGCCACTTAGCCACATGTACTAGCTAAATTGTGTAGTATTTTTTGAAAACTGGAAAGAAATATGTTTTAGAATGCACAGTTATGATGCCATTTTAATCAATGGTAATGTTTGTATGGATTTTGGCTTGGAAAAAAAAAGGGTTCAAGCTTTATGGCCCTGGCCCACCCACATCTGCATTTGAAAGATATGTCTGGACTAAAGCAAACAGGTTTTGCCAGTGTCTATGATCAAATCAGTGTCCTAAACCATCTTACAAACAGGTCGACTTATTAATAAGATTTTGTGTCTGCAACATTGTCTGTGTCCAAAAAAGAAAAAAAAAGATAAAATATTTCCAAACAAAAATTGTTAATAAGGTAATACCATTGTGCTCTTAATTAGAAGTTGGATGTGAAACACAAGTAAACAGTTTAAAATAATTGGAAAAAAATGACAGCTGAAATCACTTTCTGCAACTCAAGATACTTAAAAAATAAAATTTATTTCTCAAAAATAAATTAAGATGTTATTACAGCAAGATGATAAGCTCAAAAACAGTTGGAAAAATAAAAAGGTTGTCATTTGTGTCAGTACAAAACCCCCACATTATTTACAAATCCAATACAAAAATTTTCTCTTTGAACACACAATTACGTTGCCAGCAAGAGCATTCCTGGGTTGCTGCTTATCCAATTGGAAACATTCCTTCCTTCCTTGACAATTCTTGCCCCTGAAACAAAACGCCTGTGATCAGAACCTTTCTTTAAACTTACGCACTCAATTTACTGTATCTCATCATACAGAGTATTGTTTCATTTCATTTCAAGGAAGACCATGTTCATAGCCAGAACATCAAGTTACTAAAGATAATCAATATTCAAATTTCTCCATAAAGCAAACAGTTAAGAGTGTGCCATTAAAACTGTAGCTTTTAAATCATTAAACTGGTTTAACTTTAGGGGATTAAGATTCAGCAAACACCAGGATATAAAATAGAATTACGTGGGGAGAAGTAATGACATTTATTCTAAAGAGACACCGTGTTGTTCCTTCTAGGCAGTTAGAGTAATGGCATTAAAAATTGATAATTTGTGTATCCAAGGAACACTTTACGTTTTCAAGAGCTTCTGGGCTCTGTTGTTTTCTTTCAATTCTTTTCTTCAGCTGATTTATTTCTTGATCTCTCTGGAGCAACTCAAACTCTTTTTCACGAAGTTCATCTTTAGAGTGCTGAAGTTTCTTCTCTAAGATCTTTATCTGAACAGAAAATGTAATTAAATCAGAACAGATATTTTACCAAAATCAGAACAAATTTAAAGGGGGAAAAAAGCCAACACACACACAAAACAAACCCAAAAGACTCACAAATACTGTCAGTATTACCTCTGACTTTGGACTCCTTTGTACATTTTTTATTTTATTTTCGTCAACATTTTCCTTTATTAAAAGATCGGTTTGGGAGCTATACCATATCAGGTAAAAGAAAACACATTTTCCTTTTTATACTGATATATTCCTGCAAATTTTTTAGTTTTAACTGACAAACATTAAATATTTTTGCTAGTACATTATTAAGATACTCCCTCCTTCCCTCTCCCTACAATAAGGAACCAGTTTTACTCTTCTAGATTAAACCTGGCCAGCTATAGCGGACCAGACTTTCTCAGAGAATTAGCTGCCCTTTGTTAAGGAAACTGGGTTTTAATTTAAGCAAGAGTTACCTGTTTGTTGCATTCCTTAATTTCTAACTCTGACTTCTCTAAATTGCACTCTAATCGAATTATTTGTTGTTCCATTTCTCCCCTATGTTCACGAACTGTCATATCCAACTGTGTAATCTAGAGGTAAAAAAGAAAAGGAAATATTTTATTTTGAACTAGTATGCAGATTTGAAGTAATATTACAAAATAGGATAGCAAAAAGAATGAAACAAATTCTTTGTAGTCTCAAGAATATTCTCTCAAGCAGCCAATATAAAAATGCACCCTAGCTATCTTGTTTAAAAACTAAGAGTCAAACACAAAGAGACAAGTGGAAAATTGGGAAAAAGTCCATAACTGAGTATGTTTGGTCCTTGGATGCACAGAACACAAACCTATTTCTCATTTTAACTGGCATATAATGAGTGGCTTATTATACTAATCCATCTTGTTAGAAAGTGCTGAATTTTGCCAAAGCAAAAAAAATCCAATCGTTCTGATGAATTTTTTTTTTTAATCCCCACCCCTTCTCTCTGAACCTCAAATATTCTTGTATACGAAGGCTGGTAACTCCTGCAGGAAGTAGCTATTAGAAGGCTGATTATAAGTGACAGAAGAACAGTTCTGTCATGATGGGTATAAAATCCTGAAGGCAGACCAAAAGACTGAGCTACAGAAATTTATTCATAACAAAGATGCTGTTTCATATTTAGAGGCTGCTTTAAGGCTAATCAAACATGCTCCAGTCTAAACAAGGAAAGAAATCTATCATCTCCAAGCACACTTCAGTGCAGATCTTTCCTTCATTTTATCAAACACCAACACAACAGTTGTCCTGTAACAGAACAAAACCAAAACAGTAGCCTGTGGTCCCTTGGAGGAGTACAACCTGATTTTCCTGGTACCATAAGTCTTCAGTAACATACAGCTGGTTTTGAGCTTGACACTGTGGCTATATAAACAGTACAGTTTGGAACGATACATGAAGGCAATTCAACCTAGAAGGCTTTTTATAAGTTATCTGCTATATAACAGGAATAATTGTCAGTAACATAGTTAAAATGATCTGACCTGAGCCGCTCTTTGTTTCAGTTCCCAGTTCCTTTCTTTTAATGCTTGGTCCATGTCAAGGAGTTCTTGGTTTTTGTCTTCAATTTCTCCCTTGCAATACCTGAAATTCTCATGTTTAATTGCTTAATGCACATTCAGTTGCTTAGCTTCAAGTATCCAGCTTGAAAATCATGAGATCTATTACTTAAAGCCAAATTACTCTAAAACGTTAATCAACTAGTTGATTGCAATAAACAACCCCAAATGGAATAACTTCTTATTCAAGTTATTTAATTGGTTATCAGGAAAACTGTTCTTAAAAAAAGAATACTACAGAAGCAAGTATCATTAATTTACAGTCAGAAAGGAAACTGGACCATTTCAGTATAAAAGAAAGTAATTATCTTACAATTATTTCACAGCTTTGGGATTCAGAAAATAATTGTAGCAGATTTTAAAATAGAATTCCCAAAAAAGAATTCAGCACTTTTAGAAATTAAAAGGGAGCCAAGGAGCTACTGTATCAAGTTACCATACAGCCACAGACCACCTAAAAATTACAGAGAGTTGGCAAGAAAATTTAAAAAGACCATCCAAACTATTTGCTAAGTAACACGACTAAGTTTTCCTTATGGAAAAGATACTCACCTGAGCTCAGTTGTTAGATCCCTAATAGCAACATGCTTCTCCTCCAGAGAGGACTGTGCATTCTGTAATGAATCTTGCAATTCCTGAAGCTGTGTTAAAGCAACTTTTAATTCTCCATGGGCATTCTGTAACGCAGATTCTAGTTCTGCTGTTTTCTGTAAGGCTTCCCTGTGGCAAGTCTCACTTTGAAGCAGCTTATCTTCTAAATCATTCACTGTTTCACAGACGCATACACACACACCAGAAAACACAAAACATTTAATCATTAGTAGTGTCAGAGTCTTTATGCAACACCACTGCCTACTAGCACTTGTGGTCATCATGAATTTTCGGTATCACCATCTTTAGGAAAAACTAGAAAAACAGTGACTTATGAGGTTATAAACAACCTTTTAATGATACCTAAGTCTCTGCTGGTTTTATTCAGCTCATAATATATAATTGGCTTGAAATATGAGGATGTATCTAAAAACATTTCACCAAGGAGAAAGTACAGAGACAACATAGTAACCAAATACGTAGTGCTACGAAAAATGCAAGCAGAATTGCTTGTAAGCCTCCAGTTTAAAAGTATGGTAAAATTAAATTAAATAATGGAGGAGGAGGGGCTGGAGAGTTTGTTATTTCCATAAACTCTCTTGTGGGGTTTTCTGTTTGTATTCTGTGCTGTATTTTTGGGAATAGCATATGCCTTTATTAAATCTATGTGTCTTGTTCGATTAACCACATTAAGAATCTGTAAGACCAACTTATAGGGAACACTACCTATTCATCTCACCTGGGGTAAAGGTACACCACACAAAAGAGAGAATTTGCAAAGTTACATTAAAAAAGAGTTTGTAGGGTTTTGGGAGCATGGGTTGTTTGGGGGAAGAAGGTTTAGTGTTTGATTGTTTTTAAATTATGGAATTACCAACACACAAAAAAACCCCACAACATATTTTGACTCTCATGTACTTGATTATAAAACAGAGTAAAAAGGAAAAAAAGTCTAACACATACAGAGAAGTGGCATGATGAAAGGAAGCCTGAGAAACAAAATAACAAAATTACCCTTGTTTGCCTTTTCATTGAGCTCTGATCGTGCTTCTTCCAAGGTAATATCCAGCTGATTTATCTGCATTGCTTTGTCTTCACAGTCTTGTTTTAATTGCGCTACTTCTTCTTCCATACGGGTAAGTTCATTCTTGCACTGATTCATCTCCAATTTAATTTGTCTAAATAGAAGAAGCAACCAGAACAAATTGAACCTTGTAATAACAAAAGCAACATATTTATGGCCTTAGTGGCTCTAAGACAACAAGCATTTGTGAATAAAATAGGGATAAAAAGAAATTCAAGTTAAGCAGGCTTTTCTCACAATTAAAACACAACAACACACAAAAAAGGTATTCTTTAAGACTACCAAGCTCTCCTAGAATGTACTATCTAAAATTACAAGCAACTTGATACATTTATGAATTGAATTGCATTATGAAGTGCTATCTTAAGGCTAAATAGGTTGCCAAGACACACTTTAATTCCAGTGGAAGACTGTTCCACAAACTCATGTCTCTGCTAGTTAGAAACTTCCCTTCTGATTTCCAATCTATACTCATACAGAAACTGAACTGTATGACTACACAGCTGAATACCATTTCAGACAGCAATCTTTCTTATTGATATGTCTATTTGCAGAATATACCTCTCAGTTATTCTAAACCTACCTGATTGTACCATTAAGTTCATCCACCTTCTGTCTGTTTACATCTGCTTCCTGAGCAGCTAAGCCAAGTTTCTTCTCTGCCTTTCTCAACTCATCTTCTGCATATGCTTTCTGCTTCTGAAGCTCTTGTTCCAAATTGGATACCTATGTAAAAGGGTATTTTAGACGTGTTGGTACTTCGAAGTTACATTCCAAAGAAACATATATCCTTGTGTTGCAACTCATATAGTGAGAGTTTTAACACAGATTTTTTTAGTCTAAAATTTGATATAATTTAAGACTAGAACTTTGCAGTTGTATTTGAAAGACAAATAGTTTCTAGTAAATATAACAAGATTCAACTTTCTGAATTTCAATACACCTCTCCTTAATTGCAGTCTACGGTTTGATTTTCCAAGTAGTTAGCCACTCTAATGCTAGCTAGAGTTTCTGAAAGCACAGAACCTGGTTTAAGACAAAACAAACCACTAAACTCTTTATTTTAGATACATCTAAAATTACAACTATCAACTCGAATATCAAAGAAACATTCAGATTTTAAAGGTATTAGAAAAACATATATAAAAGCATTTAATTATCTGTCTTGATGTAGACACTTCTCACCATACTGTACCTGTTTTTCAAGTTTAATTTGAATATCTTCCAGCTCCCCATTTCTAATAGTTTCTTGCTGTAACATTTGCTGCTGATGATGCAAAGTTTGTTGTAGGCGAATATTTTGTTCACTTGTACCCTGAATATTCTGATCTTTTAGTTTTATTTCTTTCTGTAAATAATGAACCTGAAAACACATTTATTTTCCATTACAATAAAACATTTTAATTTGCATTTGCATCAGGTATTCTCTTCCTTCTTAATGAGCATAGAATCACACCTATGATTCAATGAAACTTCTGACTCCGAATTTATGTTGCATTATAGTTTTGACAGTATAACACATATCTCATAATTCATTACTGAGTGGTGCTTTATAAAGTGAGGAAAGAAGTAACTTACTAGCCCCAGTTGTTGCCTTATTGCTTTCTAAATATATCGAAAGTGGTCAATATTTTAAAAACATATATAACAAAGATTTTTCATTTCTAAATTAGTGAACTGTTTTTCTTTCTGTCACTCTTCTTTATTTCTCAGAAAGTCCTTGTTTTCCCCTTGAGATTTTGTTCTCATTCCTCCCCTTTGTTTCTTCCTCCCTCTATGACAACATTCATTCCAATAAAAAACTGGAATTCTGAGTGCCTAACTTGTCACATGTTGAATTGTCTGATTTCTCAATTATGAGTAACAATAATTTCCAGGGAGGGAGCGTGCGCGTGGGAAGCAGCAAATGTTCTTAAAAAAAAAAAATTTAAAAAAGTCACTAACTGCTCACCCCAAAGTGGAAGTAGTGACTGTCACTTACTTCTGAAGACACTGGTCACAAATGCAAAACCTCATTTGCTGCCCTCAGGTTTTACACAGCATCCAGTCTCTTCATGCAGTATAAGAACACCAGATTTTAGGGCTTAGAAAGCAGCAGTAATTATCACAAGCTTATGCGTAACGCAGACCATAGGTTTCCATCCATCCTCCTGCACAGGCTGTAGTAACCTCCGGCTGACTAAAGCCCATCTCTGAGCAGGTAGGACAGTACTGACACCAACAGCCTACTATGATAATTAGTTCATGTGGTTAGTCATCCCCACAAATAAAAATTAGTGCTAATAATATGTAAATTTAATCATTCCTTGTTTTCATATAGTAAAGGAAAGTATGATAAAACTCAGGGCTTGATGTAAAAATTTTCTTAGGCCCAGGACTTCTTCTCCATTAAGATACTTGAAACACAAATCAATTATATGCACCTATGTTTAAATTGCAGTAGCGCTCTCCCAATTTTCTCCAAGACAATGTTTTATTTTACTTAATTCTGATTTTGTTACTTCTTTCAACAATTCATTTATCTTGGTACTTCCTTTTCCTATGCTCATCCAGTGTTTCTTAGTTCTGATTTTCCCCTTTACCCTCATAAAATGCATATTCTTCTCCCAGCTTGCTTCCTATTCACATTTCTTGCTGCAAATGTTTTGTCTCTTATTTCACAGACAAACTTTTAGATTAAATAATTTGTAACAAGCGTTCTCTGCAATACAGAAGAATTGTTAAAACAAGCTGTTACCTCTTCAGACCTTTTTTTGAGCTGATTTTCAAATATCTCCTTATTTTCTTGTGACTGACTCAAATACAGTGCAACTTCTTCCTTACAGATGTCTAGTGCTGACTCAAGTTGTCCCACCTAATTGAACGTAACAGATTAGTTAAAATTGCGTGCCATAGTTTTTATTAACTAGTCTAACTGAAATGTTAAAAACCACCTTTGTATAAAATGCCTGAAAAGTTACATTTTTATCTTAAGAGTATTAAAACAGGCACAGATGACTGTGATAAACTTTAAAACTGAAACAGTATTCAGAAATTAAAATTATTTGTGAAATTAAAATATTTTAGTCTATGTTTAAATCATGAGACTATCAGTTATGAGAAGTTATTCCAGTATTTGTCAGCAGCTAGAATTTAAAAGCAAACATATGTCACATACCAAATCATTAATCCACCATGTTTTATTACACATAGACTTGTATAAATAAGTTTGGAATAATCATCACATTTTTGAAAAAGACTTGTCACAGCTTGCATAACATTCAGATCTTAATACAATTCCTCTCATAAAGCTACTAAGCAGCAATTTTTTTCCTTTCTGCACTGAGAGACAGCACCTGAGTTCTACCAAAAGGGAAAGGAAAAGCTTTTAGCAACGTCAACACTATTAAGCTATTTTACCCTTTTACTATTAATTTGTATTTGAGTAATCTCTATCAAATCTCTTATAACTTCAAACAGATTAAAATTATAACAAATAAACCCCCAGAGGTCTTAAGCCATAGAAATTAAACTTTTCTCAACTGTTTGGTTTCAATGCTAAGAAGGCTTCTCTCATCAATGAGAGCTGTGCTGAATTCAGCTAATTTGGCTAATGCTTTCAGTGCTACCGATTTTCTAAACCACATTGGATTTCGTACCTCTCTCCCCACCCAAGTCAAGAGCTTTATGAAGAAAAGTGATCATGGGTCTTAATTTTAAATCTCTGAAAAACCTCCTAAATACTACAAATAGAAAAGTGGTGCAACACAAGTTCAGAAAGAGCCACCAGCTAATCCCCAGTATCTTCTAGTGATAACCTGAAGATTTAATGCTGTTTGAAACCTGACCCTGGTAAATCACTACATGGTAACTGTATATTAAAATACTCTTGCAAATGCTGCATGGAAATATGGAACAAACACTAGGAAGAAGTATAGATGACTAAAAATATGACCAATTTTACAATATCACATGTCTAAAATATATGTCCTGTCTAGAACAAAAACCTACATAACATTATCTTCATTAGACAGCATTTTACTGTAAGAGTACAAGAACAAATCTGCCCTATTTGTAACTACAGTAATTTTATAAAGCAATTATGCATTGTGTAACATTTCTTACTGCAAGCTTCACCATACTTTCAATTAAAAAAAAAATGGAAATGCTTCAGGTTAATGACTTCTGAAATATCTATGAGTCAAAGTTCTATAAAGCAGCCTTGAAATAGTTTTTCTGTGGAGGATAAAAGGAAATACACCATTACTGCAAACTTTAAAACTATTAATTGAAAATTACAAAGAGCTTACTAACTTTGATTCTTTCTTCTGTTAACTGACTTTTCAGCACCTTCAATCCTTGATCTTTCCTGATATTTTGATTTTCCATTTCCTGTTTGTACACATTTTTATGCAAGAGAACAAAATTTAAATATAGTTACAGTAATTTAACTAATAAAAAAATCATACTGAGAATCAGAAAAAAACTCCCACAAAAAAAGAGATCAGTGTATTTAAAACACAATTGCTTGTATACTATATTTGTGTGCATCATACTTTGAAGTGAATTTGGTTGCCAATAGCTTCATATTCTGCAGCAGCAGGTATTATTAAAAGGAATAAAACATTGCCATAATAGAACATCCTTGGTTTTCCAGCTAGTGCAGAACAGATGCAATTGTTCTTTAGCCAGACCTCTTTCCTTTGATTAGAGCAAGAAGCCCAAGGGGCAAACCAGAGGCATTAACAGAATGCTGAGGCAGAATATAATGAAAGGTCATTAAAGGCTGTAAAATTTATATTATATTACTAGTAGCTGGGGATTTATACTAGATTCAGTCAACTACTCAAAAAAGAATTAACAAGAAAAAACTTAAGTATCTTTAATTTTCTCATTTTTTCCCATGTGTTCATGTATATGCTTTTCACCATTATCAGTCGGTTGATTTACATTTGAAGAATGTCAAGATCCAGCCTTACCTCTCTGCTTTCTATCAGCAGCCTATCCAGTGATTCAATGTGATGCTGTTTATGTATAACATCTTGTTGCAGAATAGATATTATTTTCTCTTGTTCAATAAATTGTTGATGTTTCTTCTCTAGCTGTGTCTGAAGCTGTCCATAAGTAATTAATGATTTATTATTTAATAAGCTTTTTCAGAGAATTAGTGCATCTAAATATGTCATTCATTTCTATTCACCCATCACTTAAGAATTAAAAGGAAATACATTCCTGCCATCAGCAGTATTGCACAGTATCAAAAATATCAAGAAATCCCAAACCCTTAATATTTTAAAGCAAGAGGAGAATTAAGAGAATGAGGGCAGGCAGAGTGTCATTGCCTGTCACCAGCCAAGACAGTGAGACATGCATACATTCTTTAGTAAAAGATGACAAGCTTCTCGAACAGCTAGAAATAGCCACAGTTACATCTCTAATCACATGAAGCAATGGAATTCTTCTCTGAAGACTGAAAACCCTACCGGCAGTTCTCCCTGAACACAGATGCACATAAGGCTCAGGCTGGCAGAGGTGCAGCAAATGAGATAATACTGTTAGAAGCTGTCATGGTTTAACCCCAGTAGGCAAAAAAAGCTATGCTTTTTTTTGAGCTAGGTGTTTCGATCAAAGAACAACAGTATTATTCCTAAATCACTATTTCTCTTCAGTTGAGGAGAATAGAGGATATTAATATCCCAGAGGGAAATAATGGGATTGTGTAGTGTTACATGGAAAATGAACTAAAATCAGGAAATGTAGGGAGAAGATAATATCACTTTTTAATTGGACATCTGCCTCAGAATTACTAAAAAGACAAAGAGATTAACATAGGAAAAATGTTACCAAGTATATCACTCATACATACTAGCACATAAGGAAGGCCTTACCATTTCAATCTGTTTCTCCATCTCTTTGTGCTGCTCAAGGTGAACCAACTTTTCTTTTTCAAAAGCAGAAGTTATTTGCTTATGTTCTTCATTGATAGTTGTTTCCAGCTCATGAATTCGTCTGTTTTTCCCCTGGGTAACAGCAACAGCAAAAAGGACTTAATAAAAATATTTAGCTGTGATATTAAATAGTGGTTTGTTTGATGATACAGTTCCTAGATTTCATAAAAGAACACCACAGAAAATACCGAAGTTATATACAGCATGTTTCATCTCAAAAGATGTCACACCTATAATATAGGCATAGAATGACACTAAACGCAGCCACTACACAGAGACTAGGTGTCTGCCAAGGTGGATGATGCAGAGGAGCAACTAAAGCAAGGAACTTCTCATAGACACAAAAAGAAATTCCATGCTCACATGGATAAATGGAATCTTTAAAATGCAGCTTTGCATTCGAAAGGGTCCACATGAAAAATTTCCTTTTCTAGCAAACTTAGATCCCTTCTCAAAACTGAAAAAGTTCGTATAACAATACCCAGACCAGAATTTACAGTGCTCCAAGTGTTAGATCACCTTCACTTATTACCACTTAGAAGACTTCTTTTTATTCACAGGTCTGCATCTATTTCTTGAAAATACATTTTAAGAACAACAACAAAAAAAGAAACAGAAAAGTGATTTGTCCAATGTCTTGGTTAACATTTGGAATCCACCTCTGTTACCTTTTACCCTAATAATTTTACGTGGAAGACTACTTGAGAATTTCAGAAAAAGAAACAGAACAGTGCCAACACAGTACATTCTAACCTACTCATCATATACACCAAACCAACAGTGTATAAGCTAATTTTAGGAGTGGTTTTGTTCTGTTGCAGGGAGGGAAAGCAGTTTCACTAAGTGGGGATTAAAAGGAGATTTAGAGAGTGAGCTCAAGGGATGGAAAAATCTTCATTTTTTCATAGAGACGATAAAATTCTGATCTCCCTAAAACTATTGGCAGTGCTACAACTGATTTCAATATGACCAGATTTTCATTGCATATATCATCACAAGGAAAAAGTAACATATCCATTAATAACTTAACATGTTCAAAAGCAGGAAAAAGGGGATATTTTATTTGATGCAAGATTATTCTGTTTCTAAGAACTTCACTGTCTAAAAATTGCAGAGATTGTTTAGCAGATGTGAAACTCTATCCGTTTTGAATACATGAAATACCACAGTTTCAACTTAAACTTTAACCTCTATGTATGTCTCTTTACATAAATGTAGTTTCTCATTGAGAATATGGTACCATGAGTTCCTCTTCCAACTCAGTATTTCTTGCTGCAGCAGCAGAATAAGCAATAGTCTTTTCTTCCAATTGTTTCTCAAGTGCAGAAAGTTGAGAAGATTTCTTTGTTATCTGGAATTAAATATGGCACAAAACAGCATGAAGACAAATGTTCTGAGTTTATTCAAGTATTTGTATCTACTTTCTTACCATCAATTCACTTTATTACTTAAAGAGAACAATTCAGGACAACTACCCCAATTTTTCCAATTCATTATAATTATCAGTGTCATACAAGTGAATTAACTATTACAGAATTATGACATTTATGGCCATTATTAGGAAATACTGCAAATGCCTTTATGCTGGAATTCTACAAACACGTTGGGACCAGAATGTAAACATTATCACTTTAACTTATTCAACCAGAGAAGAGCTAGCCAAATTTTTCTTAGATATGCCAGATTTTAAAATGAATATGGCAAATGCAGTTTTTCCAGAACTATTGTCTTAAGTATCTTCGACTACTGAACTAAACAAAAGATGACGTGTTTTTTCAGTGCTACTAAAAACTTACTTCTCTCTCTAAGCTACTAGTTTTTGAAGCCTTCTTCAATAAGTCTTCTTGTATGATTTGAAACTGACTGGCTCTCTGAGCCATGCTGGTCTTCAAAGAAGAATTCTCATCATCTGCTTTTGTCAGTTTAGTGTGTAACTCTTCTATTTCTTTCTGGAATCTTTGCCTCTCCTTTTCAAATTGTTTGCTGATAAGTTCCAACTGTTGACAATTTCTCCTCTCTCAAAGTAGAAAAAAAAAAAAGTTAAGATCAATTTATAAGAGAACATACAAACCAGTACTCAAGCAAATAATCACACAAACCAAAGAGCAATGGAATATAATTTAATGACAGCATATTGAACTAACAAATATAGTATTCAGATATATTTTTTCCTTGTAATGTAACTGAAGGCTGTGATTCATGAAAACAAACAAAAAACCCCAACAAACAAACAAAAAAATGAAGACAGCATCATTATATAGGTGCCCTGAAGTCATTCCATGGAGCAGTCCTAATAGGAGTTGCAGAAGTGATTACAGAAATTCTGCAACAGCAAGATACACAGAAAATAGTCAAATAAAATATGGAGACATTAGCATAACCTGCATAAAGAAAAAAAATACATGTTTCTATTTCAACACAACTCATAGCTTGGTTACCGCTGAACAAGTAACTTAACTAAAATAGCAAAAGGATGAAGAATATTGTGCCTGGAAAACATGACAATTTCCAGAATTACAAGGTGGCAAAAATGCTCCCTGTTCAACCAAACCATACCTGTTGGCTCACATAGATGCATTTTAACAAACACTATAAAAACAATTTAACCCCCCCCCCCAAAAAAAAAAAAGTCCTACTCTGTGGATTAATCAGACAGAACTGCACAACTATTTTGGTCAGCTTACCTCCTTGGCTTCTGATCAATTTGATGAGATCTTCTTCCACGCCACATAACCCGCTATTTTCTTGTCCTTCATTATCATTAGAAAGATGCTCAGCACAATTACAGACAGTTAAGTTTGCACGAGGCTTTTGAATTTCTGCTTCTTTCATTGTCAGCTTAATGCTATTATAAAGGAGGGGACAATTATTTAACATTCCTTATACATGCCAGTTCTAATATCACCCTTATTATCTGCCTATTCTTGCCATAATTCAGTAACCAGAAAGTTATACCTTGATTCGCAAGATTCAGAGAGAGCTTCTTTTGTTGTGAAACTGGATAGCTGGTGTTTCAAGTGGTGCCATTTAAACTAAAAGTTAAGGGAAAACCAAGATCAACGCAAAAATTTACTGTTTATTGATTCACAATTCATGTGTTATACCAGCATATAAATTTTTAGATACATATTCCAGGATGGTAAAAGTTGGGATAATTTGATCTTTAAATTTATTCTCCTAAGTGCTTGTAGAGTGCTACAGGTTTGTCTCACATTAGTAGAAATCATAGGCATTAAGACCCTCTGGAATGGAGACTATTCTTTTAGATATCTTTGTACAGGTACTAAAAGCATGAACATTTTTGCTGTGAAAAAGTAAATAAATGGAGATACTATCAGTAATTCCATGTTTTGAACTTCTCACATCATGCTTCCTTACAGATTTTGATGACTGCGTTTAATATCAGTTTTTCCTCAAGTTACAGAAGGCTTCTGAATATTCCATTAAATTACTAGAATTATACCAAATTTTTCCTGAAAATCATATATTAGTTTGCGTTGGAAGGGGCCTTCAAAGCTCATCCAGTCCAACCCCCCTGCAATGACCAGGGACATCCTCACCCAGATCAGGTTGCCCAGAGCCCCGTCCAGCCTGGCCTGGGATGTCTCCAGGGATGGGGCATCCACCACCTCTCTGGGCAACCTGGGCCAGGGTTTCACCACCCTCATGGTAAAAAATTTCTTCCTTATACCTAGTGTATCTCTCCTGTGTTTTAGTTTAAAACCATTAGTCCCTATTCTATCACAAGTTCCTACTAAAAACTTTGTCCCCGTCTTTCTTATAGGCCCCTTTTAAGTACTGAAAGGCTGCAATAAGGTCTCCCTGGAGCCTTCTCTTCTCCAGGCTGAACAACCCCAACTTTCTCAGCCTGTCCTCACAGGTAGTATAGAATGTCCTGAGTTGGAAGGGACCCACAAGGATCATCGAGTCTAACTCCTGTCCCTGCACAGGACAACCCCACAGTTCACACCATGTGTCTGAGGACATTGTCCAGTCTCTTGAACACTGTCAGGCTTGGGGCTGTGACACCTCCCTGGGGAGCCTGTTCCAGTGCTCCACCACCCTCTGGGTGAAGAACCTTTCCTAATGTCCGACCTGAACCTCCCCTGGCACATCTTCCTGCCATTTCCTTGAGTGCTGTCATGGGTCACCAGAGAGAAGAGATCAGCGCCTGCCGCTCCTCATCCCCTTGTGAAGAAGCTGTATCCACAAGCAGGTCTCCCCTCAGTCTCCTCCTCTCCAGGCTGAATGAACCAAGTGACTTTAACTGCTCCTCATACAGCTTCCCCTCCAAACCCTGCACCAACTTCAGAGCCCTCTTCTGGACACTCCCCAGTATCTTAATATCTTTTCTATCCTGTGGTACCCAGCCCTGCACACAGAGCTCCAGGTGAGGCCGCCCCAGTGCAGAGCAGAGCGGGACAATCCCCTCCCTGCCCGGCTGGCGATGCTGTGCTGGATGCACCCAGGACACTGTTGTCCTTGTGGCTGCCAGGGCCGCTGTTGGCTCGTGTTCAACTTGCCATCGACCAGAACGCCCAGATCTCTCTCTCCACAGAGCTGTTTTCCAGCATCTCGTCCCCCAGTCCGTATGTACAGCCAGGGTTGCCGTGTCCCAGGTGCAAAAACTACACTTGCCCTTGTTAAACTTCATGCGGTTGGTGATTGCCCAGTTCTCCAATTTGTCCAGATCCCTCTGCAGGGCCTCTCTCTGCTTGAGAGTGTCAACAGCTCCTCCCAGTTTTGTGTCATCAGGAAACTTACTAAGCAATCCCTCAAGTCCTGTGTCTAAGTAATTTATAAAGACATTGAAGAGCACTGGCCCTAAGATGGATCTCTGCAGAACCCCACGCCAGCCCAACATAACCCCATTTACTAGAACCCTTTGAGCCCAGCCCGTCAGCCAATTGCTCACCCACTGCATTGTGTGTTTATCCAGCTGTGTGCTGGACATCTTGTCCAGGAGGATACTGTGAGAGACAGTATCAGAGGCTTTACTGAAATCCAAAAAGATCACATCAACAGGCTTCCCTTGGTCAACGAGGTGGGTAACCTTGTTGTAGAAAAAATTAAGTTTGTCAAGCAAGACTTTCCCCTCATGAACCCGTGCTGGCTAGGACCAATGACTGTGTTGTCATTCAGATGTTTTTCGATATCTCCCAGAACAATCTTCTCCATGATTTTGCCAGGAACACAAGTGAGGCTGACAGGCCTGTAGTTGCCAAGGTCATATCTCTTGCCCTTCTTGAAGATTGGGACAATGTTTGCCAGCTTCCAGTCAACTGGGACCTCTCCAGATTCCCAACAGCATTGAAAAATTACGGAGAGAGGTCTCACTATGAAAGTTCCTACAAACATCTCTCCTGCTCTAATTTCTCCATTGCTGAGGTTGACACATCAACTCTGGCTGTGTGATCCAGTGTGTCTGACACATGGGAAATGTCATACTGTTCTACCGAGAAGAACCTCACTGTCATATAATAGGACACCATCGTGCTTTAGAGATTATGCCTACATCTGAAGAATCAATACACAGAACAGAGAAACAGAAAGTTTAATTTTAAATGCTTGCTGATTAATCAGTTCCAACACCCCTATTCCTTGTTCTTGAATGAGAAGACAAAAGTAACATAATTTAAGAAAGCATTTCATCCACGCATCTTGATAACTGAAGATATTTTAGCCACATTATTTCTCAAGAACCTCACAGGATTTCTACGCAATGTCAGTTAGAGTTGTTCAAGACACATAATAAAATCTATAAGGGTGTATCAGTTACCATACCTCTTCAGATGTACTTTGAGAAAACTGGGAAATAATGGTTTCTAGTATGTTGAGCTCTTCCCTTGAATCCTCAATTTCTTGATGGCATAATTTCAAGCAGTTATGCTGCTGTGCAGTAAGTGCTTTCAGCTCTGCATTTTCACTTATTAGAGCATTTTTTTCTTTAAGTATGATTCCTTTTTCACTAAGTTCACTCTCAAGCTCAATGATCTTCTCATCAGACCAAGTCAGCATTGATACCATTTCAGTATTCTTTGCCTCTAGAGTCTTAATTTCTTCTTTTGTGCTATGATTCTCTTCCCTTAATTGCCTAAAAAAAGTATATCCATTTAAAAGGTATAGTTCAACATAGAGAAGTAGAATAGGAGTTCCATTATTAGAAGTACTAGAAGACACCATAACTTTACTGTTTTACTAGTTTCCTCCCTCTCATAATCTAAGATTACATCTATTTAAAGGACAGAAAGATTTTCACAGCTTTACTAAGCTTACACTGTTCCTAAGGACCAAATGCAAACAACTATCACCAAACAAAAGGAAAGAACAAACCACTTGTCATTCTTAAGCAACTTAATAAACTTTTAAGCACTATCAGGAAAGTCACTGGCAGGAAATAGATCAAGGTGGCTTTAAGTGTGCTGAAACCAAAGAAATTTAAGAACAGGATAAAATAACTATATAACTATACCTAAAATGTCCATGGATGAAGATAACATATTAAGACTGAGCTAGTCTAGCATTCTGCTACTAACAAGAGAGGGAGGAGTCCTATTTCTTCTCTCGCTTCACATCTGACTGTACCGTGAGCCAATTTTTAGCCCATCACAAGTTATTCACTTTGTTAGGTACCTGTTGATTTAGAAAACTGATTTAGCTTTGCAAAGGTCCAGATGAGTGCCAAATTAAGTGCAAGTTCACACAGAAAAAAACGGCAGGGTAGAGGAAAGACCCCAATCTGCATCAGAGAGCTATTAAATAGGCTCAGGCTAGGGTAAGGGTGCTCACATGCTGCCTACCCTTGCCAAAACGGCTTAGAGAACAATTGTGAAGACAAGAATGTGGATATGAGCAGTGTGTATGAATGGGACATCCAAAACTGTCTGAGAAGGTGTTTGTCCAAACCTAATAATGCTAAAGACAACCAGCTGATGGTTGTCTTTCCTCATTAAAGTAATGAGGGAATTACCAAAAGACTTATGAAATAGAGGGAGGTTCACTTTGAAAAGAAACAGACAAGGAGCATAAAAATTTGTAACAGTGGGAGAGGACTTTGGAGCGGGAACAGAGTAGCAGTCAAAACCTGGTTTGACACTTCCAGAAGTTGCATCACAACCTCTGCTCAGGCCCGAGTGCAGCTTCCCTATCCGATGTCAAGAGTATCCTTCATTCTACCTAGGGACTGACAAAATGCTGTACAGCAAGTAGGAACTTGCACCTGGCCGTGTAAGTGAACTCATGGACTGCTTTCTCATCAGCACGTACACTAGCGGGCTGCAAGCAGCAAAGCACTCACACATGGAGCCAGAGTACTCACCTCCCACAGCAGCAGTGGGCAAGGGAACCTGTGCTCCCTGTGCTCCCAGGAGCCTTGGTGGTGTTGCTTGTCACTGTGACTATGGCAGCGTGTGGGATTAGAACTTCTAAGAGTTCGTTATAGAAAACCATTTAGAAATTTGCAAGTGCATGCTAACATTTTTTACCTGTTAGGATTATGGTTTCGCCGTTGCACTGCTGATACTGATCCTAAGTGTTCGCTGATGCTGCTCCTGATTTGGTTTGAACTATGTGAATTGATCAACACGTTCACAGTAAAAATTGTAACATGTAATTTCTTCCCAAATAACTGTACAGAAATTTTTAAAAGCTTTTGCATTACCTTAATTGCTCTTCTAAGCTCTCTAGATCCTTTCTGTAGCTGACACACTTTTCATTCAACTTATCTTTTTCTTTTTCACAGTTTATTAAATGTTTTCTTAAGAGTACTTCTTCAGCTTTAACCTTAAAAAAAGCAATTTTTTCGTTACTGTATAACAATAATCTAAGATTCCAAGGCCAATAGGCTCTTTAAAAAGAATACTAAACACTCCATTGTTTCTTTTTAAATTCTGGTAAGCCTGTAGATAAGGGCAAATAAGTTTTCAGTTTCTATGTCATTTGGTAAAAAGTAATGTTATTTTGGTTTAATATTTTAGGGCATATTTGTAGTTGGCAATTTCCTTCCTCAAGGAGACAAGTCTAATCAAATAAAAAGTTTCTTTAAAAGCTAACTGTCTCAGGCCTGTATTTTTCTCCTTTCACAAGGCAGGAAGCATTAACAATTTTGACCACTGGAACTTTGGTAGATGACTTCATTTTCATCTTAGCTCTTCTCTAGCTCATGTTTCATTGAATAGGTTATATAGAAGGAATCAAAAGAATTCTTTTAAAATGATGATAAGCTTTTAAAATGTAAAAGTCCCAGCTGGCAAGCAGAAGACAGAAGAAACCGCATCATTATCGAGATACCTCAAAGATGCAGACTGCCCAAACTGCGTGAAGACGGTTTAAAACTGGATAACTGAAGTTATCACCACAGTTGCTTATCCTGTCCCAACTCTCTTAAGACTTTGCCACCAACAAGCAGAAACTATTAACCCACTGGTGAGCTCACTGCTCTTTGCTGCCTACATGACAAAACCAAAGAAAAATCTCTTACTTTTTCTAATTTTTCAGCTGCCTTCTCTTTAAACTTTTTGAAAGATCTTGTCAGCTCCTCTGCATTTAACAAAGCTTCATTTCTTTGCTGTTCTGTTCTGCAAAGAAGCATATAAATTATAAAAAAACACAAATTTCAGTCATTATGTAACTATCTCCTCCAGTTACTAAAAACAACTGCTAAATTAACTGCTCCAGGTAACATCCTTTCTTCTTCCACCTTTTAAGCCCTAGATAAAAAAAGTTTCACATGAGGTATAAATTAATTTTAAATACAATTTTTGCATATTAACATAAATTGAATTCCAATAAGATTAAGGATATAAAAATAAACACTTTTGAATTCCCTTCAAAAAGAGTTTGATTCAAATCATCCTCCTGTTCCTACCAGTAAGGAGCCCGTTTTAGAGACTGGGATAGCAGGCATGATAAGGAAGACAAGACAGCAGTGCTTAAAATTCAGACTACTTGAGGAGATCTGGAAAAGACTTTGATACTGAAGGGAGCTCTCGTAGTGGAATTATGGTGAGACTGACAGGAACTGCTCAAATGATAAATTGTTTGAGGGATACTGGAGAGATGGCATCAATCATAGTAAAGGAAGCTAAAACAGGGACACTATCAGGTGAGCAACTGTTCAAAGCAGCAACCCAGACTGACTACTATTTTGCTCTATTACTCCGCACCCCTGGCCCTTTCTCACTTACCCCTGTCACTACTCCCTAGGGAAGAAGTTGGAATAGTGACCTGGGGACAGCTCAGGTGTGGAGTCTGTTCAGGAAACCCAGTACAAACACATAAGAATTACCACTGCTCAGTAACAGTTGTTCCTCTTCCGTTAAGGGAACTGTGGGGATGGAGCAAGTGCCTCATCTAAGGAATGACAGCCCACGCTCAGATCGGCGTTTCTCAGTCTGAGGATCACTGCCCATTTGGAGACAGTAGGAGTATTCAGGGAATTCAGAATAACCAACAAAACAGTGTTAGTCTGAAGCACTTCAGTTTGCTTCGCCAAAGAATAGTAGGTAGTTGTAATTACTGATTTAAAGCAAACTGTAATAATTGTTAATACTAACCATAACATTACATGTTGCCTTTAACACCTGGCAGAAGCTCAGCTTTTCTAAAGTACCTAAATATTTATATTTGCAACTATTAACTAAGTACAGCTAGTTCCAACCCCACACATGCTCTGGATGAACAGTGAACATAAATCAACGTATATTTCTTCACCAGTAGTGTGAGCCACACAGCATTTCTGTTTGCCTAGCATGGGAATGTTACAGGTAATTTCATGGGTAGATACACAAGCCAAACAAGGGTTTTGCATTCAAAACACTTAAGAAAAGCTTTCATAGCTCATTAATTCAGTTAATTTTTGCCCGAAGTAATGCAGTTAAATGAATTGGGCACATAGAAATCTTTTTATTTATACCTCTCATTCCTTTAAAATTACATTTTGGAAGTGATAGGATTGTACATGGTAACTTCCAAAGTCAAAATAAATCACCTAACCCTCCCAGTAGCCACAAAACCACTATGCTAAAGGAGGCAATAGGAAAGGGAAATGGGGATGGAATTACAGCACCCTTTTCAATAGTACCAGAAAGACAGATAAGATTAAGGATAACATAAAAGTGTTCTCTGAATTAAGTTGTGCTTCAATCTCTTTCCTCACACCAAGCCCAAAAATACAGCACTCAGTACTGTTCAATACTGAGTACTGAGCATATGCTGTAGGTTCTTGCAAGACAAAGTCAAAAATAATTCAGGAAAAACATATTCTGAACACATTTTGGCTCTCCACTGCAGTACATCTATTCTGAGACAAAAAAAAACAGGTGATAAACTGATTACTAGTGTATGCTATCAGCCTGCAACTACCAGCAATTTCAAGATTTTAAAAATGCCTGTTCAAATAATAAGTATCTTCACACAGAACTTCCCCATTTTTTTAAATAACAGTCATAAAGCAAAGAAATAATTTGATCCCACAAAGTAAATATCTGCCAATGGAAAGAAACATTTATGCACTATTATTTTGTATTCAATTTATTAAAATGACTTAGCTACCTCTTTCGTTGTTCGCTTCGTTCAATTAACTCAATTTTCAGATTTTTATAGTCCTTTTTATATCTTTGCAACATGTTTTCTTTTTCCATTTCTATTTTCCGGCTTTGATCTAGTTTATCTTCTGCATCTCTAGCAAATAAACAAACCATAATTTAAAAATCAGAACTTTTTTTGTAAAGAAAATATACTTTTGTTCTTTTCTGCACATGTTTGAGAAGCACTAGTGAAATACACTGCAACTCTCAAAATGAGGTTTGAACACCCATAGCAGTGTGTCTGCAGTCTGGAGCGGTGTCCAAACCTCATCAAAAAGCATCAGGTGTCAGGATTGCCAAGGACCCAGAGGGCTGATTGTGTGCCATGAGAGCTGAACACAGAAATCACTGTTTTCCTGGCAATAGGTATGACTGGTCAGGATACACATGTGGGAAACAACACTGAAACAGAAATTAAATAAGTATTTTACTTGTTTTATGAAGACAGACTATTGAGATATGAATTGACTATTACATAGCATGAGGTTGTAAGATAAACTGACAGCCAGGTAGTCTTCCTGACAGCCTCTGGACACTTTACATTAGCTTTATTTGGCCATTTGCCTTGATTAATATATTCATGAAGAAAGAATCCTTTACACTACATGGCTGCAGAGTCATGTTTGAAAATATATGTTCATTTACTACAGAAGATGTGCAGACATGTACCATACAATCACTCTAGTCAGTTATGAGGGCACATTCATGTTTTGTGTACATTATAAACTGGTTTTTTTTTTTTTTTTTTTACAACCCTTTATTATTTTTCACCATTTCCTGAAGTACATTCCCCATACATAAGATATCAATACAAAATAAAACACCTTCCTCCACCTAAAAAAGGCTTTGAAATGAAAGCTTCGAGCCACAGATTACATGACCCACACAGTACCAGTAATTACATTATCCAGAAAAAGAGAGTGGACTAGCAATCATACCACAATAAAATGTTGATTTTAAAGTACATTTATTACCTCAGAATTTTATCTTGAGCTGAAACTTCTGCTTCCAAGTTTATAATCTGTTCTTTTAACTTCAGAATGCTGACTAAATGTGTACCTACAGTCGATTCAAGATAAGAAATCTGAAATACAGACACATTTGGGCTTTAATTAACATCTGCATATATACCTTCAAGTGAGACACAAAAATCTGCGCACTGAGTGACACAGTACCCCTAACCTTCCTGGAGAAGATGCTTGTTCATCTACACAAACCGAGCTCCAATTTTCCCCTCATTTAACATCCTTCCAGTTCCCTAGCACCATCACAGTGTGACACACTGTCTCGTAGATTATTTCTTTATACGTTGATCTTGTCTCTTGTTTTTCCTCAAAAGTTTATATTCTGCTATTTCTTCTTTCCATGCCAGACAGTCAAACCTTTTATCTACTTACTTGCATTCGGATATAACATTTCTCAAACAAAAAGCATTAAGCATACCTATGTTATATTAATGTTACATATACAAGAATATAGTTGTCCTGAAAAACACTGTACATACAAGTAGAGATTAAATCAGTAATGATTTATTAGATACAATATTTCCTTCTAACTCACCTGCACTTTTTCAAAACAGTAATATTAATACAACCAGAAATGACAACATTTTTCATTTCCTACATTAATCTTAACATGGTCAGACACATGAACGTACAGCACTAAATACATTATTGAAGTATTTTTCTTATATAAGGTATTCTTCACTCTGTGACTTATTGGCATTAAACTTCGGAACACAAATAGGTAGAATTCAAAATTAATATAGTTCTTTTGCTCATGGAGAAATAGATTCCAAACTATTCTGTTCCAAGATTCATGCTGAATATTATGAAGAAATAGAATATCAGACTTTAAAGTTTAGTTTTTGACAAATACACTAAAGATACATACTCTTGTTTTTGACTGCATCAATTCAACATTCATTGTTTCCGCTCTGTTCTTTAGGTAGCAGTTCTGGGAAGCCAAATACGCATTTTGCTGATGAAGGGCATTCAGCTTCTCCTTTAGACATTCATTTTCTTCCACAATTTTATCAGGAGTTGTGGACACTGAGTAAGACTAGACAAAAAAAAGTTATATATACATACATACACACACACACACTCTCTCTTATACATGCATATGTAAGCAACGTATACATCAATGGAAACTCTGCAGAACAAATGTATCTAAACCATGCTACCTTTAACAGCGCTCCATGATATAATTGCCCAATGCTACAGTGTATCAACTACAAGCCCTAAATGAAAAAAAAAAAAAAAAAGTAATGAAGTACATTTACTTTTGATTTTCTTTGAAAATCATGGCAAGATGTTTTACCAGCATTCTTCTTACAGTTGGAAATGCCTTGATAGTTGCAATTCGGCTGAGCAAGGTCCTTCAGAGTCAAGTCTACAGCCTCATCAAAGCAGTGGCCATAATGTTCGCTTGTACTAGTGCTAGGAGGGAGAGCAAAATGTTGCTACACCATTTTTTTCTTTAGAATTTTCGTATTGCTCATAAAGAGTATTTAAAAGAAAAGCACAAAAGGAGTTACAATAATATATGACACTGATTAAGACAGATTTACACTACAAGAAATAGGTTGTTCTCATTCCCAAACACACTCATACCTGGAAAGCTCTTCCTCTACAGTTTGTAGGTCTTTTTCAGTTCTCCTCAGCTGATTCTGTAACGACTGTAAATTTGCAAACAGGTCTCCAGCAGCAGCACTTTCAGAGCAAGTCCACATACTATACTCCATTGGTACCACACATATGGCTAAAAAAATATTTAATATTAAAACATTGTTAAATGTGAATACTATTTGCAAAGATACTTTTAAAGATACCAAAATAAGGCAAACCAAAAAGAAAAAAAAAACAAAACTGAATTTCTAAGTGTAAACAAGCATTTTGCACAAAACCTCTTCCACATTCACTTGATAAAAATTACTCTGTAGAAACTGGTTTTTTTGAGGGGAAAAAGAAAAGTTACATATGTATTTGTGAAGTATGAGAAGCTTCATGAACTTATGAAAACTGGAAAAACCTGCTTTCCGTTGGTTGCCAAAAGTGTCTTATGTAACGCATCTCGGTTACTCGAGAAGGCCGATGCAGCTGGCAGGCGCCCGGAAGGCGGCAGCACGTCCAGGGCGCACGCACACAGCTGGCCTCGCCATCCAGCGGCCGGCGGGGGCAAACAAATCCGAGCGGCCGCGGCTTGCCGGCGCAGAGCGCACCACCCGCTAGGCCGGGGCGGGCGGCCCCACCACAGCACGTAGCACCGGGGACATTCTGACGGGGAACGAGTCAGCGGGTTCAGAGAAACCAGCGCGCCCGCCCTGTCCCGCAGCACGGGGGTCCCTCGGCGGCCGCCTGCGCAGGCCGGAGCTGCCCGGCACCCGGCCCGCCCGCAGCCCTCCCCCGCCTTCGCGCCGCTCCGCCCGCCCTCCGCAACGGCTGCCCCGGGCGGCCGGAAAGCACCAGGCCCTCCCCGCAGGAACCAGCGCTGCTCAGCGCCAGCAGCCGCCGCTCCTGTAGGGCGCCCGGCGGCGGAGGGGTCGCGCCCGGAGGACCGAGAGCCACAGCGCCCAGGGCGGCTGAGAGCGGGCGGCACCGGACCCGCGCCTGCCGCAGCGCTCCCCGACCAGCGGCCCGCAGGGAAGGGACAGGCGGGAAGGGGCTGTACCTCAGCCCGAGGAGACCCGGCCTCAGCCGCTTCAAACAGCGCGGGCATCGGCGCCCGGCCCCGCCCCGCTCCGCACAGCGCGCGCGCAGCCCCGCCCCCGCGCCCCGTGCGCAGCCGCCGCCGCTGCAGCGGGGAGGCGGAAGCGGCCTTGGAGCAGAGGCAAGCCCCGCCCCCGCGGCTCTCCGCCGCGGTGCACTGTGGGCGGCGAGGAGCGGCGCTGCCGTGGCTGCGATTGGGCAGCGGCGCGAGGGGCGGGGCCAGCCCCGCCCACGGCCCGTCGGCAGGCTCCGCCCTTCGCTCGCGCCGCGGCGGTGGGTGTGCGCCGCGCGCCGCCGGGATGTGCCGGTCGCCGCGGCCGCGGCCGCTGCTGCTGCTGCCGCTCGGGTGCCTCGCGCTGCTCCTGCCGCCGCGCGGCGCCGCGGAGTTCAGCCCCTCGCTGGACAGCGACTTCACCTTCACGCTCCCCGCCGGCCGCAAGGAGTGCTTCTACCAGCCCATGCGCAAGGAGGCCTCGCTGGAGCTGGAGTACCAGGTGGGGCGGGGCCGGCCCGGGTCTCCCCGGGGCCCGAGGGGCCTCCCGGTGAAGCAGCCCTGGAGGGCGCCGGGCGGCGCCGCATCCTGTCGCGGCGGCCTCGCTGCCTTCCCCGGGCCGTGGGCGGGGCCGGGCGGTTCGGCTGCCGGTTCCTTTTTACACAGGCGAGGGTGCCCCCGCGGCGGCAGCGCCCGCCCCGGCTGCCGGCAGCTCGGTCCAGCCCTCCCCGGGGCTCCTCGCTGGGCTGCGGCCGCAGCCGCCTGGCGGTGCCCTGGCAGCGGGCGGTGCCCTGGCAGCGGGCGGTGCCCGGGGGGGCGGCCGCCGGTGCCCTTCCGCCAGCAGCGGCCCCGCCGCCTTCCCCAGGGCGCTGCCCGCCGTGCTGGGCGCTGCTGCGGGTCCGCGCTGCCCACGCACCGGTAACAGCTGTATGTCTGCGAGAAGAAAAATGCTTCAACAACTTAAAAAAAAATTCTAATAGATTTTTTTTTTTCTTTATACGATCTCAGGTTGCCATCCTTTAAAACGCCAAGGATATAGAAAGCTGATGGCTGTGACCTTGTGCAGTAACTCTAAAGCACCAACAGAATTGTTGCTGATGCACAAACCCTCACCTATCTTTGTGTTGATATTAAACACCTTTTATCTCAGTGATGAAAGTTTTTCAAAAAGAATCTTATTTAGCAGACTAACATTAAGGTCTTGATGCCCTTCTTGGGGAGAGCAGAGTTCCCCAGATATCTCTGGGAAAGATCTGGGCCTTTTTTTTTTCTCTTTTTTTCTTTCCATAAAGACTTTTTTTCAGTAGAACAGGCACAGTGAGAGAAGCTGCAGTGTATATTTTCCCATCCTGCTACTGTGCCTCAGAGTTGTCTGGGATCTGTCTTACCTTCTTTTTTCCTCTCTGCTTCCCAACTAAAAACATAATGCTGAAATTCTTGATTATTTTCTAGTTATTGTTACATGCAGAACTGAGCAAGAAAGATTGAGGTGTCGAAGCTTTGTTCAGAGCCTCGTCTAAGCAATACAGAAGTTTATTTTGCACTGACAAAGTAGGACTTTCTTTTAATCGTAATAAAAAAGTATTTTAGAGAGAACAAACGTATATAACAGTGAATTTATTTCTACTCAGGCATAAATTTCTCGGCACAGCTGGTAACAGTAGCAATTCATCTTTATATTTGAATGTGTACAAATGGAGCTCTGCATGTTATTGGAAATATATATTTATTTTGTACTTAATTATCCTGCATTGTTAGTGGCTAAAATATAGGAATATTTAACAGAGATGCAGGTCATTCTCCAAAGACATAGTGCAATAAACACAGATATGAAGTTTTGCTCTAGGTGTCTAGCCCTAAAGGTATTTCACTACGTATGGTTTTTAATTTGATCAGCTACTAGCTACTGATTTTCATTGTCCTTTCCCTTTTTTTGGTAAGTCTCCAGTGTCACTTTAAGTCGGTGTAAACTTTGCCCTCAATTTCTGCAGGAGCAGACTGCTATACTCAAATAGCTCACTGGAAAACAAGCAAACAAAGAAATCCCCTGGCATGGGCCTTAGTAATGTTGTAAAAATGATCTCACTCTGCCCCCTTATGCAGTTACTGCTTTCCCTATAGAGAATTTCTACAACACAACAAATGTGATGATACAGCTGTAGTCGTGTTGTACAGTTAAAGCAGCACAGCTTTATAATACTGTATACACTTATTATCAGCTTAGGAAGCTAAATACCTTCAATTCCGTCTCCCTTTGAGAAATGAGAATGCCCTGGGAGAATTCAGACCTTAAACCTGTGTTAAAAGGTGAGAACGTCTGTGGTGCAGCTTGGATTGCCATAAGTCTGCTCCTGTCATCTGCGCTGTTGATTCACACAGTAAAAGATCTTGAGGATGACCCGGCATAGATTGTGTTCTTGTACAAATATATATGTGCATATACATAAATGTGACATCTTTGTTATCCAGTTTCTTTTCTACCACTGACCTAGCACTGGTACTTACCCATCGATGATGTCTGCCAGAGAAGTGCTTGATTTAGCCATCTGTTGGTGTTCTTACAGGTTGTCTAACTCTGCCCGTTGATGAAATTGTATGCAGTCTTAAAAACTATTAGAGAAAGGTTCAGTCCAGCCTAGTGTGATTAGGTCATATTTAGTTTAAGATTTTAAATGGCTAAAATGCTTTTGGATTGAACCAGTTTTTAATCTGTTTCCAATTAACTTGGTGTGAACCCAGACAGATTCAGCTTTCAGATTCTGTGTCAGTTCCCTTACCTAAAAACGTTTGCCTTGCATAAAAACGTTGCCATCAGCAATGCAAACAGGAATTCCACTGGCTGGAAGGTTGTTTTTCTTTGTTTCACAGGTTCTAGATGGAGCAGGATTAGATGTTGATTTTCATCTACTGTCTCCAAAAGGTGAAACTCTCGTTTTTGAGGAACGAAAATCAGATGGAGTTCATACGTAAGTTTAAAATCTTCAAACTTAAAAAAAGCACTTTATGTAAAACTTCTGGTTTCTTTAACAGATATAACTAAAATAAAGGTTGAGTACTTTTTATTCCTTAGTTTACAAAAGACTTTCTAATAGGACAGTTTGAGAATACCCATTACCTTTTGATGAACACTGAATACTTTTTACATGGATTTTACCATGAAGTAAAGGATGTTTTTGTTTTAATTGTGGCTGCTAATGGTCAGTGAGCAAAAATAATTATTGTGAAAAAGGTCTCTACATTTAGTATCAAAATATCTTGTCAGTCATCTAAATAATAAGCTGAAAACTCCTGCATTTTTCCAGCCTTCTATCAACATATGTAGTAATTATTGTAATTGTACTATAGAATTAAGAATTCCACTCATATTATAGCTTCTTTGTCATGATTAACAATGGTTCAAACTCCTGATAAAGTCAAATGAAAGTAAAGTGCTGTTTTAAGCCTTTAGAGTCAGCGAGATTGTTTTGCTCTGTCTGCAATCTGTAATATGTCTTTAGAGTTCTTATTTTTATATACAAAGGTTATCCAGTTATTTCTAAGTGCATGATTGTCAGTCTTAGAGGGGAAAGTTACCTTTAAAAAACTCACTTTTTGAGAACCAGCACAAAAAGTGTAGTTAATTTGATTATATTTTGCTTTTATACACAGAGTGGAAACAGAAGATGGTGATTACATGTTCTGCTTTGACAACACATTCAGTACAATTTCTGAAAAGGTGATTTTCTTTGAACTGATCCTGGACAATATGGGAGAAGACAGGCAAGATCAGGAAGACTGGAAGAAGTATGTTACAGGCACGGACCTCCTAGATATGAAACTGGAAGACATTCTGGTTAGTATTTGATCTTTAATTCTTTTGAATGAAAGAACATTTTAAAAAAACCCTCAGCGTCATTTAGCCATTCTGCCTTGGTCTGGTGGTGCATCATCCTGGAAATTATTCCATTTCCATATATTGCTTTTACTGAGACATGAAGCCTCGCACCATGGGTCTCTTGTTTCCACACAGAAGTTGACAGTATTTACAGAAAGACCCTTGATCAGCAAGAAGAAACTGCATAGCACTCAAAGTCACTCTGTTTCCAACCCAGCTTCCTTTATTCCTTCTGCTGAAATGGGACATTTTTCCCTAGCAGCAATGAAATGCATATTTACAGTATTAACATATTCCTTAATCCCAACGATGTAGTTAGAATCACTGCGTAGATTTTTATCCTGTATTTGAAAATAAAGTACTGGCTCAGCCTCTTCTTCTCACCTTTGCAGAAGTGCCCCAAATAGTATATGGATTAATATTTCTATCTTCAGTAATTTATACATTATTTTATTAGTTTTTTTCCCCAAAATTTTTATTTCCATCTTTTCAAACTAGTGAACAGGACAGGAGTTAATCTGTACTCCACTGCAGGTTCACTTGTGCAGACGTTCTGTGAATGGTAATGTTTGCTTAAACTGTACACAGACCCTGTTTGATGTAGGATGAAGACTATTGCCAACTCAAAGCTTTTATTTCCTTTCATGATCATTAAATATTGATATTACTTCTGAAGTAAAGGATCATTTGGTGTTGTTAGTGCTTGGTAGGATGCAGTAAGCCATTGTTTGTTTGCTCATAGCTGCAGACAAAACAAAAAACCCAAACTACCATGCACAAACACTTAGTGAAGACACTGGTGTAGAGAATGACATTGTTTGTATTCTGTTTCTTGCCGTAAACAAAATGCAGACTTTTAAACAACAGAGTTAACGTTTAAGATCTTTTATAGGTGTTCAATACACATTTAAATAGTTACAACCAAATATGGCATCTGAAAAGCTGACCAGATCTTTAAAATTGGCAATTAGACAATTAGAGAAAACAAAGTTTATAGGGGAAATTGTAAAGAAAATCCCTCTCACACTAATCTCAATCAATATTTGAATGGATTTGATTGTTTCTTGTGTACATGTTGGTATCTCTTCCAAGAAAAAAAAAGGGCAGAACTTGTCTTTTTATTTGAGGTCATTGCAGATATTATAAAGAAGGTAATTTTTGTAAAGTTAACATTAGTATTTTTTTGCCATTGTTTACTTAGTCAAGTTATTACTTTCAAGTTCTGTAAGGACTTATATAAACACTTAATACTTTAACGTTTTAAAGATAAACAACATGTTTTCTGGGGAAAATGGGGACTTGTGTCTTATTTTTAAAGCTCTTTTATGGTGTTGATGTTCCTTATTGTGTAACGTATCAACTTTAGTATCATCTTAAAATTATTTGACTTCCAAAAATAGCTCTTTTGAAATATTTGCTAAATATGCAATAGAGGAAACGTCCATGGAGAAAATGTTACTGCTGGGTTTAACTTTGTTTGTTTGTTTTTTAAAAAAGAAATTTAAGTTTTTTTCTTTTTTCTTAATTTTTTTCTTATTTTTTTAAAAGTATATAGCTTCCTGTTACTGCACACATTACTCTTCTCACTAAGAGTTACTTCAGAGTCCCATAATTATATCAAGAACATAATTCAGCACTTCATGAAATGAGATTTTAGGTTTTGACTATTATGTTGTAGATGAAATATTAATAGATCATAGGATCAGGCATTTACTTTGTAAATGCAGAATAAGGAGTAGTGGGGCACAGCATAAGGAGTGGATGTTGAGCTGCTGTTGTGGCCACAGTGTTCATGTACTTCCTCTGGTTCCCAGAGACACAGTGCGTGTCCTTTGATTTATTATTGAAATTCTGTCAAAGGTGAAGCAGCAGTTTATAGCCACCACAGTGAAAGTATAAAAGATGGAAATATAACATTATTGTACTAATTTTCTTTTGCTACAGCTAGAGTCCTGATGGTAGTTTGCATTAAAAAGTGCCTTAATTTGATCATCCAGCAGGAGAAAAAACATCCTACATTTGCGTGCAGCTATGTAACTTGCTTTGAGACTCCTGTAGGGATCATTGCTTTTTACTTGTGTGAATACCTGGAGTCACAGTTCCCCCAAGATACGTGGCATATTAAAAAACTGATTTTAGGTTTGATTTCTGTCTCACTTCACTAGTCTGTAAAAGGGAAAAAACAAATTACAGGGTGTTTCAAAAAGATGGACCCAATTTCAAAGCAGTGTGATTTCAAATTGGGTCCATCTTTTTGAAACACCCTATACTATAGAACCTTAATCCTACGTTAATTAAGCCTTTTTAGGTGACATACAATACACAAGCTAGACAAATTAATGAAAATTCTGAGATGAGGTATATATTTTAAAGTGAAATTAACTGTCCGCTTGGCAAGAAATTAAATTATATGTAGTAATACAGTATTAGTATGTGTTGCAAGCTATACATTTAATTAAATGTCATTTTTTTTTTCTAAAAATATTCTTTTGTTACTTATCAGGAATCCATCAACAGTGTCAAAGCCAGATTAAGCAAAAGTGTCCAGATTCAGACCCTGCTCAGAGCATTTGAAGCTCGCGATCGAAATATCCAAGAAAGCAACTTTGACCGAGTGAATTTCTGGTCCATGGTCAACCTGGGAGTAATGGTGGTGGTATCAGCGGTTCAGGTTTACATGCTGAAAAGTCTCTTTGAAGAGAAGAGGAAAAGTAGAACTTAACATTCAGTATGACCGTAACAGTATAATGGGAGAGGGCAAGCAATAAACTACCAGTGAAGAAAAAAAAAAAAAAGAAAACATGACCTTTCAGATTGTTTTGAACAGGCAGTAGACATCAGGTTTTCAATTCTTGGTGGGCTTTTTAGTTATTTGGGGTTTTTTTACATGAACAGAAGGCCTTGCCCCCAAGCTCTTCCATTTTTGCAAGTGCTACTAACTATTTTTTTGTACTTGTAGCATTTGTTAATGACTAACTTCTGCAAAGTGCACAGGATGCTTGGTGCATATGCAAGGTAATGTTAATAACGTCATTTTTTTCATGTTCATGTAATACTTTAAATGGTAACTTAGACATTGGTTTATTTGCTGTTAAACATTGAGTGAATTTACATATGTGCCTAAGTGTTTACAGGATTGGGGCCCACAGGTGTGGTCTGTAGTTACTGTCATTTATCTTCAAAGTTACATGTTTTTAAAATCCTAAGCTTTTGTTGTACAGCATCATGGAGAAACACTGGGCTAACATGTAAGAACAAAATGACAACTCTTTTTATATACAGATGACTAACATTAGCACTTTAAATAAGCACAGTCAATGTGAAATTGAAAAGAATTGGAGAAAATAGGTGCAATTCCTGTTCATAAATCTTTCTGTCCTGTAGTTATACAACCCTATTTTCCTTTTTGACTGTCACATGAGATTTAAGAGACAATGACCATATGATATGCAAAGAAATGCACACACACCTTGAAATACGCTTTGCAAACTTTTAGTTACTGTAACCTCATGTAATAGATAATTTCCCAGTAACTGATTTCCACATTATTCTTTCCCTTTCCTAAAGGGAGGTGTCACAGTATGTGAAAACATTATCTGCACATTAATTTCTGTAGTCTCAAAATCCCCAAATTGCCAACTTATTATTAGTTTTTGTCTACTACATCAATGACTAACATAGCAGTTAATAGGGTGACTCACACAGGTGTGAAAAACCAAAGCTGTTCGCCTAAACTTTCCCTTTTTGCTGTCCCTTGTAAGTCTTTGAGCTGTGCAAGTACAGTGCAGTGCTCTCCTTTCTGGCTGTTTATATGAGTAAGGCATGAATTACATGAACAATAAGTACAGGCTTCAAATTTTAGGCTCAACTGAATATGTAATATCACTTAACTAAGGCAAAGCTTATCCTCAGATCAGCAATTTGTAATTTCTAGACAAAGTGGCTTTTAACAGTGTAGTGAGGGCATTTTTGCCAAATTGAGAGAACTTTTGCCAAAACCCCAGTGTGCAAGAATTAACCTTTTTTAGTAGTTCAAAGTTAGTCATTTTTACAATGTGCCGAGTCACTGACATTTCCTGTATAAATGTGTTAAACTACATTTTGTCACGTTAAAAAAATACTTTCTTAAAAAAAACCGCACACTTTTTAAAAAAAAAAAAAGTGTGTATTAGTGTTCTGCCAGTCATTGGTTCATCTGGGTATGAACAGCAGAATTGCAACTTTGAGACTTTGTGATTAAAAATTATTTTATGGAGATAAAACAGGGTCAACAGATGCATGAAGAAACACTTTGTTCAAGTGAAGCAGATGCTAGCAACTGCTACAGTACATAGAAACAGCACTTCAGCTTTAACTTCAGACAATTGGACATAGCAATAATATTTCTAAATAGTTTTTATAAGCAGAAGTATTATTCCTCACAGAATTTGTTATAGAGGGCTCCAAATGCTCAAAAGCTGTTGAGCTACCTTTTTTTTTTTCTGCAAAGCTTTGTCCAAAGCAAGATTGTTTCTCTTTAGGGTTCTGTGTATTTTGTTTTTCCACATGCTGCTTTCTATACTAAACTGCCTGGAACTAGAAAGCTTATGTCTGTGATCAGGACAAAGTCTAGGAAAAGTCTGTTTTTCCTGCTAGAGTGGCAAATAACATTTTTCTGCTGTTTCCCTGGACATCTCCCAGTACCAATATGCCACATATCTACATGAAGGCATAAGCCAAAGCTTACCGAAGTCAACTTGCAAGGTTTTGATCAGGTTCCTTCAGGACAGGCAATTAAGATTCTTAGGGCTGCGCCCTGTTTGCTATAAGAAAGAGGAGACTGATCTTCCCTCGCATCACCATGAGCGTGATGTTACAAACCATCTGCAAAATGCTGAACCAGCTCTGTGAAGCTGCGACTAAGACATCTACCTCTCACAGCAAAGCAACTAGATTGCAGCTTAGACCTCCACTAGGTGAGCTCTGCCAAGTTTTCCAAGGGCACCTCAGGGGATTTGGTTCCCCGGCTGCTCTGCTGGGCCCCTGACTGTGGTTATAAATCCGGTGGCAAAACAGCCCGGGCTATTAGCTTAAGCTGCTAATGAATGCAGACTTCTCTGATCAAAGACACAAGACTGAACTGCAGCGGTTTCTCCGATTACACATAGCAGGCTCTGGTAGAAGGAAAATAACAAAACAATTGTCAGCAGAGTTCATCTGGAAAAAGTTATTTTGCAACTCTGTATTTTCTCCCCATTCAAGGTTCTTTACAGAAAATGAAATGGAATAACTAGAAGGCTAACTGTGCTTTGACTTTGGCAGCTGGAATATGTTTATAAAAAGGTGAATGATTTGGCATTTCAGCTTGCAGTTAAATAAAATTTGATTAGGATTTTGAAGAGTAGATCGCTTTTGATTGTATAAAATTTACAGAGGAGAATATACTTTTTTCTTAATGGACTTTTTATTCAGAATTAAATGTTTTAAGACTTGCAGGTGTTGAATAAAATTATGCAAAACTGAAATTTTCAATAAAGAAAGTTCAAACCTGTGTTCGTGTTTATTTTATAACAAAAGAACAACGTTTTATCTATGAATGCTGCAAAAGATCAAGGATACTAAGCTAATAAACACTTTGTTTTTAGTAATGCAGCTTTTTCATTTCTTCCTCATGCAGCATTCAAATCCTGTTCTTATTGTAACCCCCAAAATCAACTTTATCAGTATAAATAACTTAAAGATTTACATAGGTGGCAGATCAGAATGACACCAACCTCTGATCTTTGTAACTTCAAAACAAAGTGTATTTTCTGTTATCAGATGCATGTCAGGTACAAACCTTATCCCCCCCCCCCCCTAATATTTGCACCTTGATTAATACTTTATTCCATATGGCACCTGCAGCTTATTACACAGAACAGCATAGCTCCCAGTTAGGCAGACAATAAGATTAGGAACAGTTCCAGAAGGGATAGCAGGTACTGTCTTGAGCAAAATTATTGTAGCAATCAATAATATTACTGAGACTTGTAAAGTTCTGCATTCAAAGCAAGAGACAGTAAGATCCTCAGGCCAGCCTAAATCAAGATAGTTTGGTATTAAATCAGCACCTGTGACTTTGGGAAACTGTTTGTCTAGTTGAGTGTTACTTGTTAGTAACTAAGAGTCCCAAGTTTCTCACCTCAAAAAAAAAAAAAGTATCCCAAGGAACAGATTAAGGGAATTTGTAAACTTGTGATACCACAGAAAAACAGCAGCAAATGATAACTGAACTCCAAAAACACTTCACTGCTCTAACCCAGTGGTCATTTATCTGTCCTCACAAACACTTTTTAGAAAGGATTTTACAGAAGGTACTTTGTCTTGATATTCTAACTTGTATACATGTTTGTGCATTTCTAACAGCGGTACATAAGTCACATGAAACTGAGAAGAATTTTAAAAATTTATTTTTCAGCAGCAAACATCAGTAGACAATCTGATGACTTGTTGAGTGCTTCCATTAATTCTTACATTTTCCTCCTCTAAAGAAACAATTTCACAATGTATTTTCATTTCTGATTTGGTATAGTCGACACATTAAAAACACAGGGAAAACCAGAAGGAAAACAGGAAACTAGTACCACAGAATATCAAACTCTAGCAATTAAGAATCCTATAAGTTACTACTATTACTGTAATAATTTCACATTATTCATAAGAGAATATGGAAGGTCCTGAGACTGAAAGCTCAGAACTTTGGAGCAGTTTTTCCAGCTTAACCAACTAATGCACATGACAAATCCAAGCTTGTTTACCATTTCGTAAGACTTCTGAGAAACCTGGGCTAGTCCGGAAGCCTGCAAACTACATTGTTCCAATAATGAAACAGGAACTTCCTTCTTGTGTTTTGAATCGATGAAGTAGATATAATAGAATACTAAGGGTACAATGTTATGCTGCCAGATTGTGTAATTAATAGTAGAAGAAACAGTGGTTTGACTTGAAAAGGTACCCAGGCAGTGAAAACTCTCCAAAGCCATTTTGGACAGACATCAGGAACACCTGCAGAAGTTCCCTTTCCTGGTCTCTCAACCATGACAGGCAACACCTTCTGCCTTATCTTCTACGTATAACACACCACATGCACCTCAGACTGGCCCGAGCCCACAGCAGCATCTCCTGTGCCCACAGAGCAGCACTGCCCATTCAGTCAGCTCCTTTGGCAGGTTGCAGCACTATCCTGGGAGTTCAGGACCACGTGGTACAGTGGCACCACTACATTAAAAAAATTTTATTCCATCAGCCACAGCACTTACAGTTTTTTTTCCCTTTCCTGAGTATTTTTAAAATAAATACTTACATGGCAATCTGTCCTAAGGACTCATTATCCCCAACAGTTACTTAAGACAGCCTGGGACTCAGTAGATTGAGCTATATCTGATGTCTTTAAAAACTAAGAGTTCCTGTGCCTCCCCTACAAGAACAATTCTCTTTGAGATTGTTTAATGTCAAAACTTACCAACTTTTGGCACAGGCAGGAGACATGCAGCTTTAGTTACCGCTGAGAAACGGCTTATGTCAACCCCTTCCTTTTCCATGCTTTCCTCTAGCTGCAGTAATACCCTACCACAAGAACTCACTATTTGGACAGGAGGAATGCCACCACAGAGGGGAAGCAGCACCACGATTCATTAATTCTCACAGAGCAGATCAAAAGCTATATGCCTTATTGTATGATTTTGTTTTCAAAACCAACAGTTTACTTCAGGTACCTGTTGATTTTTGTCACAGATGAAAATAATAAAATGGTAAAAAAACCCCTGAAATATGATAGTAAACACACCTAGACTGCTTAAGTTTCACCAGAAGCATCTGAACATCATCATCTTCTCTCATATTTCAATTGCTATAGTTGAGGACAGTTAATGAGACTCGGAACCCACACAGCTTAGAAGTCCCTTTCTTCCCCTAGAGTGTAATGAGTTTCTGGAAACAAGAGATCTTCCTTCATTCTCCATCTGCTACCTGCTAAATTGGAATACAGGTGTGTAAGGAAGGCACAGAGCTGCCAATAAGAGTTCTAAAAGCATACATCTGTAGTCTGTATCTTTGACATTATGTTAAAGGACCCGACATTAACCATCTAATTAAAGACATTTTTCTATTATGCTGGAGGGTTTCAGGGAGTGGTAAAAAAAAGAAAAAAAAAAATCGAAGTCTTAAGTTGAAAGATACCTATGACTGTCCATACCAAAAGCTTCTGTCAGTTCCAGCAATCTCTGTTCCAGTTACTGAGAAGACTCTTGATCACATTCTCTGGACAGGAAGAGGGCAGAACCAGACCCCAGAACTGATGCTGCCTCTCCTGACACCATTCTTCCCCATCACTTCTCTCCCACAAGCTGGTACCACAAGATGGGGAAGAGGAAGGTGGCTCAGGGGCCAAGCAGCCAAACAAGTAGGAGTTCTAAAGCTTCAGCACTTACCTCTGAATGACTGGGAGGCAGGTAAGCACCTACGATACCTTGGCTCATTACCACAGAAGAAAACACATGGGAGGAAAGAAGGCAAGGATTGAATTAACAAGTTTTATATATATATATATTTTTTATATATATATATATATATTTTACAGCCCAAAGGCTCTTTTTAATAAACATTTCATAGCCCATTTAAACTTCCTTAAAAACTAATAATTTCCATTGTAAATAAATACATCCAAGTTGTTTCTCATTGTATTACTTGGACTTGTGTATTTCTACACATAAATACACATATTACATATATTTATATATACATTTCTGCAACAAGCCAGTCACTCTCCCTAGCCAGTTTGTCAGAAAGGACAGTTCTGAGTGTGGATTTTGTAAAAAAAGCAGCACTTTCCCTGATGAAGGGAAATCCTCTATTGTTCTCTTAACCAATTCTTAGTTTTACCTTATCTCACCCTTTTTAAACTCACTTTTTTCTCCTGCTACCACTATAAACATGTTAACATCCTACAGCCTGAAAACCTTCCCAATCATTCATTATTTCCCTTTCCCTGAATTTCCAACCATTGCTGATCATCTCTAGGATTTTACTATCTTAGTGCTTTTTCCATCTCTGCTATCATGCTACCAATTCGTGAAGTTACAAATACCAAGTTAGAGCAAGCAGGCAAAAAACCACAAAGTAGGCAACCTGATTAGTGTTCATGAATGAGAGAAACATGTACATAGCAAAACAATATAACTATTGCATTGGATAATGACACAAGTGAAAGCAATAGCAACAGTATTGTGAATATTCATTAGAGAATGGCAGAGCACAAATGAAGTACTTTGAAATGGTGATTATAAAACGACAAACTTTATTTAAAGATAGAGCTATTAATTAGCTTCTTGCTACAAAGCAGGTTTTGAAGTAAATGAGCTTATTAGAGTAAGACTACAGATATCAAGATCACAAGTTAATGCCACTAGACTGGACATTAAGTAAAGAGAAGACTAGGAAACAAAACCACATGGAAGTCAATCAATGCCAAACACAAAATAGCTGATGATGCAAAGATAAAAGAATATTTTCAAATTCAGAAGCTGGAAACAAATTAGAACAAGCGTAAAGAAATACACACTGGTGAAATAATGTCAGTGAACAGGTTAGGAGAAAGACAGTATGAACTTTGAGCTACAACAGTATTTGAAAAACTAGTATCTGCAAGGCAAAAATATCTTTGTATCAATGAAAACGGGAACAACTGTTGATGTTATGGTATATGGATCTCAATACCGGAATATGAAAAAACTTGGAAAAAAAATAGCAGAGATGAGCTACCTGAGATGAATATTAAGGGATTCAGAAATGAAAACCAAAAAATCATAACAATACAAAAATCTTGTTTCACTGTTGCTGAACAACAGAAGCAAAAGATTAGCAAAAGCATTGAATTCCAAGCCCATTCCCAGACTGTGCACAGCTTCTAGTCATCTTTTGCTTCTCTTCCTATTGTCCTGCACTATCTCTTCTAGAAGACAGTCACTCCCCTTTCAACTTTCTTCAAGGACTCCAAAGGTGTCTCTTCCTCTGCCTTTCTCTCCTGTATACCTCACCCATAGATGATTCCATTTACAAAAAAAGAAATCAGCTTTTCTACAAACTTTAGGTTGACAACTTGGGATTTTTTTCCTCACGCATTACTGTATTTTTGGACAGAACTGGGGTCTCAATAGATCTGACACCTCCACACGGGTGTTTAGGCAGTAGCTTAAGTTCAGCATCAACCACACACAACTCACCATCCCAAACTCTTTTCTCCATTTCTAGAAAATAACTCTTTCTGCCATCACACCCTTAACTGCAGCATTATTTTTCATTCAGGCAGATGTGAGGGAACTAGAGAAGTGACCCAATTTAAAGCCTGAAAGTGTTACCTGCACAGCAAGATTCATCCTCTTCCTTCTGTGCACAGAACTGACGCTGCTGTCTACCTCATCCTTGTTACTATGTCCTGACTACTGCTCCATCTCCAGCCTTGGCCTGTTCCATCTCAATTCACCAATTTCCTTTTAAAATATAACACTGAAGATCACTTTAGTAGGATGTTCCAAAGGCACAACTATTTTTCTATTTATCCACTTTCCCCCCACTCCCTAAACAACAAACTTTGTCTTATCCTTCAAGGCCTTTTTTGGTTTATTTCTGTCTTCACAATAAATCAAAATATTGACCTTCATTTCACAGATCACACAGAGGTTTTTCAAAATTCCTTTGTAATCTCACTCAAAGTATCTGTTATGCATAGAAAAGCACAGTTTTTATTCAAAATTCCTTTCAAAATTTTTGTTGAGAACAATGATTTGACAAGTAGTTTGCTGTGACAATTATTTTACAGTTCTGACCAGTAAGGAGCCATTATTTCTTTGCTGTCTTGTTCATGTGATGCCTAGATTTTTAGAATGGTCTCAGGAGACAATTACCTACCTAAATATCACCGTAGTACAAATAACATATATGGAAAAATATTACATCTGATACACATAGAAATGCTTCTAAAGCAGCGACCACAATGAAGTTGAATTACATATATTTACACACATGCATACATACAATGATCAAGTCATACCAAAAGGCAATCCTTACATACAGCAACATTCATATTTTTCCTTTAGAGACTCCATTACTACATACAATGAAATTCACATCAAATGAGAGAAAGGCATTTGTAGGTGTGCTTGAATTACTACTCTAGCTGTATCTTCAGCAGAACTACTGCAGCATTTTCCAGCACATGACACCTGTAACAACGAATCCCGCAAGCATAGCTGGAACACCAGTCAGTGTCTATGCGCCCAGGGCAAGGGTTTCCAGGGTAGCAGCAGGAAAGCTGGAGAGAGAAGCAATGGACAGGAAGATGCCACCAAACAGGTACTTCACAAGAATACAGAATCAGAACTCATTCCTCTCTCAAAAAATACACGCATTTAATGTTGGTCTTTTAATTCTAAGAAAAAAACAATTCCAAAAATACAAACTGAACATCAGAGTCAAGTCAATCACCATAATAAAACGAAACAATGACATTCACAATAGTTAAGTCTATGGACAGCTTGACAAGTATTTTCTCCCCTCCCCACTAAAGTCCCCAAGTACATTCCAATGTTTATCTTTAAATGAAACTTTACGAAAAACACTGCTGGTGTTCAGTTAGAATTAAAGGACTTGGATAAAGTGAAACAATAAAGACAGATACAGATGTGTGAGTAAGGTTACAAAGGCTTTACATTTTGCAGTATCCCAAGATATAAACATTCAAAAATTAACATGAATTTGCTGTGTTATCAAAATATTGCAGCTATAGGCAAGGCAACATTAAATTAATAGCTGAGGGTGTGAGAAAAAACCACACATTTTAGTGAAGGTAAACAGAAGTGGCAGTTTTTAATTAGCATTCTTATAAAACTAACATTACTCAGCCAGCCATAAACCAAGCACAGAATAAAAAGCTTTCTCTGCATCCTTTGGCTATAAGGTGACAGGAAAAAAAAAAGTCACCTTTTCAAGATGTTCAAGATCAGCAGAAAAAGTCAAATAATCAAGTAATGGAATAAATAAGTACTAACCTAGGCAGTACACTTTAAACCACTCTGTCATTTGTAAATGTTACATAATTTTATTCTGCTGGTAAACTGTAAGCATGTAAGAAAACTAACCTTATGCAGTACAGTGAATAACCACCAAAGTATTCTTCTGTTTACTCTTTGGCTAAAACCCCCTCAAAAGTAGCAGACAAAGAAAAAACATCTAATACTGGCAAGAGACTTCAACTTTTTTTTTTTTAAACAAGTAAAATAAACTTATCAATTTAAAACTTGGTACATTTTATAAAAACAAAAGAGGTAATGTTGTAATAAAATCAGTAACGTTACTTCAAATGGCAACAAACTGTTGACCCTGTGCAATAATACACTTTGTTCATACTACATTTATCAAAATATGACTGTTTCTACAGATACATAGGAATCTTGTGTGTGACTCCTGTCAACTTAGTTTATTATTGGGCACAAAATTTACAATCAGTGTGCCACAATAACTTTAAAAATGTTATTTCTAGTAGAGTCAATTTCAAAATGTTCAGATCCTACATTATTTTTTAACAGATAATTCACATGGAAAAGAATGGAATATGTTACTTAGCGCACATGAACAATGACTGCACCCACTGCCAGAACACGCTGCACTGGTTTGACGCTTCTCCTTAGTACATAGAAAGCAACAGCACCCGATAAGCCTGAGAAGAAATGCTGCTGTGTAAATATTGGCAACTATTCCTGAAAAAAGAATTATGGGATGTATTCTCAGAAGCTGCCCAATCCCATAATTTGTATTGCATAGGTCACAATCACACATATATATACACGCACAAGTATGTGTGTGCATATATACATATGTATATACACACACGCGCACACACACAAAGAATATATTAAAAAGACAATGAAGTCTGGTCACAGAGCAATTTACAGGCTCAATATATTTTTTCTTTTTTTTTTTCTTTTTTTGTTACACTTTGAAAGGAAACTTTAGTATTTTACAGTCTTCGGTAGGCATTATATACACTGCACTTATGAAATCTAAAAAGTATTGAAATAGAAATACATTTCTGCAAACATTTGGGTAAGAAAAGAAACCAAAATTTTTTCAAAGATTTGTGCTATCTACATAATATTTTCTCTAAATCACAATAACTGTATCCATGGAATGTCCTCTAGAAAATGCCGTCTTTTTTTTAAACATCATGCACATTTTTAAGCAACTGTAACCCAAAATATCCCAACCTAAACCAATCTAACAATGTTCAGATTAAAAAATTTAAGTTTCAGATCAGATTTTAAAAAGATAAGTCTTTATCACAAGAGCTGTAATGATAACAGTTACATGTTAAGGCTAAACTGGTTTTGTTTTGTTTTTAGATACACATTAAAGACACACTTCTCTCGTGGCTCTGCATTATGAACTGTACTTACAGATGACAGTGCAGTGAACATAATGTTCAGTCCTACAGTCAGGATGCAGTTGCTCCTTCCCACTCCACAAGATACTGCACCTTTCCATCAAGCGTCACCCGACGAGCCAAAACACGGTATTTTTCCCCACAAGCTATTCTACCTGCTGCACCAAAATAACTAGTGATTGAGTTCTTTAGATGATTGAGCTGTAACTCCTGATCTGCCAGGTTGTTAAGGATCTCCGTATTGAGTTCATCATACTGGTAATCTTCCTTGCTCTCATCATCTTTCACAATTTCTGAATTTTGAGTCTGGAGTGCTTTTCGTGGAAAGCGACCTCTCCTTCTCAAATGTGGTATTGCAGCAGGCCAAGTTCTTCCTGTACGAGTCCTTTTTCTCGAGTCAGATAAACTATTAAAAAAACAAAAACCAACAACACAAAAGCAAACAGCATTAACTCCAAGGAACTTATTAAAAATATATGCTTTATCATGAGTTACTTCCATGCAACTCGTATCGTCACTTCTTTGCCGTTTTTCACTGATAAAACTACTTCTTGCCTATAGATAGATGACTATAAATATAGCACTTGCACAATAAAGATTTATGTAAGGAAAAATTGTACTAATTTAACAAAATGTCAGAAAGGTTAGCTAAATTATTTAACATATGCGTAGATAAGAGTACTATTTTGATCCAGCTTAACCCCATTCTTAAGCAATTTTATTTTAAAAAACCTGTCTTCAGAGAAGTCTGCACCAAATGTGCTTTAATTTGCAAATTAAAAATACAGCTTTATCACACAGGTAGGCCTCAATTACAAAAGCTATAATATAAAGAGTTAGAGATTTGATGTTAGTTGAGACTAAAAAAAATGAATTCATGCATAGTTTTTTTTTTTCCCAAGCTGAATTTATCTAAATAAATTAGAAATCTAAAATATGAAAGAACATGTTGCAAAATCTATTCTATTTTTAGGAAGACATGCCTTTCTAAAGATTTATTTTGTGTCACCAGAAAGATACGTATATCCAAAACCTGTATGAGTTTGGTTATGAAAAAAGAAGCTTCTGATATTATTGAAGAGTAAACCATCACCCAAATATTAGAAGTGTCCAAGATCTAAACCCTTATGTAAAAACCTGTATCTATGATTTGTACACAGTAAAACATGTTCGATAAAGCCCTAAACTAAACCATATGCAATCTTCAATATTCAAGACTCCTACGTAACATACCGGGTGAGATGGGGGAGTGGTGGGTGGGGTGGTACACAAGGGGAAATCACAACTTTTTAATGCAAAAAAAAAAAAAAAAAAAAAAAGGCAGAAATACAAAATTGTTACTTAAATCCTCAGGTAACAATTTCAGAAGTTTAAGTTAAACATGATTTTGAAGATAAAAATTTGTAGCAGCAATGCACACAAAAATGAATCATGAAAGCACTTGATAGCATGAACCAGAAAGAGAAGAGACAAAATAAGTAGATTGAGGATCCATGTATCTCAGTAAAAGAGAAATTTCTGTTTGCTGAACTTGAGAGAGGGAAAAGTTAAGTAACAATTTGCAGAAAAGTCGATTGTAGTTAACAATTTATTTATGAAGACCATGCCAAAGTTTCTTCATGCTCTACTGACTACAGAAAATCACGGCATACTCGCTATTCTTTAATAAGAATAGACAAATCTACAAGAACAAAAGCTGCTAAAATCATTCAGGGTACACATCAGCTCTTTTGCAGCCTTTACCAGAAAACTAAGCTCAGGAAATGTTTATGAAGTTTAATTCTTTTCAGTAAATGTAATTTAGGTACATTTTTTACATCAACAAAGAAGATTAGTTAGTGAGCACCCTGTGTGTTTCAAGCAGAACTAATTAAGACTAGTTTTCTTTTGTCCCATTTCTTTAGATTTCCCTATGCAACTAAGACTCAGAGTTCCAGTTGCTCATTACTCAAAATCCCAGTGAATTCCCACATCCACAATGTTATACCCCCTGCAATATCCTCAGCTCTTCTCTATTTATTCTCCCACCAGTTCTGCAATACTCTTACCTCCATTTCACATCTACTATGGCTGCCTCATACAGTCTCCTACCTTATCTTCTACTTTGTTTTGCCAGTGTTTCAACTAAAAAAATATTTTTTTAAAAAATCCAGAAAACAGCATTGGCAATGACTACGCCACAAATGATTGGAACATCATCTGCCTTCCATAAGCGTGGGCTGCTGGTTTGGGTCTTTCTCATCCAAGTGTTTACCTTCATGAATCTTGTTAGACTAATTTCTTCGTAACTACCCGGGGCAGAATTCATGGAAGTTTCCCAAAAGGTTCAGAACTGACTGGAAGTACAACAGAACCTCAGGTTTTAAGAAGCCACATTTAGAACATCCTGCTTTGGCAAGATTTCTCTTGTAGGACACCTGCAATTTCTGTTTATTAAGTGTGAAGTATATCGCTGAACCAATTGTTTCTTGCCCCCCCTTTCAATAATTTTAATAAAAATTAATATATTGCAAATTTTAATCTGTACAGCAGAGTAACTGAATTATTACCTATAATGTCTGGAAATACTAGATGAGGTAGTTTCTTTCATACTGGCAGCACCTGTGGATTCCACATCTGAGGTATTGGATGAATGTGCAGTTCCATCAGATTTCCTGATATGCAAGATAATAGGGTTGCCATGTAATGAAAATAATCTCATATTAAAAACTGAGCTGACATTTCAGAAGCAAACAGATAAATGACATGGTAATATAAAGTTTTACAGGGGTTTTTTTGTTTTGTTTTTAATTTACCCAACAGTGCAAGGTAATTCCAAGGCTGGGTTCTCGATTGCTGGAACTGGTTCATTATCCTAAACAGAAAAAACAAAAACAATTTCAAATAAAGTTTTAATTGCTGTGTCAATTTTGTTTGAGGTTGAATGGGGGAATATCATGATTCAGATTAACTGGTTATATTTTTCTTCAAAAATAATAATCCAGTTAGAGGGAAAAGGAGGAAAAAAAAATTCAAAACCTTACCAGAGGAGAAGACTCTGGAGTTTTGTGAATCATTTTTCTTGTATAGGGACCAGGTGGACGACCTACTGATTTTTTTTTCCCCTTTCTTTCTATACCATTACTTAATTCCCTAGAAGAAAAGTTATATTTTGTTCTGTATTATTGAAGATAATTTCCATTGAATACATGTTTTCCTTTGGCAATGAATACACAATTAGATGTCTATTGCTAAAACATTGTGTTAAAGGAGGTTATTCCAATAATCGAAATTGTCAGGTACAAAGCTACATATTTTTGCCTCTAGAATAAAATTAATAAATACAAGCCCTTCCTAGTGACACTACTGATTCCCTAGTGTTGGACAGGAATGGACAAGCGTTAAATGTTATTTGTTCATAAGGTCACACTTTGTAGAAAAGATGGTACATTTATCAATACAAGTTACAAACTCACATCATGCTTCCTATTTAGAAATCTAGTTAGATTATAGCATAAGAGCTCCAGAAAGGCAAGAGATTTTGTTTCCCAAATGGCAGCAAAGTTGGGATATTTTCTATTGTTCTTACTGCTAAATTTCATGTTGTTTGGGGTTTATGTTTGGTTGGGTGGGTTTTGTTCGTTTTTAAAGATCCTAATAGAAAGCTAATTAAATTCATTCAAAGACCTTGTTCTCACAAATAGTACACCTGTACAGTTATTTTAAAAAATATATTATACAATGAAAACGCCTTTTTTGTAGGCACCAAAAACGTACTCAAAGTAGCCCAAATTTACTACAGCATTGCTAGAATGACTGAGTTACTTTACCTCACATCAGGGATTGGTTTAGATGATTTTCTGCCTTTAATTTTGAACTCATGAGAAGTTCCTTCTGGTTCTTTCTCAGCCTTTAAAGCAGCATTTGGTGGCACAGGAGGAACACGAATTCTCAAGCCAAACAAATGCTTCTTTTTCTTTATTTCTTTTCCAGACATAAACCTATATGATTTAAAATTAATTGTTAAAATTCTGACCCCAGGGAAAGCAACTTTTAAAATAACAGTGTACATGCAAAACAACACTATGCAAATGAGAGTATCCATCCTAATGTTATTTTATTCCTCCCTTTCCCCTAATACAATCCTCAGTCTCAAATACAGAATGTGAAGAGGGAAGAGGATGGAAGTTAAAACAAATTTTCTCATGATCTGGGTTCCACTCAAATAGGTATGTAATACTACAGTTTGACATAGAAACAGTATTTAAAATTTAAATGTTATCTGCAGCCAAAGTGATTATCAGATAGACTGAGCAAAGGAGATTGAAGACTATATATAAACCATGTCAGATCACATAGGCAAACAACACTTAAAACAAAAAGTACCAACAACTTACATGGTCTTGTAATCATTTAGTGCCTCCAATACATGCTCATATCTTTCAGATTTTGGGGTATCTGCCAGCTGTGAAGTATTAAGAAATCATTTAACCTGTCAAATTCTCTAGTAACAGAAAGATGCCAGTTACTTTGAGTCACTGTAACTACAGATTTGGATGTGAATAAGGATTAGCTGTGGAAACTACCTAACAGCAAAGGATATTAATCATTATCCCATACATTCTGTGATTTACATCCACAGAATTCATGCCAGGATCAAGCCCAGGCCAAAGAATTTGAGTTTCACTTGTAAGTGCAAGAAAAATATCTCAAAGAATTTTACTATACTCAAAGAACATAATGCTAGCTTGCCCTCCAAAGACAGATAGAAACAATAATTCTGTGGCATTATGCACTCCCAAATTAATTCAGATTGCAAGCAGAAGACAACCTGAGACTTAATATGACAGAATTTTGACTTGATATGACTTGCTAAGAGATGCCATACATGCTAAAGTAAACAACATGTCTATTCATAATGACACTAATTGTCATTTTTTAGCAATGCTTGAGCATTTGCTTGTTTTTATTACAAGCTATTGACACAGTCTAAACACATGCATTCTAAACTGTTTTCTATTATTTACAAACAGCAGTCAATCATTTAAACCTAGAACATACATTTGATTTTCAAATTGTGTCTGCTAGTAAAAATGGATTACAGCTGTATGAATTTACTGATGAAACAGTAGAAAAAGTAAGATGCACTCAAGATAAGAAAATTTTAAGCCAGTTATATGCCACCTGTATTTAAAAAAATTCAAAACCCTAAGCAATTTTTATGCAAGAAAAAAGTGCAGCATACTGTACTAGCAGTATGCCAATTTGAATTCAGACATAAATTTTGCATCCAACCCTACCATGCAGAAACAAATACCTACACTGCTCCTCTTAGTTAAATTTTAAGTCACTCTGCATGGGGAAACAGATTTCCTCTAATGCTAAGATAACTGTCCACTAAATCAATAGCTGGATAATAACTAGTATAGTAGCGAACCAAAAACACGATGCCTTGACAAGTGGCAGAATCAGACCGAAAAAAGATCAAAACAGTCTTGGACCTGGACACAAACTGATCACCCCCATGTTTGGAAGAGTGAAGGAAAGGAAATGTTTGTGTACAATAATTTGTTATGTGTTACACCTTAGAGACTCTGAAGACTTCTTCATATGCAATGTACTGTGCATTCAATTCAACAGATTCTCTGGTCTGCGCACATGAAAATATCGAAGAACTATGAGACAATTATAAAATGAAAGGAAAAATATATATGCAACAGAATAAACAGCTCAGTATAAATAACTGAAGTTGCTACGCAAATAGTAATAGCTACATGGATCACTTGAGGAATTTTACAGCTCAGAAGAACATAACACCACTTCAACAGCATTCTATTTCTGCAAGGAATTAAACATGATCTTCTCATTACGCGGATTATCAGATTTTTAGGTAATAAAAGGATTTCACATCCAGAATAAAACAGTCATATGTCACCAACTTCCAGGACATACGCATGCACTGTGAAGAAAACCAAGAAAGTGTATTCCAGTTACCTACCTCACCAGGATGTAATCTATCCCAGTTCTCATTAATATATGCCATGAGTTCAAGCTCTGAGTCGAAGTATTTCTTCTTATGAATAACACTTAGGTTGTAAAGGCATAAATGTGCTATATCTACCCTGGATATTCAGAAATAAACAGAGAAAGAAAAGGTCTTTTTTCTTCCAATTGCTTTTCTTCAACATAATTTAGTAGAAAAGATATTACCATTATATAGTTATACGAACACAAAGCACAACATCAAACACTCAATCCAGGGAATAACATTATGAAGTTTCCTGTCATTTCTCTTCCACTAGTGATTCCTTCTGCTTTGAATCTTACTTTCATCTCTGCCTCATCCCATTGTCACACCACTCTTTTAAACTCCAAAACTGGTCTAAATCATGGGATATTTAAGTCCAAATTAAGACTTGGACATATCAATTCTGAATTCATACAAGTATTTTGGCGAATTAATGTTTAACAAGATTATTGCCACCATATACTTGTTTGCACACATATCCACTAAATTGGATATAATTTCTTGTATGTGTTAGTTCAAAAATTCCAAACTACAACTGACTGTTAAATGTCACTGAGGAAACGACTACTAAAATACGTCAAGATGTGTACTGTAGTAGTCACTACATTTGGTAGCTGCTTGCTATTTCACTGAACAATCCCAGGAATAAACCCTTCGAGCACACAATTCCAATATAACTCTAGATTTAAGGATAAACTTTGAAGGAAAAGTTGGTTCCTGTTCATACAAGCAGTAAGAACAGCTCAGGAAACAACCTGAGACAGCAAGTGGATTTCCTTTTTCGCAAGGAGAATTATAACACCAAAAAGAAGAGCAGAGCATGTATTCAACTCACCCATTCTTTTTTTTTTTTTTAATTCATACTTACCATCTTAAGGGTAAACGTTTGAGGTATTCTGGTCCGGAACTGCAAACTGAGCAAATGAACGTATAAAACCTAAAAACATAAACATATGTGTATGTACATGTGTCTCGGTGGTGGATGTCTGCGCACACACACACAGTCTTAACGTTTTAACACCCTATTCATGAAAAAAAAAAGTTAAGCAGGCTAGAAACCCAGCCCATATGATATTTGAGAGTCCCTTTGTCCTCTACCTTTCTTTATCAACTTCAGAAGTCTGTGCTGCTACCTACCAGGCCAGACACAAGGTACTTCCTCAATTTTATCCTGGTACCAGTTTCATATTCCCCAAGAAAGTCCCTCAATGTGTGACTATCTCAGTGAAGATGCTCTGTAATGTCCCCACACCATTCTCTCAAATGCAGAAACCTGCATCTCAGTGTAAGCACAGATTTAAAGGACCCATGGGTTCTTGGGCCCTAACTCAGTTCCTTCACACTAACATTCCAGCACAACCAACAGCTAAAAGAAAGTACAGCGGATAAAGAATGAGATACTCCTCAATTCCCTTCTCCAGTTCTCATCTGCTCCAGGCTCCTCTTAAAATGAAAGCAAAGATCAGCACTTCATTTCCTTTTGTCCCAGCTGATACCACATGAACCGAGGATGTACAGAGCTCCCTTCAGTCTAACTGTCCTTCCAGCTTTCTCCAGTTGCCTGTGTGTTAGTACAGGGAGCTACTGACAACACACACACACTGACAGCCCACCTTGACGCACGATGCCTGTTGCGTACAGATTAGTCACCTACACAATATGAACTTGAAAGCTCTTATCTAACTCACAGGCTCACTAAAGTGCTCTGCCTTAAAGCTTCCAATTTCCCAGTAGCCAGCACGTATAGGATAATGGAATTCCACACAAAGCCAAGCCAGTAACAGTTTGAATCCAACGATCCATTGGTTCTCTCTCCACCACCCACCAGCCCACCTCACCCTCCTTCATCAAACTGAGATGAAGACCTGCATTTTTCCTGGCACCTGAACACATCCTTATAAACTCACTCCATTTTTGGAAAATACTGTTGTATTATGGATGCCTTAATAAAAGCTCACATGTGAGACAGCCTCCACGTTTTAAATAAAGATAGCCATAAAGCACAGTTTAAGTTTCTTACCTGTCACCAAAAAGCATAGGCTTTTGGAGGCACTGCACGCAAGCCTCATGAAACCACTGTTTACATTTGCAGCACTGCAACATCTTCAGATACCAGCTTCACCAACAGAAAGAAAAAACAAGATATGTTAAAAGAGTTACTGAAAATTGTTCGTTATGTTTAAACTAAATAGCAAAAGATCTTCTGACACAAGTTGACTTTCACATAAATTATCACTGGAAAAGAGTGACTAAGAACAACAAAAAATAGTCTAGTAAAAGGATTAATTCAGTTATGAAATAAGGAAAATAAAAATTTAATTTCCTCTGACAACCACCTTTTAATTGTTAATAATAAGAATTCAGTAACTCCATATAAGCTTCTTCTCACATACCAGATTAGCTGCTTCATTATTTTTCAAAGCACAGTACGGTTGCATTAAGTCAAACATTTTTTCTGAGGATTCAACTACTCGAATCCTAAAAATTAATCTCATCGTTTATACTTCTTTTTTCTTTTTTTTCAGCTTCTCCCTTGAGTAAAGGAACCATGCAAAATTGAAGGCTACATTTGTCCAAGTCTGCAAAATTCTCAAACCAGAGCTCTGTCCTGTGAGTATAAACTCAAAGGCTTTGCTTCTCTGTGGGACTCTTAACTCGCCTTGACTTCAAATATTTAATGCTATTTTATTAATTTACTCATACATGCAGACACCACAGTATTTATCTCTACCTGCTTAAGACGACCTCTTTTTGCCTTTCTTGTAATAAAGAGCCAGCAAAGGACTCCGTAATGCCTTAAGAGGAAAAAGTCTCCCCTGCCAATAATTGCAATCCAGGGTATGATGTGGCAGAATCAAACAGTTGTCTGTTCCAACAAAATTTAATAAACTAACATTTATATTTGTGACTAATGGCAGAGCCAAGCTAACATCAGAAAAACACCGCCTAGAATTGCAAGATCAACTAACAACTCCACCCAATCTCAGCACATTAACAGTAGCAATGCAAAAGAAACCAACAAACAACATTCTTGCTTCTTGTAGAATGGACTGTGATGATATGTGATGGCTACATAGCAAAACTTAAATGAATCAAAAGATCTGATGGGAAAAGGAAAACCATTAATAATGTATTTCCCATAAGACATTAAAAAATATATATATACAAAAAATTCAAAATTCCGCTTCGCATCGAGTTGAATACCTACACACAGCAGAAACAGAAACCAACGTGTTCATGAGTAAAAGTCTACAAGGTCAGGGCCAAAGTTCGCAGCTGCACCACAGAGAACAGTTCATATATATTATCTGTTTACTTACTCTCCAGGTCCTCCACAATAGCAGTAACACTGCTGGACATTGGTTTTATGACCCGCATCCCACTCAAGGTCTGTCGCGTTATATGGTAATGTTTGTTTCATGACTTGCAGTGCTTTGGCATTTGGTCCTTTCTTAAGTGCACCACCCCTCTGGGCCAAAACAAATACATTAGTTTACAGAAACAATACTGTATTTCTGAAACTTTCAAATCCTTTCATTTGAAAGTTATGAAAATTTGCCTATAATCACCTAATATAGTTTCACTTTATTTTAATACTAGCATATTTGTTTAAAAATGAATTGAAAGCCAAATGTGATCTATTTCTAAAATAAATATTAATTCCCACCATATAAAACTTATATTCAGATCAAAGTTAACAAAAAAGAAATCACTGAAAAAGGTGCTACTTCTTCAACTTTAAAAACAAAGCATGCATGCAATATGGGATGTATTAAGAAACATTTTCTAGAAACACACCTTTGTTGTTGTTGCAAACACACACTGTCGACAAAGCCATTTGTCATCTGAATCGATCACGCTCGAATCAATATTTGGTGTGTGACATAGCTGATGATAACCTGTATAAAAAAAAAAAAAGGATCAACCAAAGTTTTATTAAAATGGCAAAAGACACACAGAATTAACTACATATAATTTAAATGCAACTATAAGGCATTATCCATCATTAAGTGCCAAAAATCTGATCAGAAAGATTGGGGTAACATTCAAAATGGTCTTAAATTTTCTTAGTGGAAAAAATAAACTTTACTTACATAACAGGTGTTAGTCACTTTAACTGAGCTGTTAATAGCCACTAAGGGCTATAAAATTTAAGATCAGTTGAGCAGTCAGTCATAGCCAGGCAAATATCCTCCTTCACAAAACAAATCAAAACATCTTTTAAAATGCAGTAGATAGAAAAAAAAAAATCTAGTTACCTTGCCCACATTTATCACATATAACCATTTCATTCGGTGCTTCTGAATATTCTTCCTGACATATTGTACAGACCATTTCCCCACTCTCAGTGGCTCCTAGACAAAGATCAAAGTGTGATTTTTTTTTTTCAGGTTACATCTGCAGTTGGATTGGTTACCACACATATGTCTTTTTTCAGAATTTCAGTCACAGATCCACGCGTTGCAGAAACATACTGTTACAGAGCCTAACTTCCCAACAAAAATAAATGCAGACATCTTGTACAGACTGTGTTACAAATCTTGATATCACTTATCATAGGCTATATATTGCCTATTTACTACGCAGTCTATGGTTCCTTAACATCAGCAATTAAAATTAAGTAACTGAATAAAGAATGTAAATGCAGGCTAAAAAAATATGTATAAACAAGTCTTATCTGGACAACTGATAGATACGTATTGTATTGACGGTAATTTGTGCTTCTCTTCTTCTAAGTATCTGCACAATTTGGTGCAGGTCTTTTTGACAGATCTGCCCATGGTGCTTTAATATTGAACTCCAACACTCTTCTGAAATATGTTGTTACATTTTATCCATGCAAGCATATAGAAGCACACAGTAACAGCAGACGTAAGAAAAAGCTAGCTTGCAAACTGGAAACAAAACTACATCTTGCTCCAATTATACCACGTATCAATGTAAAAATCTGGATTAAAATACAAGGCACTTAATCTACATATTATCATACTCATGAACTAAAGTTTGATAGTTATGATAAATGAATTAAAGATCATAAATTAGTACTACACAGAAGCTGAACAGCAGTATTTTAAAAGCTGCTCAGAAATAAAGCAGTTGATTTTTTTGCTACTATGAATACAAAGCTTCTCCTTTAGCAGCTAAAGTGTTTAGTCCAAACATCAAGAATCAGCGAGAGCCCAACCGGACTTCTATTGCCTTTATGAGGAAATTGCAACTGATTTTCAGAAGAAATTGTCACTGAAGTTGTCATCCACACTTCATTAGATCAAAATACTAGCTACTCCCCAAATACCAGAAAAATTAAAGCTAATATGCAATAGACATCTCACTTGATAATTGCACATTTCTTTATACTACATGAATACTCCAAATTCTGTAATGGTTTCTTATGTGCAAAACTTATTGTGTTACTTTTAAATGTGAAAACTCCATTCAAACCTAGGATTTTCCAGTCTTTGGTTTCTTTCCACATCATGTTGTTTTAACTGACAATAACAGGAGGACATAAACTTTATGTAAATTAGGGCCTGGAGTTTTCTGTTAAGACATAGTAGTATACTCTATCCCCATCTAAATAAACTCAAATGTGATTATTTTTAGAAGTGTTCTCCCCTCCCTGCACATAGTTCTGTGAAAAAAAACAACCACTGCAATGATAGAGTTGTTTGAAAAGATTTTTTTTAATTTGCCCAGTTTGTGATACTGAGTCATTAAACTATATCACTCTTTACAATACAAGAATATAATGTAATAATTTATTTTAACAGATAAAGTAATCTAAACAAATAAAATACCAAACAATGACTACTTCACTGAAGTTCTTGCCTGTTTGTATGTCCTTCCAGAGAACCCAGGATTTGGAACTGTCTTCAAATATGATGAAGCAGTTCTGTTTCAGTTTGTTTATCTGAAAAACAAAAATACAGTGGAAGCCGTGAATTAAAGACTAAGCAGGAGAATATATTTAATACTAAGTCAGACTGTAATACTTATTCTGTAATATTTAAACAACATATGATACTGTAAGACTGCAGTGAAATTAAAAATAGTTTACCTTTTTGATAGTTCCAAGATAAAACAAGCCATCTGACCACCTAGCTAGGACATCCTGACCTTCTTCAAATTTACACAGTGGCTTTTTGGCTTTCTGTCCATCACATAACGACAGCTTGGTCAGAGATGCTGAGGTCTTATGGCTTCGACGTAACGGAGACCGCTTATGGACCAGTGAATTACCCACTGCTGTAGAGTCTCTAAAGAAAGGGAAGCAAGAAAAAATGTAATCAGAATTAGGTTAAAGTGAAAAAAAACATATTTTAAAAATATTAATGTGATTCACAGCTAGAATTCACTTCCCTAAACTCCAGAGCTTCAGGTAACTAAAAGTCTGTTAATGTTTTCAGACTTTACATACCTTCAGTAGCAGTGCCTCTGCTACTGTAAGAGTCTACAAAACTTGAAAGAGACAAGTTTGTATAAAGAAAAAACTTCTATGAAATTAAGTAGCGTAAATAAGAATGGGGAGACACAAGCTTTCCAGGTCAGAGTAACAGGCAGAATTTGAGACTATTAAAAAAGTTACCATTCCTTTATCCAAAAGTATTTTCTCTTTAGAAACTAAATGTGTATATGACTAGGACAAACACAAGGACAAATCAGAGAGTTAAATAGGATAGAGTCAATTGAACGAGCAGTTTCACCTTACCCAAGGTAGCTTATGTACCTTAACAGCACCAGAAACATTTTAATTCATCACAAAGTACCAATGAAACCAGTAAATGAATCAGTGTCCTATATAGTTTGATGATAATTACTATTAAAGATGTTAGAGAAGTTACTGTAAAGTTTCAAAGAGGAGGAAATCCCTTCTCCATAAAAAGTTTACTATTTACATTCTATATGAAAATAAAACTGGAATTGTAATGGCTTAAGACATCAAAAATGTGAAAATTAAGAAGTTAATATTCTAGAGAATTTGTACTAAATAGTTTAAGCCACGAAGGTTAGACACAAGAAAATTAGACAACTGTTTTAAGCATAATCGGTGTAAATCTAAACAATGACGCGACCATAGGAGCAGCCATAATGGGCCAGACAGCGGTTCCATCCAGCCCAATAACTCTGGCATCCTCATGCACAACTGAGTCACCAGTTTAAGTCCTGCCTGATCCCAAACACAGAAATAGTCAGATGACTGGGGAAGACCAGAGGAAAAGAAGAAGAAAAAAAACACCACACACCACACACACACACCACACAAAAAAACCGAGAACAGCACTCCTCTCCAAAATATTCTCTAGGTCTCTTACAGGCTGCAGATCCAAAGATCAGTAATGTTTGTTGGGGTTTGTTTGTTGGTTGGGGTTTTTTTGTTTGGTTGGTTGGGGTTTTTTGGTGGGTTTTTTTAGTCTTGAATGGAATTTTTTTCTGCAAGTTTTCCTACATGTTTGTTGAACCTTCTTTTGGCTTGTCTCACAGCTGGCACCTTGCCACTCCACGTGATACCCTTCATCATTGCATCAGAAAACTAAACTATCATTTTCCATCTTTTCCCTTTATGTCCCAGCAAGAATATTTAGACCCACCCAGCTACATTTCCCAGATAAAGAATCCTACCAATTTTGCTGCTTCTCAAGTGAAAGCTGTTTAAAGTTACCACTGCTTTTCCCCATTTCTACTCCAACCCCTGATAAATGGGACTGGATGCATGTAGCATTCAAAATAAGTTTCCAATAACAGGATAACAGTGTGACAGCACAGGCCATTTTGCTCCTTTCCAGTAACAACATTTGTAGCCTTCCCTGACCTTCCCCACTGCAAGGAGGCATTAAGTTAAAAACTTCAAAGAATGACTGGAAACTGCAGGTTCTCATTCCAACAGCTCCCAGACTAATGTTGCTCTTCCCACTGTGTATTACTTCTGTTTTTCAGTTGTCACTTCATCATCCAGTCACTCAGTAGGCTCAAAGTTCTCTACACGGTCTACATTATTCTGAATAACCTCATACCCTTAGCACATTTCATCATTTAAACTTACCCTATTTTGTACATCACTGCAAGATTTTGCCCCTTGTCTCGTACAGTAGCTTGAATTTTTGCAAGGACCCCTGAAGCAGAGCTCTAGCCCTTAACACTTGTTGCAACCACATTCTACTCCCTCCTTTGTATCTGTACAACCATTTACACACCCAAGTACCAAAAAGGCTCAGAAACAAATGTGTCTGAAGTCAGACAGTTAAGAGAGAGGGGAAAAAAAAAGTTTTACCTTCATCAATTCCTCAAACCTTTCTGACTATACACACACCCAACTTAACACAGAGCAAGCAATATTCGAAGGCTAGGCAAGGCTTGATCAAAACAGCCTAGAAACAGTTGTGAAACTATAACCTGGTCTTAGCCCATAATTCTTTTCTTGGAAAGGACTCACCATTACAAAGTATTAAAGTATTTAGATACTTCATATTACATCTATGAACTTGACTCAGCAATATTAAACAGGTCAATAAGTTGCCACATGTAGTTCAAAGCACCTGGAGCAAACTCACTAGTGCACCTTGAAACAGTTGAACAAGTGTTTTGACAGGACTACTCTCTTCTAGAGGTTCAAATATTTTCTTTCCAGCTTTTTATCTAGTTTAAGAGACTAGAGAAAGCAGTTAGAAGGCAGGAATGTTGGCTCTTCTTTTCAAATACCTGAAGAAAGGTGTGAAAACTTGTATAGTACATATTTCCACTCAAAAATCAACAACTATTTTTGAGTTTTATATTAGAGTCTTCAAAAGCATACAACATTCCTTTAAGTACAGAAGTGTGTCCCATAACTCCATTCCAACTTATAGAAAATGCACAACACATTTTTTGCTGGCACAAAGCACTTAAATGAGTCCATACATTGACTTATACAACAGCCTAAATTCACAATAGCTACTTCAGACATTGAAGGATCTTGACACACAGTAAAGGTCTGAGCCAATAAAGCAGACGCTTCTCCATTGTCCACATTGCTCTCTTTGTGGGAGATAGCACTGCTGAAGTGATGATTAAACAGCTCATGAAGTAGCTCCTGCTGTGGCAGTTTATGGTTTATCTAACACACAGACTGAAAATAGGGTTAGTTATCACAATAGGCTGACACTTAGAGCTAGCTTAACAGTTGCTTTCCACAGGGATAAGAAGTTCCTCTTCAGGGAAGCATTCCCTCAATGTTTTTGATGGAGATTAAGTGGGAAGAGCTACTCTTTTAACAAGTTTACTTTAATTAGCAAGCCATAAGTTGCTTAAAGTAGGTGTCTCTAAAGTGCCTTCTGGAAACACTGCACAAGAAATCACAAGAAATTCAGTGCAGACCAGCATAAAAACTACATCTGAAGTGCTAATAACTTTCTCGTCTGTCTTGCAACAGCCCTCTCTGCTGTAGTGGAGTACCAAAAAGTCGCACCAGCCATTTAAATAATTTTTTTTGTTGGATGGGTGTATTTTCACCTGACTTCCAATCTTTCCTAAGTTAGTAGGGGAAGTCAGTGAATTGTGTCTGCATGTTGAAATACACTTCAAAATAAAACTGTACCTTCACTATTTATCGAGGAGTTGATCTTGTGAAGTACTGAAAATGCTCACTGATTTTTTTCACTTTGGGGTCTAGATCATAATCATAGATACTCTCAAGCAAGACAGGCAGAAGACCTATTCATCTACTTAACGAACCAGACTCCCTCTGAAGGTAAGCTACCTAAAAGAAAAAAAAAATCTTACCACTCATTTGTGAATCATGACAACTTACTATGCAAAGCATTTTATTTATCAAAATCGGGTTTCTGTTAGTTTTGACTTGTCTGTAACTCTTTCTAACCTCTTTACTAGAAGTTAGAAAGTGTCAGTGTTCATTCGGTGCCTCTGACTCCTGTATCTCCACAGCAATCCTACAGAAAGAAGAAGTGGAAAAGTTAGGGAAAAATATGTGAAGAGGCTGGAGGATGCAAGACTGAGCACTCTCTCTTGTTTCCAAGTGTCTTTTTCCTCAGCAGCACTGCCAGGTTAAGGTCATTCCATACTCCTGTATTCCTTCAGTTGTAACAACTGCTGTGAATCAACTCCTGTTAAAAAAAAAAATCCCTTGACAGAGCTGGGTTTTTTTTTCCAGCCATCTCAGTTCACTGATTTGTTTCACAGAATGGTTTGTCAGCACAACAGAACAAATGCAAACAAGCAACTTGGGACACAAACTCCCTCAATTGGTACTGCCAGATGGCACAACTAAACAACAGGCACTTCCAGTGACAATCCATGCAACTTCAGGAAATTTCTTCAGAAGGGCTACACGATTCACAAATACTGCAACAGTAATAGATGATAGCTACCCTATGAGTACAGATAGTTGTTAAATTTTAATGTCTTTAAATTGACTTCCAAAAACTAAGTGCCCAAAGCATATTAAGAGAAAATTTTAATCTACTGAAACGACTCAAAAGTGGGACCTACAGATAATTCATTTATTCCCAGTAAACACAAGTCACATTGAAGGGAAGATGAGTTTAGAGAGTCCAGCAGATTTAGCAGCAGGGAATTCAAACTAGAAATAATGCACACAGAGAGCACTCTACTAAGACAACTCACATAGGTTTAGGATCTATCTCAAAACTGGAAAATGTGGCATCATATAGGGGAGGAAGAACTAGTGAAAGAATTTATGATAACTAGAGATAACCAGTTCAAGATCCAAAGGTGTGACATTAGTGCTAATTAATCACAAATGTTGTGTCTGAAGTTACAGCCAAACTACACTTTTATTCAACTTCAGAGAAAACTGAACCATGAAGAAGGGCTGCAAAATACCAGCAGTCTGCTCTGCTCTCCTTCAAACAGGACAGTTACTCCACACAGGGAATGGGCAGGAGCAAGAGGTCTAAGCAAGGGCTCAGAACACACAAAACCGAGAGCAGTTTCACACATGGCTTCCCCAATACAGCAGCTCACTCCCCTCCCACCACAACTGAAGCAAAAAGTGGACCTCCCCATAGGCTTTCTATTTGGTTTTCTTGCCTTTAATATGGATTAATTTTTTGCTATTTTAAACAAATTAAAGCACCTCACAGAAAATTTCAGTGACTAGACAAGCCAGGTAAGCAGCTCACAGCCAGAAGGCAGCAGAAAAGAGAAATGAGTCTTTTGTGAGAGCCACAATCTCAGCTGGTTTACCCAGCACCGCATAACCAAGCCCCAGCCACACTGCCAGTGAGACTGCTGACCTGCAACTGGGATCCAGTACCTCTGCTGGCAGCTGGAGAGACGCTGGATCCCAGCCACGTGTTTCTCCCCATTTTCCCTGTATCTTCTCTGATGTATGAGATCGCATGCCAAACATTATCTGTTCGGTGTGTCAGCCATACCTCCTCATGCAAATAAAAATATTTTGCTGGGCCAAGACGACAGACAGACTTAAGAGGATACTTCACAACTCCAGCCTAGGACCAAACTTAGGATCAGTCAGATTCAAAAAACCAAAAAGTTCACTTTGCTTTTCATAATAGCAACTTTGTTGCAACGGTCACTGTTCCAGTTATACATGAACAGGTTATTATATTAGTAAATTGCCACAAACCTCTTCCAAGCAGAGGATCCAGTACAAATCTAGATCACAGTCTATCCTGTTACGCTACCTCGTGTAGCCAAATGAATATTGAGCCTCCAGTGTGCTATATCATGGAACATCTACAAGATACACTTTGAGCTCCTTATCTTTACACTACTTTGTATTCTGATACAATCAAAAGCCTATGTGACATCGCCAACTGTGTAGAAGGATAACAAAACGAGCCTAAGCATCCCTCAGTCTAGAAAAGCCAAGAGTAATGGTTGGGGGATAAGAAGAAATATATTCTCAACTATTTTCAATGTTTACAGTTATTTAAGATAACAGTAATTCAGGTTAGAAGGGGTCTCAGGAGTTCTGTGGTCCTGCTCCGTGTAGCGTCAGCCACAAGGCCAGACCAGATGGCTTTATCCAGTCAGCTCTTGAAAGCCTCCAGTGATGGAGGCCACACAACCACCATGGGCCCTGGTTCTACTGCTGAACTGGCCTCATGGCGTGGGAAAAAGTATTCGCCCTCCAACCTCTCTTATTTCAACATATGCATGTTCTCTCTCCTCCTCCTGCCGTGCTTTACTGTGAAGAGACTAAATCCATCTCACTAATGCTCTCACAGGAGCTGGAAAGCTGCTGTTAGGCCTCCCTGAAGCCTCTTGTTCTCCAGGCCGAATGAGCCTGGTTCCCTCAGCCTCCTCTCATGGGGCAAGTGCTGCGGTCCCAGACTGTCCTGGCAGCCCTTCATCAAACTCATCTAGTTTAATGTCTCTCTTGAACGGGCAGAACCAAACCACAGTATTCTAGATGCTGTCTAACAAGATCTGTGTAGAAGAAAATAATCACTTCCCCTCCATCTTCTGGTTCTGTTCCTGTTAATATAGCCCAGGATACCACTTGCCTTTGCTTGCAGGACACACTGCTGGCTCATGTTCTGCTTTCTCTCTGTCAGACCCTCAGCCAATCTTGCAAAGCTGACCCCCAGCCAATCTCAGCCTGGGGTTCCTCCATCAGATGCAGGACTTTGCAACAGTCTCTGTTGAACTTCATGAGGTTCCTGTCAGCCATTTCCTTCAATCTTGCCAAAGTTGAGGTAGGTGATATCCACTCTTCTCCCCTCATCCACAAATCCTGCCATTTTTAACACAGAAGGTGGTCAGGTTGGTCAGGCCATGATTTATCCTTGGTAAACATATGCTGCCTGTTCCTAATCACCACCTTTCAATGTGTCCAGAAATGTCTTCCAGAAGACTTGCTCTGTGCCTTTCCTACAGACCCAAGTGAGTCTAACCTGCCTGTGGTTCCCTGGGTTAAACTTTTGACCCATTCTAAAGATGTGTGACATTTGCTACTCTCTAATCATTACGCATCACACCTGTTCTCCATAACCTGTGATGGTAAATAACGGCTCCATGAGAACACCACACAGTTATCTTGGTGCTCTTGAAAGCAGCCTGCCTGGTCACATGGGCCTGCATGAGTCAAGTTCAGGTGTTCAGTTCAATGTGTAGCAAGCCAATTCACAGGTCACTCAAGCAAGCAATGCTTAACAAATCCACAATGGACAGAAGTTAAAGTATCATTGAAGGCAGAAAAACTTTGTCCTGACAATGACTTAATGACAACCACTCTACATAAGCTGCTCCTTGTCAGCAAGATGAGAAATTGTAACTTGTTTACTTCGCAGCTCTACCCAGTCAGCCATAACACTACCATCGTGACCGTATGGGATTTTCAAGCAATACATTACTATTCCAATAGGGTGGTGGTTGGTTTTTTTTTTTTAATCCTTTGAAAGAGCCTTACACTTTGGCTACGAATTTTACTCTAAATGCTTCTGTCTGGATAAACACTTTAAAGAACTCTCTAGTAGTCATGGAAAATCTTTTCTATAGTGCTACCTAAAAAAACCCCACAACACACTATGTTTTCAGAAGTATTTCCACCACATTACCTGACAAAAGTAGTAAGGTTTGTTGGTTTGGTTTTTTTTTTGTTCAGGAGCAAAAGAAGTGGTAATAAGAACTGAGTCCTTGCAGCCCATTCAGCTGATTAGCAGTTAGGTCTATGAATCTGTTGCACATTAGAAGTTTAGCTAGAAGATTGAGGGGAAACGATCATTTCACAGAATAGTGATTATATAGACAGAACTCATTAGACAGCACCTAGAATACCATGTTTTGGTTCTCCCAGTTCAAGAGAGACATCAAAATAGGTGAGTTTGATGGAGGGCCACCAAGACAGTCTGGGACTGCAGCACTTGACCCATGAGAGGAGGCTGAGGGAACCAGGCTCATTCGGCCTGGAGAACAAGAGGCTTCAGGGAGGCCTAACAGCAGCTTTCCAGCTCCTGTGAGAACATTAGTGAGATGGACTTAGTCTCTTCACAGTAAAGCACGGCAGGAGGAGAGATAATGTGCATATATTGAAATAAAAGCAATGGAAGCGGGGGAAATGCTTTTTCCCATGCCATGAGGCCGGTTCAGCAGTAGAACCAGGGCCCATGGTGGCTGTGTGGCCTCCATCACTGGAGGCTTTCAAGGGCTGACTGGATAAAGCCATCTGGTCTGGCCTTGTGGCTGATGCTACACGGAGCAGGACCACAGAACTCCTGAGACCCCTTCTAACCTGAATGATCTTTTGACCCTGTTTAGTATGACTAGCCTTTAGCCTTAATAAGATTGATTCATACTATTAAAAAGAGGTAGACACCAGGGTAAGTGCATTCTTGTGTCCATAATACTACAATAATTTGTGATTTTGGTTTCACTTGCTCACAGTCTCCCTCAAGAAACAGTAACTAACTACAAGTGTTTTAATTCTATTTGATATGCAAAGTGAAAGTATTAGTCTTTAAATGATCATTACAGACTAACATATTTCCCTACTTATTTAGTATATAGGAAAATAGGGTAGGGCAGCCCTGTACTGTAAAAACTATTTGTTTGGGACTGATCATGTGTTTGTACACAAAGAGAAAAGGTAGAAGGTAAGTATCAGGGAGAGAACAATGGTATCAGGTCACAACACACCTTTTCAGATCAGATTTTCTCTTAATTGTATACTTAGCGCCTCCTTGAACACAGCAACTGCCTTTTCAGTTTCTACAATATCCAAATACGGGATGCCCAGCAACACACATAAGGGAGTATAATATGAGCCTGCACCTGAGCAGTGAAAGTCGTGATAGACAACATGCTGAATTGTGCTGGGGGGAGAGGGGGTAGAAAAAGAATTTCAGAGGTGATCGAAACCCCATAAGTTTCCTGCTTTAAGACTAGCCTACAAAAACAGCAATCTCCATTAGCTCCCCACAGAAGGAAATTAAAAATATATCAGTCTAAACCATAAATAGAAAATTATTATACTCCAAGATACTTAGTGAATGAAATATGTCCAGACTCATCAGGAATGCTCTCATCATTAGCTCTCTTTCTGTGAAAGAAAATTAAGTCTCTTGATTTCACTCCTCCACAGAGATTATGCCTTCTAGGAAGAGACCATCAGCTTGAAATCTAGATTGTTCAAAGTGTAAATTCAACTAGTTTCAGTGCTTTCAGTAACAGGTATCACCCTGCCCAAGGACCCTCCAGCAATACCACTGATTTTATAATTCTTCTGGTGTGTTTTACTCAGACACACTTCCCCTCCATCTCCTGCAAGGAAGGCCTGTAAAGAAGGTGGAACCAACCCTATAGCAAGCTCAGAGTCCAGTCACAGAAAAAGTACTGTCAATTCACTAACTAAGAGAAGATTCACATTGGCTTCTAGTCACATGTGCTTCTTCCCTCCAAGCTTTCTCCACCACAACTAGCATGAGGAGCACAAAATATGCTTTAAAGCAATTTTAGGTGCCTCTAGTACTATATTCATCCACATCCATGCCCAGGAAATACAGGAGTCCACTCTCTACTAGGAAATGAACTGCAATTTATTTGTTACCTTTGCTCTTCTCAAAAACTTTACCTGATGTCCTAAGGGAAGGAAGGACAAACGTAACTGTATCCGAAGCCAGCCTTGATACTGACTACCAGTGCTTGTGTCTTTCACCTATTCAGAAAAAATATACACCTCAACAACTGGCGACTAGCCATATTAAGCCAACTTTTGAGGGGCAACCTACATCTGATTCAAAATTCCTCCCAGAGTAGACAAGTTCTTGAGAAGCCAGACATATATATTCGACAAAATAACAGTTAACTGTGGAAAAACTTACTACATTATACTCTCAGTGCAGATCCACATTTCATCAGCTGGTAGCTCCTTGCAAAGATCCTTCTCACTTTCACTACTTCATTACACACCTTTTTTTCATATTTCCAGTCTTTGTGTTCCCTTATTCTCCTTCCACTAAAGAGCTATAAACCTATCAATCTATATTTTAATACTAGAGGAATTAAGTTTTTCTTCTTTTAACCTCAAATGCTTTCAAATTAGTTATAAGTTGAGGTCTCAAAAAAGAGACAAACATTAACTTTTTAACTTTTACCAACCCGATTACAGACGCACACAAAAAACCCCCACACCAAAAGGGAAACCGTTTTCTTATCATCCCATGCTTTTGACAGTTTAGGTAAAAAGCATTGATCACTTTCCCTTACACTAAGTCAGGAGAAAATTATGCTGTTATCCATTGCATTCAGCCTTTTAAAGTCATGAGCAGGGCCTAACTATCAGAAATTCCAGAAACGCGCATAGTCCTATACTGCTTTCCTGGCAGGCCCTTTCGTTTAGTTATGCAGGCCCTCTCCTTCAAATAGCACCCAAATACTTCATGAATGGATGACAACTTCTAGTATTTCAACACGAATATCGGTGTCCAGAGCATCCAACACAGTACCATATTGTTCTCTTTGACTAACAAAAGTATTAACCCATTCTTCCCAGAGGATTCAAATACCAAATAAAAGAAAATGCATTACTGCAAATCTTTTCAGCCATCAACAGTTACTATATTTTAGTGGACTAAAAATTTAAGCTTTCAAGCACATTCGAATTGTCTAGCCCGACAGCGACTAAGAGCTGAGGCGCTGCAAACAAAAAAAAGAAACCAAAAACAAAGTTACCAGAGACCACCACCACCTCTTTTGTGCTGCTCTCTTCGCACTCGAGCGAATGCAGCCTACTCGGGCAATATCCTTAAACGAGACGATAAAGGCACTGCTGGCGCAAGCCTCACCGCAGCCTCCCCGCCGCAGCACCTCCACGGACCCCGTGAGCTGGCCCAGCGCCTCCTTCCCTTTGTTTTGGTCACCGCGGAGCACCGCTGACCCCCGCCTCGCCCGCCAGCGTCCGCCTCGGAGGGAGCTTCCTCCCCCTCCCCCAAAGGCCTCCGGGCCCCCCGCGCCGGAGCGGGGCCCCTCGCACCCCCTCCCCGGCGGGTGGCGTGGCCGCCGCGGGGGGTGGGATGCGGCACCGGCGGCCCGAGCTGCGGGGCGCGCCCGCCCCCCCCCCACCCCGCCCCACGCAGGGCCCGGCCGCCCCTCCCTCCCACCCCCCCGCGCCGCCGCGGCCCGCCCCCCACCCCTCACCTCATTCGGTCTCTCCAGTGGTGCCAACCGCCTCATACAGGGAAATCAGCGAGCTCGGGAGCCTCCCCCCGGCGCCCCGGTGCGGCCGGGCCCTCGGTGCGCAGCGGGACCCCCCCGAGCACGGACCCTGCGGCACGGCGGAGGAAAGGGGGCGGAGGAGGGGTCAGACCCGCTTCACAGACAGCCCAGCTCTACCGTAGCCCCTCGCCATTTTTGTTTCCCGCGGAGGAGAAGCTGGTGCATTCTGGGAGCACAAAGGGCCTCGGCCCCGCCCCGGCGGGCCCCGCCTGCGCCGACAGGCAGCTCCTGGGCCAGGGGGCGGGGAGGAAGAGCGCCGCGGCGGAAGGACACAGGTGAAGCCAAACCTTTGCCGCTGGTGAACAAAGAGGGACTACTTTAGGCGTGCTTACCGAAAGAGAGATCCCTGCCCGCCGGCCGGGACTCGTTGCGGCAGTGCGGAGGGGTGCGCGCTGCCCCGCCGGCCGCTCTGCCTATTGTTCCAGCCGCACCTGCGGGAGGCGGCCCGGCCCGGGCAGCGCCGCCCGCCCCGCCGCACACACCGCCCGGCAGCACTGGGGGCCCCCGCCCAGGCTTGGGGGCGCGGCGCAGCTCCCCGCGTTGCCGGGGGTCGGCCCTGGCATCTGGAGTGATCCGGGGCGGGCATGAGGAGAGCCCGGCTTCGCGTCCGGGTGAGGCGAGGCGAGGGGAGGCCTGGCCCGCCCCCGGCCCGGGTACCGCGGGCTGCTGCGGCCGGCGCGTTGGTACCAAGGGCACGGGGGCTGAACAGAGTTGTCCTCTGCGGTGACAAGCCATCGGCATGCTGCCATTTTAGGAGACAAGCTAAGCCTCAGTTTCTAGCAGTAGCTGCATTAGCCAGCTGAAACAGGCTTTTCACTTTCTGTCACTGAGAACAGCTCGGTTTCCTGAATAGTTTCTTAGACTGTAGCGTTGGCCTGGTCTCACTAGTCCCCGAGGTTAAAGGCAGCTATTGCCCCGTACAGCGCTGACGTACCTTACAAACCCCTGACCCCAGCAGGGCAGCTACTCTGCGCTGCTCGGGCCTCTGCGCAATCCCGAAATGCAAATATTGACTGGATCAGGTCTCACCAACTGGTGTCACACTCGGGGAATGGCTGAACTCAGTGGTCTGGAGGGTGAATTCCCGATTCCCGGCCCTGCTGGTCTTGCTGCCGCAGTTCTCAAAACCGCCGTCCCTGCCAGGATAAGCCCCTGAAAGGGAGAGATGGGGTCAGTTCATCATCCTGGGAAGGGGCACAGGAGGGAAGCCTGGGCAGAGCACCCAAGTACAGCTTAGTCTGGTTAACTCCTCATTACATCAGAACAAAACTATTTAAGATCGAAATCTCTTGTTCATAGTTATTTTAAATACAAGTTTTACAGGATAGTTCTACCCTGGATGTGCTAACGAGACGCTGTTCAGTAATCAGTGGCATTTCCCTTGGCCAATGGCCCTTCTCTCAAAGGTTAACATATTTTTTAAAGGCTGGTGCTCTGTTTCTATACTTTCCTTGCCACGATGGCCACATAAATATTAAATAAGCAAACCAAAATACTCAAAAACCAAAAGTATAAGTCAGCGGTATATGTAGATGAGAGCACCAACTGCTGCACAGTATTATTTTCCACTGCCTTATTGTATCACACAACATTACGTCAAAATGATACCCTTGAACAAGACAATACTGCAAAGCTTATCCTTGTACAGATGGTTGTCATGACCACGATTCAGTAAGGGGGGAAAATTAGATCCCAGGCCATTTTCTCTGCATTGTTTAAGCATTGGAACAGCAAGGAAGCTCACCTGGGATCTTCCTATCTCAAACCAAAATGAATACAGTATGTCTGTTTTCACAGAAACATAATAAGTAGTGAGACAATGCACATATGCTGCATTTAATACAGATTAACTCAGAAAAGAATCTTCAATTTCAAAATTTAAAAAATAGGCAAGTAATATTATAAGATAATAAAAAAATGGATTGTCTTACAACTAGCTAACAATTGTTATCATAAAATTACAGTAATTATTCTGTCTTTATACTAAAGATATAAAAATAGCACTGACAACATTTAAAAATAGACAACTGTAAATATTTTTCTAGATAGACAAGAATACGAATAATTTTTCATTCTCATATATCATCAATTCAGAGGAAAATAATATTACTGACTGTAAGATACCCTGATATTGGTCTTTACACAGAAACACTTTTTTCCTAGTACAAGCACTTTGCCATTCCCATCTTTTTTATCTTCTCAGAGATCAGGAAATCCTGCAAAACAACTGTAATGTACTCCATCATCTTCTTATGAATGTTGGGATCTTGCTTGGTAAATCTTAAACTGTAAATATCCTTTTAAATGTGTTCACTATCATGGTCATTGTTGACTCAATTTAGCCAGTCAAATGCTATTCTGTTAAATTCAACTAATAGAAAAACAACATATTTGCCCTACCAATCCTAAGCAATTATTTCTTCTTTCTTATCTCCTTAATATTTAACCATCTACTGCTTGTAACTTTTGCCGATAGAATATTAGGAGAGTATTGCAGTCCTGGTTTTAACTGTACATCTCTAAAGTGCTTCTGCAACACATGCATTAAACAGCAGTTACTGTGTGGGCTAGTATATGATCTGTTTGTATCACAATCTTTATTATTTGAACTAAACCACATTTAAACTTGAAAACCATTAGAAGGTTGTTTACCTTCTAAAAATTAACATTTAGCAATCTAACTCTGTTCTTTAAGTCCTTCCCTGGCACTATTACTCAGAAGCACCAAAGACTTATTAGTAAAAAATAAAACTATGGGTGTTAGCTCTGCATCTAATAACAGACACTTCAGATGCTTGAAAAAATGTCAAGCTGCAGCTTCAAAAGTCCTTAATACTTGATTCACTTAAAATTTTATTCCAGGTGTGTAACCTTTCTGAAATTATTTGTAAAACATAAGTCAGGATTTTGTATGACTGAATGGTCTTTGGTAGGTGGACAGATATTTCTTCGGGTGCTCTATAGTTCACTATTCAAAGCACTTACAAGCTATTAAACGTTCATGTAATTCTAATATGAGACCTTAGTTTTTCCTAATTTGTAGTTCATCTCTCTGCTGGAAGTGGCTGAACAAGGAGCAACCCCTCTGTCCACGTATATGTAACAGTGGCAAAAATAAAACTCGTAATAGACTGAGATACTTGAGGACTGAAGTAGTAAGAGACATAGTGTTTCTACATTATTTACATCTTTGAGTATGATAGCTGAAGCGTGGGAAAGGCATTTCTTGTGAGAGATTATGTGTTTCACATCTACCTTAGTTATACTAACGTAGTTTTTTGTACCTAAAGGCAGTGAGAGAGGTCCAAAGGGGGGGAAAAGAAATGCTTGACTAGGTGCTGAAGGTGCTTATGTATGAGTCACTGTGTTCTTACTGATAATGCTGTCTTTTCTGTTTTGCAGACTTACCAGAATATGTAGCATTATTTTAGCTCCAGAAAACAGCTGTGAGAGAACTGCAGCTTATTGCTATTCTAGCTAGTGGGAATTTTGTGAAGGTATGCAAGCATTGTCCTGAGTAATCTTTCTTCCTGTCTTATTTTTCTGAGACCAGTGCATAAAAATATGAGCTTATTACTCAGAGTTGGAATTTAAGAGAGGTTTACTACTCTCTGCACTGTAATTCTGCTGCTGTGGTCATATAATCACCTTCTTTCAGACAACAAACAGCTGCCAAAACTTGAAATTTTGGTTAATTTCCTGGATCAGAAAGAGGTTCCAGTTCCCAAATCCCTGAGGATTCGATCATGCACTGGTGTGATGCATTCCTTCCCCTGCTCTCTACGCACAGAGCTGAAAGTGGTTGCTGAAGCTCTAGTGACTAAAGTTAAAATGCATAGTCAGCATTTCAGAGTTAAAGCCTAAACGAGCATTTTATTCATTCGCTTTAGCTCTGTTCTGCGGATTTGCAAAACTAATTGCAGCCTCAGATACTTTATATCGTGATGAGTTGTATCGTAACTTCTTGAAGAGTGTGGCATCATACAGTTTTATGGCAAGGTTTTGTCCATCACAGCATCTGTGCTCCTATGTGAACTGTAAAAATGTCTGCTATAGCAGAATTTCCAGCTCTTGCGTGGTTAAATTTTGTAGCAGTACAGACCAGACTTACCTCTTAACTCTAAACTGAAGTAAAAAAATGTTTAATGGCCCCTCAGGACACACTTACATGGCAGAATATTGCTGTTTCATCTGCGGTGAAAAGTCTGTTCTGGACATTAGTCTGGCCAGAGGGAGAACTAGTGCAGCATTCCTGGTCTTGCACCACCTGGAATGCAGCATGGGCCTTCTCACAAGCTTTCAGCAGACCTGCCAAGTCCCACTCAAATGGAAAGTCCCTCACTTCTCTTATTTTCCTTTTTTTCCTTTTTTCCTAGTAGTTTATCTGATGAGGACAGAGACAAAATACTTTCGAACAGTGCAGCATGACAGGATCTTGCTAACACGGCTGTTTGCAGCCCAGTAACTTCAGCTGCAGGGGCTGAAGATAAGGCAGGAGCCCTTTCTGTAGCTGCTGCCAGAACTGTAAGCGGTCCCAGGCTGACACACTAACCAAGTCACCAGGTCCATGCTTCATTATTCCACTGCTTATAAATTAGTGACACTGTTACATCTGTTAACTTTGATACGCTTAAGTAAAAGGTGCAATCTAAGTGTCATTGTTTTGACTAATCCACATGTCATAGTTCTTGTCTGACACGTTTTGATCTTTCCACATTGATGTCATGTTATCTCAGCGTGAAAGCCCAGATTCTGTTCTAACACAGTGTTACTCATCTGCATTCAGCTAAAAAATGATACAGAAACAGGATCAAAATAAATTCTCCTTACTTCAGTCATTCATTTTCTATTTTGACATCCTTCGCACTGGCACTGACATCCCCATCCATACAGTCATGACTCTATCTCTGAAATCTGAGGCTGCCAGCACAATGTTTTTTCTTTTTCTTTTTTTTTTTCCTGTTTCATCCTATGTGCTTTTCTGATGAGTTTTACATTAAATATCAATGTAAAACCAAAGCAACAGTGCATTCACTTGAAACATCATGAAGCTGCAAAAGTATACTGTAATCCAGACTGTGCCTCAGTTAACAGTGAAATTCTTATAATGCACCAATAAAATAGCAGAAAAAAAGTCTTAGCAACACAGAAGAGCTGTATCTCTACTAGATTAATGTAGTTAAAATAGTACAATCTGAAGTTGTTGTAGCATGGATGTAGTTAACAGATAGCTAAACTTAAAGATGGGTTTGGGAGAAGTGTGGGGATGTGGCACATGAACACAGCCAGCTGAGCGGTTCCCTGTCCAACCTTTCACAGCCAAGTGGAAGTGTGAATTTTGCAAAGTAGCTGGTCTGAGCCAAGGGCTGGCAGTCCCACGGCTGCCCTGGCTGCCCTCTGAGCATGCTGCCAGGGCTCTCCCTCCACCCACTTTGGGTGTTCCCATGACCTTAGAGCAAACCGCTTCACAGCACAAGCAGTACAAACTAACCCCACAGCAGTGGTACATCGTTTTTGGCTGGTTCGGTCCCCCGAGCTCACTCCTCCTGAGGGAGGCAGGGGAGGTCTGGGCCCAAGGTGGGGAGGGGAGGTGAGTCCCAGCTGTGAATCCAGCTCTTCTATGCAGTTGTAGCTGAGGGTGCAGTTTCCCGATGCAGCCAAACTCGTCTGGCAGCTGCTGCCAGCTCAGGTTGCGCTCAGCTCTTCTCAGGGGGCTGCTGTGTTCTCGGCCCTGGTGGCTGTCCCCTGTGCCACGAGCCATGCACAGCTGCCCATCTGACTGGCCAGGTCGGTGAACTGCTCCAGCTGAAAAACATTACTTCTATGCATGTATGTATACATAACACATATATGTATGGATAAAAATGGGTTTGTTTTCAGCCAGATCAGCTTGAAGTAACTTCATGGGTCTAGAAGACGACAGGATGTATACATTGAGGAGGGAGGACAGAACCAAGGCAGCAGAAGAGGCGATAGAAATGTTCATTTTAGAAAATGGAAATGCAAAGAGAAAAGGCTTATTTCTTCCTCTGTTCCAGTTACAGAATGAAACATCTACAACAAGCCAACAGGGAAACATGAAGTGGCCTTCAGTTTGTCCCCAGGGACTGCCATCTCTCTTTCAGATGATCAAATGTATGGTTGTGGGCAGTTCATGAAGTGACAACTGAAGTATTTCTGATTATGGGACAAGTGAGCTGCGTCTCGAGTCAGGAAAGCAGACGTGTGCCAAGCAGCACTGCCAGGCAGACATGCTGGCCCTGTGAGTTCACGGCTACTGAAAAGCATTTTGTGATGGCCTCACCCAGCTGGAATTGAGTACCACGTGCCTTCCCAACCTGGGTAGCCCTGGTGGCCGTTCGAGGGGTCTCGATGGCTCTGCTGTGTGCCATTACAGCAAATCAAAGTCCATCCTCCTGCCCACGAGGAATGCAAAGGGAAATATACAGACCTAGCATAAAGAGATGTGAAGACAACTTCGGGATGAGAAAGACTATATTCGAAGGGCTCACCTATGTGAAAACACCCTAAAAAGCTGAGACAAATTAAACTTACAAAGACAATGCACAAAAGAGAAAGCGTACTAAGTATATGTGAGGATTATCTAATTCAGAAGCCAATTTGCTATAGTTTAATTCTCCTTCAAATTACAACTGTCTATTGTCAGTTTGCCTCACCCCGGATCTCTACCAACTGTCTCAGATTTCTCAGGTAGGAACAATTCTAGAGCTGTACTTGCCAAGGATAGGAGGAAATGCAGGCAAGCATCACCAAGAAACTGTGCTACCATGCAGATGACTGCTAAAAGTAGAACTGATTGTCTTTTGCCCTGCTTGGAATTCAGCAAACAGACCAAGAGGTCAAGTAGTGATGGCCTCCAAGGATTTGTTAATTTACTGCAGATTCTAGGATGTAAAACGTCTGTGGCAGTGCTATCATACTAGTAAAAATATAATGCTGTATCAGATTACTGGTGTGATTTAATTACCAGTTAATAGCCTGTGGTGAAAAGGGCATCCTTACTTGATAGACCTGTAAATCCAGGTCTTATTTTAAAATATTTTTAAACAGAAACAGCAATTCTAGTATGAATTAATAACTGGTCAAATATGTAATTTTATTCTGTTTATAATCCACTTGGAATCATACATGATGACTGGGAAGAGAGATCGAAAAGAGATGGACAAGTTGTGTGGTTTCCACTTTGTTCTGATTTTAAATTAAAACAAATTGTAACCATAAATTTCTGACATGTGGGAAACAATAGTTGTGGTTAGAGTTTGACTTGAAGTAAAACTGGAGTTACACCTATATCCTCAGTTGTGTAAATAAGCCCAAGTTCAAACAATACTGTGCGGAAGGGGTTTTATGTGGACAGTTGCAGGATGTGAACAGGGAGCTGGGATAAAACATAGGTGAAAGGAGGTCAGCCTGGATGTCAGCACACAGCAAGTCATTTTCTTTGTGTATACAGAAGCAGTCACAAAATAAGTTGATTGAAAACTCTGCAAATCTCACATGAAAGTTGACCTAAACCATAACAAGTTATTTAGTAGATATGTAGACAAAATAGAAAATACCTGTTGTCATCCGAAATATCTTCAAAGAAATGGCACTGCCTGTGTAAAATACAATGACTGCATTGACCAGCTACCAGTTAACCCTTATTAGAGGTGTAAAAGTCTAACAAAGACTCCCTATGTTTTCAGAGAACTTTGCAGTGTACCTCACCCACTACTACTATTTTTGCAGGTATACTCCCAAATCCCAAACCCAAATTGGTTTTGTGAGTTGGAAATAACGAGTTTGTGGATTAAATCTCCTTTTGTGCAGGTACTTTGTAATACAAAAGATCTAGAAAGGGTCTGATTGCCTGCTTGGTCTAAAGAAAATGCCTCATCTGCTACAACTTCTGTCTGAGGGTGATGGTGGTGTCATTTGAATGCTCTGTTTGGAAAGAGAGCTCTGAGCCTAAGGACAATGAGAACTCAGAGCATGCACAACAGTTGCACTGTTCACCATAATAGCACTGAATATATTCAATTTATCACAAAATATATATTTTCAGTGTGTTTCTTCTGAGATAGTAAATGATTAATTAACTGCAGTAGTTTATTCTTTATACATTTAGACAAAATATAGCATGATTTCTGATGTAGATTCATACAGCGAAATCTTAAAATACATCTTTGAAGCCAATGTTCCTACCATATCATCAAATAACTAAATTACTGTAGTTGCAGTTCCACAATACATTTCCTTTAGCAGTCAGGCTGGATTAAGAAGTTCCCACTACAGCCTCCTTCTCCAGCACTCTCTCCACACACCCTTGGTGCAGGCAAAAAAATGTTTGTTCAGCTGTGCTGTGAATTTCATCACAGAAACAATCTGGGTTAAAATAACCTCTAATTAAAAATAATTGAATAATATTGATGGGCTAGGTCATAAAGCTGTCACAAAATAGTTTTATCCAGACTGGGGGGTGAAAGGGGGATGACTGTGACACAGAAATAAAATGAGCTGGGAGGGGGTTGGGGAAAAATGACTTGTGCTGTGAACTTCACTGTTGCTGGAGAAGTCTGCGTCGCTGCGCCAGGCCAGGATTGCAGCCTCGCAGGAACCGGGCAGAAGCCTCATTTGACAAGATAATTTTACCGTATATTGGTACGATGTAGTCAATCTTTGACTGCAGTGATACTTATCTCCCTAAAGTTAAATGAAGGATATAGATAAATATAAGACTGTATACTATATTAGCATAAGCTCGATCATTTACTTAAAGAGTTTTAAACTGTTACTGCTCCAAATTGCCTTTTGTCATTCAATTAGAAAAATACACCTTTAGAAATGCTGTAACCCAGTAGTTATTGTGTTGTCATTCATTATTTTGTATAGATGGATCAAAACCATCTGTTGTTCAGAAATGCATACTATTACATAGAGAAGAACTCAAAGAATATATTTTACACTACTGAATTTATTCTGCTTGGGTATTTTTAATGGTGTAAGAAAATTTGTGTGTGAATGCAGTTCTGTACTTTGCTTAAAACAGCATTTTTGCTTTTAAAAAACTCCTTCTAAATATAACATAGTTTTACTTTAGTAATTATGTTTATACTGGGAATTGCTCCAAGCTACTGTAGAAGTTCAGATATTTACAAATTTAAAATAATTGAATTAATACCTTATGTCTATTGGGATATTTTCTATCAAAAATCTCACAGTACCTTCTATAAAGTAGGCTACAGGAATTAATATACGATCAATAGACTGCTTACTCCAGGGATTTAAAAAGGCATCTGCTCTGTGCCAGGAATATACTTGACTGTCTGGCTGTTTCTTTTGTTATTTATTTAAAGGGAAGTGAAAAATGTTTTATCTGGAAAAAACAATGGTGAAAACTTAAGTACATCAACTGTACATATAGTTAGTTAATAGCTTGAAATTTAAGCAATACATTGCTGCTTCCTTTGTAAGGGCTGATAAGCTTTTTAAAACAGCTCATGTATTACGAATGACCTCAGAATTACCCGATTTAGTAGGATAATATAAAAAAAATATTTAGACCTAACAAATTTATAATGCTTACAAATAGAGGTTTCCTAAAAAGAAATATTTATGTCCTAAAGATTTCTGCTGATTGTTACTCCTTTTCCAGGGTGCTGTCAAAATCTATTAACAATTCAGTACAAAATTTCTGTATTTCATGTATAGAGATTTTGCATGCAGAACAAGTATGACAAAGTGTTATGTTTTCAGTAATTTCTGCCAGTATCAGAAAGACTGTTTGATAAGCCATGTCATTACATTGTATTAATTATTGCATACAGGGACAGATTCTCAGCTTCATTAAAGCCTGCAAACTGAAGCAGATGTACTTATATATGATTTAAGGCCTGCAGGAACAATTAGTTCAGTTCAAATTCCTATATAACACAACGATCCATTCACTCTGCCCAACAAATCACTGGGATAGAGTATGTATTTTAAGGAGACATCAGTTTTAGGGCAGATTTGAAGAGCTTTTCTTTTTGCCTCCTTTTAGACAGTTCCTGTTTCTTCTGCTTCTGCCAAATGCCAAACTACTCCTGCAATTCTGAATATGACAGTCTTTTGAGTGGCATGTGGAATCAAACCAGAGAACCGATGTGGCTTTTTTTCTTTTTCTGGGTTATTTTTAGTTTGAGTTCAACAAACAGTTCACTGCTGAGCTACACGAACAGTTGCATGGCAGAAGAGAGGGAATAGCATAGGAATAGGTGTAAGTAGCAGAGGACAAGAGAGGAAAGGGCTTCATGTAGCAGCTCTGTTCTCTGTAGTTGCTCTTCTGCCCATTTTTCTCGTCTGTGTCACAGCTGGCAGAAGGCAGGACACATCTGTACCTCACTAGCTGGGCCTCACAATCTAGCATTTTAGTGTGAGCTGATGTTCACAGGCAATTAAAGCAAATATGCTAGACTGTGAACTGAAACAGTTCTGTTGTGGAAATGTCCTCGGGCAGAGGGGATGGCAGGGCAGCTGGGGGTAGCAATGCATTAAACCATTGCAGCTGTTCTCATTGCGCCTAAGTCAGAGCTCTTAATTAAGAGCATCGCATGATGAAAAATGTACTACGCTGCTAGGTGATTTGTTCCAACACTGAACTTCCTCGGGACTTAAAACCAAACATCTTTCTGAATTGAATTTTGCTGACACCTCATCATCATTATTGACCTTCTTATGTCAGTGTCTACTGGCTTCAGTACTGGGATTCAATATTGAGAACTTAGCAGTATTTTTGAAAGAGTTTGGGCTAGAACGTGGATGTTTCCTAGCTCCCTCAGATACCTTATAAAGTAAGGAGGAAGGTCAAAGTGCTAATTCAGGGTAAGAAGTTTTGGGAAGTGGCAGTAGGACATTAAGAAAATGCCAGCTTTATCTTTATGGGAAAGTCCATCAATAGGAATTAAGATTCTCACATTCAGATTATAAAAATGTTTGGGTTTTTTTAACAAATGACTACTGTGAGTGTAGGAGAAACAGAATAAGCGAAGTATTTTACTTGAAGTAGTTTGGACAAAAGTTCATATTATATTACAACTAATTCAAAGAACGAAACAGCCTGGATAATTAAGCAAACTACTCATGTTGAAAGCTGGGCACATTTTTTAAATCATTAGGCAAAAATAATTTGTGCCAAAATGATAAAATTATTTCCAAATCAGAAATAGATTAATGATAGCAAGTGTTACTCTGACCATGGATTTTAACATATAACCTCAATTAATCTTGAGTAAAATTCTTGAATCTCGTAACTCCCAACTCCAGCAACTAATAGAGGAAATTGACTTGAAAGAACAAGTACATACAAAGGAAAATTAACTTCATTGGTTGATTGATTCTGAACTGAGTTGTCTTTGTAGACTTTGAAACAATGAGAACACAAACTTTTGTTTAGCATTCGCTTACAATTGACCATTAATGAGGTAACGACTACCTTCAAATCTTCAGAGCAAAGTATTTTTAGTTTCCTCAGTCTGCTAACATATAAAGGATTGTAATATATAAAGCTTCTAATCCAAATTTATGAAGACCTCTTTACTCCAAACACATCATGTTATTAAGACCTAATAACTGTAATGTTTTCTAATACATTTTTAATTTTAAACAATATACCAGAAAAAAAAACCCAGTAGATATTGTGTCTCTCAAAGCAAAGACTTGTACCTCAAATTAATCAGCATCCCTGAATGTTTAATAATAGTTGAATCTTGTCTTGGTCAAAAGCTAGAAGTGAGTCGTGTATATTTATGTCATTTATCTGACTGCATTAAGATATGATTTTTGATGCAGATATGTTTAAACAAGGTAAAAGTTTCAGTGGTGTTGCAAACAGCCACTTTACTCTGGTGTAAATCCAAGCTACTGACGAAAGGAATTGGACTGCCTCTAACCTAACTCAGAAGAAAAAATAATTAAGATTAGTTTTTAGTTCAGATCATTGATCTAGTTCTTTATGCAACAACAGAAATGGTTGTGCAACCCAAGGGAGAAGGTAGGCACCAAGAGCAAGGAGAAGAAGGTGATACCATCTGCTTCTGCAGCAGGGTGGATTTATGCAACATTAAAGTGACCATATAAATACTGCCTTAGAAAGGAAACCTGCTGGCTAGAAGAGTCTGTTTCCTCAAATAGATTAATGATTTGTTTATTACAAGTTAAGCCACAAGGGAATCCTTAACAGGCTTTGTCTGCTTTCTGGGTAAGAAATGGCTCCACCTATTCATGCACTAGAAGCATTAACACTTTTAAGAATTTGAATGTGATAGGAAATAATCTACTAGGATAAAATTCAAGTTAACACACCAATTAAATCAGAGTTCACATAAATTTGCAGGAGGGGAAGGAAATAAGATCTCACTCCAAAGGGAATATGAGGGAAAGTTTGGGTCTAAAGGTTGGATGAGCTTCTGTAAAAAAGAGAAGTCTTGTGATTATTAACATTAGAAGCCTTGTGATTATTAAATTAGCAGTCTTGTGATTAGCCAGAGGCTCCCTGCGTATAATATGATGGTGGGGAGAATATGTGAACCCTGAGGATTTCCCATGGAGTCTCTCATGATAGTATTTGAGTTAAACTGCTCTGTGGGTGTAGCTGCTTCAAATAACTGTGTAAGAAGCAAGCTGAGCACCATTGCAGTAAGTTAATGTTCAGCTTTCGTTTAATGTTAAATCCTGTATTACTTGCTCAAGTAATACAGACTTTCCTTCAAAAGAAATTGGATAAAATTCGTTATTGTATTTATAAAGGTGCACATTATACTGAGTATCTTGAAGAATTCAGATTCTACTCTGTAGTTTTCCATTCTCCTCATTAGTCTCATATTTTCATTCATTGTATGTCCAGAATTCCTGGCTGCTTCAGCACTTGTAACCACTCGTAGGTTTTTCTGAGTTATACTTAGCATGTACTAAGCTCCAAGTTGTCATAGAACTGAACGTGAAGGTAAGAAAGTATTATAAAACCTCATTTACCTTTTGACACCGTGAGTGACAAACACTGTACTTGTATAATCAGCAGTTGATTTTTATCTAATACACAAATCATGCATCACTAGAATAACAACACTCAATGTTGATATAGCTGGATAGAAAACTTAAATATTAACAGGTAGCAATAAATCAGCATAACTTTTACTTCTTGGGCATTAAGATACACCAAAGTTTTGGCACTGGCATACAAAAATGGATAATGTGTGAACTGCAGAATGGAAAGCTATGTGTGAATGGAAAAGCTGTACTCTAAATAACACATCAGTATGATTTATGTTCTACCTCTGCTGCTTTTCTGCATCTGCCCCCTGGTCTTTAGAATATTCTTTTGGCGTTGCGCACTCACTGAATGCCAAGTCAGTGCATGCTACACCTTTTCTGTTACTATTCTGGTTTATGTGGCCTAGCTTTTCATGGGAGTTGCCTCTGCTGAGGCTTATCTGGGAATTCTGTTTTTAACAGGTACCTGTAAAAGGCTGAAATGACCTTCCGTTTTAGCATTCAGCAAAACCAGGGCAAAAAGAGTACTTCAAGAATAACTAAACAGTTTGGTGCTGGAATAAAGCACCTGCTCTCACAGATGACAAAGATCTCATGTACTAAGTGAAAAATATATCCCCTAATGAACATATGCTAGGAACTGTTTGGATCCAGACATAACAGGAACGAAACATTTAGATCCCTGCCTGCCATATGGGAAACCCACATTTCACGATTACTCCCAGCCTGTCATTCCAAGGGTTGGCATAGAGCACTGGATGAAGTAATGGCTTGAAATTATTCAGCAAAATATTTAAATGTTTGTTCTGTAGTCTCCTCTCATGTTGCCTTTCTGTTGTGTGCCCGTAATCTAGCTGAACTTGTGCAAACCACTGAACTGCAGAGGGAGGTGATGCAGAAAGCGCGGCCATCTGGGCCTGCCTGAATAGGAAGAGAAGAAAACAGCCTCACTGTGAGAGCCGCTGGCTGTATTAGAGCCAGGATTGCTTTTACAGGAGTGCCAAATCTTACTAATTTATTTTCAGATTCATCCTTCAGAATGACTCTGGCAGTGATATTATTCAAAAAGCAGTTGCAGACTGTTCTTGAATCTTAAAGCACAAGTCTCTTTAAATTCTGCAGAGTTTTAGTACTTTGTGAGCACCTAACATTTGGTTTCCAGATACAGAACTTTCCTTAAGAGTAAGCCCTGCCAAAAGAAGTAACTTTTTCTTACAGTAGTATTTTTGTGACCCGTCTGTTCATCAAAGCAGCCTTCTTTGGTAAGTACACCGAATGCCAAAAGCCATAACATGTTATGTTCATCTCCTCACTACCTTTATCCCCACACCATGGCATAATCTTTTTGCTCGAAGTCTCACGGCCAAAAAGCATCCTAACAGGAGAACCGGCTTCTGACTCTGCTAAACGCATTGCATTAAAGGAGGTCACAACCACGCCATAAACGCATGAAGACAGAGCAAAAATCAAACTTGACAAAAGAAAGGACAATTTTACTTGAAGTTAAGAGCGTTCCCACTAATTTCAACCGGACTGGAACTTCTGGCAGTATGTGAAGCGTTGAGAGATCCTGTGGTGAAGGAAAAATTGATTTTTTTTTTCTTTTTCCCCTGCATTGTGAGACTGATGTCCCTAATCTATGTTAACGAGGGCCCAGGCAAACTCTCCCTCCTTATTTTGGAGAAAATACTCTTTTTTTTTCTTTTTTAGACTGTAACAGGCCTTCAACTGTTTTTAATACCCTGTCCAGTAAATGCCGGGAGCCTGTTCGCAATCAATGAGACACGTTATTTATTAACTGACCTCTTCGTAATTGTCCCCAGACAGGTTCCCAGCAGTTTCTGGCAGGCGTGAGCGCCGAGGTGAACTCAGAGGTGGCTCCGGCCTCGACCAGCCCCGCTCCCGCCCCTCACGGCCAGAGGGCGGGAAAAGCGACCGAGACTACCACGGCGGTTCGACGCGGCTGAGGAGGGAGGGGGCGGAGCGAGGAGAGGCCCCGCCCCGCCGGGCCCGGCGGGGCGGGGCCTCTCCTCGCTCCGCCCCCTCCCTCCTCAGCCCCGCCTCGCTCCCTCAGAGCCGCCGCGACCCACCCCTTTAAGCAGCGGGTGGCGGAGCGGGCGGGTCTCTGCATCCGCGGGGGCGGCAGCCGCCCGCGCGTTTTGCCCGCTGACAGCTGCTGTCGCCCGGCGGCCGCCCTCCCTCCCTCCCTCCCTCAGGCACCGGCGGCCGCCGCCGCGCTCGCTCTCTCTCTTCTTTCTCCCTTACCGCCGCCGCCCGAGTGCCGTGCCAAGCCGGCGGCACGGCGGCAGCGGCAGGCGGGGAAGCGATCCTCACCGCTCCGCCTCCCATCGCCGCCCGCTGCGGGGATGTGTGATTGCCATGGCGAGGCGGCTCTTCCCGGGGGCCTGGCTCAGGAAACCCCACTACGCGCAGGTAGGCCGGCAGCGGGCCGTCCCCCGCGGCGGGCGAGCCAGGCAGGCCGGTGCCAGCACCCTTCCCTCCCCGCTCTCCCCCTCCGCAAAGTTACCTCAGGAGCGGGCGCCGCCCGCAGGGCTCGCCGCTTCTCCCGGCCCGGCGCCGTTCCCTCCCGCCGGCGCCTGGCGGCGGACGGGGCTCTGCTGCGCTGCTGCTCGGCTGGTCGCGGCACCGGGGCTGGGGCACTTGCCGCGGCCGCCGAGCCCCTTGGCGGCGGGTCTCGGGGCACGGGAGCAGGTGTCGGGCAGCTCCGGGGACGCGGGGCTTGTTGCCGGTCGGATCGGGCCTCTCTTGCCGCCCCAGGGGCGCAGCGAGCTCGGCGGAGCGGCCCGCGCCGCCGGCCGGCGGGACCTGTTACGCGGAGCCCGCCCGCTGCCCCGGCCCGCGCGGGCTCGCAAGACTGTCGGTTGGGCAGCTCCAGGCGGGTGCCGCCGGCCCGGAGGAGCCCTCGTGCTTTTCTCCACGTGTCCCTCCCGTACACCCATCGCCGGCGCCGTGGACATCCCTCCCATCAGAGGGTGGACCAGAGCTGGCAGGCGTAGACTCGCTTTTTCGCGTATCCTAAAAGAATTAACGTCGGGCACTTCTCGCTTGCCGTCCAGTAGTTAGTTACTCCATGCGTTTGTTTATGCGTTGGTAGGGACACGTCTGTATTTACATATAGAGGTACATGTTTGTATTACTTAAGCTATGTATGTAAGGATGTTTTGGTTGAAAGTGCTGTGGCTGTCATGTAGCGGGAAGTTCCGCTGTGAAATGTTAGTCCATAATAACCATATGGTACATGGAGGGTTATTCTCTGGGGTTTCTTTTTATCTGTTGCATTATATTTTAATTAAATTGTAACTAAAAATGAGTATTTGTTGAGTTGGAGGGGATAAATATTTCATTTTCTTATATATGCTACTTATATGTTCATCATCTGTTGATATCTTATTAAATGCTTTGAAATCATTGGATTAAAAAATGTAAACTTAATCCTGATGCATTTTAAGGTCTCAAATGTTTTAATTCATCCTTGTCTGGAACTTTTCCAATCTTACCGTCTTTTTGGAAGTACCTGAAGTGGGATGTACACTTCTTAAATGTATAATCTTACCCTCTTAAGTATTTATTTTCTGGTATGTATCTGCAAATCTAGGTCAGTATCACTTGATTTTTAGACCAGAAGAGATTGCTCTCAACCTATTTACTGAAGTAGACACCTGTGCAGCATTGGGATTCCCATAGGAGAAAGCCTCTGATACAAATTAAAGTGAATCTATATGCTACCTTTCAGATTAGGATTCTTAAACTTGTCTGCCTCCTTTGCATTGGTAAATATCTTACTGATCACTATATGGTGATGTCTGATAGCATTTTTTTCCATTCTTCTCAACTTTTACTTGAAGGCCTTTCAAGCAAAACATGTTATTTTAAAATCTGCTGAGAAAAAGGAAGACAGCAAGATAATTTATTAGAAAAGCCAAAGAAGTTAAATATTTGTTCCTATAGCAGATTAAAAACTATTTCTAACTGCTTTCTTGTGCTGGAAGCTGCATTTGAGTATCCTACCAGATTTCGTGTAGGAGGTCCAATAGTGGTTTTGTGAACACTAAAATATTTTTGTGTGTTAGGCAGTGAATCTATGTTGATATTTGATGCATCCATAGAATGTCAGCAAGCTATCAATATATTGGCTTTTCTTGTCACTGCATGTTGCTGTTGGTACATGACAAATGTAGTCGTGATTTAACTACAGGGTGTTTCAAAGAAATTGATCCAGCTTGAAATCACTGTAGCTTTGAAATTGGGTCCATGTTTTTGTAACACCCCATATATGAATTGCTGAGTGCTTTATTGAGATTTGTCTCCAAATAAGCCAATGCTCTCTAAGTGCTAGACTTTAGCTCACTGAGATGTAGCTACAAGCAGGATGGAAAGATTTGTGTCATATTGCTGTCCAATATTTCAAGTAGCACAGCAAGGGAAGATAGTTGTGCAGTGGAATGTATGCTGAGTGACCTCCAAATGTGTTCCAGACTTTTTGAAAACTTTGTTGTGAAGTGAGTTGATAGAACATCAGGTTCTGCAACACAGAACTTAATATCTGCTCTAGCTTTCCTGCTATAGGAGGAGCAGGGTGCTCTGCATTGGTTTGCAAATGATACTCTATGGCAAATGTTCTATTATTATTATTTTACATATTCTTTATGCAGAATGATAGATCCATAGGTATTCAGTTGATCTTTTTGGCTAAGAAGGATGTGCTGCCAAGTGTCAGCTCACGTAGAAGGAGCAGGGCGAACTCTTAGATATCTTACCTTAGCTAAAAACCTAGTGGTTAGGGACCCACAAAGACAATGGTGAAGTTTTTCCACAAAACAGTAACTCTGAAAGACAAAATTTTCCCATTGCTTAGGCTGCAAATCATGTAACAGTAGTAAACCAAATAAAATAACAAAAACCCCTCAAACCTGACAAACTTTTGAACACTACTAAATGCCACCAAAAAAAATCTAGTTGTATTTATAGGAATTTACAGTTGGGTGAATAACACTGTGGGTTTTGATTTGTGTTTTACAAGGAGAGCTGTAGTTAGCAATTGTATCATGACGCTGAGGGCCAGCCGGCAGGATCATGTGTGACAATAATCATGTAAAGAACACCTGCATGCGTGGAAGCTTTGTGGCCTCTAGAGATTCTGGACCAAGTTTGCAGGCTCTTTAGAGATGTCTCATTGACTTCAGTAATGTACAAGAGACTGTCTTTGAAGGGCAAAAGAATAAACAAATTTTAAAGCCCTACATAACAGAAACTTCCTATATCACGTCTTTCTCTAAGATTTTAATACTTTTTTTTTTCCCTTAACCTTTTAAGGGGAAGCATCCTGTTTTCCATTTTGGTCATTATCTTACTTCAAAATATATCTGCAACTCTGTTTACTTAGTTTGATTACTCAGGATACAAATAATTCAAGATGCTAGCATAATCCTAAGCATGCACTGTCTGCTCTTAAAAATCTGAATGTGTCCAGTACCTGGCATCCAAGACAATGTTGGCTAATATTCTCGAACATCATGTCAGCATACCTGAAATACATTCTATGAATCATAAACCAACCTGAATAAAGAACAAAACAGGGTCACTAACATGATCAGCCAACAATATTTTTATCTGAACAACTCAGATTTGGAGATTAGTGCACTGCAGTTATGTGGAATACTTTGCAGAATTAAGCTCCCTGTACTATTAAACAAAGAAACACTTTCATACTCTTTAACCATAAAAATGTTTTAAATAAAAAGTAGGCTTACCAAAAACTGGCAAGTAATGTTGCATTTTGATCCACTGCTCTCCATATGCTTTGGAGTGCGTCCAGGCTTGAGTTTTGCCAGAAGTGGCTTTCCAGTTCTGTTCCAGGGGATGAATGTCTAATTATTATTCAATGCACATGACTTAGTAGAATATACAAGTGATGGAAGAAGTTGACTCTGTAATATGCTTTTTAAGCATTACGAGTGCTTTCCTTCATTCTCGTATTCCCTGGCTCATATTTAAAAGTCTCAATGGAAGAGTGGAGCAGAAAAGAGAAATTATGTTTCCTGGTTTTGGACACTTTCTTGCTTTTTTGATAATTTTCTAACCCTCAGTCCTTCTGTTGCCCTGAATGTGTTGTTACTAAAAATGCTTCCCAGCAGTTTGTCACGATTCCAAATGAAGTCTGTCTATACGTATTGTTCCCTAATGTCTGTCTGGGACTTCCTGCTCAGAAATGCATTAACGTGATCTGCGCAGCATCTGTGCGGTAAGGCCACTGGATGTGGGGTGCGTTAGTGCACATAGGACCGAACCAGGCTCAGTAAATCTGTGTCCCTGCTGCATTAGTGCAGGATGTGCACATCAGTTCTGACACTTCCAAGATGAAGTGGACTGAGAGTGTCTACACTAACAGACCAGTTCTGGGGAGGAAATGGAAATTTGATAGGGGGAATGTAGGGAAGAAACCAAATTATGATTGGACCTTTTGCTGAGTGTGATAAGGAAGTTCTTATTAGAAAAGTAATTCCCTTTGAATCAAAGAGAGTGCAACTTTGTGATCCTCTGTAAGCAGATGTATGCTCTTGTCCATGCTCTGAACTGGCAGGACCTAAGTCTCTTGCAAGTCAAAAACTACGCGACTACATTGGCACAGTGCTGAGCCCAAAATAAATCCAGCTTCTCTGGAGCTTCCTGCCAAGTTTATGATGTAGTCAGATGGCATTTGGAGAGGACTTTCTGTCCCAAACATGTTCTCTTTCTGCCTGAGAAGGAGGACAAATTTGGATAAACCCATATATAAAGTATTCTCTCCTGTACTATGAATATGGTCAATATTCTGCAGTGGTCCTGAGTCTTGCAGACAACTGCTGGTCTCTGAGATTGTACTAAACAGTATGCATTTAACACAAAATTGCATTAAATAGCACTTTTGTTTAAAGTTTAGTATTATAAAGGTTCATGGAAGGAGTCAGCAAGAAACCCTGAGGAAAGAAGAGAGTTTGTTGTCCCAGAAGCTTTGGTTCCCAAGCAGTTTTTACACATGAAACAGCTTTGCCTGAAATTGACACACTCATTTCTATTGACCTTTCTCAGATTTTACCAGTAGTTTTGTGTGCTATAGTGTTTATGTTCTACAATATTATGGTTATTAGAAATAGTTAAAAAAAACAACCAAACAAACAAAAACCAAAAAAATCCCACCTGTCTCTGAATCTCTAAAGGAAATAACTCTGTCTTATCTTTCAAATAGATGAAAGATGATACTGAAGAAAGTTAATTTATTAGAATTTTCAGTAATCCTATTAATAGAAGACATTTTGTAGAGAAGAGTCTTGTGACAGGCTTTAGGAAGGCTATTGTCATAATAGTCTGTAGAAATGAGGATGTGATAAAATAATATTTTGTTCTCCCTGTAGGTGTTCTGCAATATTTTCTTAAGGACTGGGTAATTAAATAGTTATGAAACGCTCACTTCTAAGAATAAAAATCAATTTGAGAAAAAGCAAATACTCTCTTCTTTTTTTTTTTTTTAATCTTGCCTATTCAAACTCTGCCCCAAGCATCTTGTTCTCTATAGTCTTCTAGACTGACTGCAACTGTGGAGTAATAATCCTTCATGTATTTTCATTTAGTATCTGTTCATAATAATCTGCAACACCACCCCCCCCTTTTTTTTTTTAAAGTTTTGTGAGCTTCTGTCTCACACAGATGTTGCTTGAATCACTGAAAACTGCCTGCCATTATGTTGGTATCCTTTTGTGTTTGTGGGTAGAATTTCATATAATAAAAGAAGTTCTCATGTTACTTGAATCTCTGAAAGTGTGTGTGATGGAGTTAGAGATCCAGATTTGGCTTCTGTGAGCTAGAAAGCCCTGGAAGACAAGCTGGTATGTTGAATTAAACATACCCAGGAGCTCTGTACTTGAGCAATTCTTGTCATGGGTTGTTTTCACGTGTGATGTTGGATATCAAAATGTGAAATGTATTGTGATAGTTTCTGGAAAATCATACTTCTCTTTGGAGAAATACAACTAAAAATTACATTTAAGAGGAAGTTAAAGTTGCCAGAAGTCTTGGTTCTTATCAAAAGAAAGGAGCTGTCTTGGTATAACTTCTGCCTTGGTTTGATTACATTTGTTTTGAGGCAATATCCATTTTATAGCCAAGGAAAATTATTTCCCCTTATGTTCTTTGTCTCCCAACTTGGATAACAGAACTTAAAGGAAATACTTGCAAGGCTTTGTAGAATGCAATATGGGACAAACTGGGACTTGAACCATATGAATAAATCCCCTGTACCCTGGTCCAAAGAAGCTGAGTAACCCTAACATTGAACCTCATGCATGTATCTATTTGGCACAGAATTTAAGCATTGTTGAAATGTAGGTTAGGTTATTTTATGTTGCCAGAACAGACATTTTGGATGCACTTTGTTTATAGATAGCAGTCTTGAAGAGGAAAAAAGTAGGAAATGCTATAATTTGGATACACTTTGTGTTAACTTGATTCCTGTCCTCCCCCTCCCCCCAAGATTTGCATAGTTGGTCCTGCTCTTGTGTTGCAGCCTGCCCATCTGTGGCTAAAACGAGAAAGCCATGAATGTTTTAAATGAATTAAATTATGCTGCTTCGATTGGAACATTTGTTTTTAGCTTATTTGTAACCAGTGTTTTTATTTACTTCCTGAAAGAAGTAGTACCTAGACTTATCTGAAGAATGGGACTTATAGGGAAAGTGTTTCCTTCAAGAATGTGCAGAGGATATATCAACGTATAAGATGACTTCTGGTAGGATTCAGAAAAGTTAATTAAACTTAATAAATGAAAGATACTTGAAAAGAGATGATTGAGAAAGCACCCACCTTCACAGCTGAATTCTTAAATTATGGTGATTGTACTATAGTGCTGTTGACTTAAAAACAACCAACCAACCAAGCTAAATACCCACCATTTCTGGAGAAAGCTTTTATGTGTCGGAGTGTCATCTGTCAGCTTTTCCAGCTGCTGTAGGCCAAGTGCTGGATGGAGAATAGGAGAGTACTGTTCTTTCTTGCTCTATATAGTGTATCTCAGCAGCTCTGGGCTGAGTAAAGAGCATGGGAGGTTGGGTAGGAAGCAAGAGGACTTACCTGAAACGTCAAACAAGATCCTTCTTTTTTTTTTTTTTTCTGGCAGCAGATTTAGGTGGAATATCGTAAGCTGTTTAAAAACAACCCTTTTAGATTGGATGCTGAAGAGCTTTATTGGTGGAGGTCTCTCTGTGTGTGCTGGTTGTGTTTGGGTTTTATTTATTGAAATAAGTGATGAAACTTTGTCAGAGATTAGGTTCTCAACACTACACTGGTGGTGTATATTTAGATGGAAAATAAAATTTCTCAAGTTACCTCTGTGATAGTGTGCATACAAGAAGTTAAGGGTGGTTTGAATCAGCCTTTGCCAATGCAGCCATCCTCATTTCAGCCTGGCACATCTTAATTGTTTTTAGTAACGGGGCTACGACTGTAGCTTTGTGGAGTGTTGCTGGGGTAGCCCAGGATGTTCCTCTGACCCCGTGCTGTCAGTTTACTGTACATGCAGCTGAAGTGGCAGAGCGAGCAGGCACACTCACCTTTGCTACTCCAGCTCCTTATTTATTTGACTACAAGAAACTTCCAGTGAAAATGGTTTTTCATGAAGAAGACGATTCTCAGTCTATGAGACCAAAGTGCATTCACTTCTACAGACTCTGCCATGTGGTGGTAACCTTTGACAGAGGGTTGGGGCAAGGGAGTGGAAGTGGGAATAATGGGCAGCTGTTTGCTCAGTTGACTAGGAAGTCAATCCCAACAAAAAGATGAGTACAAAAACCTAATGAACATGCCTTCATTGCGTAGTTATCAATAATTAAATATGATCTGATTTTATCAAAATACCAAGTGTTAATTACAAATAGCTTTTGTACTTCTCTTCAGATGCTGCTGTATCTCATTGTGCTTGCGGAGGCAAAAAAGGTCATTCTTTCTGTTTGATGCTGTATCTAGTTACAGCAACATTATGCCAAAGTAAAAATAGATGAATGACTCGCCTGGTTAGTTTCAGGAACTGTACTACAGAGCACTGATTGGTATTAGTACTGTGTTGAAACCAGCAAAAAACCCCACCTCTAAGTTGTGAAACCATGAGTTTTTAGGCGGTATAAGAACAAATAAAAATAAGTGAATTATTACAGAATATATTGAACCTCTGTGAATATACTATAGTAATTCTTATTTGTAAATGCTAAAACTATTATATATCTGTCCTTCAACCAGCAGAGAGTATGAAAGTAGCAAGGAAAAAGCACATTGTGTGCGCCAGAGGGGCTGAGAAAAATCCGTTTGTGCGCTCAGAACTGATTGGGATCAGGCGATCCCTCAATCCTGTACCTTAAATGTTTTTGATCTACTGGTTTGGTTCACCTCTATTCAAAACTGTGTTTCAAGAGACCTCTGCTGGAAGGCTGCCTCAGGGCTGGCAACCTGGGCTTGTTGAGGAAGAAAAGATCTCCTTGTTTTTGTTTTGGTTGATTTTGTGTAGTGTGGGAGTAAGAACTAAACTATGCAAAGAACCCATCTGCTCTGCTTACAGCTTTCTGTTGGTTCTGGAAGTGGGAACAGGGAGAGAGACACTCTCCTTTTGCTTTGCCCTATCACCTCTGCTGGCTTCCCAGAGCTGGGAAAGAAGGATGCTTGTGGGTGATAAGCACATTTTGTGCATGGGCAGTGGTTCCGGACAAGGATTCTGAAGTAGGAAAGTTGTGCTGGAGAAAATGAAGCAGTGAATGAGGCACTGAGTAGTGCTGGAAACTTACCTGAGAATGGAAGACAGACGGTGGAGCAAGACTGGAACTGAGGCCAGTGTTGCAGAATCAGATGCAAATAGATTGGAAAAAACTGGAAGAAAATGAACAGCAGAGAATGTGTGGTTCAAGAGGGGGACACTAAGACTGGCTAAGCAAACAGCCTGAGATGGGTACTGGAAAGAAAAAAAAAATAGTAAGTGAAAATTATAGATGCCTAAATACAGAAAATGGTCTGGAAGAAAGAATAGATGAGGCTGAGTCCCCCTGAGCTTGAACTAAGATTACAGTTCTCTTCTGTACAGGACTGTGGTGGGGGAAGTATTTCTGAACCCATTGGTAAAGTATCAATTCTTACTTATTGCTGGTTCACATGTAGAATGACTTCTACTGCTTTTCATTAGTCTGTTCAAGTAGCGTGCTTTGCAAGAAAGTTTGTGTTTCTTCATGTTGTAAGCATGTAGGTGTTTTCATTTGGTTGGTTTTGTTTGGTTTTTGGGTTTGTGTTGTTTTGTTTTTAGGAAATTGCACTGGAAGTCTTGCAATTCTGTCATTTTAGTAGTCCTCTTTCAATGGGAAAGAGTTATGTGTGGTACTTATTTTCTTACGCTCCCCAGCCCCTTGCTGTCAGTTTTGTTTTCTTGGCCATTCTGTCCTCAGCTTCCTCATGCATTTCCCAAGCTGTTTCTAAATGTGCTGTAAACCACAAAACATTATGGTTGGTCTACTTTTGTACTCCATCCAGTTTGTATCCGTATTGTGGACACCACACTTCAGAGGAAATTACGTGTTACTCCAAGACCTTTATGGCTCTGAGGAAAATAGCAGAAATTATTCCTGTCTTAAAACACTCGCAATAAAATACGACAGAAGAAGAACTGGTTGAAGAAACTATCTGATCAAGATCTATCACCAGAATAAAAGCAGTTAATTGTATCTATCTCTTCTTTAAACTAGGTAGTTTTCAGATCAAGGGGATGTGTGTGAGGGATGAAGTAACAGGGATGCACAGCTGAGGCCTGTGGCAGGACCGCAGCTGCATGGGTTGGAACCACCTTTGGGTGGCTTGGAACTGACCTTTCTTGAATTATTTATTCCGAAGGAAAGGGTGTAAATGCACACTGATTGTTTGCACTGATTGTTTGTCATATTTTTATAAGTACTCATAAATTATTGTAGTCTTTCTAGTTAAAAAACAAGCAAACACCTGATTTATTTAATTTGCTGCAGTTCTGTGTTTTCCCTCCATTGGAAAGCTTGGTAATGTCCATCCTGTTGGCATCTTCTGGAGCCCCCACCCTCCTGCTCCCTCCATGTCTCCCTCCACAAGCTTTCCAAGCATTCAGCTCGGGGCTGAGATTTCACTCTGAAGCAGTATCAGGTTTTCCATTTTGTTTTTCTCAGCGTAACTCTTGATTTTTCACAATAAAACATTTGCTTAGTTTTGTAAAAGTTGAAAAGCAGTTTAAGATTTTTAATCAGTTGTCCTGGAAACACAAATCCTCTGCTTAAACATACATCAGAGACAAATGTATTTATTTGTCCGTTTAACGCTGGTCCCTTGCTAACATCAGCCCTGACTTGGAGGGACCAAGGGTATGAGGCATTTCAAGCTCCTGGTTACAGAACGTTCACTTCTACGTGTGTCTGTCAGAGACTTCTAGCAGCAAAATAGTGATGCACATGATGAGCTTTCAGTCATCAGCAGTTAAGAAAGTTGTTTACTTTGAAGAAAACATTATCCGAATCAACAACTTATGATAAAATATTTGATTATTTGGTTTCTAAATTGATAATTCCTTAATAGATTTCTTTTTTAAAATTTTCTTTAAAGCATTTTTATTGGTGGACCATTGATATGGTGTAGCAGGACAATCCTGTGTTCCTGTACAGCACTCTCCTACCTTTCCTTCTGTAGTTACATGTAAATGAGAGGGTACTCAAGCACTTCATTTATTGAAGCGGCCCAAATCTTTGAAAGTTGTTTTTGGGTTTTGTTTTGGTTTTGTTTAGTAAGTGTGGATTTTGGTATTTGTATTCCATGTTTTTCTTAACCTATATTTATATTGAAGATGTGTAGTTTCATTAAATTATCAGGCATCTACACTGCCACAATCAACTTTTCAAAATTCTGATAGTACTTATTAGAGAACATAAACAAAGCCTTTATATTATTTAATGACAAACCTTAATATTTAGTCTTATTCACGGATGTTTAGAGAAGACCAAGGATTCTATAAACATGGTTTATTGTGGGTGAGTACAATGATTTGGTTTTTAAGTGACTTTCTGGTACATGAATATGCTATGTAGATTACAGAAAGGAATATTCATTGTGCTGTTTTCAACAATCTAAACCATGAAAGGTTTAAAAAAATTGCTTGCAGTACATGGTCATCTTTAAACTGGCTTCACTTGCAGCACTGGCAGTGGAGGAACAACTTAAAAATAAGGCAAATAGGTCTAAAATGTTGTTAGTAAAATTACTTCAGAATATTTCTACTGGTTTTGCCAAGGTGTACTATCCTTCGGTTGTGCTGACACAACTTATTGCATGCTTGTACTGTCAGTCAGGTCAACTCCTTCATTTCATCTGTGATATAGACTCACGAACAGTTCTTGGGCTGTAATTACAACAAAAATGGGCTTCAATATAGAGGTGCAAAGAAGCAGGGGCAAAGGTATTTGTACCGTACTGCACAATTTCGATCAAATTGAATATTGCAGCCTGGCTTGCCCTATGAGGGTCTGTCACCTTTTATTTTATTTGTTTATATCTTAATTTTTCTTCCATCTCCTCTCCTGTCAGTTTTGCTTATGGAAGGAAGCAAGTGTTCCATGTAATGCAGTGTGCTTATTTTATCACTGCGAAAGTCACATCCTTAAAGGTGAAGTAGTAAATCATGTTTGTTCCTATCATTCTGACTACTGCTGGATGAATTACAAAGGGTATTTTCTCTTTGTATCCTCTAGGTACGTTTCTCATATATGCGAATGAAGTATCTCTTTATCTCCTGGTTAGTAGTATTTATTGGCAGCTGGATTATGTATGTTCAGTACTCCACCTACACAGAACTATGCAGAGGACATGACTGTAGGAAAATAATAGTAAGTATATTTAGCATAGCTTTCTTAAGTGTTTGTCCTGACTAATTCCACAGCCAATTCAGTCTGTGCCACGTAGAAATTAATCAAAATCTGATACTTCATCACGTTGAAGTAAGACTACATTTTCAATTACAGGTAAAACCAGTTATGTTTCTTAACATTGTTTTGGTATAGGGTTAATGAATTATTTTCTTAGATTTTTCTTTCAAGAGTCAGGTGTTGAGAGAGATACAGTTGTTAAATACTTTTCTCCCTGTTTGTTTCAGTGTGATAAATACAAGACTGGAGTTATTGATGGGTCAGCATGTAGCAGTCTTTGTGCTAAAGAAACATTGTATTTTGCCAAATGTTTGTCAACAAAGCCCAATAACCAGGTAAGGCTTTACTCATCCAACCTAGTTTTAAAATTTCCCGCTGAAATGTCATTTTCTAGAACAGCTTAGTGTCAACAAGCCGTATCTGTTTGATACAGATTATTTTCAAACTTTATTTGCTGTGACATGCAGAACATGTTTATATATGTATATAGGATACATATATAGAATATATAGGCATGCTTTATATTATTAATATATTAAATACAATATGTACCTATATATAATATACCTGCATATGATATTATATATTATTCCTTTATGTAGAGGGGTATATTGTTATTTTCTAATATATATTTTTATAAACATATCTATAATATACCAGATCCTTCCATGTTTCACAGAATACCTAACATTTTGTACAGCATACTGCTGCTCTGCTATCCTGCTTCCCAAATGGAAGCAGCAGCCTCTTAACAACGTATGCAAAGATGGTAGTAACACCAATGTCCTGTTTATCAAGCTGTCTTTGCATTTTCTCAGTATAGTGTCTCCTAAGTACCTGCAGCAGTGGGTTGCATTTGAGGTTGCTATTGTTTGCGCTCTGTGCATTGGCTGTAGACAAGACTCTGTTTTCTGATCTGTCTGGACTCTTGAAGCAGTGGTTGGAGTACAGGCGGTCTTTAGATGATGGACTTCTACAGTGTTTTTTACTGCTTTCCCTCTTTTCCTGCATAGATGTATTTAGGAATCTGGGGAAATCTGCAAGGTGTTATAAAATGCCAGATGGAAGAAGCTGCTCAACTTGATTTTGGTACTGACCCAGAACCAAGGAAGGAAATAGTCCTATTCGATAAACCAACAAGAGGAACCACTGTTGAGAAATTCAAAGAAATGGTATATGGACTTTTTAAAGTAAGTATGTGCTTATTTTTTTCTATTTTGACAGAAAGGCTTATTTTCCTGTAGCTGGAGAGGATGCTCAACGGTATGAGCCTTGTTAAGTGCACACTAGAAAAATAATCAACACAAAAGTTTTTCCCAGAGGTGTTTATCTTGAAGTTTGAAGTAACTAATTTTCAGGTTTTTTCCTTTTTAACAGATGGAAGCTTGCATGTCTACAGCTTTAATTTGTATTTGTATAGAAAATATGGTAAAAATATATATTTTTTGCTACTTCTGGGGTTACTGTAACCAGGTAAGAAGACCGAAGTGCAATTTGAAAACTGGTCAGGCTTGAGAAGAGCTACTGTGTTAACTAAGCAGCAGGAATATCTCCCAACCAGAATGACCAGCTTTCCCAGTTCTTCCTGTGTTACATCAAAATGATACTTATTTCTATTGCCTTAATGCTTCCCCAGAAAATTCATAATATAGAGTCATCGCTTGGATGCTGTGTCAATACTGATTTGGGGTTTTCTTTCTTAAAATTCTCTTGCTATCGTCATAGCTCCTGTCTCCAGTGATGAAAATAATGCTGTTCCAGCTGAGCATGTATACACACGCTCACACGTAACATAACGATGTAAAGCTGATGACAGTTGTGCTGCATCACAGTAGTTTTGTCTCTACAACTAGGTGAGCAGCAGGTGTTTTAGAGTTTTTAGGATAGTTTGGGAGAAGTTTATCTGACTCTCTGTGTGCATTGGTGGTAGTTGAAAATGCAGTAGTTCTGATTCCAGCAATGGCTTTTTTCTCTGTACTGATACCATGGAAGTGGTTATATCAAGTTAAAAAAATAATTTCAGTACACTTATCTTATGGGATTTGTACCCAGTGTGACTTGGTACTTCTTATAGCTGGCCAAAATGTAGTTGAGATTGTAATTTCTCTACACCTAAACATCTACAAGTTTACTCAGCTGAAAACTAAACCTGATCTAAACATTTTAATTCTACATGCTTTTTCCAAGAGAATATTTAACAAGCTACTTAATATGGTTTTTCTTGATCTGAGAACACCTGAATGTTAATGTTTGCAAAGAACATTAGTACTTCCAGAAGATCATATACTTGGTGCCTTTGAGAACAGAACAAAAAGGAAGCTCTTCAGACATCTGGTAGCAAGTCCTGTAACATCTATAACCAATAAAAACCAGAACATATGCCCTACCACACTATCCATAGAAGGAGAATAACAGGAGGTAGGATGACAGGAGGATTGGTAGTTAATGAAATCATACTTAATCTTTTTCATTTGTTGCTTTTAGGCAAAATTGGGTGAACAAGGAAATCTTTCAGAACTGGTCAATCTCATCCTGTCTTTTGCTGATGGAAACAAAGATGGTAGAGTTTCTTTGCCAGAGGCGAAATCTGCATGGGCGCTTCTGCAGTTAGACGAGTTTCTGTTAATGGTGATACTGCAGGACAAAGAACATACACCCAAGTTGATGGGGTTTTGTGGGGATCTCTATGTGACTGAAAGAGTTGAATATACCTCTCTCTATGGAATCAGCCTTCCATGGATTATAGAACTTGTCATTCCCTCTGGCTTCAGAAGAAGCATGGACCAATGGTTTACTCCATCATGGCCAAGAAAAGCAAAAATAGCTATAGGGCTTTTAGAATTTGTGGAAGATATTTTCCATGGACCTTATGGAAACTTTCTTATGTGCGATACAAGTGCCAAAAACTTGGGATATAATGATAAATATGATTTGAAAATGATAGACATGAGAAAAATTGTGCCAGAAATGAATTTGAAGGAAATTATTAAAGATCGTCAGTGTGAATCAGATTTGGACTGCATTTATGGTACAGACTGTAGAACTCTGTGTGACCAAAGCAAAATGAGATGTACCACAGAAGTAATTCAGCCAAACTTGGCAAAAGCCTGTCAGCTACTTAAAGACTATCTGCTTCGTGGTGCTCCTTCTGATATCCACGAAGAACTAGAAAAACAACTGTACTTGTGTATTGCCCTTAAAGTCACAGCAAATCAGATGGAAATGGAGCATTCGTTAATACTCAATAACTTAAAAACTTTACTGTGGAAGAAAATTTCCCATACAAATGATTCTTAGCTTCTCCACCAGCAGATGACATTGACGCCTGCCACTAGAAGTGGCCTATTGCATTTGATAAAAATGGTCTGCAGCATTTTTTAAAGACATTTCTTTACTCAGATTCCATTAATGGCTCTTTAGCTCTTGCTGTTCAGTCAGTACCTTATGATAGGACTCCTCAAAGAATGAACACGCCACTGAATGATCGGGCAGAGGCCAGAAGCACTTCTGGTGTTCCAGTGCTGTGTTGTGGAAACAGAAACTCTGCATGCTTGACTGTTCTGTGCACTTCGTCAGATCTTGAACAGGATGGAAGTATTCACTGTGCCACCACATCTACTGATGGAACATCTTACAATTCTGTGAAAATCATTGCTCACTTGTGAAATACTTGCAAAAGATTTTTATCCTACGTAGTTTTATGAAGAACCACCACTACTGCAAATCATGTGTCTGAGTCAAAGTTGCTATTGTGAATAAACTGAACTGTGAGATCGAAGTTTACTAATACCTTGGCATGGCAGAATTTGCACATTAATAATTTTTAAACTGTGGAAAATTAGAATTTTATTCTAGAACTGACAGCTTGTAATACGAGACTTAAATCAGATTCTGTTTACACCTTGTTACCTCATGCTTACATCTTGAATGTTTAAGTAGTTCAACACTTTTTAATAAAGTCTATATACAGTAAACCATGTTGGGAGCCAAGAATTTTAGAACATGCTATTTCTTAAAATCATGTATATGGCCTGGCAGCAGCATCAACATTTGTTTCAAAAACTGTGGATTATTATACTTCAGTTCAAACCTTTAACCCAATTTAAGCTGTAGCAAACATTGGAAAGTGAGGAGTTTGTGGAGTAAGCTATTCTATGAGAACTGAAGTTAATCCATTTTTAAAAATACTGATAGAAATGTTCTAATAGTTAAAAAAGGAAGCCTGCATAGTGTGGGAATCTGCTGTATGACATGTGAAATGGGAACTAGTTGTGGATAAAGTCTTGACTCTGCACTGTCCCTCCAAATTTAGCTACAGACTTGTACTTAAATCCTCTTGAACTACTGCAAGAAGTATGTAAGCCAGAGCTAGACCTGAACTGTAGGACACAAGCTGGATTGTTCAGGATCATGGAATATTGCTTAAATGGAAGCCTGTGAGATAGTATAATAACAGCTAGAAATGAGATCCAACTGAAGTGAGCTGTAGTGTGCTACTATTCTTTTTTCTAGTAGCATCCATGAATCATGGTGAAGTCTCAAGTCACGAGTAAAATAAACAGCATCTGGTCCAGGCATTCCACATGGCATGACCACTGTACCTTTATCTGCATCCCTGTTTCTCAGATTAACATCTATGTTCACAATTATACAGAACTGGATGTCCATAAAACGCCTTAATATTGTGCTCAATACTTATCTGTTCATGTTTAATTTATAGATGTTCTAGGTATGAAGTAGTTCAGTCCTTAATGATTTTAATGGCAGTCATCCTTACACTTCTTAATCTTGGCCCCTTAATTCATTTTCAGCATAGGTAAGGACAACCTTTTTTTAAATATTTGAAAGGTTAACTTCTTCAGGTATCCTGTATTAAATGCATTCCTTGAATGATTAAACCAAAGTACAGGACCAACATATAGTCATTTCTCCATACCATATGTAGTAGTGTGCAGCTTGTGTTAAAAGTGTACTGTTTTGTAAGCATCAACTTTTTAGTTAAAGAATTACTATGCTAATTATTGTCTCTAACTTGATAATGTCCTCCAGCCACAGCTAGTATTTGTAGCCAGCAATGCATACAAGTGTAAAGTGGTTGTGTTCTTTGTGGGGAAAAAAAGAGGACTCTAATTGCTACTAGGTTTTGGGCAGAGATTATAGAATCTGAAATGACGTTGGGTACAGTTGAAAAACATGTTTAATAGTGCAATTTGTTGAACAGAATATTTTTATTGCTGTTGCATAAAGTTGGAGCTTTCATTGGAAAAAAAATGCACTTGTTTATAATAAATCACAGGTCTCCTTTTCTCTTTTGATAGCAGTGCTTACCACCTATCAGTATCTTAAAGCAAAACATTCCTCCATGTAGCCTACTTGACTCATGTTTTAACTGTGCAAGCAACTTCAGTAAGTCTAATGAGAAACAAGTGCTGAGATGTAGGAGAAAAATAAGGGATGGGGCAAGTCAAGGCCTGTGTAACTAAGCATGTATATGCAACTTAAAAGGAAATTCTCTTGTCTAATCACTAAATAATGTTAAGTATTCAGCTTAGGACAGTACTTGTTTCAGTAGCTGCCAGAGCCTGGAGCTGAGTGCATAGAAGTACTTGGGTTACTGGAGGAAGCTTAAATACTTCAATTAGACCTGTATTCCTGTACCAGCTACAGTTCAGTCACAGTAGGGAAAGTGCTGCCACTTGTGTTCTGAAAGCCTAAGGCTTTGGGCAGAGGCTTTAGAACCTCCTGTGCCTACTCCTGCTTTTTTCTTAAACTATATACAGATGATTTTCCCATAACATTAGGTATGCTTAAAGAAGAATGGTAAAAGGCATGTGAAGCCCTTTTAAAAAATTTAAAATCATTTTGGAGTTAGAAACAGCAAGTTCTTGTATCTAGTCTTTGATACTAGTCACACCAAAAAATAACCAAATTCCTTTCCCTTTCTAAAGGGAATAATTCTAATGCAGCAGCCTTGGTTTTGAAGTCCGTCACCTCTCTTCTCTATCAAGGAGTTCAATTCATACAGTACTTTGAACCCTTAAGGCTACAGAATATGTGTATCATTAAAAAATACTCTGCATCTTTATAAGATATATTAATAAGCCAGTCTTAACACAGTTGCTTACTCAATAAATTTATTGCCACTTTTTCCAAAGCTTCATAGAAAATTGTGGAAGTTGTCTTAACTATCAGCTGCGCGTTCCTGGGCCCTGAGAAAGCTCGCCTTCTTCTGAGCAACACGATCTTTCTTCTGAGCAAGGGACATCTTGGGACAGTTCCATCTGCAAAGTAAGCACAGCGTATGATATATCCAAGGCAGAAATAAGTGTGAAGGTCGTCAGTAAAGGTACAGTGCCCCAGAACTGGGACTAAGAGTGCTACGGTAGAACATATTCCCACTTCTGTAATGTACTTTATTTCCTCATAATGATTTAAGGCTGCAGCCAAAGCACCACAAAAAGGCAGGGTTAGACTGCAGCAGTTTAATTCCTCAAGAGGTAAGCTCAGTATTCTTGTGACTAGAGCATAGACAGTATCAAGCCCCATGCAATAGCTGTGCCTTGATTTCTTTTCTCCCATACCCCTAAAAAATTAAAGTTGTCTAGTTCTGACAGATTAGTCGGCCCGCCCTCACCTGAAGAGCAGCAGCTTTCCCACTGAAAATACTAAGACCTGAAGATGAACACTTGAGAATTCCAGCTATTCAGGCCACAAGCATGCTGCACTTTTAGATTTTTTTTTAATGTAGTTGGGAGTTCTTAAATTTTAGATACCTACTGCTGAAGTTAACTCCTGACAAAGTTACACAGAAATACTTGTATCTTAATCTGATCTATGACACGAGTTTTGACACAACTGCAATGTGAATCCCATTACTTGTTTTAATGTAACTAAAATATCTTCAACACAAAAGTAACATCCATGTCAAAGAAGATGAGGGTTTTACCTCTTTTTCTTTACTTCTCTCTTGGGCTTCTTTTCATGGACTGGATTATCCCGTATAGCAGCATGGGCTTTTTTGTACATTTCCTCCATCTCAAAAGAAAAAAAGAAAAAAAAATAGAAAAAGTTAAATTCTCCATAGCAGTCTAGTTGTAGGATTGTGTCAAAAATACAAGATACTCTTACTGAAGCATGCACTATAAACTGGTTTTATCACCATACAGCTTGTAATTTTGTGTGGTCGCCTTTAAAACACTTTCTTCCTACAAAAGACCACCGCAGCAGCATACTGAAATTCCTACTATCACTATGATGCCATTTAAATATCCAAACCCACAACTTAGACACAAACCAAATAATTCGGCCCTTATTTTACAGTTAGGGAACCAAGGCCATTGACTAACTACAGGCTACTTACAAGTCTCATAAATACAGGCTAGCATCTTGCAGTTCAAATACTATTTCCTCTGCAGCCTACTTGCAGTGCCGTAGCTTCCCTATGTTTGAATCAAGAGCCAGTCTAGAAAGTTATTCTACGTCTACCTAGAACAAAATACTTCATGATTACTTATTAAACCAAAATTATTCCACACAAACTGTCATCAGACATGTAATCTTACCACTTTTCAGACCCTACTGCAGTACACATTACAAAGTAAGAGGGGAAAAAAGCTGAATTTGTGAAAGCATATACAAGTCTTGCAAAAAGCAGGACAGTCCCTGTATCATCCCCGAGGACGCAATAATGCTGCTCTGTCCCAAAGACAACTATGGCTCCATAAGGGCACCAGTTTTAAGAATACTTTTTTCTAGTGGTTAATTAAGATCACTAGATAGCTGCTGTGAAAAATTTTCTAGATATACAAAGAATAACTATCTAGCTATCACTTCGTTGCAACACAAACTATAATATTGGGTTTTGGTTAAATACATGAAGTTGGCATTCACAATGCAACATTACTTATTTTTTAGTAAAGACTAAGTTACAAAAAATAGCAATTAGTTAAATTTACAAAAACACCCCAATGCCCCATAGCAGTAGAAGGATAAAGAATGAAGTTAAGTTTTCCATAGCCTAAAAAGGGATGTGAGAATGTTTGTTTCAGGCTTCAGGACGATTAATTGGGAAACCAAGAGAACATTACAGGCAGGAAGACAAGCCATCTGAAAGGAGTTTAACACTTGAAAGAAGTCAAAGTAGCACCTTGGTAATCTTCCATACCTTCTTGTGTTTTGTACAAAATGCTCTAAAATTTAAAATAGTACTAAAATAAAAGTTATTACACTCTCTATAGTTTCAGGACATGCTAGCTTCTCTAATAGAGCTAGCCTAGGCTATTCTCTATACATCTGGGATTTAGAACTACCTACGGGGTTACACAAATCATAAACCAGAATTGACGTGGAGCACATCCTCACAGTTACAACCACCACAGCTGAATAAATGATGGGCTGTGGTACAGGATTAGGAATGAGTGGGTGGCAGGTATAGAAAGTTCAAATTAATTTCCACATAAGAAAAAAGTAAGAAGTGGTCCAACTTAGAATGAGTCCTGTAAGCTTAGATTTATAGGCAGAACATTAAGCTTCACAGCAAGAAAAGAGATCTCACTTTCAAAAGATCTACAATATACTACAGAGCCCTTAACAAAGGAATAAATATTTTCTTTGCATGGATAACATACAACATAAACCACATTATTTTATCAAGCTTATTTGCGTTACCAAGAATTATCAGCATCTCTATTAATGCACAAGAGCCAGCCAGATAAATCTTACCCCATCAGGCGTTACGTTGTTCTTTATGTATTGGGAGAACTGTTTTTTGTAAGCATCTTCATCCTCCTCCATCAGGTAACGCATATAATCTGCAACATTTTGGCCCATGATATGCTTGCGGTGAACCTCTGCATTGAATTCTTTGCTTTCCGAGTCATAACCAGGGAAACGTTTGGTGCTGTGAAACAGCAGTTAGTCACATAAAGACCTATTGCCAAATGCTCTAATTCAGAGACCAGCTTCCACACAGAAATGACTGATACAGCAGATCCTCCTACAGATAACTGAGGAATAGGACCCTCTAATTAAGAAAGAAGATATAAATAAAATGAAGAAACAGAAGTTGTCAGTTCATCTCAGCTGCCATCAGTCCCGTCTTGAAACAGTGCAGTGCATCATACACACACTGTGGACCAACTACAGAGTGTTCAGTCTTTGGGAGTATCATCATACAGCAGCCAAGTTGGGAAAATGGGACAATTAGTCAAGAATGAACAGGACAGCATGGGAGAGGGTAGGAAAACACACAACACCTCTCTGATTTCCCCCCGCCCCGCTGCTACTAGCAGAAAGCAGCCATCAACTGTAATATCGGTGTCAGGTAACACTGCCGAAAATCTTGATTCAGTCATTCACAGCCTATGACAGGAATTGTCAAAACTTCCACCAGGAAATTTTAAGTGCAGGATGACCTGCTCAGACCTGCTGGTGTACTGACAACTGTAGCAAAGGTCAGTGGTTTTGGCCCTGGTACATACAGCTTTTCACAGTGAAACTAGTACATATACACAATTTGCTAAAGACTTCAACCAACAGAATACTACAGGATATTGACTTAAGCACATCCAATCACTTATGATTTTAAGTAAAAGCAACAAGATGGCTCTTTAGGTTCTAAATATTTACTAGCATCTCTTGACAGTTGCAAGATTCCCAGCAGCACTATCAGAATTGCACTTGTCAATTGAAAACAATCCAAAAAACCCACCCCAGAACCTAGGCTACATAATCATTACCAGGTCATAACAAAATTATCTCAACGCAAAGCGGCAGTGTAAGTGGACTGTCACGTACAGAAGCATCTCAGGTGAATTCTAAAGACATTCTTCCAAATAGACTGGATTACCTATGAGGGATGGACAGACCACCATCCACTGCGCCCTTCAGAGCACCAAAGACTTTGTTTCCAGTGGTAGTTCTGGCAAGACCTGCATCCAGGTAGCATGTGAAAGCACCAGGCTTTCCATCCACGCTTTCCACATTGTATTCATCACCAGTCACTTCAACTTGGCCTTCATAGATCTTATCAAGACCAAATTTATTCAGAAGCTGTGGGGAAGGGGGGAAAAAACCAAAACAAAACAAAAACACTTCTGAAATCCTTTCCATTTATTGACCAAATGAATCACCACCACCTTAACACAAACATGCAGTATAATCTTCCTGGTTTTAACGAATTTCTTTACAAAAATTATGCAGCCCATACTAGTAACAAAACTTCTAACAACCACCACAGTAAGCATGGCTATTAAGTTTCAACCTTTTTCTCCAACAAGTAAACCACTGAACTGAAGACATTCATGAGCTCATACAGGAAAAAAAAAAAAAAAAGAAAAAAAAATCAATGGATGCTGCTTACATGTTTTCAACTCTTAAAGGTACATTTCTTAGGTTTTTATGCTGACTCCCTCCCTCCGCCAAGCTTCAGCACTGACATTTAACAGTGGGCTGCTGGAGTTCAAACTGCAAGCTGTCATACTTGTCATTGTGATTTGACAGTCACAAGAGGCCATCAAATCTATATGATAAGAGCAAAAGCTGATATCTAGAGAAGCCCACAGAGTCAGGTATCTATACTACCACACCACTTAATAAAGCGGGCTTTCCCTTTTCTAAGAAAATCAGGAAAACAGAGCAGCAACTTCCAGACAATCTGACAGATACCCACCCTGCGTGCCAACAGCAGACCTGTACAGTACGCCGCTGCGTAATTGGTCAGGCCAACCTTCACGCCGTATTTTGGCAGCTCATGGGCATAAGCAGCACAGACAATCATGTCACCTTCGATTCTGGCATAGGCAATCTGACAACAAAACAACTGTTAGTGTTCTCATAATAATTCTGGGCTTGATTTATTATTTCTTTGACACCTACTTAAACCAAACAGGAACTCTGTATAGAATTGGCCAGCAAACTGCCAACCTTGGTGTGCAAGCTCACCAGGTTGTGTTTTTCTTTTCATTGTTTTTAAAGGCATAATTAACTCCTCAAGTAAAGACGCAAAAAAATCAAATCTGTATTAGGCCAGAGAAGGTGTATGTCAGCAACAATTTTTATTTACCTCTCCACGTACAAAAAGAGGCCAGGGAACTGCCTACAAAAGCAACCTTTCAAAGAATCATTACAGATGTGGATGGATTCTGTCCCACTTGCTGCATGTAGTTCTCACATAACAGTATATAATGCACCTCAGAAAAATGCAAAAACATCTGATACAGAGTTTGCGATAACACTGTTACTAACCTTACGGAATTATTTTATTAATGGGTCCGAGATTTTTGTAATCTCGGGTCTCCTGGAGACAGCAGTACTATCAGATATATTTCTACTGTTCCCTTCACATACAGAACTTCCTCCTTTAGACTCCTGCACCTCCTTTCTACATCTAAAATTTGTCCCTTCTTGGCAGGATTCCTATGTACTGGAAAGGCACTATCAGTCAGATGAAAGCACCTGCCACCACTGATTTTTGTTTTGAGTTTCAAAAATTAAATAACCTCATCAAGGTCATATAGTTTCATCTCAACTGACCATAAAAACAGCACTCTCCACTCTTCTCAACAGATTATTCTATGAAGAAACTACAGTTAAACTTTTCTAGCTTTTTTTTTGAGGTTAACAACATGTATTTATGATAGAACAAACATGCCTAAGTTTTTAACTTCAAAATTAGTCAAAACATTCTGAAAATGGAACAAGCAAGTGAGCCACAGTGAGAAACTGCATGTGATGCAACACACAACTGCCTACTTAATAAGCAGGAAAAAATGCCTGCTCCTCTTATTTACCGGTCTCCTTTAATCTCAGAGGAAAGCCATGATGAGGCCTAGCTGCTCCATACGGTCCACATAATGTCGCAGAACAAACCAAAAGAGAAGGAAGCTTTTGATAAAGTGCAAGTCACCGCAGGTTGACAGGTCACAGAGACAACTGTGTTGTCTTCAGTCAAGCAAGAAGGCCCCCTTTTCTAAGCACTTTAGAGACAGTAGGAAAAAAATAGAGAAATCTTCCCCTCCCTAAAATCTTCTACTAATCTCAGCATCGTTAAAACACTATGATCTTATATTCTGAATAACCTTGCTGAAGAATATTGACACTAGTAAAAAACTTTAAAGTAATTTCTTAAATAAATTCCATCTTAAATACAGTTCATTACTGAGGTTGTGTCAGCACTAAACATTGTTCTCCTCTAAGAAACTTCTACAATATAAAAACTGCTCACATCAAGCCTAAAAACCCCCAGCTGCTTCGACCATCCCCCTTTCTGCTGCTTTCACTCTGGGAAGCAGCAAGCACGGGGACCTTACCTGGCAAATGATGTCTCTGTTGGTAACACGCACAATCATCCGATATTTAGGGGTGTTGTACTTGTTTTTATCTTGAATTACCAAACGTTTGCGAGCATAGTAATCAGTTTTGCCCTCTGAAAAACAACAGTTGTAGTGTAGAAAATGTGTGACAGAAGCAGGAGTATTCATCAATGACATCTAATTATATGTTACAGGCAATTTAACAATACCTCTCCTTCTCCTGAATTTCACTTGGTATCTCTTGAAGTAGGCCTTATTCTTGACAACTTTCACAAACCCCTTGAATAAGAAGTATAACCAGATGTTATTAACATATGACCATGTAAGGCAAGACCATCCTAACTAAATTAAACCTGCTACGAATAAAACCGAGGTGAAATCAGGAATAAAAAAACACGTTTACTTATCTATTTAGATCAAAACCCCTCATAAAAATGAAAGGGAAAAAACCCCACCCAAAGCCCAGGATTTCTATCCTTCCCACTAGAACTAACGCACACTTCTGCCCATAACTCCACACGGTTTCAGGAGAAAACCAGGAATGCTGTTGGTTAACGGCAGGTCTGTGTGCGCGGCCCGGAGCAGTAACGTACTCGTTCCCGGTCAGCTCTGCCCCGAGCCGGCCTCTCCCGCAGCCCCGCCGCTCTGCGCGGACACGGAGCCTCGGGACAGCCGCCCCAGCAGCCGCGGCCCGGGGCGGCAGCGCGGACAGTAACGGCGCCGGCCCAGGCCGTGCCGGGCCCCGCCGAGCCGCCCCAGGCCACGCTGCGGCGCGGCCCCGGCACCAATGGCAGCCATTGCCACGCTGGAGCGGCCGCAGCCGGCGGCGGGCCCGGGCCAATCGGGCTCCATCCGGGCGGGCAGGGCCGCGCGGCGGGCGCAGAGCGGCGGACAGAGCTCCCCCGCGCCGCGCGGGTCCCGCGGGGCCGGTACTGACCATCGTGCCAGGTACTGTCCGGTCTAGGCCTAGGCCGGGGCCCGCTCCGCACAACGACTGCGCTCCGCAGCAGGGGGGAAAAGGCCGCGCCCACTGCGCAGCCGCAGCTCCTGGCCTGGCCAGCGAGGCGGGGCGCCGCCGGCCGGCCTCTCGCCGGCGTCCGCCGTGCTGCCCCCTGCCGGCGTGGCGGAGCGCCCGCCCGGCGCTGCCGCCGCCTCCCCGCCGCGGGCCCGGGCCGCGCCGGTGCCACACCGGCTGCGCTTCCCGCCCCGGCGCGTCCGAACGGGGCACAGAAACACAGTTCCAGAGACAGAACTGCTGCCAGCTGGTGCCTCCGCGTAACGTGCCGTCGCTTCCAGGTCTTCCCTCATCAATGCCCCAGCAGCTATTGGCAACATGTGTGTCACAGCCAAAGATCCTTACAACAGAAAAATCAATAGACCTTTAAACTCACCAGTTATGGATGTCCTATGAGATTTTAATTCCCTTCATTTTCTAGGGAAACTTCTCACAATTGATTGAACTGTAAATAACTAAAATATGAGGCCAACCAAATCCCAATCAAATGGTGTTTCTAAAATATAGGTACCTGGGATAATTGATATTTTTGAATAAAGCAAGAATATATAATTGTATATATATATGTACATCTACTGGGACAAACAGGTCAAGTGGCATTAGATTTCTTGGCATTGTCGAAGCGCACAAAGCCAGCATCTTTGTTCCTGCTGCAGTTGTCTGGTTATCTTCACTCACTTTACTCAATAAAATCCACCATGCTGATCGTTACACATAGACCAATATTTTTTAAAGTTATGAATTCAGTACAAATAACAACAAGAGAATGAAAGAAATAGTAAATGTTTCCCACAGCGGGCAAGTACCAGCATGGTTCCTGCTAGCTTCAGAAATTACCTAAGTCCGAGTTTTAGGAAGTTCAGAATTCTACATATTTTTCAATTTTTACATAAAGCAACTCCGGGAAAGCACGTTGTCTCAACCCCTCTCCAGCACAGAAGCCACACCGAGCCCTCACGCGTGCCTTCCCATATGGGGCTGCTGGCAACTGCCAGGCAATTACTCTGATGAGAAACACCCTGTGGTCAGTGGTATCATAAACAAGACTCCTTTAATCTTGTTGTTAAGCAAGACAAAAATAAAATAAATTTATTGTTCTTCTCTGTAAGAAGACTTTTTGCTCCTAAAATAGCTCACCATCACAAAAAGCAGCCTGTTATCCCATCACACCTCCATGTGCTTTCTTGCTTTGTTTCTACCCTGCAAGCCAGGGCGGCTGCACCTGAGCTCATTGACCCACCCCTGCATCACTTACAAATCCAGGGCAAATCTCTCATCTTCTGTGGCAATGTTTGTTGAAAGGGTGACTGCTATTCATAGAGGTACTGAAATTGTTGAGGTAAAAGCTAAGACTTTAAATGCTTTAATAAAATACTTTTTACTGGTAACACTAATTGACACCAAAAAATATATATTTACAAGGGGTTTTTAATGCTATTTCTCAATTTCTATTATATCGTACGTGGTATTTTTACTTGGGTGAGTTCTGGAGAGCAAGGTATCATGCAGGTTTTTCAGAGCAGTGTCGTGTGTTCGAAAGAAGTCTCTTGGACTCATGAGACCACCTCTGTAAGCGGGGACCCTCTCCTGGGTGTTTGTGGAGGACCCAAGGCAGGAAGGCTGGTGTGTGTGACTGGACTGACCTGTGTGATCACTTGTAGTATTTGTACTTTTTCTGCTGTCATTTGCAAGAGCAGTGGCCTTACTGATGCAAAGAAGTTATGCTGAGGGCCTGTCTATAACCTATTCCTGTTGTTGCTGCATACTTATTTTTGAAAGTATATTCTTTATGTGTTTGGCTATAAAACAGTATGTAGTGTATGTGTCCCGATATTGTCTTTTTTTTTTTTTTTAATTGAGGTTTTTATTAGAATCCTTACAAATGAAAATTTCTGAATGGCTTTGTCTGGGAGTCTCTATTCTTCATTGTAGATGCACAATGGCAAATAGGCTCATTATTGCACGGGGAGCTGCAGACAGCATCTCAACCGTTTGTGTCACCTCGCCGGCATCTGGCCGAAACGTGTCCCACAAACGCTTGTAAGGAAGGGCCCGTCCAGCCTGAGGCTCTTCGGTGCTCCTGGAGAACGTGTTATTAGGTGCAACTTCCAACGTACAGATGGCGTTATGGAAACCCCAAGGCAGACACCGTGACTGCATCGGAGCAGCCTCTGAGCGGGGCAGATGCGCCCTCGCCTTGTGCCGGGGCGATGCGGCAGCTTCTCTGCTCGGGGGAGGGCGGGGGGCAGGCGGGTCACCGGAGATGCTGTGACTCGGGGCAAGGTGGGGGCTTGGCTTGTGCTTGTGTGGTTTTTGCTGTGACAGTCGCGCTGACATAACGGCGGGACCTGCACGGGACGAGCGCGTAAGTGACCCGGCACGCTCGCAAGGGCGGGTCGCCGCCGGGGAGCCCCGGGAGCCAGGGCAGGCGCTCCCCCCCCGGCAGGCGCTGCCGCCAGCCGCGTCCCCGCCGCTCCCCGGGCCGGGTCCCCGCGGCGGGCGGGCGGGCGCGGGGCTGCCCCTCGCGGCGGCTGCGCACGGAGTGCGCCTGCGCGCAGCGCGGGCAGGGACGTGGCCCGGCTGCCGGGGCCGGCGGAGGGCGGGGAGCCGCCGGGGACGGGCAGCTCCGCGGAGGCCGGCGGCGGGGGACGCCGATGCTCGCACCTCCCGGCCGCGGGCAACGCTTCCAAGGTGAGGCGCGGCCCGGCCCGCGCCCCCGCCGCGGAGGGGCCGGGGGCGGTGCGCGGCCGGGCCTAGGCGGGGCGCGGCGACCCCGGCCGCGCCGTCCCGTCCCGTCCCGTCCCGTCCCCTCCCGTTGGGCTGCGGCGGAGCGTCGCCACCCCGCGGGCACGGCCGCCCGCCCAGCGCCCGCGGCCCGGGGCCCTCCCGCCGCAGTGGGCGGTGGAGCGGGGCGGCGGGCGGTGTCGCGCCGCCGCCGGGCAGGGAGAGCCCGCTCCCCGCCGCGACCGCGGGGCGGGGGGCGCCGGGAGGCCGCGGAGCGCGGCCCTGCCGCCGGCTCGGGGGCTGCGGGGCCGGGCCGCCTCGGCCGCTCCGCGCCTCCGGCCGCGCGGGGCCGCGGGTGGGCAGCTGGCGGCGCCGACATGGGGGCGCCCGGCCGTGCCAGCCGTGGGCGGCGGTGGGGAGGGCTCTGCGCCGGGGACGCTGCAGCGGGTCCGTGTGCGGAGGGCGAGTTCTTCCCGGTGCCGTGGACATATCGCCAGACCGAGAGCCTCTGGGTCCTTCATTCTTGAGAGAGATGATCTTCCAGTGGTGCCTTGGAGATCTCCTGTACTGGCATCTCCTGCTGCAGCTGCAGGGACGTGGTTATGTAATGACGGTAAAAAGTCGATATCAGCGCTCTAGCTACTTGTTACGTATTCCAGCTTCAATTCCTAGCGCTGATTTTCTGTAGTCCTGTATATTTCCTGGTAATGTTCAGCATGGCTAATCAGAGCAGTTTTATAGCAAACGTGAGGTTGGCATCCCAATTTGTGTTTGCAGGATGAGCTAGCAACGCTGACTGGATCAAAACGCAGTGTTTCATGTCAGCCTGGGACAATTTTTTTTCCTCAAACATCACATGCAAAAGATGTAGAGAGGAGGCAGATTCATACAGAGAAGAACTGACAATATTCAACATGTTTTAATTACCTCCAAAAGTATTTGTCAAAAAACTCAAAACTTTTCCTGTTTTTCTTTTTAATTTGTTTTACTTTGTGTGCCTAAAGGAGAAGATAACTGGATCTTGTTTGCTTTTTTGGTAGATAGTATTAAAAAGTGTTTTGCGTAAGCGTGCCTGTTTATTTCTCTTCCCTTCTTTCAATGTATGGTTTATACTTTGATCGTGATTGTACAGCTCTGTATTTACACTTATAAAGATTTAAGACTTATTTGGAAATAGATATGAATTATTTTTCAAGGAAGGAATAGCAGAGGAAACAGTGACGGCCAGTGAAAAAGAAGGGCAAGATGAGGAGGAAAGCACTCAGTATTATGAATCAGCATTGTCTGAATTTGATAAAGTGGCATGAGAGCAGCTGTAGTGATTGCACTGGATGCCCGCCCAGCCCAGCAGTACCCCTGAGAGGAGCAGAGTTTTGCAGAAGAAGCTTCCAAAGAACAGCCCCGTTTCCTCCCCGGATCTCTTCCCAGCCTCCCACAGGCTGAGGCTTAGGGATTTCCTGAACTACAGCTTGGTGGCTTGTTTTTTGGTTTTGTTTTTTTCATTGGTCTCCATATGTTTGTCTTCTGTGGACTTGTTTGGTTGCTTTTGAACAAGTAAGCAGGAGATGGCTGGAGAGTGGAATGGCTGAAATAGGGTTCATGGAAAGGAAGAGGTGGGAGAAAAGCCTCTTGAAGTTTACAAGAAGAGAAGGGGCGGGGAAGTGATGTGCCTCAATAGTTACTCTCAGTTTGTTCTCTGGGGAGGATTGATAATAAATGGAGAAGAAACAAAAATTGGAAGAAAAGTCCTTTGCCAGTGAATCTTGGAAAACGGGATTGTTCACCTTGCTAATTCAAGGTTCTAATATCACGATTTAGAAGGGGGAAAACAGCTAAGTCGGGGTATGGGTTGTCCTGGTTTGGGCTGGCATAGAGTAGATTTTCTTTCTGTTAAGTATGTGTTGGATTTAGTCTGAGAAGAGTGTTGATAATACACTGATGTTTTGTTCATTGCTGGACTTTTTTGGCTTCCCCTGCTCTACCAGGTGCACAAGAAGCTGGGAGGGAGCAAAGCCAGGACAGCTGACCCAAGCTGGCCAAAGGGGTGTTCCTCACCACATGATGTCAGGCTTACTGTATAAACTGGGGTTGACCAACGTGCAAATACTACTGCTCAGGAATGAACAGGCTATTGGTGTTGTGGACAGTGAGCAATTGCATTAGACATCACTTGTTTTGTATATTTTATTAGTATTATTATTTTCACTTCCTTTGTTGTCCTATTAAACTGTTCCTACTTCAGCCCTCAAGTTGTTGGGGTTTTGTTTCTTTGTTTTCTCCTTTCTGATTCTCTCCTCCATCCTACTTTGGGGAGGGAGGAGTAAGTGAGTGGCTGCATGGTCCTAATTGCCAGCTGGGATTAGACCACGGCATTCTACTGAATATTATGTTTACTTTTTGTTACCCTGGTAAAAACAAACTGGTTTGTTTTCTTAACTTGTAGAAAAAAAAGAATTTCCAATGCTTAAGGAAGACATATAGAAGAATTTAATATTTTAGGTATTAAGTGTCAAATGCATAGTTAAAAAGAAAAATCTTTTCTGCTAGTCTGAGAAGAGGAACAATAAAGAAAACCAATCCTGACTTTATGAATGCTTTCTCAAACAACCTATACTTGCTTTGATTATATACTCTCAATCCTCTTTCTTTTCCAAGACCCAATTAAAATTGTTTGTTTGGGGTTTTTGGAGTAAATATTAGAGGAGTATGTAATTTTGAGTAGTTAGATAGTAGGTTTGGATTGCTTTAAACTGTGAGTACTGTCTTGCTTTCGTTGTAGTATTGGCTGCTTACAGGTCTGTAGTTGAGCTGTGTCCACTCCTTCTCCAGCAAGTGGTGACTGGGTGGTGGGTCAGTAATAGCGCAGGGGCTCTTGTCTTGCTTTGCTCTTTGTACGTGCAATTGTGATGTGTCTCTGTTTATGTGTGTACACAGAATCTATTAATACACATTGTCCTGCCACTGACAATCAGACTGTCAATAGACTTCTGAGTTTTCTTATGCCCTATTGTCATGACTGAGTCTTAGTGATTCTTAGTGTAGTATTAAATACTTGTTTCATGACATCATAACATGTTCTTGATACTCTTTTTTAATTAAAGTATAATTATATTGTGATAATACAGAATTCTGACTCACCAGTATCTTATACTGTGTTAACTATGTGGGGTTTTTTTTACTTTGGTTTTGTCAGACTGGCAGATGGGGCCAGTCTTTTAATAGTGGATTGTTGTTGCCACTTACAGTTACTTTTGTTATAGAAGGGTAAAACTATTGAATGTTGCTTAAAATGGGTGTCAGAATCTAGTAGCTAGCGAAAACCTAACGTTTTGGACATATATTGTCCACATCACTATATAGAGTGGCATTGTATAAAAAAAGTTAGTTTTACGTTTTTCAGGTTATCTTCTTGATTGCTTGTATATAGTTCAAACAGTGAACTACTTTCAGGCATGGTAAAAAGAAACTCCAACTTCCATGCTCTCTGAAACAGCAGACCTAAAATCTAATATTCATTAAGCAAAGTATTTTTTTTTCTCCCTTTGGAATGCATTAGTGGTGGGACTTTATGGGTTTGGCTGAAGCTTTAGTATTTCTCAGACCTTTGGAAAAAGAATCGTGATCAGCCTTTCTATAGACAAAATGACAAAGGCAAGCTAAAATTACATAATAAGACACAGACCATGATAGAATGGGTTTGGGATTTTTTACATAACCTTCTTGATGTCCGACAGGCACTAAAAATCATCAGTGTTTCATTGATCTTCCTTGCATTTTTCCACAAGTAGGCCTTTTGGAAAGAAGTAAGTAGGCCCTTATTTCCAAAAGAAAGCATAAAAATCAGTGGTCAGCTAGTCAGAAAATAACTGGTTTATTTTGATGATGACTAGATATGTAATTTCTCTGAAGAGTCATCTCCCTTTTGTTTAGTTAATAACTGAGGAAAATTGTTTGGTTTTTTTTCCAAGTGCTGTGCTGAAACAAGGCTGCAGGAGCACTGCTTCAGAGTTTGTTAGCATGGAAGAAGCCTTTTCTATAGCCAAAAAACATGCTTGCTTCAAGTGACACCGTAAGGGCTTGTGAAGACATGGATATACCAAGTAGATTGATGGGCAAAATTCACTATTACTGCAAGACCACAGATGTTGGCATGGAACGTGTTAAAAGAATTTACTGTTGATGTATGCACCTGTGTTTAAATCTGCTGCATTTACTGAGTAGCTTGGACAACTTTCCTATGTGGAAATTACTTAACTGGTTAAATTTCTCACTTCTAAAAATTCTGATTTCTTGTTCTCTGTCAGCAGCTGCAGGTTGCAATGAATTTGTAGCTCACAAGTAAAGCTGGTTAGTGGTCTGTCATTTAGAAACTGGTTTACTCTCTTTAGAGTAATTGATAGAAAGGTGACCTTTTAGCTGATCATTTAAAGGAAAGAAGAGTAATATCTCAAAGGTAGGGTCTCAACAACCTCTGTCACCCAATTTGTTTAAAATTCTAGTAAGCAATTAATAAATTTAAAGTGTTACCGTATCTCATAAGGCCATGCTTATGTTCTCTGGTTTGTCCATCAAGTCTCGTTTTGTACTTCTCTTTGGAAAGGGAACCATGCACAACTTGGTAAACAGGAGGTGAGCATTTTGGTTCTAGCCTGTAGATTGTGGCCTAAGTTTATCTAATCTTGATAAACAAGGAAAATTACACCTAGAAAGTACCTGGGCTGCCAGCACATAAAAACAAGTGTTGCCTGGAATGGTATGTTTTCATGTTGTCAGATACTGGATCCTTTTGAACTTACCAATTTAACTCCCTGTAGATTTCGTATACTTTTAAAATGAAGAGTTGTGTTAAAAACATTGATTTTAATTAAGGCTCAGCGAACATTTAAAAATATGGCTTAGTTGTTTCTTGCTTCCAAAGATGGACCTAAGGCTTTTAGTAAATTTAACTGCATTTATATACTTTTTGTTTCTTTTTGCCCTAATGCAGTTTAGATGCTAGTCCTGGCTCATTTCCAGGAGGAAGTTGGCTAAAAGCAGCATTAAGGAAGCCAGGCCTCAGGGAAGGAGTAGGAAAGTAAAATTTGTAGAAAGGAGCTTTAATGATAAACATATGTGTCCTCCAGCGTGTGTTACTTTTTTGTAAATGTCTGATGATACTCCAACTCCAGTGAAATGGCTGAGTTGCATTTTACTGAAAAGAAAAAATAAATCTTCCAATCTAGTGCTAAAACAAAGTGACTTTGCAGGAGTTTTTTATTTTAGCTGATAATTCTGATTCTTCACTCTGTTAGCTGAGGGGATGGTCCTTCAAGTGTACGTGTGTGTAGCCTGGCATGCTGAACTCAAACACAAAGATGTTTTCCAAGCTGAGGCCTAGGAGAACAAAGGAACTTCCCTGTTAAAGGTTTTTACCAGAGTCCTTCAGTATTTTCTCTTGCAGCTCTGAGGAGCGCTCAGCCATCTTTTGTACAAAAGCACTGTATCTAATTCTTTTCCTCTGGAAAGAAGACCTCTGTGGTTTCCTGAAGGTTGTTACATTCCCATGTCAGGTTTGAAACTTGTTTGATCAAGGACCATCTTTAGGTGGACAGGAGATGGTGTCTGCAGAAGCACTGTGGTTTGTCTTCTCAGTAGCGTAGTAGGACAACGCAAACCACACTGGACTTCAGGGGTAATTAAAAACCTGGAATTGTTGTTGGAAATAAATAGAATTCAGTGCAATTTGGTCAGTGATTGAAATGTTATTCATACGAATTTGAACAATGGTTTTAACCTTTGGTGGATCACCACAGCATTTCTAATGAAGAACCTCCTTACAACACCTCATGTGTTAGATTGGTGTGTTCTGTATGGGAGCTTGCAGCTTCAAGATTCTTCTTTCAGGTGTTTTGGGACCATCAAAACCCCAGCAAGTTAGAGTCTGAAGGCAACTTTTAAAGAATGTGTATTTACTAAATGATACTACAGAAAGCTTTCTGATAGCTTAAGATTTATACAGTGTAAAATGTTGGTGTGCTTTGTTTTTTGTATCAGAAAGACTTGGAGAGTTTGTGAATATCAAGTAAAACAGAAGCTGGTGAATGCTAAGCCGTGACATTCCTGGCTATTGTTAGACGATATTACAAGAAAAATCGGGAATATGAGAGTAATCCGGAGTTTTTCCTCAAACTTCAGCAGAAATTGGTTATATGAATTTGCGGTGAAAAAGATAGAGATGAAGCTTATGTCGAAACTGTATTTGAGCCCTAAATGAGGGTTTTAGCTTGTCAGGAAGCAGGGTAACAGGCTGATTCACCAGCTGCCTCTCCTGCATATGTCACTGACTGAGTCAGTGTAATTTATTCTTCAGATATTAGAATGCTTTTAACTTTGAAGCAAGCAGGAGACTGGGTCCATGGAATGCTATATAACTGGCTCAAAAACCACATACACAATTTCAGCCCCAATTATGTCAGACTTCTTTTTATATGTAGAATAGTATGAGGGATTGCTTCCTATATTCTGGAAGTTCCCATTTCTTTCTCTTTTCAGGAAGAGAGAAAAGAATAGAGAGCATATAATATCTACTGTAGTGTTTGTGTAAGGATTGTGGTTATTTTTACTTTGTCATGTGATAGGAACAGTTGAGACAGTGTTTTGGATAATCAAGATACCTGTAATTTTAATACAGATTTTCCTCAGGGGAGTGCAGAATATAGGTATTAAGCTAATTCCATGTGTACAGTGAAATACCTTTTAAAAATAAATCTTAGTAGACTTTTTTAGAAAAACAAATATTGTCTATCTGGAAAATGCAAAAATATGTGGTAGTAACATGGTGCTGCATGATACCTTGGGATTCTCAGGGAAGGGGATTTATATAATTGTATGTAACGTGGGATGCTGTGGTCTACCTTCAGCTAGCCTGCTTTAAAATATTCCATATGCTGCTCTGCTGCAGTGTTCCTTTGAATAACTCAAAAATCTAAACCCAGTATTGTACTTCCTCTTGGTAATAAAGCGTTGTAATGAGCAGCTAGTTAAAGATACTAAACATAAAGCTGCGATAGTGAATTTTAGACATTTTAATTGGCATATATAAACCACACATAGTATGTATAGTATCAGTATAAACATTTATTATCTCTGTAGTAGCTTAAAGTACATAGCAGACAGGTCTGTGCCTTGCCTGATGACTGACCAGATGGGTGAGAGTTGCCGGTAGTTCTGTTTTGCTCACTGGAAACTGCAGCAGAGTAGAGTCTTTAGTAGTTAGGTCTTGTTCCTCTCATCTTTTTAAAGACCAATATTTTCAATCTCAAAATTTACGTGTATTTAGGACATATCCACGTGGTCTTAGGCAGGTGGATGCAAATGAGCTCTTCTGGTGCTCTTGGTTTGTTGGCAAAGCAGGAGTGGTGTAGCTGTAAATATGGCTTGGAGCCTGAATGAACGTGCCTGCTTTGGAGCTGGATGACGCCTGCTGGGTTCCCTGGGCCCCCCGCACAGGGGGAAGGTGAACCCCTGCCTGCTTGTCTGCAGGCCTGGCCGTCTGCAGTGGGAAGTGGTGCTGTCCCTGGGACTGGGCCAGGAGCAGCGTTTGTGTTTGAAGTCTCATTAATTGGCAGGTTCTTGAGTGAGACCCCTCTGGGGAAAAACCACGTTTTTAAAATGGGTTTGCTCTGGTTTTGATCACACATTAATAATAATAATAATTAATACTGGCTCGATCATACTGATGGCGCTCTCAATGATTTGGCTGTCTTCCCAGGCAATGTAGGTTACCTTTTATACTCTTCAAATGTATAATAACTTGAATTTCAGCATCTGAAAAATGCTGAGAATAAAAAGGAAACGAGTTCTCTTTGCACAGTTGAGAAACTGGCTGCAGTGAGCTGAGCAAAGACTACTGCTAAGTGGGGCTTCCAGCCGGAGCTGGTGGTTGGCAGGGATGGAGAGCTTGCACGCAGCTGGTCAGTGGTGGGGCTCGGGAGCAGAGCCCGTGCGGGAGCTGCCTGCGCAGCTGTGCCGGCCGTGCCCGCTGCGGCAGGTGGAGCAGTCGCACACGTGTGAGCGCTGCAGGGGTCAGGGAGGGGCTGGCATCGCCTGTGCACCTACTGAGAGGATGGTGGCAAAGGCAAAAGCCCTGTCTCGGGTGTAGTTAGAGTTATGGCTGTGACCTGGCTAAGATTTTCGGATGGGTACTGTGGTGTATCTGGCTGTCCTTGTTACTGTGACAAACGGCTGAGCACATGGCTGTGATCTCTTTTCCACAGTAATGAGCAGCAACGGGAAGGACACTTCATAACTGAAGTGCAGAGCATCATTGTAGCCAAAAGGGACACATTGCTGCAGGCCTGCAGAAATATCACTCGTTAAAGGATAACCAGTTTTTAAAAGAAACACGTGTTTTGGAAAGCCTTGAGGGAGACTCTGTCCAAAAATACAAAGGAAAGATTAAAGGTTTAATGATACTGACTGAGTCTTTCCAGAATGCTGCAGTAAGCAAAATCGCATCTCTAAGGCAGGGTGGTGTTAAACCAAATGCTCACACAGATCTTCCTGTGTTTCCTGGACTTGGTGATACCCAGTGGAAGTATCTGCCATTATTCATACTGGATTTATTCTCATGAGTGTAGCTAAAGGCAGAAGGACTAATTTCAACAGTTTGATAGCTCTGTCATTTTTTTTTAATTGGGGAGCCCTAGTTTCTCTGAAGGGGCTACAGTGAAACTTTTAGCTCTTTGTGCTGTCAGAGGAAAGCGGTACGTATCTCTTGGGAGTCCATAGGATTAATTTCTGTACTACTTGCATGTATTGTCATAGTAGTGGGAGTCAGTAGGATTCACTTCTGTACTATGTGTATGTATTCTTAGCAGTGGGACCCAGATTTCTTGTTGCAGAGACTGTCAGCAGAAAGGTGGGAAGTGGCGGTGGTCTGTGGTGATGGGTAAGCACAACTACCCTGTTAGATGGAACGGTGTATGTAGAGTTGAAAAGTTTGACACGTAGCAGGAATTTTCATTTGTTATTAAGAGAAGGGTAAAGAGTTGGAAGGGCAAGTGTAGGAGCATGGTGTGTGTTGACAGGAACAGTGGTGCGTGGCTCCTAGAAAGGTTTTCCTATTTTCCAGTTGCAGTGACCTGTTTTCTGGAAGGCCTTAAGTCACTTGTCAAAGAATAACTCTATGAAATCTTCTGTCACTGAGTATATATTTTGAAATTAACATAAGTGAAATGATGAAATATGAAAATCCTGTTATTCTATCCTATTTGGGGAAAGGGATAACGAACATGATGGCTAAATGCCTTCATGTGTGGATCCAGGAGTCTCCACTGATGCTGACAATTTAAGAGAGCTGGCTTTAGATTTTTAGGACACCCTGGCAAAAGGGATGATGGCTTGTCTAGTTAGCTGTTAGATCAGAATTTTTTTTCTCAATTTAGCTTGGCCCTGGGTGACTACCGTAGCTGTTTTTCCCCAAACGAATTATTTGTGTGCTTTTGATACCAACTTCACTGTGAGCCTTTTGATCTTCAAACACTTGCTTTTTGCAGCTATGCATTTTGCTTGCCGTAGGTATTAATGCTTTCAGATAGTTGACTAGGAATATTTTTGGGGTACTAATTCTCTGAATATATTCTAATGAAACTCTAAGCTGCTTTTAGAAATTGTAGTGGTGTTAGACACATTGTTCTGATTTAACTGCTGTCTTGCACGGTTTTCTTGACCATACATTTTCTTAGTACTCTTCATGTAATTAGTTCCTACAAACTTTGCATTAATTTTTTAATGCCTAGTGATGTGTTGGTGAATAAGTGTTAGTAAGATTCTTGATTTCTGTCATACCCCACCCCCCGCCCCTGCTTCAGCTGTTTTAATGTGGAGTAAGAGCCCCATAATGCATAAGCCAGACTCAGCTGGGACTGACTTTTTCGCCTTAAGTCTTCCTGGTTACTTTACTTTGTAAAGAGATGAACACTGGTTGTATACTTCCTCTTCCTATTTCTGTCACACAGGCTATTACTCAAAATCACGGCTTTTCTAATATTTATATATAAGATTATTAGAATGGATGACTCTTAAAACCTGCTGCGTATGGCAGTCATGTCTGCTGCGTTGTTAAGATTTGCCCTGTTTCTGCCAGCATTTATTTTTGGAATAGTTGTATTACTTGTCATATTTTAAGCAGTTTTAAAGCCTTTGAGAAAATAATCAATCTTAACTGAGATGTACGAGTTACCTTCATCATAATGCTATTTTATACAAAGTGAAACAGCAATAAGTTATCCTTTCATAGCAATAGAGAATAAAGGATATTGACTGAGTGAAATACTAATGCATGTATTAAACTTAAGATTTTGAAACCTCTAGCAATTTTTATTCCTTTCTTGTATAAAAGATGGTGTCAAATGCTAGTATTGGAAGTGACTTTTCAAATCGTATCTTTAAAAGATCATGTGTTAGGTTTTTTGTTTGTGTGGGTGGGTTGGTTGGTTAGTTTGGGTTTTTTTTCTCCTAACATTGATATATGTGAGCTTTCCTGTCCAACAGTGATATAAGAACCAACAGGAGTCTTTCTGGTGCTTATGTTGGGACCTCACTATTCACACCAGCGGTTTGTGTCCCTGCTTCTGAAGATTTCTAGCAAAATCTGTTACTGTTTCCAGAATGAATATTAAGCATATGGAAATTGGAAACCTGTTCGCAGTCCTCTAGGAGAGCTCTGAAGTGTCACGTTGCTGGCGTAGAGGAAGGGGAGAGATTAAGTACCACTGGTTTGGTTTTGGCCTGTAGTCTTCCTCTTGTTTTCTGAAGGCATTCAGCATGTCTTCCTTTCGATAAGACGTGAAAATAAAATAGTGCTGGATTTGATTCACAAAAAAAGTTAATTGTAGCATTGTATCTAAATAAAAGCTTCTGCTTTGGTAACCAGTCATTCAGTCTACGTACTGTGCTTCAGATAAATGCACTGCATGCTGAGATGGAGTTACTTTTTCCTGTTGAAATTCTACTTCAACTAGATACTATTAGAGGATGTTGGGAAGGGATTTTTTTCCTTGTGGCTCAGTGTCTGTACTGTTTTAGCAATTACTGTATAGGCCGAACTGCAGAATTGTTTGTGACAACTATTGAGCAATTCAATATTTTGAGGAAGTCAGCAGGTCAAAACAAATAGTTGCCAGCAGCAGAGCTTCAAGGAAAGTTCCTCTTCAGGCCTGGTTTTGAGGAGTTTTAACCTTTTGCAAGGCAGTGAGCTCTTTAAGGTGCATCTAGATTGTCTCTAAGTTGGCTGGGGAAGAATTGAACTCTGAATTACTGTAGGTCAAAGCCTCTTACATTTTCAGTTGCTGAAGGAAGCTCTAGTGAGGGCTTCGTGGGAAAATATCTCCAGGGGATGCTGTTTGTTCTCCAGCGATGACAGAATCTGTTGAGCTGCATTACCCCATGACACTGGTCAAGAAATAGCAGCAGATTATGATCAGCCGCAGTTAACAACCTCCGCATTCCTGGGCCTGTGGTTTCCCCAGCTGTCTGCTCAGAGCTCCCTTCTGCTCTGAGAGCAGCTCTCACCTTTTCTCCAGAACTCCTCTCAAACCCCAGGCTTGTCCAGGTACAGGTGGTGGCATTAGTGTCACGGACAGTTGGTGTAAGGGTGACCTGAAGAGAAAGTGGGGAAGGAGAAGAGCTGGCAGCATGAGGCCTTCGTGCAAGACATTCGGGAGCCGTTGCAGTTCCATGGATGCAAATTCTTTGTGACCATTTTGTGCACACTGGCAGATACCAAAGGATCTTTTGCTTTGATGCAGATCAGAAGTGTGGTGTCCCTGCTCCTCTGTCCTGCTGCTGTAGGGATTAGGAAGGTGAGCAGTGGGTGGTCTGGAGTGGTTACACTGAAGTACTTGTACTGCTCCAGTGTCCATCAGTAAAGTAGTTGACTGTTTCTATATCTATTTTTCTACAGTTTCTGTACCATTATCAGCATATCAAGATGTCTTAAAATAAGCTTTTATTTCTAATTATTTTTGTAATGGTAAGTCCGAGCTGGTCCTGGATCTTGTGGTATTTCTGTGCTGCAGAAATGAACTCTGTGAGTATATGACCACCGAGTCTTGCTTTGTGGATGAGCTGCGTACTTGCGTGTTACTACTTCTGTAATATTGTATTGGAGTTGATGTTTGTGTTGCTTCTGACATCTTTGGGTGAAATAAATAATCTCAATAATAATAAATAATCTCAGTGTCACTTCATGCATATTGTGTATTTTTGGCTTCGTTCAGTACAGCAGGTTTACTGAAAAAAGGTATTAAAAAAGACAACTATTGCATCCTCTTCTTTTTGTCATCACAGGTGGCGACAGACAAGGTTGCAGGCAAGCTGAGCTCTACTCTCTCATGGGTGAAGAACACCGTGTCGCACACCGTCAGTCAAATGGCCAGTCAGGTGGCAAGTCCATCTGCCTCACTACACACTACATCCTCCTCTACCACTCTATCTACACCTGCGTTGTCACCATCCTCACCAACACAGCTGAGTCCAGATGACTTAGAATTACTCGCTAAACTTGAGGAACAGAACAGGTGAATGGAAAACTTTTTGGTCTTCAAAGTATAGTAATGAGACTAAAATGGATTTGTTGCAATTTCAGCATAGAGGCTGTTCATTTCAGTTTCAAGGCCCCAAGGTTTAAGAACTTGTGTTCTTGTGCAATGTTTTTACAGATTCTGGTTTTGTGGAACTCTAAAAGATGTTTTTTCTCTCCTGGTTTACAGGTGTGTTTACAGCTGCCTCTAATCCTAAGAAATTACACCAGAGCAAATTATTTTCATATCCAATTTAAAACAGAGTATCTCAGGGATGAGATTTTCATATAACCTCCTCACTTTCTGAAATCAAAACTACAATTGCTATTAGTTTTTCAATATCTTAGATTCTGAATTCTGTTTTCTTTTTTTTATTTTTCATTTTTATTAAGTTCTTGCTTTCCACTGTATGCTTGGAGATAAAAGTGTGTTCAGCCATCTTCCTGCTGTTACACTTATGGTGGAAGATGCATAATGTCTTAATTTCATGAAAAGTAAATTCCTAATCAGTCCTTTCTGTTCATCCTGGCTTTTATTTTTTGGTATAGTAAGCAACTGTTTTTCTTGGCAGCATTTTCGTGAGTGTATGTTTATCTGTACCACCTACAGTTCAGGATGCAACTTCCAGTTGGATCGGTTGCTCTTGACGTGCACAGTGATTGCAAAGTGGCAATCTCACTAAGAAACAAAATAGGACTGTATGATTTCTTAATACTGACTTTCCAGAACCCATACTTATTTGCTCTTTTGAGGCAGGACTTTGAAGTCATCTGACCTCTTGCAAAATTTGGTTATATTTGGCAAGTACATTTCTGAGAGATTGACTGTAAAGGAGAACTTGAACTTGAAATAGGTTTTAGCCTTAGTGGGTAGCTGCAGGGCTTTGATACCCACTGAAGACTGCTGTGCCTGCTGCTGCAGGGAAGTACAGAGTTTGATAGTTCAGCTCAAACTGGCTTCTGTTCCAGCGTACTGGACTTTGCACTGAGGCAGCTGAGGTACTCCCTGGTGTGTGGGTTGTGTGTTGTTGGGGTGTGTGTTTGTGTTTTGTTTTTTTTTTTTAAACTCTGCTGATTCAGTTCTGAGGGTAGTAACTTCCAGTAGAGGAAAAGAATAACTGGGAGGAGGAGGGGCAGATGCCACTGTGTCACCTGGTATGTCTTTTCTCATGTTTCTATTCTGCAGCCCAATAGCAATACAACTGACAGGGAGTTTGTATCTGTCTAATTCTTGACCAAGAATGAAAGGCAGCTCTAGAACCACCTCATCCTCTCCTTCTTGTGGTTTATGAGGAGGTCCCTCCTTCAAAGATGAACTATATGTAATTTTTGCTGTGCAAATGAAAATTTATCAAAAGAAGAAAAAAAAACAAGAAGACTTAAATAGAGTGCTTTTAAGAAAGCTAATTTGCATTTAATCTGAGGCATTCTGCTCGGTTCATGACCCAGTGGCTAACTTTCATGTGAAAAGCAGTGATACCTGTTCTTTGGACCACTTATCTGTGTTGGAGTGTAATGTCTTCACATCTAGAGCCATCTCATGAAGCCCTGCAGTTAAACTGGCTTGCGTTTTGAAAGAAGAATGTGAGCTTGGGCTCGCTAGGCTTTCTTTTTCAAGTCAGCTTTCTTCATTTAGTAAATAAGATTAGCAAATCTTGTCTGGTTTTATTTCATTTTAGCCGGACCTGTTACTCAATCCCACAGTAGGCTTGTATGTGAATTCGAGCTAGAGGCTATCCTATCAAATGTACCTTTTCTCGTGAGATATCACACTTTAATACAGAAACGTGATGCTTGTATGCTGGGTGCACCGTGGCTTCAGAACAGTTTGAATCTGCATTTTGGCACAGCGGCATTTTGTTGACAAGGAATTCTGAACACGGGACTATTCTTGTTCCTTCTTGCTAAAAGAATTGCTGGTGATGGGTGTTTTTAAAGGTTTGCTTTTCATTGTTGGCTTTTCTGTCAATAAGAAGAATATGAATTAGTTAAACAGCTGAAAGTGGAAATAACTCAGATTGTACCCACCTATTCTGTAATCCAAATATACTGAAAGTCCCCTCAGAATAATGAGGTAGCTCAGTCCAGAGTCCTGGTGGAGCTGTTTGGCATTAGTAAATCATTTATAAAGTTTTAGGTGAAAGAAAACAGTGACTAAACACCACAGAACTCTTTACTTACTGAAAAAAGAACTTCTCAGTTTCAAGTCTAAGGACAATGAGTTTATCCAGGTAAGGCCAAATTACAGAAATCAGCATAACTTTTATAGAGAGCTGTGAAACTGAAAGAGACCAGTTAGAACCTTGGGTTTATAATCATAATGTCTATTCTGTGCTTGTTTTTCCCCTGTGGTTACTTTGAATTTGATCGTTAAGCACTGTGTCAGGTTGAGAGGAGGAGTTCCAAACTGTACATTTTTGTTATGGATCAGTATAGGCCAGGTTTCTAAACATTAACAATGTGGGGTTTTTTTTCCCCTCAAAACAAGATTTTCTGCATTCCATTAATATGGACTAAATTAACACTGGTCTTGAAAAAGCTTGTTTGTTTGGGGTTTTTTTAAGGCGTTACTATTTAACACTTTTCAATACAAAATGCTACTGCAGAGACTGTACTTGTAATCTTCATGAATTAATTTTTCCCTAACTTCCGTAAACACCAGCAAGTGAAAGCTGGGAACACGGAAAGCTGGTATAAATATCTCTGTCATAGCAGAGCGCTTAAAACTTGTACTTTATGCTGAGATTCCTGTACAGTTTCAGGTACAATATAGCTCAGGTTGTAATTTAGTAAAAATCTAAAATCTAACCTGACCTTGCTGAAATGCGGGAAGGGGGAAGGGGGGTGTGGGTAGCTTTTGTGCAGGTGCGTTGAGCAATTATTCAATCAGGCGTCGGAATTCTTGGAAGTTAAAGCACAAATTGAACTCTTGATATAGCAAAACGCTTTTCCAAGTTAGTCTGAATTCTTGCTCTTACCTAACATGGTCTAAAAAATTTCGCCCTGCCTATGGAGCTTGCTATTAGTTGTGGCCAAGCAAAACAGCTTTTTGCCCAGGATCCCCAGCTCCTTGTAAAACCGATGGCCATAGAAACCAGCTGACGGGAGTCTCTTCAGTAGCTTGTCCAGCACTTGGCACATCCCCATGTATCCCTCGCTGCCTGGTCGCTGCAGAAGCTCTCACGTCTGAACTCTGTCTCTAATTACACATTCATTAGCTGTACAAACCACTTGTGTTGCCTGGTCCTCATTCTTTAGGTCTGAGATTTTTCCCATGCATTTATAAAACACCATGCTGATTTGTGAACAGTTGTTAGCAAATGTCAGGTGTTTTTAAATTGCTCCAGGTTTTAATTATTCTGCCTGTATTTACACTGTCTTTTTTTTTAAAGTGTAATCATGTAGACTTTTAGGAGGCTATTTTTTATATTTTCTTTAAAATTACTGTATTTTGCAGTGGTTTGACATTTGACACTATCATTGAGGATATTTTACTTGTGCATCAGACTGACAAAGAGAACGTTACAGCTGTGGATTTTCTTGTTGCTAATAAAGTCAAAGCCTTCTTGCTGGTACTTAAAGCCTCACAACAAAACTTGTGCGTCTTACCTGTAGGACTATTAATTTCCTGTTGATGAATGTGTAAAAGAGGGTTGGACTTGCAATGCTTCTGTACTGTCTCTAATTTAGTATTTTTATTTATTAAGATCTAGTTTGTGAGACCACAAAACAGTTGTATTAAGATCTCAGTGTTGTTGATGCGCAATGTGGCATTTTAACCTCTTTCGTAAAATGTGGCCATGTGAGCTGTTCTTCTGTCTGCAGAATATGAGATCTCAAGGAGAAACAGCAACATTGACCAGTTCTTCTTTTCAGATTTAATACAAGTGGATGTTGGAAAAACTGGTCTGCTGAACCTTTGGGTGCATTCTTTGTAAAGATGTTGGAAGAATTGACTTCTAAACAAACAATTAGTAGGCTGGTCCTGTGATTAGAAGAACTTGAATTAGTTTTTTGTGTACTTTCTTTGCAGACTCTTGGAAACAGATAGCAAATCCTTGCGATCAGTAAATGGGTCAAGAAGAAATAGTGGGTCTTCTCTAGTATCAAGTTCATCAGCTTCTAGCAATCTCAGCCATCTTGAAGAAGACTCATGGATCCTGTGGGGGAGAATTGTAAATGAATGGGAAGATGTACGGAAAAAGAAAGAAAAGCAAGTTAAGGTTGGACACTATTTTTTAGGATATATTTGTAATAAGTGATATATTTGTAGGATATATTTGTATAAGTGTTACTGTTTTGTCTTCCTTTTGGCCTTATTTTTTTAAATAAATGTATAATGGAAGCTTCCAGTTGAACCTGTTCTGTCCCTAAGCCTTCCTGCTTCGTGTGTAACTGTTACCAGACTTTGGTAACAGTTTTGCCCAGCAAATGTCTGTTACTGAAAATTAGATACATTTACTGTGTCTTGAATACTAAAGCTTTCAGTCTACCTCTAATTAGAGATGTATAGGGAAGATTTGTTTCATATTTCCAAAATAAAATTACCAAAAGCCTACAGAAGGGCATCTGGTAGCTGGGTGCTATGATTATTTTCCCACTGAACAACTATCTTTCTAAAGCATTCTTATGAGAAGAGCTGATAATTCTGCTGTATGCGGCTCTGAGTGTAGTTTTTTGTGCATGCCAAGTGTGTTGACCCCAGGGATGACCTTAAGCAGAAGAACACATAGTTTCTAAATTTTGGGTGGATCAGACGAACTTTGACCAGTGTGGGTCCAGTCTGGGTTAGTTGTGGGCATGTACGGAAGTGGAATTCAATTACGCTTTAAATTCAAAATAAAAAGCATCTGGGGCATTTGAACATAACCATGTTTCAGAGGCAGCAAGTACAGCAGCGTGTGATTTTTTTCTTTTGTAGGCAAGTCTGTTCTGCTTTGGTTCTTTATTGGCTCTAGTCTGTAGTTTTATGTGCAGAATACAAATTTCAGGGTCTTTTGAGCAGTTTGAAATGTGTGTGTATGAATAGGTTGTGGGAAGGCAGAACAATGAGCTAAAGTGTCTTTTATGTGCAGCAGTTGTGAAGAGAGAACATGACTTGAGAGAGGAAACAAGGGAAGAAAATGAATTCAAGATTTCCTGCTTGCATAGGGAAAACAGGTTCTGGAAAGGTGTTCCCAAAAGGCCGTGAAATGAAGCCTGTGAACCTGGCAAGAGAATGGAAAAGTAGATCTGGTTGGATATAATTCATGTCAACGTTTTGAAGTGTCATGAGCATCACTTGTTTCCACAGCTGCCAAGTATAATTTGGGGAGTTTTTAACTAACTTTCAATAGAGATTTAGTTAAATTGCTAGTGAGCTTTCGTTTGCTGGTTAAATAATTCTCAATATTTTTTTGTTTTTGTTTTGTTTGTCGAAAGTCAGCCTAAACAGTGTCATTCTGCATTTCCGATGGAATACCAGAGCATCCATACCTATTTCCTGATTGTACCAGTAGGTACGACTTTAGCAGCATAGGTATCTTTTTGTCTTGGCTGTAAAAGCTGGTCTTAAGTTACTGGATATCTGGTAAGTGTTTTAAGTTTTAGATATAGGTGCATATACCTTCCTGCGTAGGTGATGTGTTCCATCCTTATGTCTCTTGATCCACTTCAGAACTCGCCTCCTGTTTATGGAGGGGTTCTGAAGGATGATTTAAGTCCCGCTTTTCCGTGTGCATAATATGGTGTAGAACAGCATCTTTTTAGTGCTGCTTAGTAGCTGGGTTTTTCTGCTGTTCCTTTAGGAATGTTGCAGGGATTAACGCTGTTAACCTATCAAGCAGGTGCATGGTCACTTAAAGCCAGAAACCACTTGCTAATGCTTCATTATTAGTAGCCCTTGAGGCTGTAGATGACAGAGCTACACTCTGATCGTGCGTTGTTGATGAATGAGCTGATGAATGAGCTGCGGAAAGCTGATGTGTTAGGGTTGTTGTCTTGGAGTTGGAAGTCTTTTAGGAAATAACACAGGGTGGTGTAGTTGTGTCCTAGACGGGACAAATTGTTGGAGTGGCATTACTAGGGTGGTTCTGAAGAAGGCTGGAGGTCTTGAGATATCAGAAAATTGAAGTCAGTGATGAAAAACTCCTGCAGTAGAGTTTAAGCTGAACAGAAACAAAACTTGAAAGCAAGAGTCTCTTTTAAAGTTATCACTGTCGCATTAATTAACGTTTGGAGAAGTAAGAGAAATATTTGGAACAAACAGGAAAAAGAGGAAGCTTTGCAGAATAGGAGATTACCCTGGCTTCACAATAAACACTAGTGAAAGAAACTATCCTTTAGGAGACAGAATACTTGATACCAGTTCTTAAGGTAAAAAAAAAAAAAAAAAAATTAAAGGAACCTTCTCATCTTGAACATATAATCTTCTAGGTCAGACTGAGTCTTGTTGCAGAAAGTATCACTGAGACAGACAGTCTGAACTTCCTGAATCATACTTTTTTCTCAGTTTTCAGATCAACAAGACTACTTTCTGCTTGTGCTTTCTGGAAAGACAAGTATCAGGTTCTTAGATCTATTGATCTGGGAACATTTGAATTGTGTAATACCCAGCTGATTTTTTTTTTTTTTGGAAGATAAAGTAAGTTTAGTAAATAATTTTTAACTGGTGATTTCTTATACCTCCATCACTATAAATATAACTAAGGGTGTTACCTTCAGTTATCTTTTGTGAAATATAAAAATAACTGTATTAAATTCTGGCTAATGAGAGTTCTTGTTTAAAATTACTTGAATATTTAGTTTTTCAAGTAGCTTACTATGAATAGGGGACCACGTTCATTAGCTAATTTAGCCACTGAAAATGATTCAGATTCTCCTTACTTACATTAGCTAACAACCTATGACACTCAAAGTGAGGTTTACACATTATAAACTGTATGATTGGTTTGTGATATGATGCAAACATTTTCTGGAGTTGTAAGGAACTTAATTTGTTGAAGTGTTTTGTTCTTTAGGCTTATGTTTATATTTTTGGGAAATATAAATGAATTTCTGTCTTTTTTGTGCTTTAGGAGCTTGTTCGAAAAGGGATACCTCATCATTTCAGAGCAATTGTTTGGCAACTTTTATGCAGTGCTCAAAGCATGCCAATTAAGGATCAGTATTCAGAGCTTTTGAAAATGACATCTCCTTGTGAGAAATTAATAAGAAGGGACATTGCCAGAACATACCCAGAACATGATTTTTTTAAAGAAAAAGACAGCCTTGGACAGGAGGTCTTGTTCAACGTGATGAAGGTAAGTCAGTATTTCAGCCCCTGAAAATACATTAGCAAGAATGTGCACAAAAGTTTGGAAGAGAATTTGCCTTGCATGTAGTGAACTTGCATCAGTTTCATGTGGTTTAAATTTTTTAAACTTACTCCACTTGTCACTGGAATGGTTTAACAAATTACATTGCAGTTTCAAAGATAGCTTTCAAATATAGCATTCCGATAGTTTATGGGTTTATTTTGTAAGAGATTTTAAAAAACTAAGTTTGCATTAGAACAAAGTCGCATGCTAACTGCTGACAGCATAACGGAATAAAGTGTGCCCTGAAGTAAAGCAAACAATGTGGACAAAGACAAGAACACTGTAAATCAGAACTAGCATTCTATTTTCAAGTGGTTTTAAACCTGCAGGTGGTAGCAGCAAATGGCAGGTACAAGCCCACGTGCAGCCGTTGCAGTGCCCATGCACAAAATGAGAATGCCACCAAAAAATTAAATCTGCATTATTTTGTCTTTGCTGTACTAGAGCTTAAATTTTGAAAGACAAACTTTTCCATACAACATTTTCAACAGAAAAGTTGGCAGGTTTTCAAATCATAGTAACTTCCAGAACTGGAAAATGAAGATGCAACACGCATGGAGATCACCACATTTCTTCTACCTGTAGATAAAAACTGCAGCACGTAATTTTTCTGAGAAGAACTGTTGTTTCTTCGTCTGGTCTGTCTCCTATCAAAGTAGTAACCTTGTGCAGTCTGTCTGCCAGCTGTTGCTGTTATCTTTTGGTAAATTCCTGTAGTTGGAAACTGCATGTATTTTTTAGGTATGCCTTAGATTTAGCTTTGTTGGCTATCAGAGAGTAGAGCTCACATCCCTTTGTAGCAGCAGGTAGCAACTAGAATATCTGACTAAAACTTCTGAATAGAATGTCTGTCCTTGCTGGATTCGGGAAAGGAAGAGTAAGTTATTAGCAAAATAACAGCATGAGCTATGATTACTTTTTATTGATAATGAGGTTTTAATTGTTGAGAGTCTTAAAACTTCATTTCCCAGGCTTATTCTTTGGTGGATCGTGAGGTTGGATACTGTCAAGGAAGTGCTTTTATAGTTGGATTGCTGCTCATGCAGGTAAACATGATATTAAAAATATGTGAACCTTTAAAATCCCTGATAGAATGCATAATGTATCATGGTGGTTTATTGCAAATTTTTATAGTAGTTTTCCTTCGTCATTTTGTTACAATGAAATTGTGAAGGGCAGCTGTTTACTCTGCAAATCAAATGAGACTTACTCTTCGTGGTTCTATTTGCCAAGAAGATACTATCTTTGAGTGGGAGAATACATTTATTTCTCAGAGCTAAGGTAGGATTGCAGACTTCCAAGCTATTTTGGTGACTGTTGTTTCAACTATTAATGAACTTCTCTATTACACTGAATCTCCTCAGAGTTCAAATGGAACTTGATAGTTGATTTGATAATCTTAAAGCTGCCTTTGTATTACTGCCTTTGTTTTATGACAGAATAGGGTATAGTATAAGAATTACAGACCTACATTTCAGTTTAGAAATCACTTGATAAAATTTGATATGTACAAAAGTTCATTACAGTAATTGGTTATAAATCCCTAAACAAACAAACCAACAACCAAAGACAACTCTCCCCCCAACCTCACCCCACCCCCCAAAAAAAAAAAAGAAGAAAAAATCCCACCGCACACACCCCCTCGCCCAAAACCTTTTCAGGCATTTACTCTGATATACCCTTACATTTGTCCAGAGTTTTTATTGTGCTTTTTTTATTTTTAATAAAGATGCCAGAAGAAGAGGCATTCTGTGTGTTTGTTAAATTAATGCAAGATTACAGACTACGAGAACTCTTTAAACCAAGTATGGCTGAACTGGGCCTTTGTATGTACCAGTTTGAATGCATGATACAGGTAGGTACAAAATCTATTGAACTTTCTCTTCAGTAACCATTAATAAGGAAGCTGGGAATGACAGTTCAAGAGCAGGCGTGGCTGTGGGCTAACAGGCTGTTCTCTTGACAGTAGCCAGTTTCAGAACTTCAGAAGTAAATGCTTATGGCTGTGGTTTACTTTCTTTGCCTTTGGCAGACAGTGACTGGCTTTAAACACTGAAGCATGAGGATTTGTATTGATACAGTTTAAGTATATGAATGTCTAGTTCTATTTGGATTGAAGAGTCTTAAAGTCAATGTATTAGTGGTCAATTTATAACTATTTTAAAATATAGAAATGGGGAGATAGCCTCATACGTGGAATTAAAATTGTGTTCAGATTTGGGACATGGAACACTTTTTCTTCTTGGTCACAAATAGGTTTGTTTTGTGACCCAGTTCCTAACATGATTATCAGGGGTGGGATGTTACATAGCAAATAAGATGTAGGTCTCTGGCCATACCCTAGGTCAGGGGTGTCAAACACTTACAAATTTATAAACATTTATAAATGTAACTACTCCTACATTTATACAGTCCTAAAATTACATTTGGCCCTTTGAAGGCAACCACGAGGCTGATGTGGCCCCCAGTGAAAATGAGTTTGACACCCCTGTCCTAGATCTCTCCAGCTCTTTTGTAGCCCGCTCTAGAAGTGACCTGGGAATTTACAAGCTTGTGACTTCCTATTAGGATCAGGCAGTTCCTGTAATCTGTGCTTTGCAGGGTGGAAGTGCTGTAGGGCATTTGATACTGGGACTTGTGTTGCACGGTTCTTGATAGTACTGAGTAATGTCTTTCCCAGTCCTGTGTTACGAAGCTGCTGTCTGTACTAAATATAAATTAATTTCTTCTTTTTTTTCAAAATTTGTCCAAAACATGCACACACTACAACTACCAGCAGAAGCTTAAGGTATTTTTTTTTCTTCCTTTTCTTTTCCAGGAGCATCTTCCAGAGCTTTATGTGCACTTTCAGTCTCAAAGTTTCCACACTTCTATGTATGCGTCATCGTGGTTTTTAACTATATTCCTTACAACTTTTCCACTACCAGTTGCAACAAGAGTATTTGATATCTTTATGTCTGAGGTAACTTCTCAATACTCATATGTTCTTTGTAGAGTAGCTGTTGTGGTTTAACCTGGCAGGCAGCTAAACACCACACACAGCTGCTCGCTCACTCCCTGCTCCAGTGGGAGGAAGGAGAGAATTGGAGGGGAAAAAAAAAAAGGTAAACCTCATGGGTTAAGATAAAGACAGTTTAACAGGGCAGAAAAGGAAAATAATAATAACAACAATGATAATAATAAAATAATGTGTGAAACAAGCGATGTACAATGCAACTGCACACCACCCATCAAACAATACCCAGGCAGTTCCCAAGCAGTGGCCATTAGCTAAATTTTCCCTAGTTTATATACTGAGCATGACATCATATGGTGTGGAATATCCCTTTGGCCAGTCTGGGTCAGCTGTCTGGGCTGTACCCCCTCCCAGTTTATTGTGCACTCCCAGCCTCCTCCCTGAAAAGTCCTTGACTTGGTATAAACATTGCTTAGCAACAACCAAAACATCCCTGTGTTATCAATGTTCTTCTCATCCTAAATCCATAACACAGCACTATACCAGCTACCAGGAAGAAAATTAACTCTATTCCAGCCAAAACCAGGACACTGTTAAAAGCAGTTATTTAGATAGTGGTATAAATCCCACCATGATGCGCAAATCTCAGATAGTCTTGCTTCTTAGTCCTTATGCCTATCAGATGATTTTGTAGGGGAAGATGTCTGTGTGCATAATTTGTCAAGGAAGGGCAACTAAATCTTTGAATGTAGACGCTGTATGTGACTTTGTACTCTAAGCCTATTGAAGAGTTACTAAACCTGTCAGTTCTGGCTGCAGTGCAGCAGCATTGCTACCCCAGAGACATCAGCTGCTCAGTATTATAGTAAGTTTGGGGCGGAAAGTAATGGTGCTTTCAGGCCAAAGTTATGGCTCTGTGGGGATATGCAGGCCAACAAGAGGGACTGTTGGCATCTTTTATTGTCCAGGTGATGAACAGGAGCCAAAGAAATGTATGGAATTACTCAGTGTCACTCTCACAAAGACACCTAAATTGTTTTTAGGATTAGAGCTTTGTGTGGTTGTAACTGGCAACACCGCAAAGCTTATGGTCCATTTATGCTCTTTCTCTGCAATCATCTTTTAGAAAATACTAAGTCAAAGGTGGATCCTTTCAGCTGACACTCAAGAATGTCCAAGATAGTGTATATGAGTGAGACAGTCCCTTGCATCTGTTTAAATAGTTTAACCGCATTGTACCATGTCTGAAATTAAAATGGCTTTTTTGAGAAGTACCTGGGGGGTTTTGTACCAGATACATTTAAAATGTTTGATAAAGCTGATGTAAAGAACACCTGTCACTCGAGTTTTTCCCTGAGCACTAGCTTCTCTGAGGGGGCATCAGGACAAATAGCCAGACAATCTGTCCTTGGGACCAAATAAGAAACCTAGAACCCTTTGTTAAGAGATTTTTCATTAGCCTTTTTGTTTGAGAAACTGGGTGAGATTTCCAATATTTGTGAACAGTAGAATCATTCTGTATTGTTGACAATGCCATGAATAATTGTTGGATGTTTCTTCTGTTATCAGGGTTTAGAGATAGTATTTCGAGTAGGTGTAGCAGTGCTTCAGATGAACCAAGCAGAATTACTGCAACTTGACATGGAAGGAATGTTACAGGTAAATTAAGGTTATCTAATAATTGTAAGAGATGTCTGAAACGTGTAATGTGCATGTGTATGTGTTTCCTTGCAGCTATTAATTATATGTAATCTTGTGCTCTGATTGCTTTTAGCACTTTCAAAAGGTCATTCCACATCAGTTTGACAGTGGTCCAGACAAATTAATCCAAGCATCTTACCAAGTCAAATACAATGCAAAAAAGATGAAAAAGTAGGTATATAACATTTTGAGAAAATAGATTGTATTGTTGCTAAGACCTACTGTTTGTTTATCTTTAAAACTAGTTATTCAGTATTTCATTTTGAATTTTCCATTTTAAAATATTTTTGTTGTTTTATACTATAAACAGTTAAAACTGAAGTTCTGTCTGCAAGAAAATTCTTCTAAAGCACTATTTGCTATTTTTCTTAAGTATAATAAAGCTATATTTCATTTATAAAAGTAGCTTAAAAAGCTTTTGAAGAAGGTGCAAGTTATGGGGAATTACAGCACTTCTGTAAACAGGATCTGAATAGAAAAAGCGGGGGGTGGTGGGAGGGGGGGTGGGTTTGGTTTTTTGAGGGTGAAGTAGCGAAAGGAGGTGAAATTTTATGATCTGGCCTGAATTCCTAAGACTTTGGTTCTCAGGAACTGGAAAAGTATTCACAGTGCTAAAGAGTGCATGTATGGCCAAGATTAGTGCTGTTTAAAAATGAAAGTTAAACTTTGTCGTACCATTGATAATTGTTACATAACTTTGAATTGGGCTCTGAAATCCAGAGCATAATCTACTTTTAAGGTTAGTGGCATGTCTTCTGTTTTCTGCCTTTGGTAAACTGTTTTCATAAGCCAAGCTGCACGTATTGTGCTTTTCCAGGGTTAAGTTTGGTGATTCTCCAGTTGGTTGTAATGGATAGTACATTCACTGTTCTTGCACTGCAGATTGTGCTTTCAAGTTGAATTTGCCAGTCCTTCTGTCCGCGGCCTGTGATTGGTGCTGTAGAGCGAGCAGTCTTCTCTAAAGCAGAAGCAGTAACAAAACTTTCAGGACATTCTCTCTGAAAGCCAATATAAGTGTATGTAGTTTAAAGTCCTGCCATTCCGAGACTAGACTTCTGTGGTTGCCTTCTGCAGAGGCATTGTCTATCTCGGCTTGTTTTTTCTTGTTGCCACCTTTTCCAATTGGGACAATTTTGTGGTTTGCTGGAAAGGGGCCAAAACAGTTTTGTAATTTTAAGATATTTGTCTCAAATATTTTTGCATCTTTCTGTCTTCCAGGCTTTCCAAGCTCTGTTTTCTTTTGGCTGAATCTATTGAATTGCTTATTGTGTAATTACATTGAGTGGTTATTAAAAAATAGCTCCAAATCATTGCCACTGTAAATGGATCCGAGCAAGCATCAGCACGTTAGAGGGCTGGTTCAGAGTCCATTCATATCTACAGAAGTATTTGTGTTTAAATGTAATGTCCAGTCTAAATATTTACAGGAGTGCATTTCAAATGGCCACTTATACAGAGGAAATATCAATCTGTATCTCTGTTCTACTGTTGTTTGTTAGGTATTACACCAACAAGTAATTTATCTGCAATGTTTCTAATCATAATTTACTATTTCTACTTCTTAGGTTAGAAAAGGAATACACTACAATAAAGACAAAAGAAATGGAAGAACAGGTTGAAATTAAAGTAAGAGAGCATCAACAAATTTATGGATCAGTTTAATTCCTAGATGTGGGGTTACACATTTGATCTGTATATGTAGCAGGACATGTAATTGAGGTCCCAAAATTCTTTTCTTCCAGCATTTGTATTTGGGATGTCTGTTCATAAAGAACACTTATAGTTAAATTATTGAGACTTCTGGTGGACATCTAAAGAAAAATCTTTGATGGAGACCTGCTGTACTTACTTTTCATTATTTTCTGCTGTCTAAAGCTTGATAACAGATGGCCTCATCAGAGATTCTGAATATGTAAGTTTAGATGTAGGTGTCCCACACAGGAGGTTTGTAAGACAGATGTTAAGATAGAGCTTATCAGAATGTACGTGAGTGGTTTACCACTGATTTTGAGGTCTTGGTTTTTCTCATACACTTGACTCAAGATCAAGGGTCTTCTGCCTCCAGTCACTTTTTCTTTTGGAGCTTCAGGAATTGATACATGATGTGGAAAAACACCTTCCAAGTGCAGTTTACATTTCGCTTTTACTGACTGACCTACTTCCTCTATGTACTTAATCACTGAATTTTTTTGCTTTTGTGACATAAATAGGCTTTTGCTGCTTTTTTTTTCCTTTTTCACATTTTTTTTTCACAGCATGGTGTTTCATCTAGGAAAAAAAAAAAACAAACCTGCAACAACAAAAACCCTAACCAACCAACCCCAACAGCCCAAAGCTGTCTGTTTCTAGATCCTGCTTGGGGACCTTATATAAGCCATAAGACTTAGTAAGTCTTATAAGTTTTATAAGTCTTATGTCTTCTGCTAAGAAGTTTTGCTAGTTTAGGGAGATGCAAAACAAGCACATTGAGTTTGCCTCTCAGCATGGCAGAATAAAACATTACTAAATTGATATCCATGGCTCCATTCTTAGGGATACAGATCTCTTCTATCTGAATGCTGACTGCTAAAATTTGCAGGAAATGCTCTGGTAAATATGCAATTCAGTATAATTCTTTCTCACTTCTGGAGGATCTGAGGTAAATAATTCTCAGTATAACCTTACAGATTAAATAGATTTTAATGTATAATTTCACATAAATTATTGGGAGGAAAAAGAAGGACACCTTGTAGCTACCTCATGAGCCCGTGCTAGTGCAGGAGTGCACTTTTGTGTCCCTTGACCGCGCAGCCTTTGTCCAGCCCTGTTTCTGAAGAGGCTGTCGAGTCCCTGTGGTTCAGCTGCACACATACTGCTTTCACCTAATGGCACACAGATGCTCTCGTACAACACAAGACTTCTCATCTGTGCTGCTTCAAGCTGTTTAAACTCATCTTCTGAGTTAGTACACCATATAAAAGGATGATTAAAAGGTCACTATTTTTTCTATTTGTATTGATTTTCATAGATGTGATGAAATCAAAATGTTGTTAGTTGCTTGGCTTTTATTAGTCTTCCAATTTATAACTTGAGAAATACAATTCTGGACTGTTTACCTTCCAGAGGTTACGAACTGAAAACAGACTCCTCAAACAGCGCATTGAAACATTAGAAAAAGTAAGTATGTTGGCGATTGGATTTAATCTGTGTTAATTTATACCTAAACTGATGGAAATTTTGTTATATGAAGTGGGACTCTCATGAAGATAGTTTACTGTTTTTTCTTCTAATCCACAGTGTTTACTAACAGTGCTTAGCCAAATAGCAAGGCAATAACAAAGCAGTTAGGGTTGGTGCTTGTAAATGTTGAAGGTTGTTATGCTTGGCTCTTAGTGAATATGAAATCAAACATTTTGACATACCAAACCTTTGTACTGTTTTCTTTCTGAACTAGAAGCATCTGTTCAAAGTCCAGAAGACTACATGAAATAGTGGACTGCTTGGGTGGAAAAGAGGTTATTGTGAAAGAATCCTCAGTTTTGAAAATCTGAAGTTGCTGGGTGTTCTTACATAGGAGCAAAATGACAGACCTACCAATGGCCAGAGAGAAATGGAGATAAAAGCAGGTTACTTCATTGCTGGCCAGTGCAGCAGGAGAGAGGTGTTGCTGCAGCATGCACATTCAGTCCAGGAAGTCTGCTGCCATTAATTTGTTTTACATAGTTTTCAATTTTTGTAGCAACTTTGGGTACATGTGGGGAGAATATCTTTTAAGACTTATTTCTCACAGATTTAGTCTGGAATAGAGTTTTGTTAGGCTTATTTGTAACTAGATATATCTTTAAAAGTATGCATAATAAATATTGTCGATACATTGCTGAAATGCAGGCATTGTTCTCCGATGGCCTCTCCCATATTCTGGTATGATGTGACAGATCCCATCGGAGCTGCTCTGCTCTAGAATGAGACTGGGTTTTGTCCATCTTAACCACAAATAGCAACTGTCTTTCAACAAATGGAACTGGATGCTCTTGCGAATTGCAAACAGTTGTTTATGTTTCACAGAGAAGAAAACGGTAAAGGTTCAATTTAGAGTAAGGTAATTGAAAGATGTCACACTTCAGATGTTAAATCCATTACAGTCTAATGAATTGATTCCTTAAATCAGTTTGGAAAAATGCACATAATGAGGATGTATTGTGAAAGTTGTGACCAAAAGTACAATTTTATAAACATCTTTGTTTCTAATATTGAAGAGCTGATAAAATTAACTGAAAAGTACAGACTCTTTTTAAGAACTTGGAAGTTGTAATGAATCACTTCAATGCTCTTGGCAAATTTATAATAGTAAATATCCCTATTTTATATTTCACTTGCAGAGTTTGAAATCAGATTTTTTTTTTTTCATTAGGAAGTCCATGATGAACTGCCAGACGCTACTGTGTTTGCAAATGCTGTACTTAAAATTTCAGAGTTCATTTTCAGAGTATCTCATTCTGGCTGGAATCAAAACATTTCCAAATGAGAAAGTATTATCTATTAATAAGAATTTCTGAAGATTATTATCATCACAGCATCTGAAAAACAGATCACGAAGTGTGAACAAACACCTTCAGTTCTCCTGTTGGAAACTTATTTTTATTTTTAATTTTTTTTCTTATCTTGATCTACATTATTTAGTTGTGATTTCCTTAGCGTACCTTACTGACAAATATCTTAACTTCTAAGTAATAGCTCTTATCAACTAGTTCGAACTTTAATTTTAATAAAAGTTCCAAGGACAAAGATGGTCTGTGAAAAGATATGTTCTCTGTTGTAGAATCTGCAAAAATTGAGTGCTTTCAAGGGTAATAGAGTAGAAATTAATTAAATGTGCAACTGGTGGGGGGTGGCAGAATGTAGTGCTTGTCAGTGTGCATAAATGAAAATTTCTTTCTTGTAAAACTTTGACAAGGAATCTATGAACTCACTGGAGTTACTGCAAGAGTTCAGTTAAACAAAATATTAGCTGTCATAGCTCAAATTTTCTCCTTGTGTCTGTCAGTTTGCAGCATTTAACTTTCCTGCTTCATCCTTTTGGAAGCTTTAGTTCTGCATGAATGCCTCAGTGCTTAGTAGAGTTTCCTTTGTGCTCAAATTTTGCCTTCCTTTCATGTGGTGGATGGACCATAGACCATGTCTTGCATCTATCTACTAGGTCATATCTGGTAACGTATCAGTAACTTTTGTTAATTAGGGAAGCAAGCCATTCCAATAAAAATACCCAGTCTCCTGTAGGTGGATTTTAAGTGTCAGGGAAATCTGGCTTTTTGAGACCTCCTTGTATGAAAGATGGACTGTATTACACCTGCTGCAGGACGGGCTGCTTCCTGGGACTTTCAGGCTGAGTTGCCTTTATATGAAGAGTTGTTAATTTTGCAAAAGCAGTTTGTAGAGAAAAATGGGTAGAATTTGGGCATCTTCTTTCTCTCAGCTCTCTTTTTGTAACTATCATCACTCCTTTGGTTTTTGGTTTTTCTTTTCCTTATTCCTATCTGAATTTTTCCTTTGTAGGAAAGTGCTTCCTTGGCAGATAGATTGATACAGGTATAGTCTTTTACTGTACAACTTTCTTCCTCCTGTCAAAAATACCCCAACTGCTTTAATGCATGCATATTTGCATGCTGTACTCTATCCCTGCTTTGCTGATTTAGAATAAATATAGAGCTAATCTCTTGCTAGAAACTTGTTTAATTTTGTTTACTAAAAATATATAAACCAAATACTTGCACGTTATATTTTGCCTAACCTAATGTAATTTTTTGGTACAAATTCCTATGACAAATGGATTCTATGACAATGTATTAACACTGAAATTGAATATTGCAAACTCAAATCTGTGCATGTACAACCAGGTAATATTGCATGAAAGGAATTTTATTCAATGCAAGTAAGCAATTGTGCTTGCTAAACGGATGCTGAACTTCATAATAAAAGTACTAAACCAGCTGTTTAGTACTACCTTGTCCTAAAATTTCTACCAGTTGTAGTCTGTGCTGCTTGCAAAACCAATCTGATGAAATAAGCAGCTAAGCATCACAAAGGCAATCTGTCTTGGATTTGTCCTCAATTGCTTAAAAAAAAATTATGTCCAAAGGGACAAGTGACAAGGGCCCAGGAGGCTGAGGAAAACTACCTCATAAAACGGGAGCTGGCCACCATTAAACAGCAGAGTGATGAGGCCAATACTAAACTGGAGCAAGCTGAGAATACCATCAGGGAGCTCCAACAGCAGCAGCAATGGGTAAGGAGCCTGGCAGCACATCATCTCATCTTTTTCACTCACTCGTGTTTATTTTTCCTCATCATGACATGGTCTCTGTGCTGTCCTTGTAAATACTTGTTCATTGTGATTTGCATTTTTAAAATTACACAAATTGGACTGATTTTTTTGATCTGTTCTTACTGATAGATAACTCTGGATAGATGTAAGTTATTAGTTTTAAAAAAAAAAAAGTAACAAAACACAGCAAGTCAAACCCAACAACAAAATAATCCAACCCCAAACCCCACCACTACTGAAGAAATACTAACAAAAAACCCACAAAACCTTTTGGTAGCGCCTAATGCTAAGGATCTAGCCATTGTGAATTGTGTCAATCTGAATAGTCAAATTTGAGAATTGATTTGTAATGCCTTTACCTAGCTTCTCATTTAAGTCAATCTCTTCCATGTTAACGTTTTTTCTGTGTACCGACTTTTTTTTTTTTTCCTAGCATGCTTAAATTTGCTGCTTGCAAAAACAGAAGGGTATTTTCCTAGAGTTAAGAACTACAGGACTTTATTAAAAGGTGTGGGTTTATGTGCAGAGAGAGCAGGGAAATAACTTTTAGGAGCTGTTTGTAGTACTGTGTTTATACGTACTATATGTTTTAGGTCATACAATGTCCCATACTTCAGACTGTTACTGTGAGGCTGAAGTTACTTTCTCCAAGCAACTTGCAAAGTGCTCAGTATGTTCTCTTGAGAGAGGGAGGGATGCAGTTCCAGCAGTCTTCACTTGTTGAGCAAGCTGTGTGCCAGCAGTGTTGATATTAATATGCTCATGTTGTTTTAAGTAAGTGGTGTGCAAGTACTTGACTGAAGCCCTTGGCACTTCAGGCGTATGAAATACAACTTTCTAGAACTACAGCACACTGGAGCTGCCTACCAGATCTCTTACAGGCAATATAGCAGTTTGTTTTACACATCTTCCACCAAAGCTCTGGAAATACTTGTATCTCATTTTGGAAGGTGGAGATGAGATTTACTGTTAGACTGAAAACAAATAATTACTTAAATGCAACATTATAGAAATAGTTTATGATGTCTGTGTAATGCATTTCAGTATAAAAAACGTACATCTTTTAGAATAGTTGCAAGGAGTTACTGATGAACTGTTACTCTGTAATGCGTAATGCTGCTTTTATGTAACTTGAGCGATTTCTTTAGGGAAAAAAATGAAGAAATTATGATTAGGAAGATGGGGATGTTCTAGCAATGCTTTCCAAAATTTTAGATATGTTGTAATCTTTCAAGTGAAATAAAATGAGAAATGTTTATAGACTTGAGTAGCCAGCTGTTTAGTGTCCGATTACAATAGTATACATGCTTTTGGAATGTGTTTTTGGAGGCATCCATGTTACTTACCTGTACCCGATTAGAAGTTATTAAAAGGGACTCAAATGCTATATTTATGTTTTAATTAATTGATGGGTAAAACAACTTTTAAAGCTAATGCTTTTAATTATGATGAGGACCTTATTAAGTAGCAATGATGGGGAAGCCTGACAGCTTGGCTAGGCATGGGAACTGCTCCTGAGCAAAACTATAGGTAACTGCGGATTGCGAAATTAGCTGGATTGGAGCTGTGAGGGCTGAAGATTGGACACGTACTGCAGGAGTGGAGAGTAAGTAAAATGGGGGAACAGGCAGTTAATTAAGAGCCAGCCTTCCTACCCTGCATGCTTGCAGCCTTGTTCTCCTCCATTTAAATGTGAACATGAGCACAGGAAATAGTCTGCTATGCGTGGAACAGAGGCTGTAAATCCGTGTGGTTATAGAGGGATTTGTGCCCAGTAGCTGACTAATTTTGAAGTGTAAAGACTAGTACTGTGGTTTTGAGGACCATCTGAATTAACTTAGACAAAGTCGTGAAAGTGTTAAGATGGTTTCGATTAGTAGTTCCTTAGATTCTGCTGCATTAGTAGGATTTGCAATTGAACAGGGTTTTGTTTCCAAGCGTGGAAATAGGAGCAACAAATGTCGACAGCTGCGTGCGCTTAGGGCCCCCCCTAGTGGAGATCCATCAATTTCTTTTGAATTTTGGCATTTCACTTTAGAGTAGACTGATAAATCTTTTGCCATTCCTAGTGCCAGTAGCTTTGATCTTGGCTATACTACTCCTCAGTATTGTCTTACAAGTATTTGCTTTAAGGGGAGTGTGTGTCCAATTATTTCAGTTTTGCTTATGATTAGCAAAAGTGATCTCATATGGAACTCTAAAATGGCTGCATAGTTTATCTGTACTTATTTAAAGGTACAGCATCTGTCCTACAGATTTTATAGTCTACATATTTTCCAATCTTCTTGTCTGTTTCGACATCACAGGAACTGTAAAGGTCAGGTATGAATTTCTGAATAGGAAAGTAAGAAAAGAACTGCCTAAGGATACTTGTGGCTGCCTGTTCTGAACAACACTGTGGGATTTTAAAAAGCAAATAAATAAAAAACCACCACCAAAAAACACAACCAACTTTAACTCATAAAACATGAGGCAGGAGAATTAAGAATAGGGGGTTTTGTTTTGTTGGTAGAAAAAATACAATCTAAACCATCATATTTCTAAGAAGGCTACCAAATCCTTTGCAAAAGGTTATGCATTTGTATCTAAATATTATCGAGAGTTTATCCTATCTATGAGATTTGATCGCACAGTTGGATGGCTTAAAGGTAAGTGTTCGAAGTGCTTACAGGATATGTGTGTGTAGGAAGAAATTCCCCATTGCAGCGCTTTGTATGGCTGAATACAGAGATGCATAGAGAAGTATTCTTTTGACTGAAGTCCAACACCAGAAGCCCAAATTACATGCAACTTTAATTTTTCCTGTGCTGAAGTATCTATAGGGAGTTTTTAGTTTAACCAGGATGACTTTATTATAAAGTGTTGAATCTACTTAAGAGAGGTTCTTCTTACCAGTGTTTCTTAGTCAATGGAAGGCTAAGTTCTGCTATAGTGCTTCTCCCAGAAGACCTGTAAGTAGTACTAATGATCCTATAATAAATCACATATTAAGTGTCATCAAATGTATTCTGCATATTTCTGAGTAATTTAAGGTCATTTGGATGGGGAAAACGAAGTGGAAAATAATAAGGTTTGAGATGGAGACCACACTTAATTTTACTTTGGAGGTGAACTTTTACATCTTAGTAGAGAGCAACTCTGTCAATATAAGCTTTTTAAAAACAGTGTACAACCTGTACAATTTTTAATATTGATAACTAGGAAGAAGAATAATTGTGAAGCTAACAGTATTCTGAAGTGTTCTTGGAGTTCAGTGCTTCAGCTACCTGAACATTTGTCTGAATGGTTTTGCAGAGCATGGTACTACTCTGTCTCTGGCGTGTCTAATCTTTAAATATAGAAACCTGCCAAAGGCTTCTAGATGTGGCGGGTAACCAAGGATTAAGAGGAAGGTGTTTTCTTCCTCATACTGCTAGTAAATCAAGAACTGCAGAGAGGAAGTTGTGCCTGACTTCAGCAGAATACAGAATGTTTTATTTTGCGGCATGCTCAGAGCAATGGTATTTGAGGAGTTAGGGGTGAGAGTAATCAGCCTGTTCTTACCTACTCCTGATAATTATGTGCTGAAGGTTTTTTCTCTATTCTTTTTCTCCTATTGTTTCTAAATGAAAAACGTAGCTTCTGCTGGATGTATAAAAATGAATAACCATTTTTGTCAGTTAAATATACCTCCAGAACACAAATCTCAGTATTTCCCAGTGATACTCTCATTTTCAATGATTACCCTGTTCATCAGTCTGAATGCTCAAAAATTGAATCTGAGAAATGAGAGGCAGTTCAAGTTAAAATTGCATCACATCTTATTTTTAAGAAGGCTCTTCAAGTATATTATATGAAGACAAAATGTTAATTGATTAAACATTCAGGTGGAAGCATATGTATTTTGCAAGGTAATTTATAGCGATGTATTTGGTTATTGTTACAGCAACTCCATCACGCATCTTTTATTTTCAGGACCTCATGTTAAAATGACTGATAAGAGCGTAATAATAGATATAGCGAATATGTGCTTGTGAGTGCAACCTTGTGGAATACTTCATTTTATTTTACAATATACTTTCTTTAATATTATGTTCTGATTTGCAACCAAAGAGCAGAAAATAAAAATACTGTCTTCAGTAAAGTATTACAGTTAGTGCTTAAATGTGTAAACAAAGTTAGCTGGGCAGCTGCTGGACAATCTGTTAGTTGTCCTTTGGTATAGAGTACTGAAAAAGCATTCTGTAATTGTGTAAAAATCTGTCATCAGCCAAAATTATAGTAGGAATGGTTGTATAACTCTCTGAGATTTTACTCTTTCTGAGATTTTAATAAAAGTTGGGGGGAAAGAAATCCAGTTGTGTGAAGCCCAGCAAGGACTTGTTTCTTTCAGAGGTAAATGGCTGTAGAACTATATTTTTTGTGGTTTATATTACAGACATCTTTTCAACACAGCCAAGAAAAACAGTGTTACTGTGGTTAAAATGTTTAGCTGGTGCCTGGAAATCCAGATTCACCTTGTAGTTTCTGTCACAAATTCTAGGGCTTAAGGCAAATATATAAAAGCAGTTTTATTGCTATGGAAGTCAGTCTTAAAGTAGTTTTCAAACATTGTTTTGACTATAAGCCTGTGTTACCTTTATATACTAAATTATTGTGTGTTGTTTTTTTAAGGAGCACAAATCACAACTTTGAACTTGTGAATATTGTTTTCTAAATCTGTTTCAGTCTTGGCTGTATTTTTTTCTAGTATATCAAGACTTCATTTAAAGTTTGCTATGGATAAATAGATAAGTACTCCTACCGTAACATATTCCTTAGGCAGGCAAAATCTAAAGACAGATTTAAAGAAGGCATGACTTGTGCCTGCAACTGGATAAGTAACTTTTCTACAGTCTTCATGACTTACTATTTGATAAAGATTAGATTTTTGTAGTCCAAAACTATTTAGAGTACACTTACATATTGTTGTAAAATCAAGATGTGTTCAGCTCTTCAAATCATCTGTTTTCTCTCAATTTCCTGGAAAGTATAAGAGGACTTCTTACCTGAGGAGAGCACGCTGCGTTTGTTCTTGTTCCACGTGTGTCATTAGCAGAATCTGGAACAAGAAAAATAGAGTCCATTTAGGGTGCTGTGTGTGTCATGTGATGAACTTGCACAAGCAGCCAGGGAATAAGAAATTCTTGTTGCCTGTTCTCTGCATATGCATGTTGTCATGTATGAAACTCATGCTCCCATATCATGTGAAGCAAAACATAAATTAAGAAACAGTTGTATCTCTTATGAAAATCAATACTCTATGGATTTTAAAGTTGCATTGTTAATTAATGAAACTTCATCTATGAATCCAAGTATAGTATTTATTCTTCACCGTGTAGTTAATGGCACCAAAGACGTATTAAATGATTTCCCTTTAAACTTAATTTTCAGGCTTGCTGTGCATATACAGTAACTAGGCAACTATGCTTTGGGGGTTTTAACTCCCAGGTTTTTTCCTAAACCAGAAATTTAAATTCTGATTTAGGATGTCATGGCCTTACAAGCAAGTCTGGCAATCTGTGGTGAATCCCAAGTGATTTTAAAGTGACCCAAGAAAGAAATAAAATGTATTTTGTAACACCTTTGAATACAAATGCTTAGTGTAACTTCAGTTGGATGTTTCTGTTGAAAGATGCAGTTTCCTTTAGCAAGTTAATGGATAGATCTCACTTTTCATTCCAGCTAATCAACAGTAAAGAAATAAGTTAATGGTGATTTAACTTACTTGAACAGAACTGTGTTTTTTTTCCCTTCCCTCTTTAAGTTTGGAAAGCATGACCTAAAGTTCTGAACTGCTATTTTATTACTGAGGAAATGTGTTTGGGTGTGCAAAGCCATCTGGGAATATAGTCTTAGAGTAAATCCTGTATGGAAAGAACCAAATTTCTTTGTAGCGTGGGCCTGTGCTGTCTGTCTAGAAGGGGCTATACTGCTACTTGTGCCTGGATTTTTCTGATAAATCCACCAGGCTCAGAAGAAATATGTATAGTGCGAGCAAATGAAATATAACAAGGGAAAATGTAGAGTCTTGCATCTGGGCAGGAACAACCCCAGGTTCCAGTATAGGTTGGGGAATGACTTATTAGAAAGCAGTGTAGGGGAAAGGGACCTGGGGGTCCTGGTGGACAGCAGGATGACCATGAGCCAGCACTGTGCCCTTGTGGCCAAGAAGGCCAATGGCATCCTGGGGTGGATTAGAAGGGGGGTGGTTAGTAGGTCGAGAGAGGTTCTCCTTCCCCTCTATTCTGCCCTGGTGAGACCTCATCTGGAATATTGTGTCCAGTTCTGGGCCCCTCAGTTCAAGAAGGACAGGGAACTGCTGGAGAGAGTCCAGCGCAGGGCCACAAAGATGCTGAAGGGAGTGGAGCATCTCCCTTATGAGGAAAGGCTGAGGGAGCTGGGTCTCTTTAGCTTGGAGAAGAGGAGACTGAGGGGTGACCTCATCAATGTTTATAAATATATAAAGGGTGGGTGTCACGAGGATGGAGCCAGGCTCTTCTCAGTGACAACCAACAGTAAGACAAGGGACAATGGGTTCAAGCTGGAACACAAGAGGTTCCACTTAAATTTGAGAAGAAACTTCTTCTCAGTGAGGGTGACAGACACTGGAACAGGCTGCCCAGGGAGGTTGTGGAGTCTCCTTCTCTGGAGACATTCAAAACCCGCCTGGACGCCTTCCTGTGTAACCTCACCTAGGTGTTCCTGCCCTGGCAGGGGGATTGGACTAGGTGATCTTTTGAGGTCCCTTCCAATCCCTAACATTCTGTGATTCTGTGAAATGAGAGCCAAAGTGGAAGAGTGGAAGGGGCAAACCAAAGTGATTGTGCATTGAAGTATACATGGCTTTATTTTAAATCCAAGATTATGGTAGGCTTCTGTTGACTCAGAGCTGAAGTGAGTAGGGATCAAGAGAGGATACTTGTATTAACCTTGTAATTAGCTAGTCTTTCCTAAACATCTTTTTCTGCATATCATAGAATAATCACAGATCCTTTGGGAATTTTTCAGTTTGGGTAACAATGACAGAAAAGTGCTCATCAGTACTAATAGGGGTCTCAGTTTGGTCTTACATATTCGGCTGTGTGGAGATGCAGTTGTTTGAGAGGCATAGCATTAGAGTTCTTGTTGTCAGCAGTCTGGATGGACATGTTAGTAGACTTGCATAAGGTAAGCACTTCTGTTGATCTTAAGCTAGTATTTCTACTATTAAGCATTTGGATGTACTTACTACTCCAATCTGGCATATAAAACCCCTTGCAAACCATCTGTGCTTCATACTAAACATATTTCTGCAAACTTTGTAGCATAAATGCAGTTCACGATACAGTGAAGACTTTGTGCTACAGCTGGAAAAAGAGCTGGTCCAAGCCAGGCTGAGTGAAGCAGAATCCCATTGTGCCTTGAAGGAGATGCAAGATAAAGTTCTAGAGATGGAAAAGGTAAATCAAACTAGGACCTGCTGTATAAAATAGCACTAGAAACAGAATACAGGTCTCTGTAAATCTTTGCAAAACTGTGCTCTAGGATCTTCTCTTCTATGCTTTCATGACTGCAAGATGCTTTTCAAACCTGAAGCTAACGTAGCAAAAACCCTAAGATCTGTTTGCACTGGGAAAGGTTTCTGAAGAACAGATCACTTTTCTCCTGTTCCTGAAGCCCACTACAATGGAAAACTTCAATTCTGGTGAAGTCTTTACAGTAAACATCAATTATTCCAAAATTATAATATATCCTGCAACAAAAGCCGCAGGCTTAGGGTGAGCATTGAGGTGATGTGAAAGTAAATAGCTTGGGAGGGGAGAAGGAAAGAGTTCAACATTTACCATCCCAGGTCTTGAGTTCTTGAGTGTCTCCACTGTTTGGTGTCAAAATCTCTATTGCTTTTTGAGTGTCGTCACTCAAACTTATTGATGCCAGAATTCAAGCTGTACTCAAAGCAAATGTCAACATCTATTATACCTTTCTTTGAAGAAAAGTTAACTGAAAAAAAAAAGGGGGGGGAAAAAAATGAAAGAAAAAACCAACTAATTGACCTAACGTAAAGTACGCTTTTCAGATACTTTTCTATTGGCTTTGGAAATTGTTTCCTCAAGGAAATCTGAAAGATATGTATACTCAGGAGTGTGGCGAGAACTTACTAGCTAATTAGATTAACCCACAGGAGTCAAGATTTTACTTTTTTAATTATTTGAGTGGATTGATGGGAGTCTGACAGGCTAGTAGTGTGATAGCTTTTACTGTACTGAACACTGGTAGAAAGCAGGATCTAAGGTATTTTTCAGAGTTCAAAAAGAGACTACTTAACCTTCATCAGCATGGAGATACCAAACACTGAAAACTTAAATATAAAGAAAAACTGGAGCAGTGGGGGAAATTCCAGTGTGCCAGACACTCAGACATACAGCAGTATTTCAGTCTGTCATAATGAACTTAGGCAGATGAGAACTGACTTAAATTAACTCCCTCAGATTCCTACAAATACAGCTCTTTACTGCTGCTAGTGATGTGTCACGTAATTTGGGAAAATTCTGCTCCATCCAGGACTTGCATGGCTCTACTTAGGGTGATGTAAACATTCAGAAACACACCCTATCACTTCCTATATTTGCCAATACTTGGATCCCATGATTTTGACACATGGAAATGCTAATAAATGGCTGATGTGCTGTGTTCTGTTAATGTTGATAATGTACTTTACTCTCAACTCTCAAGAAAACCTGGCAACTGCCACAGTATTGCATATCTACAAAAATACTTGATTTTGCTGAAAATTACTACTGAGAAATACAGTGGAAAGTGATGATGCACAGTTCAACTTCGGGTATTTGGTGACCAATGATTCGATGTAGGCATATTTTACTTAGACAGATTATGTCCTTTACCTTCCCCTCTGTGTTTTTTTCCCAAACTTCCAGTATTATGCTTTCATCACTGTTTTCCTTTCCCCGGGTCACTCCTGCCATGTGTTTTCCTGTTTTCTGTTTAGCTTTCTCTAGTCTTTCTACTTTTTCCTGGTGTATTTTTGTAAACATCCATGCATTTTCATCTGTAAGACCTTTTCTTGACTGACTGTTTATAAATATTAATGGATGGTTCCTTTGTCAACATATCTTTTTTCCTTTTCAAAGGCAGACAACCTACTTCCCCCAAAATAAATTTCCATTTATTATTTTTCCTGTAAGTCTAAAAAAAGGTTGTAACTCTAAAGGTGTAATTTCAGTTCTTCATTTGCTTTACTTTTATCAACTAGCTCAAAATCTTTCAGATTTCTCTCCATATTTTTTATGTGTGCAAAAACGTGTAAATAATATTTTATTAGGGATACCATCTGGGGAAATGTGGAAGTCAGAATGCCTAAAACTACTGTGTCAATTTTCTTCTGTTAGCAGTTGGAAGATATTTATACACACTCCGTATATCCAGGAACTTAGATTTTTTGATGTATTTTCTTTAGCAAGGGATGTGTAATAAAGAAAGTTTGGTTAGTAATAAAAGTTATCATTCCACATCTGTATTCTTGGAGTGGGTCTCATCAAGCGTAATTTTATTCAAATACGTATTTAAGAGGATGGTTCTTGTTGCAGAGGAACAGCTCTCTCCCTGATGAGGAAAATGTTGCTAGACTACAAGAAGAACTGATTGCTGTCAAATTAAGAGAAGCAGAAGCTCTGATGGGTCTCAAAGAACTAAGGCAGCAAGTCAAAGATTTGGAGGAACACTGGCAGGTATGGGTAGTAACACGCTTTTAACAATTTTTACTTTGAGTGACTCATAAACCAAAAGGCTATGAAATTCTGAGATGTAGAGATCAAGTAGAAACTAGGGATTGTGCATCAAGCTGCTGAGGGGAGAAAAATCTTTAAATGCAGATGCCACAAGAAATGTTACTTCAAAAGTATGTTAGAAATTGGTCCCTAGTTGTTACTGATGGCAGAAAGCCTGTGCTACCAGGTAACCATTCTGGTAGAAAGGAAATATCTGATCAGTACTCCTACTTTACTAAATGTTAAAAAGGGCTAGGAATAGGCAAAAGTCTCAGGATATCCTTGCAATTCACTGACCTAGTGTAGTTGAGAATGACTGTCTTCAGCTTTTTTATTGTATATCCTTAAAACTAGTAAGTCTCTGTGGGGTTTTGGCTTTTAGGACAAACAGGAGCATTATAGCAACTTGTTCCTATGTAACTCTGAGACCTTAAATCAGGCAACACTAGGAAAGCTCAAGTGTTACCAGCAATTGCATGCTATTTTTCTAGCGTCATCTAGCTCGTACCACTGGAAGATGGAAAGATCCTCCCAGAAAAAACACGGTGAATGAGCTACAGGATGAGCTCATGACCGTCCGATTGAGAGAAGCAGAAACTCAGGCTGAACTGAAAGAGACCAAACAAAGAATGATGGAGGTGGAAACACAGGTACGTTTTTGAACACTAAACATGTGTGAATTGAGCTGCATACTGGCAAATTGATTTCAAATGATAGGTATCTGATTATGATCTTTATCATCTACAGGCATGACTTTAGTTCCAAAATGCACTTTTTTTTAATGCTGTTAGACTAGGAGGGAGAATCTAGTGCATACAGTCGAACTTGCTTTAAAATCTCTTCAGTCTTTTCCAGGACTAAGCTTTCTAATTTTCTCATTTGGACCAACTGGTAGACTCTGTGAATGTGTGTGAGCCTTAATTCATGAAATTGTAACCGGTGTAACAACAGAAGTATGTTTGAGGTGTTTTAAATTTCAGAGACCTAATTGATTATTCCGATAATAGTAATTGTAATTATTTAAATGGCAGTGTTTTCTTCTGGTGAAACTGCCTATACTTGATTATCTACTGAGGTCACGAATCTGGTTACTAAACTGGACTCTCAGCAGAACAGCTGCATGGTGTCAGGTTTTTTTAGCAAAAGCTTTACCTTTCATGTGCCAGAAAAGAAGAGCATGATTCACAATTGCTGAGATTTGTGCAGAAAAGACAAAAATAACTTGTCTGCCAAGATCTCTTTTGTGCAACCAGAGGATAAGTTGTTATTAAGCAAACAAATCTGAAATGAAAGTGCACTAAGGTTGGTGAGTTCATATTGTATTGGTGAACTTTCAAGTGAATCAATACGCACAATGTGCTGTTGATTGAGAACTATTTGTAACAGGCTTTTGAGAAATTTTCCCATGACATACCTGCTAAAAGTGACTGTTACTTGAAGGAAACCTGTGCACCCAGAATGCTAAACAAACCAACCAAAACAGTACTTGACAAGCTTCAGCAATCCCAGAAACCAGGAGAGCACGTTAGGATGTGCTGCTGAACAGAGATAAGCCAACTGCAAGGTACACGGTTGCTTATTTCTGACAGAGGCAGCGCGTTTTTCTATACCAACTGAATAAAAGTTTCCTCTTGCCTTAACTTTTAAAATTTTCATTGAAGTGTTAATACTGTAAACTACAGTTAACGTGTGCTTTTGTTTTGTTGCTTTTTCTCCATCTGTGTGTTTTAGTCAGTAGGGGGCACAGGTATCCTGCTGTCTGGATTACATGTATTAAAGTCACAAGACTTTAGGTATTTCTCCCTTCAGTGTTATGCATCGAGTCTTCGTATATGCTGATGCTGATTAGCTGTCACTTGACAGAAATGCACTGGTTCTTGTGTTATGTACTGGTCTATGCACAGCTTCATATAAAAAGGGTGTGACTTGTACTGATGTACAGACCTTAATTAAGTTGCCATGTTACTTTGAGGAATTCACTGGACGGAGAAACGTGCACATAATATTTCTGACATACCTGATGCTGCTTGGATGCATCAGCTTGTTGCTATAGTTGAGATACAAGCTCACAAAAATCTTTGCCTTACTCAAGCAAGAGGTTGGGAAAAAACATCTGTACATGAGCTTTGCAATGTTCTTACAATGAGTTATCTGTTGTTTAAGAGCAATTTCAATATCCTGGTCATAAACCAAATGTCATGCAAACTCTTCTGATTACACTTAGAAAATTCTGAATGCTTTTTTCTCAAAAGTTTTTTATAGTAGAAGATCTATAAGTCTTTCTTGTCAGACCTCAGGGAGTTAAACTGATATCAAAGATCTTTCTTTAACATGCATTTTCTTTCCTTTTTTTGTCACAAATTTCAGAATCAGATCAATAGTAACCATTTACGAAGGGCAGAGCAAGAAGTTACTAACCTACAGGGGAAGGTACAGTATCTTTCTGCACAGAACAAAGGACTCCTTGCTCAGTTGAATGAAGCCAAACGTAGACAAGCAGAGATTGAATGCAAGGTAAACAACATCGTAAATAGACTATTGGTGTGCTAATGTATATATACTTCTTCGTCTTGTCTGCTATTTTTAGATAGAATTGTATCTTAACTGAGACACAGAAATCACAAAACCAAAACTTTCTTGTACTGATTTGACAATATCACCTTGAATTTACCATCTCACAAAAATCACTTGAGATTTTGACAGAGCCACTTTTGGTCCCATAAAGATGTGGTTCTACACAGAAAAGCGTGTCTGTATAATACACGAAAAGACACTCTTACACAGCAGATTCTGATCACTCTGTAATCTGTCTTAAGTAACAGAAGAGATTCATTACTTCAACACTGACTATTACTGCGGAGTTAGTTTAGGTTCAAAAAAAGAGAGTAAAAGTAGTATTTGAATGGAGAGGTCTACAGAAGGGAGTGTTACAGTAGTCATTGCCTAACAGTACCCAGACTTTAAGGGGACGACCCAAACATACTGGGCAAAAGAGCAGTTTTTATGCACAAAAGAGAGCCCAATCTATGTTTGAATCTCAGATTTAATTACTTAACTGTGTAACTAAATCCATAACCATTTACTTATGTCTTTAACTTGTGCACACATAATAAGGACAATAAATAAACTATAAGTCTTACAAGCTTTTTCCTCTTAAATTTCATGAAAATTTTCCTGAAATTGCTATTGATACTTACTTCAAAAAGGGCAGTCTTAGTTGACAAATAACTATATTTTGTTAGAGACATGAAAACATCTTTTTACTTAAATCTTATTTCCAAAAGATTTATGAATAGTCTTCTATGAAATCAGCTAGTGCTGAACAGTCAGTAATTTCTAAATAGAATACTTAATAGTATGTTAAAAATAGTACTGTAACATGAGATGAATAAACAGAATGCTATTTATTAAATGTGGCTCTGAATTGGCAGCTTGAGAGCAGATGCTGTTATATAACTTGTTGTTCATGATCACATCTTAGTTTTGCCTTTAATGTAACCGAACTTTTTATGTGCACCACTTGTTTCTGTTCTCATTCATGCAGAACACTGTTATCGGTTGAATGTTTGTTTTTCAGTTTTATCCAATATGTGTGCATTTTGTTTGTAATACCATTCGTACCCTAAAGACTGCCTTAGCTGCAATGCCATCAAAGGCTTCTGTGGACAATGTGAATCAAGAGTGTACTTTGAGTCGTTTATCGTTGTCACTTAGCAGGGAGGTGAAATGACATCCTTATTAATATGCATCATTTTGCCATAACATCACACTTTTCCAGTTTTTACAGATTTTCATTTCTTCTTGTAATTTATTTTCTCCAGGGTAATGCATAAATCTAGGCAATTTACTTGTGTAGTAAACTCTGATCTTCTGTTCATTACTCAAAGCCTAGTGTGTAATTTGTAATTGGCAATTTCTTCCTAGTTTTGCCTTAGTTACTGGCTCTTTCAGCAAAATGAAGCTGATTTTTATTGTTGTTCTGTTCCATTTTAAAGAAATTTAAGAACAGTAAATAACTGAGATGTACTGCATGTGTTTCAGGGGTTTTTTTAGATTTTAATGTTTCTTGCTGCCCTGCCAGTTTTTGTTTCCATTGGAACCTGAACCTAAAATGCAGTGAACATGTAACTTCTACTGACTCCTCAAACTCCATCAAAGCTTTTAGGAAACAAGCCACTGAATAAATTGCTTCTTCTGACTTTTTTTTTTTGTTTACCATATTCACTGGTTTTCCAAGTGCTGGCTTTTTAAATGCTGAGATTCTTATTGATTTTGTTGTTATTGATTATATTCACGATCTTGGTGACATGTCTTTTCATATAACCTGGAACTTTTTTGTCTGATTGGGTTTTGATACTGAAGGTCCTCATTAATTCTTAAGAGATTTAGAGGGTGTAGTCAATATTCTGCAGTTCTCATGTTGACTATAAAAAGAGTAATATGTCTTCAATCTGGCTAATGTGTTAATATACACGACTATTCTCACTGGGATAATTTGCTTGGAAACTTATGTTCTAAAATGGGTTAAAGTGTGATAGTAATAGACAGAGCACCAGTCATATTTTTTAGAGATTCTCTGAAAGTAGCCACAGTCAATAGCCAGTGAAGTAGCCATACTGACATACGCTAACATTAGATCCTGAAATTTGTTTTGCAGTCACTGATAGGAAAAACATTACAGTTTACATTGTAACATGTTTTCCAAGTTGATATTTATTTTATATAAAATGAAATATTGTCAATTTGATGCACATCCATTACCTGAAGTTCTACTGTTTAACTGTGACCTAGACTGTGACTTCTTGGGATGAGGCTTAGTATATCACAATATAGAATTCTATACTGTTTAAACACATGGGTTTTTTGCTAACTGTATTGAAAGATGCTCAAATTTAACTTGTTGGAAACTACCTTTCTTCAATGTAGTTTCCCCTCATATTTCCTTCTCCCTCTGCCTCTGACACTTCTCTTGAACTGTCGTCGTGACTTTATTCCCTAATAATTTATACAAACAATTCAGCAATGTTTTATAGATTTAATAAAATGCTGTGTCATCAAAAAGTTAAGCTATATTTGCAAGTTTAAGTGTTCTCCCACTCCTTCAGTGGGACATATCTTGGTATTGCTGTTTCAAATTTATGAAAAGCTTTTCCATTTCAAACTCTTAGCTATATGACAATATACAATTAAGTGAAAAATGCGAGGATGTAAAAAGCCATTATCCTTTGACACCTGATTTGTAAGGACTGTCATTCTGTTTCCTGTCCCTTGCTCTCCACATTCAAACTACTGGAAGCATGTTTTTTAGCTTAATGTAAGATTTATACGAAATGCTTTCACTTTTACTTGTTACAGAAGAGGCTATTTTAGGTTCCTGTCTCCTCACCTCTGTACCGCAAGAAATGAAGCCTGCTCGGGATTGTTTAAGGTTGTTTCACTGTGTGAGGAAAATGAGTTTATAATGTTAAAGTTAAGTGAAAGCAAAAAAAAAAAAAAAAAAAAAAGCGGAAGTTTAAAGCAGAAAGAGACACGTTATGCTTGTCAAGCCCAAACCTTGCCATGTTACTGGCTTTTTCTATATTAACCAGGTGCCCTATAGCTGCTGTGTGAGGCACATGTTACAATACAAGTGTGAAGGACTGGCCTCCAGCAGCAACAGTGGACTTGTCATACCCACACTCCTTCTAGATTTAGGTTCAGTATCTGTAACTTTACTAAATAGTGTTGCTATCAACTTAGATTTGACTTGAAATGCAGAGGTAGCAGGTAGGCGAAATTGAAAAGACTACTGCTGTAGAAGTACCTGAAAATAAAGCTGTTTAATATGTTACTGATATAAAAACTTCGTATTCAAAACTGATGAAGAAAGTTTTGGTAGTCTTTCAGGTCACGTCGTAGAGTAATACAGACAAATGTTACGTTTTTGTAGCACTAAATATTTTTAGAAGTTCCACCTTGCATCTCCTTAAATCTAACAGGTTTGTTATTCCCAATTCCATTAGAAACTGATGTTTGATTTTTCTTCCTGTTTTTCAAGTAATCTGAATTCATGCTCTCGTTTTATTTCTGTCATCACATCCTGGCTAGGTAGCCATATTTCTACTTTAAGAGGTGTATAAAAATAAATTATATTTGATTTTTGATTCCCCAATTGTTTTTCTATGCAGAAAGAAGTTACATTATTTCTAGAGCTTGTATTTTTTCTTTAAAGGATAGCTCAAAATATGTAAAAAGAAATTAAAATTTTTGTAGCAAGTGGCATCTCATACCACCTATACAGAAACATTTTTCTGGCTCTGGTGTGTACTGTTATGTTTTTCGCTTTTTATCTGACTACGGCTTCTACAGCAAGGACTTAATTTCTAATTGTTTCTTGAAACACAGCACTGATCTTTCTAATCAGCTTGGCCAAAGAATTTACAACATAAGATTTGTGCCCCATACCGGTCTTGTCTTTCCTACCATATCAACTTCTGTGGTAATTACTGAGAACATGCTCTGTTTCAGAGATAAAGCATCAGTGCCATGTATAGCAACACTATTGACTCATCTCGGATACTGAAGTCAAGCCAAGCCAGTCTGTCCTTTAGCTTTCTGTTAAATACATGCAACCCTGTGGACTTGTGGGTTTGGCTTCATTCAAGCAGTCATGCAGGAGAATTTAGCAATAATGGGTAAACTTTGCTTAGCATGTGATGTTTTCCTCTGAAATGGACTCCACTGATTACAAATGCTGTTAATTGGATCATTCAGATGATGTTCCTTCATTACAGGAATCTTTTTCTAAAAGAAACAGCATGTTTCTTTCTCAAGTAGCTACTATAGACAAGCTTTGGTATGTTCAATTCGGTCTCAACTCAAGTGTCTCATGAAGGGTGTCAGTTTGAAGCACACATTAAAATAACTGAAATACTGGAACTGACTTACAGTGACTACGATTTGCAGAGTTAAACCAATCTCCCATAAAAGTAGGTGTACCTGAGCTTCGTCTGTCTCTTCCTCAGAATGATTTGCACCCCAACTAAAAGTATTGCTTACTCAATATCTATCACTGTTTTCTCTCTGTGGTTGTACAAAGCTGCTGACAAAATAATATTGGTTTGTGCTCTGAAGCCTTGAGGACTTGCCTCATAGAACAGAAATAAGGAAATTTCTTCCTCTCTTGTCCAAACTCAAATGGCCTATCATTTGTAGGCAAACTTACAGGTTAAACTTACACCAGGAGTCTGACTGTAAGTTACAGGCTTTAGAATTTTATTCTAAACTGTCTTGCAAATTTTTGTTGTATACTATGAATAAAATAGCTGGACTTAAATGAGGTTGAGAATATCTGTGCCTTTTTTTTTTTTTATACAAAGAGAACAATGAAATAAGTAACTTGTATAACTGTGTTTTCTTTATATATGAAGTCAAAAAGTGAAGCATGTGCCGTTTTTTCGTTATGTTGATACTTTTCTTAATTTACAATATAACATATCTGGAACACAAGACCTGGAAATTGATAACAGCATATTTTCAAAACGACACAGATTTTTTTTAGATTATTATAGTTTAGCATCAGTCTTAGATGATCACACCATTCTATGGGTTAAAATGAAATTTGGGTTCTTTAGAATATGTCGTATCAATAGGCAGGATATTTCACACAGCAGTTTATTAAGTTTTCTTTACTTACATGATTTGGGGTAAAAGCAGTGCAGAGTCTTTAATCAACTAACTGAAACTGATATTTGTTAGCTTCAATCTATGACTGCTTTCAGAGTAAAGAAGAAGTGATGGCAGTACGGCTCCGTGAGGCAGACCGCATTGCAGCTGTGGCTGAACTCCAACAGCATATTGCTGAATTAGAAATCCAGGTAACAAGTGATGGCGTTAAATGTGTAACATGATACTGATTACTTTTGGTACTTTGTGGTTTTTATTTCTTCCACTTCCTTTCCTTGTTGACCTACTGTGAATACAAGGCACTACTTTGCAAAGTGGGATTAATGCTATATTGCTGAATGTGCCTCCTTTATAAGCCAAGGCCTTAAATCTATCTTATGGGCGTACTTGTGAGCTGTTAATAATTGCTTCCATACAAGCACCATGCCATGGGCAACACTTTTAAACTCTGAGTTCTGTATTTGTTTTTTGTCTTGTAATTGGTAATTTTTACCAATTAATAGATGAGATTGAAAGCATCCTCTGTCCAAAAAGTTGCACATATTTTGATTCCAGCAACCGTTCCTCTCTGCTTACTCTTCTGCTATGATCACTATTGGAGGGTTTGTTGTAAAACTCTTACTCCCTTTATGTAAATCTTGAAACCAGGAATGTTATTTACTGCTACCATGTCACTGTAGGAAGATGCATCCTTTGGCCTCTGTGGTGTTCTTTATGCTTTTAATTCCTTTTGGAGTTTTCACTGTCCCACGAACTCACTGCTTCTTTGAGAACCAGAAATGACTGTTCTTTATGTTTTCTTGGCTTTGAAAAATCATGATGTCTTACTGTATTCTGTCCTTCCTATACTCATATACTCCTGACTGAATTCTGCTGTGCCTATCTGCAAAGGTTTTCTTGGTTATTATTCCTAAGTTACAAGCTAGTTGCTCTCTAGTTTACTTTTTTTTTTAACTGGTATTGCTAGTGTCTGTCTTCCCTCTGAAATCTTTTCTTCAAGGTGATGATTTTACTGTATTGTGTCAAAGCCTTTTTTCTCTATGATTTCTCAACTACTGACATCTTTCTCATCTCTTCATATATGGAATATACAAATAAATTTAATGGAGCTTGCAGAAAGAATTTTCACTTTGGATATTTTTCCTCTAGTGCAGCGGGCACTAAATTGATGAAAAGATAAAGCAATCATCTTTTAATCACATAATGCTTAGCTAATGCTGTGATCAGTACATTAGACATACTTAGATAAGTACAGTAAGTATATGAATCATTTATCATCTAGAAAGATAAGAACAAAGTAGCTGAGTTTATGTCAACCTCCTACACGTGTTAGCGTTTTACTAAAAAAAAAAAAAAAAAAAAATTTAAAGGATACTTCAATGTGATTTTGTAGGTGAAGAGCCAGTACTAATTTTGCATTATTTTTATTTTAGCACAGACTTTAAATGCTATCCTGCTTCCAGGATATGGGTCTCCCAAAAAGTACTCTAGTCTTGATTTTATGAAATGAAGAAATGGTGAATCCCATAATGATCAGTTGGGGTTTTTTCTGATAGCTATCACACAATTAGAAATGTGTTCATTCTTTAATGTAAATACTTGACTTTCTGTTGTTTGACTGATCAAATCATTAGTGCTCAATCATTTTATAGCTCTTTGCTATTCCCTTTCCATACTTCTGCTTAAGCTATGAGTGCCAGAATTGTATGTGGATTTTTTTAATATCTTGTCATGGCACAGGTAACGAAGTTAAGTGCAGGAGCATAGTCTATTTTGTGACTCTGGCTAATACATCCAAAGATTTACACTGTCCCTGTTTTGTCATGATATTGCACTGTCTCATGTTTGTGGTTTATCCACATAATCTCTCCTTCCTTTTCACAGTCACCACTGTGCATGATGCAATCTTTAGTTATGTTTTTTCCATTTTTTTCTCATATTCTAGATGGCCTTGTTTTTTGTTTCCTACTAAAGAAAATTTCAAGTTACAATCTTTTTGATGTTCATAGATGATCACCCGTTAATTATTTCTTGATCTATAGTCTCTTAGTAAGATTCCTGCTTTTCTGCACAAGTAAGAATGGCTGTGCTTTCTTTGAATATGATCTGAAGTCGTTCTGTGGCTGTGGTTCATGTTTCAAATTTAAAGGTTTTGCCCTGTTAGGTTTTGTTGAACTACTAATCTCAAACTTATACTAGCCTGAAATACAACTTCTTTAGTTGTGAAATACAGGTTTTGAGTGTTAACTGTATAAAGACACTTAAAACAAAAGTGATTTAGTAGAAATAAGTTTCTCTGGCAATTTACTTGTTTTTGACACTCTAGATGTGACTTGAAATGCTTTTATTGGGCTGTGACAGATTTTTTTTTTGTAGGATTCTGTAAGCAAATAGGTATTTTTGACCACTGTGTTTTGCTAGCAAATATGAAACTTATCATCACAACTTCCTTTTTGGGTACTCATGCTCAAAGGCCTCTGAAACACCTGCACCAAAAAAAAGTAATAATGGAGCTGGAAAGCCTTAACTCCCAATCTTGTAAACTATAAAACATGCAACTGATAACAGAGCTTAAACAAAAGCTGCCTTTTAAGCAAACTGAAAATCTAGGTAACTTCTTCCTCATTGGAGAAAGAGCTGCCTCCCTTTCTCTTCCATTCAGCTTGTCAACTGGAATTGCTATGACCTGATGTGGGGAGCAGAGGGCCTTTTAATCTGGACTTGCCTTAATGACTTGAAATGCAATATTTAATACCATAAGTACATTTAGCCAGTCTTAGAGCATAGGTGTCAGTCTCAAAGTAATTGTGCTTTTTACATGGAGCATCACAAATAGGTCTGCTTGTCATATTGTTTCAAAGCTGATAAAGATGAAGGGAGGAAGTTAACTTGCCACATAACCTTCCTTTTTCTGGGGTGGGGGGGTGGTGCTTTTCTAAGAAGCTTTAGGGATTCAGTGCCAGGTCCACATGGTCCATAGCAATGCTTAACCTAAATTGTGCACTTTTCTTTTAAATGTTCACGTAGGTGTAGGTGCAAGACACTGGTGTTAAATTTGTAATGCAGAGTATCACTACTCCCACATAAGAACTGATCTCATGTCACACTCAAATGCTAGATTTAAATCACAGTTTCTGGGTAACTCCTTGTTTTGGTTAGTAATAACGACAGAGAGGAAGAGAGAACTCTCTCATTTAATAATAGATGTAATTCTGCAGCAAGATGTCAGATTATTATGATGTTAAGTTATTTTTTGTATATTCTGAATGTCATTTTATCTTGGTCAGGCATTCAGTTCCTGATGCTAAGCTTTTAAACTTTGTGTAAGCATATTGAAGTACAAGGAATAGTCCAATACATGATGGATAGTTTTAAACAAATGTATGAGTCATCCTTAGCAAAAATAACACAAAATGGAAGTGTAACTGAAGTTTAACTTATGTTGCATATACCTAAGCCCCAGAAGTGGCAAAGAAAAACACTGAAGTTACGTATAAACAAAGGTTTACTTTGACGGCCTTTGTTTTCTCCTCTTTCCTCTCCTTATTTTTCTCTCAATTGTCAGTTCAGCTTATGAAACTCTTGGGAAGCAAACATAGCTTGGAAGTATTTAGCAGGCTTTTGGGCTTTGAGCAGGACATTTAAGCAAATTATTAACAAAAGAAGGGTGGATTTTTGGATGGCTGGGCTGCTATTTTTTGTACCTCCACACTGAAGAGAAGCTGTTCTCTTTAATATGTGTTCTGCTTTCTCACAAAGGTTAGATGTTCACATCCTATAACTGACTTGTTTTGGCCAAGCTACATGTACTGATCCCTTTTTTTTTTTTCCCATGTGTTTGTAAGATGTAGAGAACCAGGGCTAAGGAGTGGATATTGTCTCCCTCTGTGTCTATAGTCAAACAGCAAAACCTCAGGTTTGTTTCCTCAGGGAATTAGTCTGTCTTGTTTTCAGTTGAACTGGTCTAATAGCTTCAAACTGCAACAAGCAAATGCTTTTAACTTCTTAATATCAGCCTTTAAAACCCTATTGCTTTTAGCTCGTGTGTGCTTTCCTAAAGCTGCCAAGAAAAGTCTACCAAGGTTTGCTACACTTCTGGCATAATAGCAAGCATTCCTTCTGATTGCATATGGGCAGTCCTTTGGTCCATTGGTGTCGGTTTTGTTTCTTTTGATTGTAGTGTGCTGCTTTTTTTTTTTTTTTTCCCCCACCCTGCAATAGTTGCAGGAAGGACAGACTAAAAAGAAGCTTTAGAGAAATTCAGGCAAGGTTAAATCAGTTACAAGCTAGGGTCAATCAGTTGGCTAAGGTAAGGAGCACTAGGCCAGTGAAAGTGTAGGCAGACTGAGGAAGCAGAGCTGGGGCAGCTGCTGTCTCTGCTCTGCAACTCTCTCCCTCCAATCTCTCTCCCTCCATTTCTATTCAGGCTGGTGACTTATTGCATCCTCCTAAAATTATCCATGGCTGGTTTGTGCTGGGGAGGAACAGAGCATGCTCTGTAATACAGAAAACTGTTTTTAGGTCTGAGTAATCTTAAAGCAAAAATGATGAGAATTCATTCTTCTTTTCATTAGGTTGATCTGGACAGGGGGTAACATCACTTCCTCCTGATATGTTTCCTGGCAGATTCAGAGAACTTTGTCACATTTACCCTATCTCTGTCAAAGCTGCTTTGAGAACAACTGTAAAGGAAATCCATGATTGTGTTAGTTCTCTCCCCCACAGTTCAAACTTTCAGCACTCTTTCGTTAGAATGAAGCCTTTCTATGACCTCTGTTTAATAACTTTTCCAAGTACTGACTGTTGAGTAAAGAAATTGTTTCCATCTTTTCAAGTTACAGGAAACTTTTTTTACTCTTATCAATAGTGGCGTGTGATGTTAGTGATGTGTTTTTGAAAGTCTAGAATGAGTCACTGTAAAGTCACTGAAAGGACACTAGTTACCACATTTACACTTCTGAATAACCTTAATTTACATTTTTAATGCAGTGTCTTTTGCCACAGAGAAAGAACTTGAAAGCCTCCCCTGAAAAGAGGATGAGGCAGATTGTTACCAAGTAAATACTTCTAAGGCAGAAAAGATTAAACTAAGGGTGTTAGGGAAATGTCCTACCCTCTAGACATTTTTAGTAAAGACAATACACAATCTGAGGAACAGCAACCATTTGGTATACCTGCATTTTGGCTGCCTATAAAACCATTGGGTTTATTTTTCTGTGGTTTTAAGTTCACAGATATTAAAGTGAAAATAACCCTAGATACTTTCTTATTATTTAAAATAGCTAATTTTCTTGTTGACGTATATTTCTTTTCCTACTCTGAGATGAAACACCTCCAACTGAAATTTGATTACATTGATCTTCTGTATCTCAGACCTTGGCCAAGCAGCAAAAGCAAGTTTAAAGCCTCCAGTGTGTTCCAGGTGGTTTCCAGTGATTTATTTCTTCTTTAAACTTTGGTTTGTCATTACTAGTAGACTTGATTTTAGGGGGTACTATACAGTCGCAGTTTCAGGTATTTAAGATCAGCATTCTTTGAAGCAGTCTGTCCCTGCCCTCGTGTTGCCAGCTGTGCATCCTGGTCCTACGCTGACTGAGTATGGAAGGTCTCCACGTGCTCAGTAGTTCTCAGTAGGCATCAGGTGTGTTTCTTGAGACTGGATACTGCTGCTTTTGAGGGTACAGAAAAGCTGTTTTTCTCTTAGACAGCCAGCCAAAGGAGGATTTAAGTATGGTACTACAACCATGAATCAAAACTGAGACTTTTTGGTGGGCAGAATTTTTCCTCAGTCTAAGAAGCAAATCTTGGGGGAACAGATTTTTCTTCTCAGGAGCTCTCAATGTACCTCTTGGTATGCATACAAGTACAGTCAACTCTAGTACTTCAGAGCAGGACAAGAGATGAGAGCTTCCAAAACTGAAGGGGCCTAAGTGAGTTCTGTTTTAGCAGCTGGGTTTTTTTTTTTTTTTTTGATCTGTAGGGCTCATTTGCTGCTTCCCTGCCTGTACTGCTCCCACTCTATCCAGAGCCTGAGGCAGGAGGTTGGTTGCGTATTGGCTGCCGACACCGCACGTTTTCCTGGAGCAGAGGTGATAGCTGGCCACTAGGCTGTTTGTTTCCCTGGTGCAGGGTTTTCTAACCTTGCTAGTGCTGGTAGAGCTGGTCTGTTGAAAGAGACGATAAGACTGGGGGGGGTTATTAATCTTCAAAGCAGTGAAATGGAGATGATGGATGTTTATTTACAGTGTAACACCGACTGGCATTACTTTTCTAAGAACCCTTCTGGGAAGGGGAAGTAGGCAGTGCAGCGGTGCCAATCTGCAGAAGCAGTACCCCAGAGAAACTGATGCAGAGGTTCATTCACATCTGACTGCGAGGTTGTTTTTTAACGAAACTCCTGGATTCCAGAATTGTCTAGCTTTCATTATTTTGCTATTCTGATAATACTCACACTTTTGTTACCTGGCTTTTTCACTGTGTATTCATTTTAAACTTGAAATGGCTAGTATTTGCCTAGAGACCAGCTATTCTTTGTGTCATGACCTCCCCAAATACCACAGATTTTCTGTAATAGTGCTCCCCCTCAAAAAAACCCAAACCAACAACCCACATCCTATACATATAATCTTAGATTAAAAGAAAAATCATGAAGAGAGGGATTATTTATGCTATTTTGTTTTAAAAGTTGTGATGTTCATACCTTAAAGACTTTTAAATTGTAAGTGGAGTCTTAACATTCACTTTTGAACCAGTACAGTTGATCTGAGTGTTTTCTTCAGAAGTACAAAACTGCTCAAGCACAGTAGTACAAAACTATTCAGGCATAGTATAAAACCAATGCAGAGTGAAATGCCCGCTTCCTACTGAAGTAAATGTTACAACAGGAAGCATTTAACAAATGAACTAAAGCTACATTAAAGCAATTTAAATTTTCTTCTGTCAGTGGGGCTGCCTAGTAACTTATGAGGAAGCTGGACCAATTTGCAGCGACAGAATATGAAAATGTTATTTAATGGAAACAGAAACCCTGAGATTTTAGGTGTTTTATAAAATCGAAAGGTAAAGCCAGTTTCAGAATATAGAAGGGCCTTGAGCAGGACAGTCAACTCCCTTTTTCCTTGGTGGTTTTACAGAAGACAACTTTTATGCCTTTTGCCCTTAAGCACCCTTACCAGTTAAGAGAGTTGAGATTAATTTGGTTTAGCTGTGAAAGACTGACTAAATCAATGCATCCTGATAGCATGTGTTTTCCAGCACATCCGCATGCCTCAACACGTGAGGCAAGAAGCTAGCAATGGCAATGATATTAGGATAGACAAGAAAGAAGCATATCGAGAATGTCCTGAATGTGAGCTCTGACCTCCCTGGCTTCTGGGGTTGGACCATGGGGAGTGCAGGTAGCCTGCTGTTCCCCAACTCAAGTTATCCTTTGATCTTAGTAGCTGAGCTTCTATCTGCTATAGCTGGTTCTTAGGCTGAGGTGGCTGAGCCCAGACAAAACTTAATCCATACAAGACTGATTTCTTTCTGCCTGAGCCTAGAAACTTTTTCAATGTATACTGTTGAACCCTCAGGAGGAGAAATGAATGAATCTGTTCTTTAGAGGGTTATGATACCTGGAAGCAAAATGAAGGATGGCAGCAGTAGAACAGGAAGAATGGAAAACATGCATGTCGAGAGACACAAATGAATGATAGAGGGCTAGTAGTTTTTCCTGGAAGATTATTATCATCAGTTGCCCTGCAGTACATCAACTAACTAAAGAAATGCAACAGCTATATCCTGCAGATAGTGAGCTGAAGATGAAATCTGCAATTAATTCATCAGTGTTATTGTCTAATGCCCTTACCTTTTTGTTTCAGTTCCATTTAGTACCTGTAGTATCTTCACTTTTCAATTCTGTCCCACTTCCATGTCACATGCAACGTAGCTAATTCCCAAGGTTGATTCACATTCTGAACTAGGAACAAATAGTAACTGACAACAATCTCAGTTGCTTCGTGACTAGGTCATTCTCAAGAGTTAGAAATTTTGCTTATTTAACATGATATTATATTTGAAACTGAAAAATCCAAGCTGAAGCTGCTCAAGCTTTCTTAATTAAGCTACTGAATGAAACATGAACAAAAAATCCTTTGTGCAGTTTCTGTGTGTGTCAATAAATGTTTGGAGCATGAGTGTGCTGCTGTCTCTGGGGCTTTCACCAGTCACAGTGGCATATAGATTAGTGCCAAAGCACAACTAATGGCATCTAGAATTGTGATGTACAAGTGGGAATCTAAACGGCGTGGGGGCAAAATATAGAGTTTGTTCTGCAGTGGTAGAGATTTTTACTATCTCAAAATGCACACATACTGACAATACTCCTAAAAAGAGATACTAGGATGATATTAAGATCACTTGATTAAAACAGCAATAAATAGGTTTTAATGGTAATTGGGAAGTACTAGATAACGTGTTGTATAATCTAGGTTAGGTTAAGAGGCAAATCTAGAACTACAGAATTTTTACGGAAAAGTATTCTGTGTTCATGCCAGATACCCACAGACAGCAGGGAAAGCTGTTTATATTGCTTTCTATAATGGTAAAAGCAACTGCGATGTTGAAGTTTTTCCTGCCAACAATTTTTCTTTTTGACTTCTGTCAAGGTACCCTAATGAAAAAATACCATTAAAAAATTTAAGTTGCTCACATTAAAATTTGCCTTTGATTAACAAATGCACATCAGAAGCTGGAAATTGCTAGAAAGTAATCTGAACTTAATGCAAATATGGAATGTGGCTGGGAAGTGCAACACTTCTGCAGATCATAGTAATGTTTTGCACTTATATGAAAATAAATATACGTATTGATGAGAAATATCCACCTCTTCTCGCAGTTTTAAAGAATGCTGGGTAACTTAAGAATCATAATCCGACAGATAAAACTACATTTTGTAAATGTTTTGGTTCATTTGAAATATGTAAGCTTTCAGCTATCTACTTATGATTTATTCTAGAAATTAGATTATTTTGTTAAGAAAAAATATTTTAATACTATAGTGTCAGACACATGCATGTTTTCCAGTGGTTTGCTACTGCATCTGCATGAGTGTCTTTGAAATAACTGAATTAATGGCATGATCAAATTAGCTTATTAAAAAAAAAAAACAACATAGAATATATCTTTGCTCAGAGAGATGAACAGCAGCTATGAAGAAGATATCTTGTGTTAAAATTCCTCCTCTGTCATCCTTGCAATGTATTCACTGTAGACAGACTTTGTAGCTTATAGAACATGGGCTAATTTAGTTACCTAGAAACATCTGATTTCTGTTGCAGCCAGTTAGAAGGATCAGCTTCTGACCTCTAGTGTTTTGAATGTTGCAAGAGGAAGTAACAGCATGACTTTTTTAAAAGAAAAGTATCTTTGCAGAAAATGGTATTGCAGGGTTCCTTTTTTGTGCTAAATACATTTTTGTGAATTGTCAGCTCTACAAAGTCTGTTAAGTTCTGAAAGGAAAACTGAAACTTACTTGCCTTTCACTAATAATGAGGATCTTGCAAGCCAGACTTATGCCTTACATTCAGCTCCAACTGATTGGAGCTAGAGTCAGCAAATTTACATGTCAACTTTTTCTGTGATATCTGCATTAACTTTAGAGTGTTATTTATGGAACAAAAAGTAACAAAATAAACACTTAAATATAATAGTGTAGAACTCCCAATATGTGTACTCTACATGGGTATACACTAACAGCTTTCAGCTATTTGTGCAGGGCCAAACTTAAGCTGGTAAATGTTATTGCTTCTGCTGTTAGCTTATACTGACTCAACTTGGGGATGGCTGTTCCATTTCCTCTTGTGCACCCACTTTGAATGTAAGCTTAGTTATGTATTACATTCTAATTTTAAAAGGGCTATGGCACCTATCTTCTATTTATGGTGAAACCTTGCTTTACTCTTGCTTTTTGATACTATACTGTATGGTTCCATAGTCATTTGGAGTCCATAGAACAAGAGGCTTAAATGGAAGAGTCAGGGTTCCAAACAGAGGGAAAGTACTTAGACAAGTATTTCTCCCATATAGTCCTGCTGCCACAAGAGATCAAGTCATGCTCATTGTCTGGACAGAATCACAGAATGTTAAGGATTGGAAGGGACCTCAAAAGATCATCTAGTCCAATCCCCCTGCCAGAGCAAGAACACCTAGATGAGACTACAATGACGTTATTTTCTATATACAGATGTAAACAGCATTATTTTTGATCTGGAGGTTATGTTGTTTCTGTTTTGGTTTCTCCGATACCACTAGTCGCCCTTGTAAAGAGAGATGATGGGTTTGTGGCATCTGTTTTTCACCTGTTTAGGACAGGAACAATTAGTAACGGTGTTAGTACTAACCATTTTTTGTGAATTTGAGCCCTGTGTTGCCTTGGAAGCTAGGTTCAATATGGAATTATGCACTAAAGGATCTTGCGCCTCCATGTTGCAGATTCTGTGAACTAATAGTGAATATGACAATGTTATTTTCGAGCAATATTGTAAGGCATACCTTGCTGCAAGAAGAAGTCTGTAATTAGAGAAAATGCTTTGAGATTGCCAACACTGACAGTGCTCAAGTTTGTTCTTTTCGTGCAGCAAAAGGGTTTGGAAGGTGGTATATTGTTCCTCCCACTAACATTCTGGTACATGTTCCGTTCTGGTGTTCACATTCAGAGGGATGTTTTAAAAGAACCTCTCCATTAAAGCTTGTCTTGTATTTTGAAGAACAGTTGACACCTTTCTTTCTAATAGGTATTTAAATCCTGTTTGCAAATGACTTTGAACGTGCCTGGTGTTGAAATTAACTGTTTGCTTTCCTCAAGTATAATTAAAACTTCAGCAAAATGAGCTACAGGTAGAAAAAACCAGATATTCCCATATAATATTTGTATTTCTGTAATATATTGGTTGTATGTGATTTACAGTCAAGGTAAAGATTTATATAAAATCAAGGTGCTTCTGTTCTCTAAAGCTGGTGGCTGCTTCAGAAATTACTCAGCTGGGAAAACACAAACAAAAAAACCCACCACACTGCTCTTGACTTACTAGTAGCAAACTGAGGACATGGGCTGCCTTCTCCATCAAGGTGGTTATTTATCTCAGATTTGCCAGGTTTGGTTCAGTCACATTATGATTCCCTTTAGAGACAAGCTGAAAGTTAGTGTTGCAGGCATTCAAGTGCAGATGACACCTTCTTGAGCATCTTGGAATTTAGGAGCTGCATTTGGCTGACAAATGAGGGAAATCTCACATTCCTCTTTTTCTCTGGATTTTTTACTTGCCAATTTTGATCTGTACCTCTTGCAGTATTGGTGTTAGGGGATATACCTCTCTTCACTTATGCTCTCTGAAACTCTTATATGATAAATACCATAATGTTTTAAATGTTACAACTTTTTTTAGGGGAGAAAAAAGCTTGTCCTAGGTAGTGTTCCCCAGCACATGTCCTGCAATACAAGGAATGAACATGTTTTGTTTACTTGTGACTCGGAGACGAAGGGAAATTCCTTGTTACTAAATGAAAACTTCACATTAGTGAAAATAATGTAGACTAACGTATGCTCCATATATTGATAGTATTCTGGAGGGATGCTTTACTAAATTGCGTATGCAACCCTCATGTACCCTGGATGTGAATTCCACCTGTGAAGCTTTAATTTTTCATGGTCCTCCATAGAATCCTGCCTGTACGATGGTTGGTATTGAGGTCAACTTGTTCTGAGCTACTGACACCCCTAGATACCTGCTGTAATTTGAACCAGATGTAAAGTGCTGGATAGTGTCTGTGAATAGCTTCTGTTCATGACAAAAATATGAAGATGGTTAAAATAAGACTTTAAATATAGAATATCTGTGAATAATTTGAATAAGATTCTTTTTTTAACCAAAACAGAAAGAAGAAGGAAAAATTCAAGGGCAGCTTAATAAATCTGATTCTAACCAGTACATCAGAGAACTGAAAGATCAGATAGCTGAGCTGCATCATGAGGTAAGTGGTAAAATACTAGTCTCTGAACACTTGCACCTTTTGTCTTATCTTTCATTTGTAGTAGGTTTTGCTTCTCTAATAGTTATTACAGCTTCAGTACCTGATTTTGCTAACATACGTTATTTAAAGTGAATGGAAGAAAGCAAACTTTTATACCTGAATCTTGCCCTTATTCTGGAATGTAAAAGAAGAAAAAATTGCTTAGTTACATGATTTGACCATGAGATCAGGGTTTACGTTCTGTCTTAGTTGTTTTCCTTAATTTCATGGGTTGATCATATTTCACTGTGTTGCATTTATTGTATTCGGAGCTGTGCGCATGAAAATAAGCCCCTTTATGTCTTTATTTGCTACAACTTTTGAGGCTAATGTAGTTAGAAACTAAACTGCATTTTTGCAGTTTAGATTTTCTTTTGGTTCTTGATGTCGTGAGGATGAATTAAGTGGTAGTATACTGAGATTGCTTAAAAGAAAAAGGATGCTTGCTTAATATCAGTTAACAGATTTTTAAGTTTTAAACTGCCAAAACCTTCAACCTATTACATTTCTGTCTTCAAACTTCCTTGCTCTAATAATTGTAGCAACTTTCTGTTAGTTAAAAAGATCAAAAGGTCCTGAAACCAAAATGCCTTATGTAACCACTGTGCTCACTGGCTCATTTCAGTTAATCCTGCATAGTGAAGAAATGTCTTTACCTAATACCACACTGTGTGCAAAATGTGCGGTCATCTTTGCATTGTAGTCTGCTTCTGTTTCTAATACACAGCTCTGATAGTGTTGCTTAAAACCACAGTATCACAGAGCACTACAAACTAATTACTTGTTTGTTGCCGCCTTGCTTTTGTTAAATAAACAGGTTCTTTATTTAAGTGTAGGTAGTGTTTTCATAACAACCTTAGTGGATTCAACCTTTTAGGATCAATCCCTTGAGAGTTAAAGTGGAGGATCTCGGAATGCTGTCTGTGTTATAGATTGAGGATACTCTCCAGGGCCATCAGTCCAGCACCTTTACCAATCATTAAGCTCACTTAAAAACAAGTTTAAAAATCAATAACCTGGTGTTTTCCATTAAAGGACTATAACTAGCTTGTTTTGTTCCTTATGAGAAAGTTGCTTGTCGAATTCCCAGAAAACCAAATATTTTACATTATGAATAAAAAGGCTTAAAAGGTAAGAAACCACCACTTTGGAGGAAAAGTAGGATTACTGTTGGAAAGCTGTTGCATCATCTTACCTATACAAACATTTGTCATATGCTCAGCCAAGCAACTCAGTTGTCATGAGGCATACAAGTGTGTACATGTTTAATGTGTATAAGTTAATGTGAACAGGTTGGAATGAAGATGAGGTTTGTTAGCTCACAGACCAATGATAATTCTGAGTAGTAACAGTGATTCCTAAACAGTTAAATCTAGAGAAATCTTTATTAGCATTTCAATTTGAGTGAAAGAAAATATCATCTAGGGAGAATATGAATTTCAACAATAGCAGAGTTGGAGTAATTCCACATAGAAGAGCACTCCTCTTCCAGATGTGTGCTTTGTTGTTGCTTTATTTTTAATTTCTAAACTAGGTAAACACTATAGGAACCAAGTATCTCATTCTGGAATAGATAGAAACAGTAGGAAGAAACTCAGTATCTAGTAGACTGGTTCTACTTTGGCAGAATTTCTGAATGCTTCCTTACATAGAGTTTCTTAAACTCTGGAAGTCCTTGTTTACTAATGACTATTTCTGTGTCATCCATTCTGCACCTCCCCGCCCCCCCCCCCCAGCTGTTTACATATGTCTCTTTTTTAAATTAAAAGTTTGGAAGAAATGCACAATCCTTTATTTTGAGAATAACCCACTGGGCTGATTTTGAGATAATGTAAGGTTAAGTCTGAAATGTATGTAGTATTTATAGGTAAGTTGGTGCTAATAAATAAAGTATTGGATTAACATAGCTGCTAAGTAAAGAACTTTGCAGTGTTTCCTGAAACAGCAAAATCTGAATAAAATTGCAATAGGAAGAGGGGAAAAATGTTTGCCCTCAACTGCTAAATGTTAGGATTAGTATAATTTAGTCAATACCAATTAAATAAACTGACTTTTTACATCTGCACTGAAGTATCTTCATGTGTAGATCCATTAATGACCATGCTCTTTGGCTAGCTGCCTTTTAATTCTACTTCTGCAAAAGCTAAAAGAAACGTTACAAATTTGCAAATTCATCTTCCTGAAGATAGGGTGATGGTGTATGTGACATGCTGACCACAACCTCCCAACTGGTTAACATGTAAAAGGCACTGGTAAAGGAACAGAGTTCTTGGTGACTGAATGGTTACCATCTAATATATTGCAATTGTGGAACTTTAAACTGGACATAAATTAATGCAGAAGTTGTACTTTTAAGGTAGAGGTGGGATGAGTGTGTGTGAAACAAGATTAAATGTCTTGGCATGGCTATCAATGTTGATTCCACTTATTGAATTTTTTTTTCTCTCCAGTACTGCATTTTTACAGAAGTTTACATCAGAACTGCAGGTTCTCCATCTGAAGGATGGAAGAAAATAATGAACTAATCCTATATTGAATATAAGTAACTGCAAACTAAGTCCATATTCTGGCCTTCTGATAAACTCCATTTCATCTCTCTGGCCAGCAATCTGAATGCACATGCTCCTGTATCAGTGGAACCTGGAGGAGCTAGATACTTTAACTCTATCCTGTGATATGATCCATCAGATGGTGATGGTACCAAGATGTGGCAACAGCACGATCCATCCTAATGGCAGAGTTCCAGTGAAAGGTGCAAGCCAGGCTAGCAGCCAGGGACAGGGCAAACCTGGTACACCAGAGAACGTCAGAGAGGTCACTATTGCTGCCCGGGGTCTACAGCTAAATCCTCTCCAGTGATTGCCCTTTGTAATCTGAGCCCACTGAATAATTTTGGTCTTCCTTTTCTGAGCTCAAAATTCTGCATGCATCTTATAGTGTTCACCTTGCAGCCTAAAAGATAAATTTCAGCTGCTTTTATTGTATTACTCATCTGGGAATAGTAATGCTACAGTCGCTCTTCAAATCATATTATAAGAAGACTTATTTGTAGTAAATTCAAGTTTTTTGTGTTTCTGCTACTGAATGAAAGTGCACATACTGGAAATTAGTAGTATGGCATCCAAAACTGAACTGATTAGGCACATTGCTATTAAATGTACAACATAAATTACATAGAAAAATATGATGCCTTTTTTATTACTTTTCAAATAAGGTAAAATAACTGTAAGTGAAATTACTATATTGGTTTTTCGGTTTGTCCTAACAAGATACCTGCCTGATTCCTCCTATACCTAACCAGTGGATTTCTGTAGTATGGTAAGCTGAATTGTTTACTGACTACTTCACAGTAGGTCTTAAACTCGTATTTGATCAACACTTAGGAAAGCATACAGACAAAAGTTGGAGCTTTGAGAACATTGTAACAGTGTGACTTGTGTTGTAAACTTCTGCTCTGTGCATGCCACCTTAGATCTACTCACATCACTTTCTTTGCACTAACTCGAGTAACCAAATATGGCTTAGAATCAAAATATTTAACATAATTTACATTACTAAGTTAAATGCTGAATTCATACTTAAATTCCTTAGTGCAGCCATAACTTCACTTGGAGTTCACATACGTGTAAACCATGTAAAGCAATTATTATTAACTTGCAATTTTAACTTCAGTAAATATATGTCAATCATTTTTCTGTTGCCTAGAAAGTTACTGACAGCCATCCTTTAATCTTTTACACAAGCTATCAACATTTGGAGAATAGCTGGTGCATAATGAAAGGACACTCGGAGGCTGTAGTATTTCTAGGCAGCCAATAGCTAATCCTGTGTCAAGTTCTGTACGTTAAATGTCAGATTAGTGCTATACTTCCTTTTCCTCAATGGCTAAGTTGCTTTACTGGGTACAAAGATGCTTATGCCTTATGGCTTTATTGTTGAAGGCTGAAACTAGTGTGAAAACCTGAAATGTTGAGGATTGTCACAGATCCAAACAGGAAATCATGACATAAAATTATTTCACAGCTTTTAATATGCACTAGACTTAAACACTCTGCTTGCCTTGTCAGGAATTTGTGTCCCATTGTCATTTGTATTTTCATTAATTGAAAGATTTTTACCTAGCATTTTCTTTCTTCCTCCATTTTCCTTCCATTCTTAAAGCTATCTCTACAGCATTTTTGACTATTCCTAGCTTAGCAGGATTTTAAACTAAAACGCTTTTCCACGGTGCAGTCCTGACAGGCTGAAGCTTCTGTGAAGCAACTTTGTTACTCTTGTCACAAAACACACAGGTTTGGTTGCCTTGTCTTTGGCACAAAAGAAAAAAGGTCTAAGCGCTATACTCTGTTGCTTGACCTTACAGTTAATGTGCATTAACTGACGTAACGTAAATGGTGTGAGTATACAGGCGCTGCAAGGTTTGTACTGTGAGCTACATACTCTCAGGCTGCACAAGGAGTGCTAGTACTTCATAGAAGTTGTCTTTGAGACACTGAAATGTTAACTGAAAGCAACTGTTTTGAAACATTTTTACTATTCTAGAGAGTATCCCAGTTCAGTAGGTAGTACTGAAGTAAAGCAGTTACTCTATGTAGAAAAGAATAGGTATAAAGTTTGGATGACTTTCCATTGAGTAAAGTTGAAGGCTTAAGAAAAACTGACTAAGATAAATCTTGAACTAGCTGTTGCTTGGTTCAACATAAATCACATACTGGGGAAAAAAAGGAGGTTCTTTGTAGTTTGCCACTCTTTACTTTTAGTTCAAACTGAATGGAATTAAATGATTTATAAACTGAAGTTCTGCATTTCATGCACTACCCCTCTGTACATGCAGTCACTTTACATATATTACACAGCAGCTGTCTCTGCTTCCTGTTGGATGTTGCAAGGCTTGTATGTGTTACCTAGATTACAGGAGTGGTACAAAAGATTAGAATTGACATGCTTACCCACAAACTACACTGGCAGACCACAAGACACCTTTGGAGACAAAGCAAGTGGTTTCCAGTCTTACAGACTTTGTGATTTAGGACTGAAGTGCTTAAGTTTAAATTGTATTTCAAGTGAAACTTTGTAAAGTTTGTCATACCACTAGCTGATTTTTGTGTCTCTTGGAATGTTTTAGTGAGCTTGTTTTGCTGCTAAATTTCAGTTTCTTATTTATATTTCTACAGTATTTCAAATGTAGGTTTGCTTTAATCTTATGACAGTTTTCATATAAAAAGCTAAATTGTGCCTAATGTATGCAAGTCCACAAAAGCAAGTAGTCTCTACAATTTGGGATTGCTGAGCACCTCATAATGCCAATGCTATATATAGCTTTATGAAAGGGAGAAGCAACATAGAGAAACTTAGTGCTTCCTTCACTTAGCATGCATTTTTTCCTTAGAAAGGAGGAATATGGATGCTGAAGATAGCTCTTTAAAATCGGTTTTTAACATTTTCCTATACTTGAGGGATCCAGTAGTTGTTTTTAGCTCATAAGCAACTGAAAAATACTCAGAGCTTAGTGATGCCTTTTTTTTTCCTTTTTGACAAATTATTTGGCATTTTTGACATACAAAATATTCTTTATAAGCCTGGCACCTTCTGCTCTTGATCTGTATTCTTAGGTTAAAAAAAAATCCAGATAAAAGTTTTCAGGCCTCTATAGAGTCAAGGAGACTTGTTAAGGAGAGAAGGTAGTTTCTGGGAATTTATCTGCAATTCTTGTCTTAGATTCGAGTAGAGCTTTCAAAAGATACTGGGATGTTTCTTTCCTATATCTCTTGTGATTATCAGGGGATACAAAAAAATGACTGAATTAGGAGTTGGCTGAACTAATGGCAAAAGCATAATAAACACAAAGTTACCAGGGAAGATCACAGAAGCAAAATAGCAAGTTTTGAAATAAAGCAACTTGTTTCTTCGTGCCCTTGCTTTTGCTTCTCATACTGTTCTTAACTGTTGTCTAGTCACCTTCAGCAGCCAGTGAAACTTGTGACCCTAAGAAGGAGGATCAGCTAATTCCCACTCACCTACTTTTGGTGTCTGGATAACATTAGTAAATTGAAATGGTTGGGTTTTCTTTTTTTCACCCAAGGAATTTTGAAGGGAGAGGTATAAAATATTCAAACTGTAAGTGGGATGAAGAAGATGGGTAGGGAGCAGTTGTTCACTTCTCTTCCAGTGCAAGAATGAGGATCTTCAAATGAAACTGGAGTTGTGTTGAAAAAACACTAGAGGATATGATTTTTGCAAATTTAACAGTTTAAATTCTTTTAGATCCAAAATTGTTTCACATACTAAAATCCATGTTAATACAGATTAGAAAAAATAACTGCCTAAATTCATGAGGGGAAAAAGAATCCCTGGAGATGCACAAATGTCACATGTATAATTGAAAAATGGGCTACTTGCTGGAGTTTGGGAAGAACATTCTGGTAAAGTACCCCTATATATTTGCTTATTTTTATATTCTTTCCCAGGCATCTGCTATTGAGCAATGTCAGAACATGGAGCTAGTTTTCTCCTAACTGTCCTCTGTAATGAGCTATAATCTTAAATAATTACTTGCAATATTTTGAGAGGAAGCAAGGATGAGATTGTTTTCTGATGTGCAAATCTTACACATGTGTTTCTGGTATTTGAATGAAAACCAAAATCCTGATGTTAGTGTGGTGCTCTTTTCCAACAGTTAGAAAACCCTCTGCAAACTGCCCATGTTAACAGAATTTCAGCATGGCCAATGGAAAAGAACAAGACGACAGATGACTGGAGCATTATGATTTCACCAAAATACTTTTTTTAGGCTTTTAAAAGGCTATAATAGTCACTTTAAGTTAAATTCTGGTGATTAAATTCTTACACATAGATAATGCAGAAAAGGAGGGGATTTTTTTATTTCAAGTATTTCCTGTTTTCACTATCTGAAAACTTGACGACTATTCAAAGTAGTAGTGACCACTAGTTTACTACTTTTCCATTCCGACATACATATAGTTTATCTAGGACTGGACCTGATATTATGTTTTAAGAACCTAATGCAGTCAGTAAGATTCTGATATAGGTGTTATCTCATGGACTTATCTTGCTCCTGGTGAGCTAGCATTTTAAGATTGTCCTAATGAAAAGAGATATAAAAGTTGGAGATTAAATAATATGCTTTTTAAAGATTTTGCTTGTGTAAATAAAATTCAAGACTCTTTAAGTAATTACTTTGAGGATAAATAATGCATAAGTTTTGACCAAAGGAGTAATTGGTAATGTGGCTGAGTTAAGGATACATTTTGCAGCTTGGGTTAGCTTTGTAGGCTTTCACTGCTGAAACTAAAATGGAGAAGGGAAACTAAACGATAGCAATCAATGTGAAGGATTAAAAAAACACATCTATATAGGCCACATAATACAACACCTAAATAAAATTCAATGCACTATAATACACAGGAGAAAGGTTTAAATGCCATCAACAGTTCCTTTGGTCTTGAATACCATAAACTTGTGTGGTAGGTAAGCTGTTTTAAAGCTGCTAAATTATTTCCTCAGGTTTGTGGTTTTTTTTTTTTATTATCAGCTAATAATCTCAAATCAGTGAGTGGTTCTGGTCCCCAGCACAGTTTAGTCCCCTGAGGAGATGAGGGGATATCTTTACAAGCAGCTAAATGACAACTCCTGCATCAGCCATAGATGAGCACAAAATGATGCTGCTGCTTGTGGCCGACTGGAGTAGCACTTGATGGGTTGGCCGCTTCTAGCAGCATTCCTAGCTCTTCTTTCTCTCACAATAACAGCATCTGGGCTTGATGATGGGATACCAGCAGGAAGCATTATTCCTTTTCTCTGTTAATTTTGTTACTAGACTTCCTTTGAGTCAAATTCAGTGCTTAACAAATGAAGTGCTCTCTTATCTGAAGTACGACTAGACTACACATAGAAGCAGGGTAAATAACTCTGAGCTTTCATCCTGCTGTACTTGGACTGCTGGTGTCCAGCTACTTGGTTTGGATGTGTCTGTGCTGTGTTGCAGTCATGACTACAGTGTGGGCACATCTTTAAGTAACTTTTAAACCTGTGAATGAGTTGCACATAGCTTTGCATGATGGGGACAGGAGGTTTAACTGGTGAAAGCAAATTCTAGTTAAAGTTCAACCTACTAGAATTTTTTTAAAGCTCTCCTCAGAAGACGCATATAAAGTGTTGGCTAGCAGGGGATCAGATCATATAGGCAAATGAGAATGAGAGAAGATCAGATTTATCAGCATTTAGATATCTTGGAAACAGAAATAGGTAACACTTATTTCATCAGAACTGAAAAGAGAAGAGCAAGTCCAAAAAGGCCTAGTACTCTTCCTGTAAAATTCATAATTAGGTATAGTGCTGTTCTACTCAAGTCTCTTGCCAACTTATTTTTCCTCCCCTTCTTCTGAAAGGAGTGTACTATTTATTTTCTATGTAGTATAGGCAGATGTATATTTGTCTCCTGGCAATTGTAATTTTACTTGCTTTCATAAAACCAGCTAATCTTTGTGGGATTTGCTTCGGTCAATTTTTACATTGTTCTCACTTCATAGTTCTCACTAAGTTTGTAACATTTGTTAAAAGTACTGTATTAATGCTTGCAAAGCACTTTTTTCTCAATACTGAGTAGAATCACATTAATACCTTCTAATAGTTTGTTTTACTAGACAAATGCTTTCAAAATATGTGGCTCTCAATAAATGTTTTCTTACTTGATAAGAAATGTTGTCCCTGAAAGGAAATATGTTAGTCCTCAGATTTACAAAGTAAGCATTTCAACTTGTGGTGGAAGTTTGTAGCACAATAAATCATGTGCTTTTCTTTTACCGTATCTTGCAAGCACAGTTGGACAAGAGACATCAGATTTTTCCCTCCCCACAAATGAAGTTCTTGCAAAGCTGCTGGACAGCTAAAAATGTAGTTGCTTTACTAGTACGTGTCAAAGTTACCGAACCTCTGTGCTGGCAGAGTCTGATTTAAGTGGTTGTGGTCAGTCTGAGGAACCTGTGATGTGATAAGATAGCGCTTGTGAGATCATGTGGTTTGCAAACACCCAATCTAACATAGCAGCTTTGTCTACACAGGATAGTTAAATATATACTGTATGCTTTAGAAAAGTGAATTGCTTTATTCCTTTAATTCAGCTTGTTCTTGAGAGTCAGAGATGTTATATTGGCTTGATAATACCAAGATTGTTACAGAAGTGTGAAACTGAACAGATTGGGAGTCTTCATTCTCCAATACCTTTCTCCAGTTTAGTTACCCTACCCTTAATAAAAAAACTAGCTTTAGAAACTGTCTGCCTTAACTAAGCAATCAACAGGCAGAAGTGATATTGCACAATGGAATCCCTGTATGTTTTATGAACATCTGTTGTTTAATTAAATTAATTTTGAATGGGTGTTCATAGTGTAATTAATACAGACATATTACACTTGCCCAAAAAGGTAGGATTGATTCCATAATGATACTCCATTCCACAAATCTTTGGCTACAAACTACATCTTCATCTTTGCATCAGGTAAAGTAGATTCCTCTCCCTCCCCCGCCCAGTAACAACACCATCTACAAAATATCTTCCATCTCTGGTGAGAATGAAGGCAACCTCTGAACGTGACCAGTGTAAGCAGGACAGTGATGTAGTCTGTCCTCAAAAGGAATAGGTATGACTTTGTTCACTCAGATGAGGGCAACAGTTTAGGTATGAATCTTAACTGTTTCACTGTCACTACTGACATATTCGTTTCAGTGATTGAAGTAAATGAAGACTGGTGATTGTTCTCTTTACAAACATTCCCCCCACTTTTTTTTTCCTGACTGTATCCTACTGTGCCAAAGCTCCAGATCTATCTTGCTGAGCAATACACTATTCTTGATTGCAGCATTAGAAGTTAATCTAGCTAGCTACACTTAACTATACTAAGTCCCTGTTTAGAGTTTGCCTGGATTGCCAAAGCAAGTAAACTGATTATAAAGTTATTTTGTTATCATGGCAATAATGCTCCTCTCTTGACTGTTGAAGCTGTGTGACCTGTCTGCTGTGCTAATTATAGCAATGTCAGGGTCTATCCTATGTTTCTGCCTATAAATCAAGTTTTGGGAATTAAAAAGTGAAAGGGTTGAGGTTCTACTGGTTTTAATTTATCTGAGTAGTTGTTCCTTGCAAAAAATTTTGTGTCGGCAACCATATACAGGTGCCATCTATGTAAGAAACAAGCTCAGGAGAGGAATGCTATGTATTAGCTTGTAATATGTCTCTATACATTTATCTGAATATAAGTGGGGCAAACATTGGAAATGTGATGAAAACCCCTCCTAAAATTTTTATCACTCTCAGAATGGCAGCCAGCACAGATGAAAGTAATTTCTGCAAGCGGAGGCAAAAATAAATGTTACTTAGTCCATTAAAAAATGTTGAGTTTAACTCCTGCTTTAAAAGGACAGAGTAAAAGTGCAAAATGATCATTTCCTGTAACTTGCCCATAATGGGTACATTTTCAGTCTCTGTATCAGCCTGTACGTTCTAGTTAATGCTTGAGGTTTCAGTAACGTTTGCATTTATAGTTGCATGCTCTAGGGAGAAGGAGCATTTGAGATTCAGGTAGTTCCTTGGATATAATAATTGCAGTACATTCAGTGTGATCATGCTGCTATTTTAAAATATATTTGTTGCCATGTCCTCACTCCAAATAAACACTTTCATTAGAACTTATTGTAGGAGGAGTTTCTGGGAACTTTCCTTCCACCTACCAACTAGCTATTTATAGAAACTTCCCCGTACTAAGTCAGCTTAGAACTTTTTTTGGAATTGCATACAACCACATTGCAACGAACTTGTCAGATCTTAAAAAAATCCCTCAATAGATAAAATTTTACTTACAGTTACCAAAGACTGATTTGTTTTGAAAAGAGTTTAAAAGTTTGATACGTCCTTAGCACTGTTGGTATTTCAATTGCATATTTGATACAGAACTTCAAAGTTTAATTTGATTACACGGCACTAGATCAAAACCAGATTCTTTAACCATACAGTGCAGTGATCAAAAAGTCATGACCTCCCATTGATTGCTTTATTGGTTTCCTGTTCTGATTCACTGGAAACCTTCTGGTCTGAACACTTGCTGCTAGTTTTAATCTTTGTCACGTTTACAACACAGCAGACTCGTCTATGGTAAAACTGATACGCAACATACATTTAACATCATATTTCCTTTTGGTTCAAGTGCTCTTTAACTGATAATGTTGAGAAAACACTTTTATAAAAACTTAAGTCAGGAAATGTAAGAGTACATTCATAGCATTATGAAATAAACAGCAGGACAACTGGACATGGACTTTCTTTTAATGCATTAAAATGATTTCGTAGATTTTATTTAAACTTCCTGATATCTATAGGGATTTTCTAAAGCATTTTGTGTTACTGTGAGACTGAATATGAGTTACAGAAGCTGGCAATTTAAAACAGAGGCTAAATATTTATGTGCTATTAAAAAAGCCAGAAGCCTGAAATGACTCAGTCTTGGAAATTTCTTGCTGCTCTTTTGCTTTTCACTTATGACACACTGCAATGGTTTGAACTCTGTCTAGTGGTATGGTCAGCAAAGTTCATTTGAGATGAATATATCAGGTTGTATACCAGTGCGTTACTCTGGGTCATCCTTTTAAAAGTACGAATTTCAAAACCAAAGGTAATTCCTTAAACAGAATAATTTAGTAGTTAATCACATACAGGAACTTGGATTCCAGTGAGTTAATGATGAGAGGGGCAGATTCATCTAGTGTTGTAGTACTTCATGACTCTTGTTTTTAATTGCACTATAGATGACAAAAAAAAAAAATCTCAGTTTGGAGATTCTTTGGGTTTTTACCTTTTAAGAATAGCAGCCGTATTGGTACAAGCAAAAGCAGCAGCCTAGGTCTGTTTGGGTATCTAATACTGTCATTCAGTGCTGTTCTGTTTTGGGCCCCTCAAGCCTGAAGTTGAAGACTTGTTCTGACTTCGGATCAGCTTCTGTTGTTGCCAGTTTCAAGGTGTTTTGCTGCAATTGCAGTAACAAGTGGACAGATCATACTGCAACTGTATTAGATTGGATTGAGTTCCGTTTATGAACTCTAGAAACAGTTGCACTGTTTTGAAATAATACAGATCAAGAAGTTCAGACATATATGAGACCCTGGAGAGATAACTGGATATGGACAGATGCAGTCTTCCTACCATTAAGTTATGCTGCAAATCAGCCTTCTTTCAACCCTTCTGCCATACTGCAAGTAATATCAAATTAATTTTCTCTGCTTCTTTCTGCTTGTCCTAAAAACCCTAAGAAATCAAATGAACTCTTCACCAAGATTAATTTTATTACACTTACAAATAAGGAGGCAAATACTCCACCAAATCTTCTAAGAATTTTTGTCACTTATTTTTATCTTGGTATGAGCATTATGAAATTTTTTGGAGGACAGATGAGGTAATGCCAACGGGAAGCAAATACATCTCTGAACTCATCCATACAAAGCAGAGTTCATTTTCTTTAGGAAACTACTATTTTATAGCTTATATTATTTAGAAATACTATTTTATAGAAACTATTAAACTTGCACTATTGTAGAGTGATAAACTCTTTTCAGGGTTTGTTGTTGATTGTGCAGGTTTCCCACTTTGGTCATGCCAAACTCAGTTCCAAATAAATGGCCAAATGTGCTAAAGTGGATCCCAGACAGTCTTGAGTATGCTGGAGTGCAGCTTGGCTCTTCCTACAGCGACTGCCTAACAACTTCATTTCAAAGGTCATTGCTAGACTCCTTAAAAATTGGCATTTTGTTTATCTGACTGAAACTTCTGCTAGGTGAAAATTTTTAGATGAGGAAATTAATTTCCACATTCAAAGGATATCAATGACAAAATTATGTCTTAAAAAAAAAAGGCTCCATGATAAATGAAATGTTTAATTGTGCTTTATAGTTAGTAAGCAAATAAAGCAATTTTGCAAACAGATTTTTGAAATGCTATCACTGTGTGTTATTTGTAAGTGTGATCAAGATATTTCCTGCTTTTTTCAGTCACAGTACATAAGGCACTGGGGTTTTTTTTAACAGCAATTTCAGTTTGCTTGATTTTGCTTAACTCGTCTAATTTGTTAAGTTAGACTCTGATTAGAATCTTGAGTACTACCTTACAAACATCACTTTTGGGGGTGAGGGAGAGGCAAAAGCAAAGACAAATCATAAAACTATGTAATGATGATTCCAATCTGCTAAACCCCAAATTTGTCAAATCCCCACCCTAAACACTTCAGGCCAACTTTAATATTTGTAGTTTAGGTGAACTACAAGGGGAAAAAGTATTTTTTGTTCATGTTAGTATTGTAATAAAAGTTCCCCGTGATAGTTTTCCAGGTTTTTTTAGTGCATTTTTAAAAGTATTCAGTTTCTTCCTACATCCATGACTCTTCAACAACTCATTGGCATGTGTAACAACTTGATTTCAATAGAATGTAGCTAATTTGCTGGGGGTTTTTGGATTTTGACAAGAAATTAGATCTCGGGGAAAGGAGCGGTAAAGAGAACATCATAGAAACACTTCCTATTTGAGAATATGATTTTCTATTATGTGAATTTCAAAATTAGTTAGTCAGATCTTAACCTGAAGCAGAACATCTTTAAGAAATCTGAGAAGACTCAAAGTTGTTCTGGAAGAGTTTTAATCTTAAATTGAAAAAAAAAAAAAGACAAGTATGTGAAAGCAATAAAAGAAGATGTAATCTGTTTCCTGAATTTCTCTACGAAGTGTATCAGATTGTTGCGGATCTCTCCCATGCCTGCCTCACAGTGCAAGGAAAAGACAGTTCATTGCGATTTTTCTTTTTTCTTCCCCCCTCCTTTTTTTAAAAAAAACATACTCCGTGTGTATCTTTTAAGGTCTACAAAATGTATTTTAATTCAGTTTTTAAATCTCTAGAGGTTGATGTGTTATTGGAGAAACCAAGATGGCTTTGGTATGAGATGTGGGGGTGGCCATCTCTGCAGCTTTTCATACGGATCAAAAGGGAAGAGAAGCCCATACAGTCCCTCTCAGCTGTTTGTTATCTTTCAAACAGTGAGTCCATGGTATGAGGGCCTCTTCCTCAGGAGGGACAACAGTGATCGGATAACAGGAGCAAGCAGAGTAAATGGGAGGTCCTGGATTCAGCATTGGTTTGGTTGGTTTGGGCTTCTTGAATCATCAGTAATTTCCAAGAATGGCCCTTGTCTGGCATTTCTCATGGCTGTTACTTACAAGTCAATAATCCTGATGATGCCTGCATTTATAGTTACAGCTTTAATTAAAAAACCTTAATGTTAACTGAAGTGAAACAGGAAATTCACTGACACTGAAATAAAAGCCACAACTTTGAGCTTTGTCCTAATACAGTTACAATGATAAAACATTTCTCATTTCAAATATATTTTTCAAATTTATTTTTAACTTTGTTAGAGAATGTGTCACTGTTTCTAAACAAATACTGTATTATATGTAATAAGCGTTGACTTATTTGACACGTAATCTTGAGAGCTATACAAGTTGTCAGGAGGCTCTCAAAAGACTATCCTCTGTCTTTTGCATATGATCCACATGTTTGGGTAAAAACTGTCTCATGCTTGAGGAAAATAAAGAGTGTCTTTAAAGTTGGCTTGGTTTTTCATTAAACTTTTTCTTTATTGCAGGTTACATTAAACTATACTTAAGTGGGTTTTTTTAATCTCAGACTTTTCAAAGATCAATAAGTGATGTTTTTCATTAAAATGCTCTGATACAGTTCTGTCACAATGCCTGCTTAGCAGTCCCTTTCATATAAGGAAGCTGATTCTGTTGCGGAACTTTAGAAACACATTTGCATTGTAGCTGTACAGCCATTAAATTTGCCAAGAATTGTTTTAGGTGATGGATTGCTAATGTTAGTTTCTGCAACTATTCATTTAGCTCATGATGTCTCCATTTCTGCAGCGTTCATGTTGCGATGGTTTCGGTATGAATGTGACTCACTGTGGAAGTACAACCGTATATTTTAAAATGGTCTTCAGAGAGCTTAAGATATCTAAGGAGTTGCTTGTGTTCATGGAAGTGACCAAGTAGCATGAAAAGGCCTGCAACCTTGATGTTCTTCATTCTTTTTGTGTGCATGTGCAGAAATGTTCCTGCATTGTAGTACCTACTGGACATATTTGTCTCCCAAATGGCAGAGCATTTTCCATTAATTCAGTCTGAGATGCTGTAACTACTTCATTTGCTGAGATAAGCATTTTTCCAAAAGAAGTTACTGGGAGCTTTTTTAATAGAAGTAATTGTGTACTAGTGTATGCCGTAAACTGGAGTGATGTTGTCACAATAGGAGAGGGTCTGCAGTAAGTGGCAGTCAACTGTTAAGTACCATAAGGGATCTCATTAGATGCTGTGGACTGTTTCAGGAATTCTTAAGAACTCCAATTAAACTGCTTTTATTAATGTTAACTGTAATTATAATTTAATAGATCATAACCGATATTTTTAATTGGCTTGTAATTAGATTTTGCCTTCTAAATCTCACTTTTCATGTTGACAATGCTTTTCTGAATTATAGAACAGGTATTTGAAAATGCTTATGACTTGTTTCTCTTCAGCTAAATGTGGTCAGATCATACTTTCAGCAACATTCTAGTTTTCTTTTGAATCATATTTGGTTTTTAAGCAGGAAATCTTACTAAGACTTCCCACTCTTACTAAGGTGGGGACAAATAAAGAGGGAACTCTGATTTTTAGATTCCTCTTGCTATAAGCACTGAGAATTCAGTATCTTTATTTTTTTAAGATTTAACATACTGGCGTCTGCCAAAACAAATTTCACTCACCCAAGGCAGTGGTCATATTTTTATATTTTGATCTCGCTTGTGTATTACTTGCTTATCCTACTGTGTGTAGACTGAATATTTACTGTCAGGCTTTGTTAAAACTCTTCTTTATTACTTCAGAACTGAGCAAATCTCAAGAATTAGTTACTGAAACCTTTTAAAGGGACCAGAAAGTAACATTATAGTTTGACTTCTTTCCACCACTGAATTCCCAGCTTTTAAAAAAAACCTCACAGGTTACAACATGAAAATGTCTCCCAGAGCTGAAGTAGAACTCTCTTTCACAGAGTCCCAGTTGAAAATTTGACCTATGTTCTCTATTTAAAAAGCAAAGGGGCTTAGAAATATAACTTGCATGCAACTGACTAGCACCCTTCAAACTATTCTATGATATAACATGGAAGAACTTTTGAATTGTACTAAACTGTCTAAATTTCTCTTTACTGTCTCTCCTTCATGCCTGACTTGATGAGGCAGTCAGCATCAGGTAAGAAAGTTTATTCTGAGGTTCAAGGGTCTGATTGTTAGCTTTTTTTCCAGCTCTTCTGAATTTGTGAAAGTGCACTGTTACGTGTTAAGAGTATGTACCATTCAAGTATTTTCATATGTTGACCAGTAGGACATAGAGTTTGTCTGTAAAATTCTGAATTATTTAGGCATGAGAAGGTATATAAATGCAAACACATTCTGTTCTTGATTCAGCTGGCTTTTGAATGGATAATTATGACATACATTTTAGTCACATAATGTTATTAACCCTGCAAAATGTCCTAAAGACCACATGAATGTGCTGTACTGAAAACTGGGTTGAAGCTGCAGTCATCTAGACAATATGACCTGGATTTGAGAATTAAAAACAAAATGTGGGTTTACCAGACCTGGTTTGGTTTGGTTTGGTTTTTACCAGATGTGATCAGATTTGAGATTCTTGCAAAACTGAAGCAGTAAGAAACTGCCAAGGTTCATCTGAATGTCACTTGTCAGGGTGACAGAGGTCTAGTTCCCCTCACATGAAGGAGGGCCAGACCCCAAACTGAAAGGCTTTAACCAATATTGGCTCTTTGTACAAGAGGACACAAGTGACTGACTTTGGGGAGTAAGTCCACGCTATGCTCAACATGGCTGCAAGAAAAAGGGCTGTTCTTCTTCCTTCAGGTGGAATGATTAAGGATAGAGTAGAACTAGGGGTTCCATGCACCCCCCCGCTCCAAGTCCATACTATCTTGATATGCTACACGAATGACAAGATCTTGGCATAATTCTTTACTTCTTACTTTAAGCTCTTTTTGCATGTTCAAATAAAAAACTGATGGCAAGAATCTCAAGTGTCTCTTAGGTGACAAATGAGCTTTACTGTGAATGAGGTAATTTATTAATTGCAAAATCTAAGCCATACCTACATAATGGCACACGGAATTGGTAGTTACAAATTGGGAAAGATATTTTCAAGTTGTTGCTGAGAGTCCTCTTGACATCATTGGCTTCGTGTGCAGCAGCAGCCAGGACAAGACAATGTTGGGCATCAATAGGAAGTATACTAAAAACAAAATCAAGGGGTTTATGTTGTTACTACAAAACCTTATTCATTATTTTTTCACTAGGAGTGTTTTCCACAGACTCTCATTTGATGTCTGGAAAGGCTACTGCCTAAAACCATGAAGCCATGATTTTGCCGTGTGTGTTTTAAAGTCTTTAGGAAAACAGCTGAAGTCATTGGTTTGGCTTTCTGAATATTCAAAACAGTTAACATTGAGTATCAGCTTAATAATGTCAGGTGAACCAATGGCTTAACTATGCAGACCTAAAGCATGTAATTTCTTATTCTAATATAAAATATATAGTCTACTTGTACAGTGGAGATTTTTTTTCTGTGGTGAGGGCAGAGAGAAACTGTTGGGTTTTGTTTTGATTTTCTGTGTTTTATTTTTGTAGTGACTAAAATGGATAGCTGTTTTTGACACTTTATGTGGCAGCCAATCTGGTCACATTGCAGGTTACTTTTAGGAATAATATTTCTAAATAACACAAGAATCTCTTTATCAGGGTTTCTGCATCTAAGTACATAAGCTAGTAAAAATTATTTATTCCAGATACATGCTACTGTCCAATATCTAATATCTGGCATAAGC